>NC_133406.1:62756250-63455000 GCF_049350105.2 Macaca mulatta | reverse complement strand
AGACACCAGGGCTGATGGAGCCAACGACATTGAAGAAGGCTGCTGTGTGGCCTTGGGGGTGGGGTATGTGTGCATATTCACAGGGCTGTGCAGAGAAGGGACAGGAATTTAAATGCAAACGCAAAGGCTCTGTCCTTGCAAAGGCTAGGGTACTGGGGATGAACAGGAAGTTGAGAGTAGGAGGAAACAGTGGCTGCCCTCCTGAGTGCAGGGGCAAGGGCACAGTGCAGTGCAGGAGTGTGGCCGTGCAGCCAGCCCACCCCTTGAATGCCTCCTTCTTTCCCCTTGTCCTTCCTCCACCATCTCTGGGAAGTCTGGAGGGCTGGGCCAACCCCCACCACTGCCCTGCGCCCTCCAGGGAAGAAAAGTCCTGTTTTACCAGACTTCTCAGGTAACAAAGGTAGAACATTGTCCTTTCTCAGCATCCCCAGTTTCAAGCATCTGGCAGCCTCTGCCCCCTTGGGTCACCTTCCTTAGGAGTAGATCTGGATGAAGAAGTAGAAGTTGAGGCCGTGCTCCAACACTGAGTGGCTTCGTGGGCGACTCACTACTTCTCTAAGTTTACATTTCCTTCATATAATAACACCTGTCTCCCAAGGTCATTGTGAGGACAAAATGACATGCTGCACATGAAACCACTTTGAAAACTATAAAGCCCAGGAAGGAATATTCATGTGAACAAGCTACGATCTATGTGCGCACACCTAAGCATGGTCACCCAGGCTGGAGTGCAGTGGCACGATCATAGATCACTGCAGCCTCTAACTCCTGGGCTCAAGGGATCCTCCCATTTCAGCCTCCCGAGTAGTTGAGACTATAGGCATGCCACCATGCCCGGCTAATTTTCAAAAAATGTTTGTAGAGCTGGGGTCTCGCTATGTTATTGCTCAGGCTGATCTCGAACTTCTGGCCTCACAGTGTTGGGATTACAGGCATGAACCACTGTGCCTGGCCACGGGATTGAGGCTTCTATCACCAAGATGTTGTATCCAACCTAGGAGAAGTGAGTGAGAAGAGGAAGGCCCTTCCAACAGCTAGGAGGCCTTGGAGATGCTATCACGCCTGTGGTCTGATCTCAGCGTCTCTGACAGGGCCCAGCCTTCCTGTTCGACCCTGGCAGTTGGACCATGATAGTGGTCTGCTGCCCCCACTCTGGTGCTGCAGCTTCTCCAGGGTCTTGGCCCTCCTCTGCTGCTCAGCTGTTCAAGGCAGGAAGGGTGGAGATGAGGTTCTGAATGTGGTGGACTTCAGGTGCCACTCCCTTTCTCCTCTTTTATCCTTGGAAGGGGAGCTCAGTGTGAAGGGGAGTAGGCCCCAAGCTCTAGTCCAGGCCTGCCACTCAGTAGCCATGGAGCTCTTGGAAGTCACTTAATCTTCACTGCTTGAACCTCCTCCCATAAACTGCAGAATCGATTCCCTTCCTGTCCACTCTCAGAGTGCTGAGGAGCAAATGTGAGGCGCTTACGGAAGTGCTTTGAAAATGGCTCCATTTCCATGCAAGGGACAGCGATTTTCGTGGAATGGGAAATGGGGAAGCGGACACAGACTGGCGGGATAATAGGGACAGAAACAGGCAGCGGGCCCGAGCCAGGAGCTGGGGGACAGAGGGGGAAAAGTGTGGAGGGCCTGGGGAGCAGGGGGAAATGATTATTTAGTGCTCTATGTCAGACACTAAACCAAGCATTCTCTGATCCTCTCACAGCCCGTGATATGGACACTGTAACACCCATTTTACAGAGGAGCAACCTAGGCTCAGTGAAGTTCAGCAATTTGCCCAAAGTTTATGGCTAGTAAGGGCAGAGTTGACCAGCAAGCCCAAATCTGTCTGACTCCAGAGTCTGTGACCTTTACACTCCACCAAGTTTCCAGAAAACCTATTCTGGGGGTAGGCATAAGAGTAAAATGGAGATAGGAGGAGAAGAATTCACTGGAATACAAGAAGTGAGAGACAGGAAGTATTTCTACATGCCTGGCACAATACCTGGCCCAAAGAAAGTGCCAGGGCTACTGCTGGTCCATATAGTGCTTTTATGCAACTTAGAACAAGGTAGATACAACCATGAGGCATGCCTATTTGTGCCTGGGAAGTGAATCACATATACAACTGTACATGGAAGCCCTGGGAGACACACTGAAATTAATTCATTTATTAATTAACTAATTAAAAGAAAAAGAAAAAAGTCTAGGAAAAGAGGGAGTTAAACAATAAAGAATAACTGAGAATGGGAAAGAAGAAGAAAAAAACATGGGAAAGAATATATAAATGGAGGCCGGGCGCGGTGGCTCCTGCCTGTAATCCCAGCACTTTGGGAGGCCGAGGCAGGCGGATCACGAGGTCAAGTGTTTGAGACCGGCCTGGCCAACATGGTGAAACCCTATCTCTAACAAAAATACAAAAATTAGCTGGGCGTGGTGGTGTGTACCTGTAGTCCAGGCTACTCAGGAGGCTGAGGCAGAAGAATTGCTTGAACCCGGGAGGCAGAGGTTGCAGTGAGCAGAGATCGTGCCACTGCGCTCCAGCCTGGGCGACAGAGCGAGGCTCCATCTCAAAAAAAAAAAAAAAAAAAAAGGATATGTAAATGGGAGGAGTGTCACCGGGGGAGGAGTGTCACGGGGCGGGGGGGGGGGGAGGAGTGTCACAGGGGGCGGGGTGTTGTGAAGAAGGGAGGTAGAGGGAGGGCGCTCTTTGCTCCAAATGCAGACCAGGTGCCTTCTGCAGGTCCTCTAGACTCAGTACCCATGGTAAGCACACCTCGGTGTGACTGCTTGCAAGTGCTGCTTCATCTGTGGCACCATCAGCTCTGGACAGCCAGGAAACAAATGGATGATCTAGCATTCTTTTTTTTTTTTTTTCTTTTTGAGACAGAGTCTCACTCTATCACCCAGGCTGGAGTGCAGTGGCGCGATCTCAGCTCACTGCAACCTCCACCTCCTGGGTTCAAGTAATTCTCCTGCCTCAGCCTCCCAAGTAGCTTGGATTACAGACATGCGCCACCACGTCTGGCTAATTTTTGTATTTTTATTAATAGTAGAGACACGGTTTCACCATGTTGGCCTGGCTGGTCTCTAACTCCTGACCTCAAGTGATCCACCCGCCTGGCCTCCCAAAGTGCTGTGATTAGAGGCGTGAGCCACCGCGCCCGGCTGAATGTTCTAGCATTCTATCTCTTCACTTCTTACTGAACAAAGGAGGCATTATCTGACCAACATGACTGGATGGTGCTCTGCCACTACTTATGTCTGTTCCTTCTCCCTTTCCTGGCCCTGAAGCCCAGCAGAGGGACCCTTCCCACCAACTCCTTCTGTTCTTCTGGAGCTTCTTTTGGAGTCTGGGGCTGGTGTTCCTGCTCAGACACCTGGACTCAGGCCAGTGTCTCTCCTTCCCGCAGGCCTGGGGATGGATTGTGCAAAACGGTACTATGCCTTGGAGCGAGAGGTTAGTTCACAACCTAGTTATTAATTACTCACTTGCTTTTTATCTTGAGCATTGCATCAGGACCGTGAGAATGACTTTATAGCCACTTGAAGTAGGCAGTATCAGCTTCTTGCTCCTCCCTCAACCCCAAAGGTCCAGATACAGTAGTAAATCCTGCCAAAAGTTACTGGAATCCCAGCCATCCCACACAACTCCTAGCACATTCAGGACATCCCTTCCAGAATGGGAAAAGCTACTCAGCCAGGAGGACCCCCATCATCAGAGCCCTGCAGTGGGGCCTCCATATGCCATCTCACCCATCTATCATATTCAGGCTGTATTGCACTGGATTCAGTTGTGGGGACATTTAGGGAGGAGAAGGTAGAGATTTTACACCTTGCCTCAGATGCCCTGGGAAGTCCCTCCCCTAGTGTGATTCCCATCCGTCTTGCTGCAGTTCTAGTATTTTTCCCCTTGTTTGGCGCTCCTTGTCACTGGTTGAATAAATACTGTGAGCACACTTAATGGTGGGTGTAGCAGACTCCTCCTCCTTTTATTCCTATCTCGAAGTCAGAGAGTCAGCCCTACAGGGGAGAATGGGAATGAGACCTCTCGGCCTCTCCCCTTGCGCCCTCCTGCCCCTTGTTTGACCCTTTTATATTCCCCACTCTGAAGATTGTGGAGTCACAGCCGGCAACCAAATCCCTTTTGAGCTCCTCAGCCTCCTGATCTGGGCTCTGTCTGAGCCTGCTGCTGCTGCCGCCGTAACACACTGCTGAGGTGCAGATCTAATTTAGTGACAGCCAAGCCCTCTCCTCTGCTGCCCCACAGAGAACTCAGGGCTCTCAGAGCACACCCAGCTGATGGGGCCTCAGCTCTCACTCTTCAGAGATGCCACCTTAGGCAAGTCACTTGACCTCAGTTTCCCCATCTGTAAAAGGAGGTGGCACCTGCCCACCTTAGAGGTACTTGTGAGAATCAAACCTGACGACGTTTATTAAAGTGCTTAGTAAAGCCCTTAAGTATAGCACAGGGCCGGGCGCGGTGGCTCAAGCCTGTAATCCCAGCACTTTGGGAGGCCAAGGCGGGTGGATCACGAGGTCAGGAGATCAAGACCATCCTGGCTAACATGGTGAAACCCCGTCTCTACTAAAAATACAAAAAACTAGCCGGGCGTGGTGGCGGGCGCCTGTAGTCCCAGCTACTCGGAGGCTGAGGCAGGAGAATGGCGTGAACCTGGGAGGCGGAGCTTGCAGTGAGCCGAGATCGCGCCACTGCACTCCAGCCTGGGTGACACAGCGCGAGACTCCGTCTCAAAAAAAAAAAAAAAAAAAAAAGTATAGCACAGAAATAAGTAATTATCTTTCACCATCACCAGCCAACTGGCCTCAAAAACTCAGCTCAGAACTTCCCCCACTCCACCCTGCTTCCTTGGATTTATCCCACTTAACTCGAATCATTTTTACCCTCTGGAGTTGGTTTGCAGCCTTGAGATTTTTGCATTTGCTGCCATGTTGCTGGGTCACATTTGTGTACAACTTTCTATTTTCCAGAGAAGACTGTCATCTCCACAAGGACAGAAACTGTATCTTATATGATCGTCTCCATTGCCACACAGCATCACATTTAGGATTCTATACAGACAGAAGAATGAACAAACATTCATTGTGACCAAGTAAGGTGGCTCCCATGCCTGTAATCCCAGCACTTTGGGAAGCTGAAGAGGATCGCTTAAGGTCAGGAGTTCAAGACAGCCTGGGAGACATAGTGAGTCCTTGTCTCCACAAAAAAATTTAAAAAATTTGTCAGGCATAGTGGCACACACTTGTGGTCCCAGCTACTTGGGAGCCTGAGGCAGGAGAATCACTTGAGCCGTGATGGCGCCATTGCACTCCAGCCCGGGCAACAGAGCAAGACCCTGTTTCAAAGAAGAAAAAAAAGCTTTCTGCATTAAAAAAAAAAAAAAAAGAAGAAGCTCAGAAGTTAAATGACTTACTCACAGGCATAAGGTTACTAGATCCTAGCACTGAGCCTGATTTGTAATTGTTATTTCCTTAAATGGTCATCGAATGAGAAATGAATGACTGCATGCATGGTACATGGCACTGGGTCTGTCTGGTTCCAGAGCACACAGTTTCTCCAGTGTAGCACACAGCTTCTCAGTGATTTTAGCTGGGGAAAGATCTCCATGGGAGATGTGGAGCTGGCAGAGCTCTGTCGCCTCTGGCTGTCCCTCCCCAGTCTCAAACTCCACCCTGTAGTTAGCACCTCAGGCATCTGAGCTTGGGAGTAGAATCCCTGGTATTCACAGTGACATAATCACCTCCTCGCTCCAGGCTTTTCAGAAGCCAGTCCAGTCACCTTGGTGTCTTTGCTATTTAGAGATTTATTGGGAGGTTGTCTGGTTCTATCCTGAAACCCTCAGGGGGAAGGAGATAGCATTACCTTTTATGCCTCTGCCTCTCAGCCTTGACTGAGCTCCACCAAGCAGCCTAACCCCAATCCCAATCTGTCCTGTAATTTCCGTTTCTAAAATATGAGCCATCACAGCATTTTGCTGCTGCCTCTAAAACATGAGAGGCTGAGACCCAGCTACTTGGGTCTTTGAGAGGGGATTGTGACGGGCTTCATTGGATTTCAGAACTGAAAAGGACCATTGTGTTCATTCGGCCTCACCTCTTACCTGGTGCCTGAAAGTCTCACAATGTCTCCATCATGCTTAATCTCTGCTTAAAGCCACTTGGGACTTGCCCCTTTGGGAAACTCCCTTAGACCTCTTCTTCCCTAACTTGAGCTCTGATCTGGCTTCCGAACTGTCTCCTCTGATGGAGGTTTGCCCTGCGAAGCCATTTCTTTTCAGCGTGGACTTTGCCTGCAGAAGAGCCAATACGTTTCCATGGCAAGAATGGGTTCGGCATTTCCCCACCTCTGCTTTCTGCTCAGCTAAATCTTTCTGCTTTGGAGGCCCTTCTGGTCTCTTCTCTGACTTCCCGCGTAGGTCTGGGTGGGGAAGGGGAAGACGCAGAAGGAGGTTCAAATTGGGAGGAAAGATCCCTTTACAGAAGTGTTTCTGATGTTCATTTGTCAGGGGGATGTTTCCTGAAGAAAGCGCCCTTGAAGGCCATGTTTGTTGTTGTTTCAAAATCTTCCCTGCAGGGGCAACACTCAAATCTGAGCATCACCAGCTGTGTAGTGAGGGGCTCATCTGTCAGCAGCTCCAAGGCTCTGCCAGCCTGTGATGACAGTCAAGGTGGGGCACGGGTGACCTCCAGAACTAGAGGTCACGGTCATTCCTAAGCTTGGGATTTGAGAGGGAAGAAGCAGCTGTCCAACTCTCCTTTCAGTGGTTTTAATTTCGTCCTCCAGTCAGGCGGAGTGGCTCATGCCTGAAATCCCAGCACTTTGGGAGTCAGAGGTGGGAAGATCCCTTGAGTCCCGGAGTTTGAGGCCAGCCTGGGTAACACAGGGAGACCCCATCTCTTTAAAAAAAAAAAAAAAAAAAAAAAAGTCCTGTCCTCACAAAGTATCCAAAAGCTCAGAGTGCTAGGTGCTGGTTCTTTCTTCACCCCTTTCCAAACTCTGTTCCATCTTACTTCTTTTCACCAGACCCTCCTAAGTGTTTCAGTTAAGGAGGCTCCTGGGGCTGGTTCTCCTGTTCAGGTTCCTGATCTCTCCATGACTCCAGTCCTTTGGATGGAAGTGGAGTTTAGCAGTCCACACAGGTGAACACCCGCCATGGTGATCTCTCATTCCTCTTGCTTCCTCCTTCCTTCATGTTATTTTATTCCTGCCCTTTAAAAATATTTTTTATTGATTATTTTATATTTACAAAAGCAATTTTTGATGCACATAGAAGACTTAAAGACTCGAAAAAGTTCTCTTAGCACTCCCTCAAAATTAAAGTCATTCTTCCACTCAAAAAAAAACCAGTATCCGAGCTGGGCGTGGTGGCTCATACCGATAATCCCAGCACTTTAGGAGGCCGAGGTGGGTGGATCACAAGGTCAGGAGTTCAAGACCAGCCTGACCAACAAGGTGAAACCCCATCTCTTACTAAAAATACAAAAATTATCTGGGTGTGGTGGCGGGTATCTCTAATCCTAGCTACTCAAGAGGCTGAGGCTGAGGCAGGAGAATCACTTGAACCCAGGAGGCGGAAGTTGCAGTGAGCCGAAATGGCGCCACTGCATTCCAGCCTGACCAACATGGAGAAACCCCATCTCTACTAAAAATACAAAATTAGCCAGGCATGGTGGTGCATGCATGTAATCCCAGCTGCTTGGGAGGCTGATGCTGGAGAATCGCTTGAATACGGGAGGTGGAGGTTGTGGTGAGAGGAGATTGCACCACTGTACTCCAGCCTGGGCAACAAGAGCAAAAACACCATCTCAAAAAACAAACAAACAAAAAAACAGTATCCACATTATGGTTATGTCTGTCTTTTCTTATAATATCCTCTCTTTAGAGATATACCTAAACAACTTTTTATCTTGGAATCATTTTAGATTTATGGGAAAACTGCACAGATAATACTAAGTTCCCACATGCCCTTCAACCAGTTTCCCCTAATGTTAACATCTTACGATACCATATTACAATGATCAAAACTGCAAAATTGGCCAGGTGTGGTGGCTCACGCCTGTAATCCCAGCACTTTGGGAGGCTGAGGCAGGTGGATCGCTTGAGGCCACGAGTTCAAGACCAGCCTGGCCAACGTGGCAAAACCATCTCTACTAAAAATACAAACATTAGTCAGGCATGGTGGTGCATGCCTGTAATCCTACTCAGGAGGCTGAGGCACGAGACTTGCTTGAATCTGGAAGGTGGAGGTTGCAGTGATCCAAGAATATGCCACTGTACTACAGCCTGGGTGACGACAGAGTGAGACTCTGTCTCAAAAAACAAACAACAACAACAACAACAACAACAAAAACTGAGAAACTGGCCAGGCCTGATGGCTCACATCTGTAATCCCGGCACTTTGGGAGGCCAAGGCAGGAGGATCACTTGAGCCCAGGAGTCTGAAACCAGCCCTGGCAACATAATGAGGCTCCGTTTGTACAAAAAATGCACACCTGTAGTCCCAGCTATTCAGGAGACTTGAGGTGGGAGGATCGCTTGAGCCTAGGAGGTTGAGGTTGCAGTGAGCTATGGTTGTGCCACGCCACTACACTCCAGCCTGGGTGACAGAGCAAGACCCTGTCTCAAAAACAAAAACAAAAACAATACTGAGAAATTAACACTGGCGGCACTATTTATTAAACTACAGACTTTATTCAGACTCCACCAGTTTTTCCACTAATATCCCTTTTCTGTTCTAAGATCCAATCTTGTTGCATTAGTATATATATAATTTAAAATAAAACGTATATCCCACTGTACACCATTTTGTTGCTGGCTTTTTCCACTTACTAGTATACCATAAAGCCAGGCGTGTAATCCCAGCACTTTCGGAGGGATGGGATCCCTGTAATCCCAGCACTTTGGGAGGCTGAGGTGGGCAGATCATTTGAGGTCAGGAGTTCAAGACCAGCCTGGCCAATATAGAGAAACTCCATCTCTACTAAAAATACAAAACCTAGCTGTCCATGCTCCCTTGAACCCGGGAAGCGGAGGTTGCTGTCAGCTGAGATAGGTCACGATTGTGCCGAAAGCGAGACTCTCTCTCAAAACAAAAAAAAAACCATAAACATTTCCCCAGGCTGTTAAAATTATTATTATTGGGCCAGGCGTGGTGACTCACACCTGTAATCCCAGCACTTTGGGAGGCCAGGGCGGGCGGATCATGAGGTCAGGAAATCGAGACCATCCTGGCTAACAGCTGAAACCCCATTTCTACTAAAAATACAAAAAAAAGTGAGCTGGGCGTGGTGGCAGGTGCCTGTAGTCCCAGCTACTCGGGAGGCTGAGGCAAGAGAATGGCATGAACCTGGGAGGTGGAGGTGGCAGTGAGCCAAGATCGTGCCATGCCACTGCACTCCAGCCTGGGCAACAGAGCGAGACTCTGTCTCAAAAAAAAAAAAAAAATTTTTTTATTTTTCTTGAGGTGGAGTCTCGCTCTCCATCTCAAGAAAAATTGAGTGCAGGCTGGAGTGCAGTGGCACGTTCTTTGCTCACTTCAACCTCCATCTCCCAGGTTCAAGCAATTCTCCTGCCTCAGCCTCCCAAACAGCTGGGATTACAGGCTCCCGCCACCATGCCTGGCTAATTTTTGTATTTTTAGTAGAGGTGGGGTTTCGCCATGTTGGTCAGACTGCTCTCGAACTCCTGACCTCAAATGATCCACCCACCTCTGCCTCCCAAAGTGCTGGGATTACAGGCGTGAGCCACCATGCCTAGCCTATTAAAATTATTCTATGCCATCATTTTTAATGGCAGCATAGTGTTCCATTGAGTGGATTTGCCATAAGTTGCTTAGCCAATGGCTTATTATTCTACATTTAAATTGTTTCTAATTTTTCACTATTATAAGGAATGATGAGATGAAAAACTCTTCCACACTTCTGATATACACATCTCTGATTATTCTGCCACCAGAGAAATTCCAGAAATGGAATTGCTGTGTCCCGGGGGGCTCATCCCTCCTCCTTCCAAGTCCACAGCCAGGATCTGGCCCTGCTGCTGGCCCTTATGCCTGAAGAGACTGCTCACCCTCATCCTGAGGCAGACAGAGGAAGGAGCACAGAGAGCTCAAAGTGGACCACCGGCCCTGGATGATGGAGATGGCAAGAGACGGGAACAGCGAGGGAACTCCAGGTCCTTTATGACCTCTCAGGCTTCCATGAGGCCAACCTGATGCAGCTGGGTATCTTGTCTCTGTGGAATGAGAAGGATGCTTGCTCTTAGCCCAAGGACAATGAGGAGGGGCTGTGTGTGGGGCCGGGGCAGAGACTGCTAATGCATTTTGCCAGCATCTTTGGTTTCTCCAATATCCAGCTAGACTATTAGCAGTTCCCCAAGGATGGCCTTGCTCCTCACGTCATCCCCCATTTCCTATAAATGGGAAGTGGCTGGGGAGTAGTGTGTGTGTGTGTGTGTGTGTGTGTGTGTGTGTGTGTGTGTGTGGTGGGGGAGGGAAGAGAGAGGAAGGGAAGGGGCCGTGGTGGTTTTCCTCCAGCTGACCTCATGGAGAAGTGAGGCCCAGAGAAGTTGTTATTTGCCCAGAATGCCACAGCATCCTAGAGAGTAGTATGGGTTTTCTCTGAGGCTCTGAAGTCACTGGCCAGGCTTGCTGAGGGACTGCTGCCTCTGCCTTGTTTCTGGGGCCCAGAGACTGTTTTTTCTGTGTAATCAGGGGCTGTCGGGGAAGTAACTGGCCTGAGGAATTGCCTTGTTTTTTTTTTTTAGACGGAGTCTTGCTCTGTCACCCAGGCTTGTGTGCAGTGGCATGATCTCAGCTCACTGCAACCTCTGCCTCCTAAGTTCAAGCCATTCCCCTGCCTCAGCCTCCCCAGTAGCTGGGATTACAGGTGTGCACCACCACACCCACCAAAGTTTGTATTTTTAGTAGAGACAGGGTTTCACCATGTTGGCCAGGCTGGTCTCAAACTCCTGACCTCGTGATCTGCCCACCTTGGCCTCCCAAAGTGCTGGGATTACAGGTGTGAGCCACCACACCTGGCCAATTGCCTCCATTTTATCTGAAAATGGTACCCATCTCTTGGGTTATCCTAAGGATTCAATGAGTTAATACGCACAAAGTATTTAGAAACAGTGCCTGGCACAATTAGTAATGGTTAACTATTATTATTATAACATGAGGCTACATCAGCAGAAAGAGGGGGATTTTCAGAGCAGAGAGCCCTACTGTACCTTGTATTGGGTGGGGCCTGGCCAGCGCATCCACCTGGTTTGGTTGGGGGGGTGATTGGGTAGGGCCCAGGATCACTATGGGATCCAGGCTGTGTGCTCACTTCCCTGAGCTCTCCTTCCTCATCCCCTTGTCACAAGGCATAAAGCACAAGGGCCCCTGGAAAGAAGTGGTGGGAGGCAGGAGGAAGAGGGGGGCTGTTACTTGTCTGTGGTGGGACAACTCTCTCATGTTCCCCGTGTTCTTTCCCAAGCCCGCAAAATAACACCGTCCACTCTCTCCTGGCTCTGTAATTTTCCAGCTGACCTGAAATTTCCCCTGACTCCTGACCTCTTTCCTGGAGGAGAGGGGACACCAGCTCAGAGACCCTGGACTCCACCCAGGTCTCTCTGCTGGCCATAAGAGGGTATGCCGAAGACTTTGGAAAGCCATCGCTAGGAGGGTCCCCAGGTAGAGGCGTGTGTGCTCCAGGGAGGCAACGCTGAGACAGTTTTCAAGTTAAACTTGTTTAGTGACTCAGAAGGTAAATTCTTGATTTTTCTCTTCTCAACTCTCTCTGGCACCTGCTCTCTGTTCCCCACTACCACCAGGTTGCCACTGTTTCCCTCTCCCTTCTCTATCTCCCTTTCTTCTCTGCCTCCCTCTACCTCTCAATGGAAGGTGCCCTTAGATCATTAGGCTCACTCCCACTTACAGAGGCCCAGAACATGGAAGGGACTTGCCCACATCACACAGCTGTTGACACAGGGCCAGCATTGGAACCCAGTGCCACAATGCCCAGTCCAGGGCTAAGGCCAACCAGGTCTTCCCCTTCAAAGGCATCTTCCTGGGACTTTGTAGTATTCAAGTCAACGATCCATCTAAATTGGATTTCTCTCCACCCAATAAAACTCCATGGAGGAAAAAAGACAAAACTGCCCCCCACCCCCACCCCCCACCCCCAGGGCCAGCCTGGGACTCCACTTCTCCGCATTCACCTGCACGTTTCTATCAAAGGCATTCTGGAACAGGTGTCTGTTAGGACCTTGCTCAACAGCTGACAAAGAGAACATTTCATTGGCAATTTATCATCCATTCTTCCCCATACACACTCTTAAGGAGAAAAAAAAATGGAATTTGGTTTTTAGCGCAGAAAAAGGGATTGAGTTAGCTCTATCTGCGTTGGAGAATAGCAAAGAGCAGAAGGGTAATTCGGGAACAATGTGACCTCTCCTTTGAAGGGATGGTCCTGGACAGACAGGGTGCAGCTCTGCCTGGAGATCGGGTGGCCAGAAAGGCACGCCTGGGTAATGGTCGCAGCAGACTGGCTCCCAGGAGGGGAGAGGAGGTGCCCTGCGAAGCCGGGTAGCTTTCACCTAAATGTTTGGTGGCAAGCGACAGAGGGGGCGGTGCCCTGCCCTAGGTAATGATAGGGCAGTCTGGGAGCCACGCGGGGGCTGCCCGTCGCGGTGCGGCTACAAAGCCAGCTTGGAGACCTCCCGCTTTCTTCCCCTGGGTACCAGCCCCACCCCTCTATCCCCCCTCGCAGCACCCCCCACCTCCGTCCCGCCTCGCCCCGCCCCCCTCCTGGCAGTCCCAGCGCGCATGCTCTCTCCCCCCGCGGAGTAACCTGGAGATTTAAAAGCCGCCGGCTGGCGCGCGTGGGGGGCAAGGAAAAGAGGGGGGAAACCAGTCTGCACGCGCTGGCTCCGGGTGACAGCCGCGCGCCTAGGCCAGGTAGGAGCGCGGCCCCTCCTCTCCCAGGGGTGAGGGTCCCGGCGCCGGAAAGGGAGCAGTAGTGCGCGGCCGAGCTCCGCGGTGTCGCGTGTTTTGCGCCCCGCGGGATGGGGCCGCGCCGTGGCCGTCCGGGGCGCTGCGCGCCGAGCCCCGCGCGAATCCCAGAGAAGGGGGCGTCCCACGCGCTCTGCCGTGGCGGGTGCCGAGTGCCCGGCGCCTGCACGGGTCCCCGCTGAGCTGTGCTTTCTTCCGCGGAGGGCGGGCAGGCAGGAGGTGCCCGCGCTGTCCCAGGCCGGGGGGCGGTGTGGGCGGGGAGCGGCCCCTCCCCGGAGCCCCGGGCCGGGTCGGGCCGGGCCGACGGCTGGCTGACCGGCCGCTCGCTCCTGTTGCAGCCTCCCGCGTCAGACTTTTCTTTGGAAAGTTGCGTTTATTTTCTTCTCTTGTCTGGGCTTCACCGGAAAGGGGCAGGATGAGCCACTGTGGCGCGCACAGTCCGGGACTTGGGGGACTGGGGACGGGGGCCGACTGCCGCGGCGCCGCGGGGTGCTCAGGCCGGGTTCGGCTTTCTTGAGGAAGAGTGAGAGAGTTAAGAGAGGGAAAGGGGACGGAGCCCTCTTGGACTTTAGACCTGGGGCGACCTCTGCGTACAGAGTTGGGGCTGGACCGTGTGTGTGTGTGTGTGTGTGTGTGTGTGTGTGTGTGTGTTACTGTGTCCCTTTTTCAGCCTCAGTTTCCCCCTCTGTGGGGAGAGAAAGGCCGCTGTTTTTTCCTCGCCTCCCTGGTCTCAGGTGGGGAAGGAGAGTGTGCTGCAAACGGCAAACAGGTGTGATGTGGTGGTACCTGGGCATCCCGTGCAGCTTCTCAGAGCTGTAGGCCTAAGCAGGCTTGCTGGAAAAGCCCCAGGGACCTGCAGGTTTTCTCCGGAGTGCGGGTCAGGCCTTCCTGTAGTCTTTCGCTCCCCCTAGGCACTGCAGTCCTGTGAGTTGCTCTTGCCCTTGACCTCTGAATCAGTCTCCATCTTCCTGACAGACACTCTTGACCTGCTCAGCTTTTCCCCACCCCAGGGCATGTTCCCTATGCTTCCTCTTTTTCCAAGGGGCCAGAGTTGTGGGTAGGGAGGGGTTTGGCATGGTGGGTACCTGGTGAGGACTCGCCCTTCAGCTGTTACATAGACCCGATCCCAGTGGAGCAGGGACTAAGAATAGCCCAGCTGCTGTCTTGCTGCCCTGGAGTCTGCAGCCGGGCATTGCCAGTTGACCGGGGCCCAGAGTGACCCTTGCTGGGTCCTGGAACCTTTTGCTCAGGGGTGGGGTTGAGGTCTTAGGGGCTTCGGACTACCTTTCCTGATGCACTTAGCAGATCTCCGTTCAGAGCAGAGACCACTTTGGTGTGGACTCACCTGCCCGAGGGCTGGGGAACAGGCTGGCCTGTGGGCTGGGAGTGGGAAGGGCCTGGGAGGCCCAGGCTAGAATGGAAGCCTGAGGAAACCCATAGAGCAGCACATTGTAGGGGTAAGTGGGACGTAATTTGAGGTCGCAGGCCATTCTGTTGGATCAGTCCCATTCCCTCATTCCTCCCTTATCTCCTCCCACCAGGCCTGTCGTGGAGCCAGGACTCTGTTATTCTGAAAGTGCTCAGAAAATGGAGCTTGAGTCAGCAGAATGAGTTTGAAGATAAAAATACAGCTGTGGATGAATGTACAGCTGTGGACAGATAGGCCCCAATTTAGTGGGTGTGTGTTAGGGGGAGTTTTCCTATGTATTCATGGAGTGTGTGGTGAACTTCCCCGTCCCTCCTGGCTCCCTGAATAACCTTGAAGGAGGAGGAGGAGTAGACAGTGATCCCTGGTGGTCTCCTGAGCCCCTTCCAGGCCACTGGGTGGTGGAGGGATAGTGGAGGCCTCCCTCCCGCTCTCCCCTTACCCAAACTGGAGCTCTCAGCCTGGGCAGGGCTGGTCTGAAGACTCAAAGTAAAGTTAACTTGAAGACTTTAAGCACTATCATCTGGACGTCACAGCCTGATAAGTCAACATTATGGATAAAAACCCAGACTATCAGATAGTTTCTTTTCTTTCTTTCTTTTTTTTTTTTAGATGGAGTTTCACTCTTGTTGCCCAGGCTGGAGTGCAATGGCACGATCTCAGCTCCCTCCAGCCTCCCCTCCTGGGTTCAAGCGATTCTCATCCCTCAGCCTCCCAGGTAGCTGGGATTACAGGCGCCCACCACCACTATGCCTGGCTACTTTTTTGTATTTTTAGCAGAGACGGGGTTTCACCGCGTTAACCAGGATGGTCTCAATCTCCTGACCTCGTGATCCGCCCGCCTCGGCCTCCCAAAGTGCTGGGATTACAGGCATGAGCCACCGCGCCCCGCCTGAAAGACAGTTATTATATTAGCTGCTTCGCTAGGTGAGCTCCACCAGCTTGGCAAGTTACTTAACCTCATCCAAGCCTCAGTATCCCTGGCTGCAAAATGGGGATAATACTTACTGTATAGCTTTGTTAAGTAGATTATAACAGACATAAAATTTATAAACATATAATTACGTAATATATAAAGTCTAAAAATTATAGTTTTATTCACTATTATATATAGAGTACTAAACTGTGTGTCTGACACATAGTAAGTGCTCAATAAATGTTAGTACCAACTATATATTATATCAATCATTTGGGACTGAATGGACAGCAGTGCCTAGCCTGGGACTCTCTTCTTGGGCCTTGCTCTTAAAAAACAAAACAAAACTCTGCTCTAGACCTTATTTCTTGGGTAGCAAGGTCTCCTGGACTTTGAGGAGTCCGTTGAGAGATTGAGCTTTGGCAAAATGATTTGAATCTGGTTTCCTCTTGTGCGAGTTATTTAAACTGTTTCAACTTCCTCCTCTGTAAAATGAGGATAATAGTACCTACCTCACAGTATTTCCAGGATTAAATAAGCTGATGTAGGTAAAGCTCTGAGCACAGCAGCTGCTTGTAAAAAGAGCTTGATAAATGTCAGCTGCTGTTATTTGGTGACAATGGAGCCAATCATTGTGGTTTACACTTAGAAACCAGAGTTTCTTAGCAAGGGAATTAGCCCATAGATAACTGTATGTAAGCTACGAAGGACACATCTGCAGTTGAACTTGTGGTCCTGTGCGAAGATCACACCAAGATTGGATGTCCATGTCTCTCGTCTACTACTCTGCTACTGTGTGACTTGTATTTAATTAGTGCAGAAACCCCTACCCAGCCTACCTTCCCAGAGTATACCCCTCAGGCTGGAAAAGGGTACCATGGACATGAATGTATATCCTGAGAAGTTAAGAACCTTCTATGCAAACAGTTATTTGTTGTTGTTTTTAGGAAAACTGCATAGGGAGGGTGTCCTGAAATTGGGATTCTGCTCTGTCCTCCCTCCCCAACCCTTAGGATCTTTTGCACTGTTCTTTGGCGTCCAGAAAAAAAAAAACCCAGCCTAGCTTTCTCTGAACAGTTAGTGGCCCTGTTTGCTGGGCAGCAGGGGTGGAGACTGGACCAGCTGGTACCAGGCCCAGTGTCTTGAACACTGATGCCACTCGACTCCCAGCAGTAGAGCTGGAGTGTTGAGCTTTGTCCAGTGTATTAAGTGTCCCTGCTTGGGCTAGGGAGGGGGGCAGCTGGTGACAGAGCCGTCATGGGATGCTCCTGATCCCTCGCCAGAACTTCCTGTTGAATCCTTTTTTCTACTACATGGTCTGTGTTTTCCCCTCCATGGGAAGAAATCCACAGTTTTGCCACCGGCCCTGACTGACTTGTGGAATCTCTTGCTTCTGAGGCTGGACATGGGCCTGCTTCCCCTGTTAGCCTCGACTTCATTGCCTGTAAAATGGAGATAAGATTCACCTTGCATGGTTATGGTGAGGATTAAATGTGATGTGCATATTCAGCCAAGTGCCTGCACATGCCAGGTGTCCCATAGATGTTTGTTCCTTTCCCCTTCTTTGTTACTTCTGGAGATCACTTTCTGGGGAGCGGGGACCAGCCAGCAAGAAGGGGTTTGGAGGCCACCTCCTGGCACTGTAGTCTACAATCCCCAGTCACCATATCCAGGATAGACAGGATGCCCAGCCAGAGAGGATACCCTCGGGAGTAGCCAGCCCACAACAGCAGTTCTTGTCTTTCCCCTGTGGTCGCTGTGTGCCCCCCTGCCCCCTGGCCTTGCTAATCTCAAGTGTACTTTGAGTTGGCAAATAGTGTTCAAGCTAGGAGTGCCTGGCCCATCCCTAGGGATGTGGCAATTTAGATTCCCACTCCTGGCTCCTGTCCTTAGTGACCGGAGCACCCAGGTAGCTTGAACGTGGCCCTGCCTGGATCCCAGGCACACTGGTAGAATCACATCCGACGGGAATCCTGATTCAGCCTTACCCATAGGCCTTCTATTGGGCACCAACTTTTCTCAGGGTCTGTGCTTCCTGCTTTCCAGGAGCTGAAGCACTAGTGGGAAGGACTGCAAATCCGAGACCCTGAGGACTGTGGGCAGCCTCCAACCCTGGGGACTGCCCGGTTAGAGCAGTTGAGATTTAGCGGGGAGAGGGGATACTTGACTGCTTGGTTTCCAGGGGGCTGTGGAGGAGGTGTGAGATTTGAGCTGGGCAGGGCTCAGGTGGAAGGGAGAGGCAGTCCAGGAAGGGGAAGAAACCAGAGCCTGGTGACCACGTTGGAAGCAAAAACAAGCCCAGTGCTAATGAATTCTCTTATTTGGGGGCCCATGGAGGTATGCTGAATCATCTAGTGACACACAGATAGCCAGCCCAGATCTGAGATCAAAACCCAGTCTCATGATTTTGAGTCCGGTATTGTTTCCAGCACACCTCACTGGGGAGAGGCCAAAAGGAGGGGTGGGAGTGATTAGAAGTCCCAGGCTCCAAGGGCCTTGGTTTACAGACATACACCCTTTTCTGCTGTTGGGGCTCAGAAAACAATACCCCAAAGTGAAGGCCTCAGAGGCAAAATTTCTGTCTGACCTCCTGTCTCTCACCCCTCATTATCTCCTGAGGCAGGCCAAAGTGAATCCCTCTTTTCCAAGGCAGGTCATAGAAACTAGAACCCTTCTCCCCAAAGCCAGCCATATAACTTAAAAATATTGCTCTTTCTCCTGGCTTTCTGGGTAAGAACCGGCGATAAATGATCTGAGCTACCTTGTTTGATAGTAGGTAGTAAGGCCCTCATTGCAGAGGGGTCTCACCCCATTCCTGGGAGGAAGAGATCCTGCAACAGAGAGGCCGAGAGCAATCTGGACAGGTCTGGCTGGGCTTCACCATTCAGTCTATTAGCATTAGCTCGTACCCTTTTTGTCCGATCACATTTCTGCATCCTATGTGTGCTTCCTCAAACCTAAGCATAAAAATGGATACTTAGGCTGGGCGCAGTGGCTCATGCCTGTAATGTCAGCACTTTGGGAGGCTGAGTTGGGTGGATCACCTGAGGTCAGGAGTTCAAGACCAGCCTGCCCAACAGGGTGAAACCCCACCTCTACTAAAAATACAAAAATTAGCCGGGCGTGGTGACGCACACCTGTAGTCCCAGCTACTCGGGAGGCGGAGGCAGGACAATTGCTCAAATCCAGGAGGTGGAGGTTGCAGTGAGCTGAGATCGTGCCACTGCACACCAGCCTGGGCAACAACACGAGAGCTAGTCTCAAAAAAAAAAAAAAAGATACTTCACCCTGGGTTTTTGGGTTTTCATTTCTTTTTTTTTTTTTTTTTGAGACGGAGTCTCACTCTGTCGCCCAGGCTGGAGTGCAGTGGCCGGATCTCAGCTCACTGCAAGCTCCGCCTCCCAGGTTTACGTCATTCTCCTGCCTCAGCCTCCGGAGTAGCTGGGACTACAGGCATCTGCCACCTCTCCCGGCTAGTTTTTTGTATTTTTTTAGTAGAGACGGGGTTTCACCGTGTTAGCCAGGATGGTCTTGATCTCCTGACCTTGTGATCCGCCCGTCTCGGCCTCCCAGAGTGCTGGGATTACAGGCGTGAGCCACCGTCCCCGACCTTGGGTTTTCATTTCTAAAGGCTCTTGTGTCATGTAAAATTATGATCAAATAAATTTGTATGCTTTTCTCTCTCTCACTCTTTTTTTTTTTTTGTAAACAGCGTCGATTTTGAGATGGCATCTCACTCTGTTGCCCTGCGCGATCTCGGCTCACTGCAACCTCCGCCTCCCAGGTTCAAGTGATTCTCATGCCTCAACCTCCTGAGTAACTGGGATTATAGGCACGTGCCACCACACCCAGCTAATTTTTGTATTTTTAGTAGAGACAAGGTTTTACCATGTTGCCCAGGCTGGTCCCAAACTCCTGACGTCAAGTCATCCTCCCACCTTGGCCTCCCAAAGTGCTGGGATTACAAGCGTGAGCCACTGCGACCAGCCTGTTATGCTTTTCTCTTGTTACCATATCTTTCGTTATAGAAGTGTCAGTTCTGACCTTTATGATGGGGAGGAAAAAAGGATCTCCCCCACCCCCACCCCTATATTGCATAGTACCTACCTGCTTATCCCCCAAGGCTAAGCAACATGGCCATTCCCACTAGGAAGCCCTGGAAGAACTGCATGTGCCCCCCACATTGGGTCCCCCCCATGGATTTGTGTCTTCACACTTGTGCCACCTCATTGCACACCGATTGCATTTTATCCCTTTTGCCAAAGGGAGCTGTGATCAGTTGTTTCTGTGTCCCCAGCACCTTCACAGCGAGCTTACGCACAACTGAGGCTCTGTGGTGGTGGGGGGGTGGGTGGGTGGGTTTCAGTGCTGTTTGACATTCCCGTAGTGGAGGTTAGGTTGCATGCACTGAGGTATACTTCTAAGGGTCAGCAAGCTTGGGATCTTGAAATCAGAAAATGAGTTTCTTTGGGGGCCCACTCTTTCCTTGCCCACCACTGAGTGACTATTTTTGAGAACACACTTTCTGAGTACTGAGTCTGACTTGGAGCCCTCTGTTTATAAATGGGACTGATCACAGACTCTAGGACTCAGATCTAATAAAGCCTTACAGGCCACTGCGTTTGAAACCCTAGAGGTGGGACATGGCAGAAGTGGAACCAGCACCGTGGTCTGACTCTTGGTCCAGGGCGCTGCCCATCTGTAGGTTTGCACAGATCCTTAGTCTCCTGGCCTCTTTCCTGTATACCTCACCTCCTAAGGGAGGCCAGGCTAAAGGGAAGAGTAGGATTGGCTGTACATGGATAGGGAGAGCTGTCTAGCCTGGCTGACTGGCAAGGGTCAAGTTCAGTAGGAGGAAGGCCATTCAGGCTTCTCTTTTCAGGGGCTGTATGAAAAGGCAGGATTGCAGGGAAGGAAGTTCCAAGTGGCCTGGACGCTGTGCCAAGCTCCCTCTTACCCTCCCATGTTCCTATTCCCCTACCTTGGACCAAGGAATTTCTTGGTACTGCTGCCCCACCTTGTAGGGAAGCATTTATTGTGGCCCAAGGAGAGAATTCAGTTACTAATTTCTGCCAGGAACAGAGTCCAACTCTGGGAAGGACTAGGGAAGAGGGCAGTTCTGCCCCCAGATGTCCTGGTTACTCAGCTTACTTTCAGGTGACCACTGACCCTTGGCACTCTGTTGGTGCCTGAGAGTGTGTGGGCAGGTAAAGGTTGGGGTAAGTGCAGTTGGGCATCCTTCTCCACCTCATTCCCCTTGACTCATTGGTAGGAGGCCATGAGAGTCCAAATACAAAGTAGGGATTTTATATTCCTATTTCACAAGGATGAACATGAATGCCTTCCTGAATGCCATGTAGCCTCGTCAGTGAGCCCTTAGGGGGTAGCTGCTGGTGAAAAATCACCTACCGGGGGTAGGGGGTGCATGTGAGATCACCTGGCTGCACAGATGTAAAGAACCTTCGGCATTATCCAGATTAGCTCTAATTTTACGGATGTAGAAACTGAGTCCCAGAGAGGTGAGATGGCCTGTCTAGGGCACACAGCTCTTAAAAAAAAAAGTGGCTGAAACAGGACTGCTGTCTCCTGGCTCCCAGTTCAGAGCACCTTCCAGCATTTTCAAATGGTTCGAATTTTCTGTTCAACCACTGTTTATTTGTGCAACCTTAGGCATGTTACGTTCTGAGACTGAGCTGTTCATCCTTGAATATGAATATTAAATACCTACCTTGGATTTGGAGTGTATGAATTATGAGTTATTGGAGAGAAGGTACAATATATCAAGTACCTAGCACATGCTAGACTCCTCTGAGGCAGTTAGTAGGGGTCGGCCACTGTGTTCATTTTCCCTGTGGATGGAAATCGTGCTGTCTCATAACTATGGGATCTTTGTCCCACCTTCCACCTCCCTTCTCAGCCTTCCTCCAGCAGGCAGGTCTGCTGCAGTGACCTCTCCTCACCTGTTGGGGCCAGCACCTGGGGAGGCAGTTGCATTCTTGGCATTCCTCTTGCTGCTAGGGGCTGGAAGAGGCGCTGGTGCGGTGAGGGAGGCACATGGGTGAGAGGGGAATGGAAACCGAGAAGAAAATGTAGTTGGTTTCCCCTAACCACGGCTGCTCCTGTTTGGGAATGAGAAAGCCCTTCCTCCCTTGAGGAGGCAACCAAAGAAGTGGCTGCCAGGAACTTTCATATCCTGTTCTCAAACACACTCCTCATCTATAAAGTTGGTGGTGTTAATCTAAGTTTCCGTGCCTGTAAAATGGGTATACTAATTGTACCCACCTCATCGGATGGTTGGAAGACCAAGTCGCATGGCAGAGTGCCTGGCATGTATTACAACCTCAATGTTGGCTGCTATTGTGCGTTTTCTTTTCTGTTTTGTGTGTTTGTGGTTTGTTTGTTTGAGACAGAGTCACCCTGTTGCCCAAGCTGGAGTGCAGTGTGGCACAATCTTGGTTCATTGCAACCTTGACCTCCGGTTTCAAGCAATTCTCATGCCTCAGCCTCCCAAGTAGCTGGGATTACAGGTGTGTGCCACTATGCCTGGGCCTGGCTAATTTTTGTATTTTTAGTAGAGACGAGGTTTCACCATTTTGGCCAGGCTGATGTAGAACTTCTTGACCTCAGGTAATCCGCCTGCCTCGGCCTCCTAGAGTGCTGGGATTACAGGCGTGAGCCACTGTGCCCGGCCTGCTATTATTCACTGTGGATGAGGAAACTGAGGCATGGGAGATGAAGTTACAGGCTCATGCAATTCTAATAAGTGGTGGAGCTGGCATGCAAACCCAGGTCGGGCAGACTCGCAAACCCAGGTCAACCTGCAGAATCTGCCAGGGTTTGGGGACATCAGGATTCAGAGGGTTGTGGTCCCTCGGGTGGAAGAGAGCTCCAGGTTGAAGAGCCCTGCTGGTCCTGGTTTGGAGGGCATGTCCAGTGTGACCTTGGGTCGCAGCTGTTCTCAGAAACGAAGTGTGATCAGGAGGCCCAGGTGCCTGGAGTCAGACTGTGTCTATATTGACTGTCACCATGGGATTGCCAGGTGACCCTTGCATGCTTCAGCCCCAGCTTAGGCTGTCCAGGACTGACTCTGGCCAAGGTGAGGGTCAGGCCAGCCCCAGAATCCCTGTCACTGGGTAGGAGAGGGGAGGGGAGGGCAGTGCTGGCTCCAGGGACTGCCCCTCTGTCCCTTCCCCTCCCCTTCCCCCAATCTCCTCTGGCATTTGTTTCCTTTCCAAAGCTGGACTGGGGCTCTCAGACAGGGCAACAAAAGCCACTCTCCACCACGCCACTGCCACCTGTTGGGTTTTCACACATTGGGGGTGAGTGGGGGGAGGGAGCCGCTGCCCTTTTCCCAGTGTCTGTGGTGTGCCCCCTCTGCCCCCCTAGGGCCTGGGATTCTCTTTGCTGCCCGATGTGATGGGCTCAGGAGCCGGAGGGGGTGGGGGCCAGCAGCAGCTGGAAGGGGAATTGAGTGGGAAGGGGCTGGCGCTGGCAGCCGGAGAGAGTTTGATGGATTACTCTGCAGGCCGAGAGGTTTCTCCCTAATCCCCCTTTGTGTCCCGGCCTGCAGCCCCCTCACCCTCTCTGACAAGCTGCTAAGCAGAAGGCTTCCAGTCCCGGTGAAGAAAAGGCAGCTCAGCAGGGCGAACTCTAAATCCCTGGCCTCCAGGCCCTGGGGGAGGCCGGGAGCAAGTCTGGGGTGGGGCTGGGCTTCCCCGTCCCACTGCTGGCCCTTAGTCTTTCTTAGGAGTCCCTGAGGTGGGGGGGCTTCCTTCTGAGTGGGGTCCTTAGGTGCCCCTGGAAGCCCTGTGAGGTTGTGAGCCTCCGTTCTTTCTGCAAATCACTGTTTTTCTCTAGGGCAGGACTGGGGAAAGCAGAGACCCTCACTGCTTTGGGAATGTTTGGCCCCAGAGAATGAAAGACTGAGTGGGTTGGGAGTCACCAAAGCCGTGGTTGTCTCATGCCGTGTCCCTCCCGCCATCTCCATGGCAGCCCAAGCACACAGCACCTCTCACAAGGGATCTGTCATGAGGAGCTCATTGTCTCACAAGAATGCTCATTTCCAGGTCTGGCTGGTACAGGCTGTTTCTCGGGTGTCCCCAAGGCTCCTGTGGAGCTGCTGTGAGGGTGGGGCTCATGTGGGGAGTGCAGTGTACCAGGTTTCATTAGGTAAGCTGACAGCATTGGTCCCCTGGGACTGGGGCGAGTTGGGGGTGGGTAGTGGGGATGAGGGCTGCGGAACCCCCAGACCTGAGAGGTCCGCTTCCTGTCCCCAACCTAGAGGACCCTGGAGATCTCAGTTTGGAGCAAGGTGCTGGGGTCGCCCTTTTCTGCCATCTCACCGACCTGGGGCAGGGCAGCCTTGGTGGGGTGTGTGTCCGGGAGGTTGGCCCAGGGTGACCCCACCCGCTTTCCTTCGCTGAGTCATTATTCCTCGTGCCTCGCCAGCCCCCGGTTTCCCCTTCTGTGGGGAGGGCTGCGGGGTGGCTGTGAAGGGGAGAGGAGCTGCTTCTGAGGAGCCTGGGAGAAAGCAGCGGGTCTTTGTGAGTGTGCAGGGAACACGCAGGGTCGCTGAGCCTGCGGGGTCGGGGTGGGGGCTGCAGCCGTTTGATGTGCCTGGGTGGGGTTTGATGCTGGCCTGCATAAAGAAGCCTTAGAATTGCTGCCTGACACAGGCCCGGGGCGGGGGCTGCCCCCAGCCTGGGCTTCCACTGGCCTCTGTCTGTCAGCAGAGGGAATCTGCTCCCCTAGCTCCACCTCAGCCGTGCGGGGTGGCAGGATCCCCTTTGAAAGCCCTCAAAGGCCTCTTTATGCATCCCCCTCTGACCCTCCCTTCCCTTAGGGAGCTACCAGGGAGTGGGCTCGGGTCGGCTTTCCTCCTCCTCTGCCACTCTGGCTTCTGTATTTTGGACAAAGTTCAGGCCAAGTTTGTTCCTGTTGCTCAGTTTCATTTCCCCCAAAACTCCCTGCTCGGGGTCTGGTCTGAAGTGGGGGCTTTCCAATCCAGGAGGGTTTATCTGAGCCTCTCACCACCTTTGAGCCCGTAGGAGTTGCTCCCTCTGGAGTTGGGCCTGGAAAGTCCTCGGTGTGTGGGGAGCACGTGAGAGGAGGAGGACTGAAGCCCTCACCCTTGCTTCTACTGCCACCCCTTGCTCTTAGCCATTCATTCATTAGGTCCCTTTTCTTGCTGGGGCCGGAGCCAGCCCTGGGGGTATTATATATTGGGGTGCATAGGGGCATGTATCTCCCAGTACCTAGAGGGGAGCAGTGAGGATCCAGGTTGACTAACCTTGCCCAGGGCCCTCAGTCTCTCTGGGTTTTGATTCTGTTCCCCCAAGGATGAGGAAGGATGACCTGGGGCAGAGCTCCAGAAAGGTTCCCAGAGGCCTTGGGTTTCCTCCAGCTTTCTTGCTCTCTTGCCATTGCTGGGCCCAGAGAGGAGGGGAGATGGTTGGAACTTGAGAAGGACTTGTCCTAGAAGGCTGCCTGTTCCTTGCCTTTCTGAGAGGTCAGCCCCTCCACTTCCTTCCTCTTCCTGCCCACTCCTTGCCAGGTGAACACTGTGAGGCTGGCTCTTCTGATTGATCTTGTCTTTGCCAGACAAAGTGTTCCAGGAGTAGTGGGGCAGGAGGATTTTAGAAGCGTCTCCAAGACTGGAGGGTGCAGGGGAGAATAGGACCCTGTCCCCAGGAGGACGGGGGAGTTCCGCAGACTTGGGGCAGGAGGCGGGGTTCCAACACTGATCTGTCACTTGCAAGCTTTGGCAAGAAGCTTGCCCTGGGGCTGCTGATGGGAGTGGTGGCCAGGAAAGTGGTACTGAAAGACTTCTTGTTCTCTGACCTCCCTGAGCCTGAGAACTGAGAAAGGCTGGGCTCCTCCATTTATGCTCCAGGGAAGGCGGCCCTGGAAGGGGGATGGCAAGCCACTGGACTTAGTGCTCAGGAGTCCTCTGTGTTCTCCTTAGCCCGAGGACCCTGGAGTAGGGATGAAATGACAGGGACCAAGGCACTGGAAAGGATGCAAGGATAAGAAAAGGGGGCTTTGGAGGGCAGAGTGTGCTTATGGGCTTGGAACTCCTCAGGCAATTCTGAGCTGGGAAGAGTAAAGTCTGGGGGTGTCAAGAGGACTCTGGACCCCTGGGCAGAGTAGAACTCAAACAAGGGAGGACGGGCTCTGCAACCAAATACAGGGGTGCTTGAAGCCTGCCCCCTTCCTAGTCAAATCCTTTCCCCACCTGGCCTAACCCCTAGTTACCAGGTAAAGAATCTCTGGGTGGGGGTGGGGGGCATTGGAGAAAGACAACCCAGGAAGGGGGAAGCTACTAATGAGCTCTCTGGGCTGTAGGAGGATGGTGGGGGGCACTCTTCTCTTTACCCCTTTCTTTTGTCTTTCCCATGTGGGCTAAGAAGGATCCTGCTAATTCCTGGGGGGGCTGGGAACTGGATTAAGGGAGGGGCAAGGCAGGTGGGGTGATTAATGGTTGCTGGACAGCTGTGGTTTATTTTTATTTATTTGTTTTTTAGAGATCAAGTCTCACTCTGTTGCCTAGGCTGGAGAACAGTGGCACGATCATAGCTCACTTGCAGCCTTGAACTCCTGGACTCAGGAGATCCTCCTACCTCAGCCTCCTGAGTGGCTTGGATTATAGGTGCATGCCACCATGCCCAGCTAATTTTTATTTTTTATTTTATTTATTTATTTATTATTTTATTTTATTATTATTATTATTTTTTTGAGACGGAGTCTTGCTGTCTTGCCCAGGCTGGAGTGCAGTGGTGCGATCTCGGCTCACTGCAAGCTCCGCTGCCTCCTGGGTTCACACCATTCTCCTGCCTCAGCCTCCCGAGAAGCTGGGACTACAGGCGCCTGCCACCACACCCGGCTGATTTTTTTGTATTTTTAGTCGAGATGGGGTTTCACCGTGTTCGCCAGGATGGTCTCGATCTCCTGACCTCGTGATCCACCTGCCTCGGCCTCCCAGAGTGCTGGGATTACAGACGTAAGCCACCGTGCCCAGCCTATTTTTTATTTTATTTGAGATGGAGTCTTGCACTGTTGCAGGGGCTGAGGTGCAGTGGCACAATCTTGGCTCACTGCAACTTCTGCCTCCCGGGTTCAAGTGATTCTCCTGCCAGAGCCTCTTGAGTAGCTAGGATTACAGGTGCCCGCCACCATGCCCAGCTATTTTTGTATTTTTAGTAGAGATGGAGTTTCACTATGTTGGCCAGGCTGGTCTGGAACTCCTGACCTGGTGATCCGCCTGCCTCCGCCTCCCAAAGTGCTGGGATTATAGGCGTGAACCACCTATAATAGCCAGGTGTGGTAGTATGCCCAGCTATTCTATTTATTTTTCGAGACAGAATCTTGCTGTGTCACCCAGAGTGGAGTACAGTGGCATGATCTTGGCTCACTGCAACGTCCACCTCCCAGGTTCAAGTGATTCTCCTCCTTCAGCCTCCCAAGTAGCTGGGATTGTAGGCGCACGCCACCATGCCCAGCTAATTTTTGTATTTTTAGTAGAGATGGGGTTTCACCACGTTGGCCAGGCTGGTCTTGAACCTCCTGACCTCAGGTAATTTGCCTGCTTTGGCTTCCCAAAGTGCTGGGATTATAGGCATGAGCCACTGTGCCCTGCCTATTTTATTTTTATTTTTGTAGAAACAGGGTCTTGCTATGTTGCCCAGGCTGTTCTTAAGCTCCTGTCCTCAAGCCATCCTCCCACTCCAGCCTCCCAGAGTGCTGAGATTACACATGTGAGCCACTGTGTCTGGCCTGCAAATTATTTTAAACAATAGGGAGCAGCCAGGACTTAGAGAATGGGTGCAGGTTTTGGGCGAGGCTGGGTCTAACAAAGTCTCTGTTTGCTCAGGGAGGACCTGGTCTCCTGAAAACCCAGAGCAGGTTAGCATTCAGGGCCCTCCCAGAACAAGGGTGGGGAGTGGAATGGGCTGGAAGCCTTTGGCCACAGAATCCCTCCTCTTAGGCTGGATGGCACTGCCTCTTGGTCTCTGTGCTGTCTCTTGCTTTCCTTCTTGGGGGCACTGTGGAAATGCAGCAATGAGGGACTCAAGTTGAACCTACGACAGCTCAGCTAAGACTGAGGTCTGGCCTTCACCTTCCTTTTGAAGACAGTATGGGTCAGTATTTTACACACCTTCTCATGCCACCTCCATAGGAGGCCCTGTGCCCCATCCCAAAGGGTGAGTCTGACCAGGATTTAGGGGAGGAGGCTGCTGGTTGCCCAGCCTTATCTCAATTCCCTTCCTTCATGATCTGCCAGCTGCAAAGCCCCCGAAGGTGGTGGTGGAGTGAACAGACCTTACCCAGGATTGATAGCCATCTAATTTTTTTTTTTTTTTTTTTAGGCAGCGTCTCCCTCTGTCACCCAGACTGGAGGCAATGTTCTGATCACTGCACACTGCACCCTTGACCTCCCAGACTCAAGCAATCCTCCCATCTCAGCCTCTTAAGTAGCTGGGACCACAGGTGCATACTACCACACCTGGCTAATTTTTAAATTTTTTGTAGAAGGGGGGTCTCGCTGTGTTGCCCAGGCTGGTCTTAAACTCCTGGGCTCAAGTGATCCTCCTGCCTTGGCCTCTCAAAGTTCTGAGATTACAGGCGTGAGCCACCACACTTGGTCCTGATTTCTCTGTGGCACAGCTCAGAGCACCCACAACACGCTTTGTAACATGCAAGGCCCCATGGGGCTTAGTATTACGTGAAAAGATAAGAGAAGTCGAAGTGCCTTTTATTATGAGGTGCTGAGATTGGCAGAGGGCATGAGTGGGGCCTGGGGGTGGTCTCTGGTGGAGGAGACTGGAGCCAGGCCCTCAGCCACTGTGGTCCTTGCACCAGAGTAGGTGCCCTTCAGTAGCATTTATGGGATTGAATTAGGGAGGAGAAGGAAGGTGCTCCAGCCACGAGTGCCAGGAAGCTCTGTCCCCTTCCTCTGTTTTGGGATGGATGACAGATAAGGAGCCTCCTGCCTTTCCTCACCAAGGCTCACCCTCTGTAGTATCTACTCTTGATGTGTGACTTGGTTCCCTCTTTTGTAGTCACTTTTTCTTTTTTTTTTGAGATGGAGTTTTGCTCTTGTTGCCCAGGCTGGAGTGCAAATGCGTGATCTCGGCTCACCACAACCTCTGCCTCCCAGGTTCAAGCGATTCTCCTGCCTCAACCTCCCAAGTAGCTGGGATTACAGGCATGAGCCACCACACCTGGCTAATTTTGTATTTTTAGTAGAGACGGGGTTTCACCATGTTGGTCAGGCTGGTTGCAAACTCTCGACCTTAGGTGATCTGCCCACCTTGGCTTCCCAAAATTTATTTTTTTTGAGACGGGAGTCTTGCTCTATTGCCCAGACTACAGTGCAGTGGCTCATTGCAACCTCCACCTACTGGGTTCAAGCAGTTCTGCCTCTGCTTCCTGATTAGCTGGGATTACAGGCACCTGCCACCACGCCCGGCTAATTTTTGTATTTTTAGCAGAGACAGGGTTTTACCATGTTGGCAAGGCTGGTCTTGAACTCCTGACCTCAAATGATCCGCCTGCCTCGGCCTCCCAAAGTGCTAGGATTACAGGCGTGTGCCACCACACCTGGCTTTTCGTAGTCATTTCTAAGCAGAGGTGACTGCAATGGGTGTATTGTCAGGGAGTAAGACTTGGAGGCCACTTGCTTGGCGGGGGAGATACAGGATGGTTCTCTTTGCACAGGAGGCAGGTATAGCAGGAAGGGGTGTGGGACTTCTCTGCTGAAAATTGAAAGGAGCACAGAAAAATTTCTTTCTCTGCCATTTAGGGAGCACAGAAGGGCTGCCCTGGAAGTGGCTGGGCATCCTGCCAGCTTGGGGGAGTCCCTGGTATCATTACAGGTGTTGCCAGGTGGTATGGTTTCATGCCCCTGTGAGCTAGAACCTGGGGACGGCTCCACTCTCCCATGACAGTTGGACAGTCACGTGTGGGATTGTTTCTTCCCCTTGAACATTCACCTCAGGGAGGAACTCAAGGTAGAGATTTTCAGGCCTCGGCTCATCCCAGGGAGCCTTCTCTAAGTTAAAACCCAACGTAACAAAACAGCCTCTCCTCCCTTTCCCCTTCATCCTGGTCTTTGGGGTTAGGGGTTGTGGTGCAGTGTGGCTCATGGCCAAGCAATGTGGAATAGGAAGTGTTACTCTTAACAAATGAGAATTGAACACCCCAGGTTTGGGGAGTAGAAAGAGAAAGGCAAACAAACCAGGCCTGGCAGAGGGTCTCCGGGGGCACCTTGCTAGCTGGTTTGATTGCTACCCCCTCCCCTCCCCAATACTAACAGGGAAGGGCAATTGTAGATTTTTCAAAACAGAGAACAACCAACATCTGTTTGGCTCTGGAGAGTGCTGAGGTTTAAAAAATCATATTTACCTTATTAATTATGTCAGCCTTAGGCTAATATTAACATGCATTTCCTGACTGGGCAGCAGGGGGTGGCACCTTGGTGGCAGGGCCAATCGCCAGCCTGTGAATGATCAGGATCCAGACAATTTAGAGCAAATCCTGGAGACCTGGCTCCCAGAACTTAACACCCTGTGTGCTTGTGATTGCCCCGCCCTTTTAGGATCTGAGTGATGAGATGTGTCCCCACTGAGGTGCCCCACAGCAGCAGGTGTTGAGCATGGGCTGAGAAGCTGGACCGGCACCAAAGGGCTGGCGGAAATGGGCGCCTGGCTGATTCCTAGGCAGTTGGCGGCAGCAAGGAGGAGAGGCCGTGGCTTCTGGAGCAGAGCGGAGACGAAGCAGTTCTGGAGTGCTTAAACGGCCCCCTGAGCCCTACCCGCCTGGCCCACTATGGTCCAGAGGCTGTGGGTGAGCCGCCTGCTGCGGCACCGGAAAGCCCAGCTCTTGTTGATCAACCTGCTAACCTTTGGCCTGGAAGTGTGTTTGGCCGCAGGCATCACCTATGTGCCGCCTCTGCTGCTGGAAGTGGGGGTAGAAGAGAAGTTCATGACCATGGTGCTGGGTGAGTCACAACAACCTCCTTCCTTCCTGTTCTAGATACGTGCCACCTGGGATGTGGGGCAGGCGTACCGCTGCCCTGGGAGCTGCTTGGAGGGAGAGGTGGTCTGCTGGGAAGGCATTGCTAGGCAGGAGGGTGACCCTGGGCTGAGGGGGCACACCAAGAGAAAGAAGAGAATATCAAGGACATACCCTAGTCACCTCTGGATCCCTGGTCCTGCACAGTGCCTGGCTCATAGGAGACACTGGAGAAAGGCTCCTAACCTTTGGCTAGCCCTTTTATAATTTACAGCGATTATCTCATTCAATGTTTACAACTACCATTTGAGGTGATCCATTTTACAGAGAAGGAAGCAGAGGCTTTTAAGAGGTTAGGTAAGCCTTAGCCGAAGCCAAATAGCAGCTGAACAGTAGAGCTGGGACTCCATCAAGGTCTCCCAGCTGGGGCTTGCTCCTACCCCTAGGACAAGGGGCAAGCTTCTGACTCTGCAGATAAATTCTGCAAAAGCCACAGAAGGCAAGTAGTCACCATTGTGTGACAACCCCTCACCCCCAGGGAGAGGTGTCCCTCTGAGGATTGCAGGCTCTGGAGTCACACTGCTTGTTGAAACACTGCCTCTTACCCTCCCTAGGTCTGTGCCTTTGAATAAGTATCACTTCTTAGTTGCTCCATGCCTCAGTTTGTCCATCTGAAAATGGGGGCATCTGTAATGCCTGTGTTATGAGGAGTAAATTACAGCATCCCTGGGAAGATGTAGCAGTGTCGAGTACGGAATGTTACTTCCATCCTTCTCACAGAGCTTGGGTCCCCTTCCCCTTGCCCTTTACTTGTCCCAGCCATTGACTCATACTACTTCCCTTCTTGCAGGCATCGGTCCAGTGCTGGGCCTGGTCTCTGTCCCGCTCCTAGGCTCAGCCAGTGACCACTGGCGCGGACGCTATGGCCGCCGGCGGCCCTTCATCTGGGCGCTGTCCTTGGGCATCCTGCTGAGCCTCTTTCTCATCCCAAGGGCCGGCTGGCTGGCAGGGCTGCTGTGCCCGGATCCCAGGCCCCTGGAGCTGGCACTGCTCATCCTGGGCGTGGGGCTGCTGGACTTCTGTGGCCAGGTGTGCTTCACTCCACTGGAGGCCCTGCTCTCTGACCTGTTCCGGGACCCGGACCACTGTCGCCAGGCCTACTCCGTCTATGCCTTCATGATCAGTCTTGGGGGCTGCCTGGGCTACCTCCTGCCTGCCATTGACTGGGACACCAGTGCCCTGGCCCCCTACCTGGGCACCCAGGAGGAGTGCCTCTTTGGCCTTCTCACCCTCATCTTCCTCACCTGCGTAGCAGCCACACTGCTGGTGGCCGAGGAGGCAGCACTGGGCCCCGCCGAGCCAGCGGAAGGGCTGTCTGCCCCCTCCCTGCCGTCCCACTGCTGTCCGTGCTGGGCCCGCCTGGCTTTCCGGAACCTGGGCGCCCTGCTTCCCCGGCTGCACCAGCTGTGCTGCCGCATGCCCCGCACCCTGCGCCGGCTCTTCGTGGCTGAGCTGTGCAGCTGGATGGCACTCATGACCTTCACGCTGTTTTACACGGATTTCGTGGGCGAGGGGCTGTACCAGGGCGTGCCCAGAGCTGAGCTGGGCACCGAGGCCCGGAGACACTATGATGAAGGTAAGGCCTCGGCAGCCAGCAGAGGCTGGTGTGGGAGCCGCCCACCAGAGACGACACTTGGGGTTGTGTCTGGGCTGGTGCCTCTCCATCCTGGCCCTTCTCTGTCAGGAAAGTGGGGATGGACACAGTCTGCACACACAGCTCCTCACGGGTGTGGAACATCTCTGCCTGCAGTTTCAGGAGGGCCTCTGGCTGCTCTAGGAGTTTGATCAGAGTCATTGCCCCAGTTTGACAGAAGGAAAGGTGGAGCTTATTCAAAGTCTTGAGGGAGTGGAGGAGTCAGGGCTGGATTTTAGACCTGCCTGGTTCCAGCCGCAGTGTTGCCTCTCCTCCCCCTGACGACTTTCCAAATAATCTCACCAGTGCCTTCCAGGTGTCCTAGAATCGTCTTGAAGCCTATGGCCATCTGTCTTTGTGTTCCCTCTCACCCTCCTGTCCCCACAGCTGAGACTCCCAAGAAACCTTCGGACCACCTTCCTCTGCCTTCAGCGAGGGGCTTTGCCCACATTCTCTGAGGGTCAGGGGAAGAACCTGGACTCCCATTGCTACAGGTAGAAAGGGGAAGGGTGCTGGGGAGCAGGGCTGGTCCACAGCAGGTCTTGTGCAGCAGGTGCCTGTGGTCCCGCCTTCTCATCTCCTCAAGACTGCGCGTACCCTTCCCTGCCAGGCCCTGTCTGATGGCCTCTCTCCCTCTGCAGGCGTTCGGATGGGCAGTCTGGGGCTGTTCCTGCAGTGCGCCATCTCCCTGGTCTTCTCTCTGGTCATGGACCGGCTGGTGCAGCGATTCGGCACTCGAGCAGTCTATCTGGCCAGTGTGGCAGCTTTCCCTGTGGCTGCCGGTGCCACGTGCCTGTCCCACAGCGTGGCTGTGGTGACGGCTTCAGCCGCCCTCACTGGGTTCACCTTCTCAGCCCTGCAGATCCTGCCCTACACACTGGCCTCCCTCTACCACCGGGAGAGGCAGGTACTCATTGGCTGGTGGGTGGAGTCAGGGTGGGAGGGGTGGTCTGGGTTTTTGGGAGGCCCACTAGCCCAGAACCTGATACCTGGCAAGGAACTTGGGAGAAGGCTTCTTTGAATCAGAGAGGAAGCTCATCCTAGCCCCAGGGCCAGAGGCTTGGTCTGCAGAAGAGTGTAGATTAGATTCTGGGAATGACTTCCTGGGGTCAGGACTGTGTAGCACTTGAATGGATGATTGCAGGAAATGCAAAACCATTAGCGGGAATCCCGAAGAGTCAGGCCAGCAGGAGCCATAGGTTTCTAGGCTGGTTGTTCTATGAAGAGGCAGGGCGCTAGATCGGATGACCCCTGTCAGCCTCAGCAGATGGGAGTGGGAATGGTCCGTCCTTAGCAACACCTCTTTCTTCAGGGAGCAGCAACCTGACTTAGCCTGTGTCCTACTCTGGTCTGTAGATAGGGCGGGCTCCTTCCTACCCACTTCCTTTCTGGCTTTTCTAATTCCCTTTTCTTTTCCTGCCTCCCTCCTTTGTTCTTCCCTTTCCCCTTCCCCTTCCCCCATGGCAGATATCTGAGCTTGACACCTGACCCACTCACTTGGGCACTGTGTGAGTCGTGGGGACCTCCTGCTTGGTTGGCCCTACACTAACCAGCCCTCCAGGGGCTCCCTTCCTTGGGAAGCTACCTAACCCAGGCAGTGTGGTCACCCTGTCCCCTCCAGTGACCTCACTGAGCTACAACCCTGGGTGCTGGACTCTGCCTTGAAGGGCATGCAGTTGGGGTGTCCCAAGGGAGGAGGAGATGCAGGCCTGCTCTCAGAGAGCTCTCAGACTGTAGGGAAGACCTGCCCCTGCCTCTCACAGCACTTGAGGAGGAGTAGGTAAGTTTGTAGCTGAGAGGCTGGTTAACTAAGCAGGTAGCTGCAGGGGTGAGAGGTATGGAGGGGAGGGGCTAAGGTTTTGGTTGGGGGAGCCTGGTCCCTGAGACCCCTGTTAGCCCACTGATAACCTTCAACCTTCACTCTTCTGCTTGCCTGGGCTGGGGGCAGGGGGCTGGCATCAGCAGCCAGGCCTGAGTGTGTGCCATCGTGCCAGGGAACGTTCTGGGGCTAGCCATCTTTTCCAGATGCAGCAGCATGTCCATCCTCGGACCACTCCAGACTCCAGCCTTAGCAGACATTCCTGGGGTGGCAGGCAGGGAGGAGAAGTCCTGGGAAGCCCCTTCCTAACAGCAGCTGATGGCAGACTTGGCACTGCACGCTGTCTGCCTGTTCCTTTACCCACTTGTTGAGCTGTATGGTGAGCTGTGGGCTTCCCTGGTGTCAGGTTTGAGCTTTGCCATGGCTCCTAGCTCGCAAATGCAGCCAACTCAACTCTTCTGGCATGGAGACAATGTTGGATAAGACCTGGCCTTGTCCTTAAATAGGAGGCTCTGGGCCATCAAGGGCAGGGGTTGTGGGGATGCTGGTCGACCAGTCACTCTGATCTAAGTCAGACAGGAAGGAAGTAGGAAGCCTTCAACATTAGCACAGCTGGGGCTGGAGGAGGTGGGAAGAGGGGCATTCCTCCTGCTTGAGGTCTACTGGATTCTCCCTGCCCCAAGGCTGGGGACAAGGGAGCGCATGGCAGGGCAGCTACCCTAGTGGCATCTGGGATGCCAGAGAGGCAGAGCTTCTATGCACAGGGCAATGAGGATTTCCAGATGTCAAAGCAGAGGGCAGGCAGGAAGGAAGGTTAGGAGAGCCGCGTGGCGTTTGGGCTATCAGGGGCCCTGCCTTGGCTTTTGTTCCTCTATTCTGTGCATCTCCTCCCACCATCTTCATTCCCCCTGTGTCTTTTCCTTACCTTGGAGCTCTGTTCTCTCTTTGACTTGTGGTATTGAGTTTGTCTGCCTCTTACCTGTTCTAAGAGGCTAGAGGAGACCTAGACTTTGGGGTTCACATTTTGTCCCCGCCCCACCCATTACCCTTCTCCCACTCCTGAGGAAGGGTCCTGGTTAGAGCTGCACCAAGTAAGGTCTTCATCTTCTCTCCTGCTCCTGATTCTCATGAAGCCCCATTGCCTGTGTTTTTCCGGCCCCTGGGGTGGAGGTGAGGGTCCAGTCTCACAGCTGGGGGGCATGGGGGGCCCAGTGCTGGGTACACACCTGTCCTCTTCCCCTTTCCTTCACCCCTCCGCCTTAGGTGTTCCTGCCCAAATACCGAGGGGACGCTGGAGGCACTAGCAGTGAGGACAGCCTGATGACCAGCTTCCTGCCAGGCCCTAAGCCTGGAGCTCCCTTCCCTAATGGACACGTGGGTGCTGGAGGCAGTGGCCTGCTTCCGCCTCCACCCGCGCTCTGCGGGGCCTCTGCCTGCGATGTCTCTGTACGTGTGGTGGTGGGTGAGCCCACCGAGGCCAGGGTGGTTCCGGGCCGGGGCATCTGCCTGGACCTCGCCATCCTGGATAGTGCCTTCCTGCTGTCCCAGGTGGCCCCGTCCCTGTTCATGGGCTCCATCGTCCAGCTCAGCCAGTCTGTCACTGCCTATATGGTGTCTGCTGCAGGCCTGGGTCTGGTTGCCATTTACTTTGCTACACAGGTAGTATTTGACAAGAGCGACTTGGCCAAATACTCGGTGTAGAAAACTTCCAGCACATTGGGGTGGAGGGCCTGCCTCACTGGGTCCCAGCTCCCCACTCTTTGTTAGCCCCATGGGGCTGCTGGGCTGGCCGCCAGTTTCTGTTGCTGCCAAAGTAATGTGGCTCTCTGCTGCCACCCTGTGCTGCTGAGGTGCGTAGCTGCACAGCTGGGGGCTGGGGCATCCCTCTCCCTTCTCCCCAGTCTCTAGGGCTGCCTGACTGGAAGCCTTCCAAGGGGGTTTCAGTCTGGACTTCTACAGGGAGGCTAGAAGGGCAGGGCATTTGATTCGCTCCATGCACTGGAATGTGGGGACTCTGCAGGTGGATTACCCAGGCTCAGGGTTAACAGCTAGCCTCCTGGCTGAGACATACCTAGAGAAGGGGTTTTGGGAGCTGAGTAAACTCAGTCACCTGGTTTCCCACCTCTAAGCCCCCTTAACCTGCAGCTTCGTTTAATGTAGCTCTTGCATGGGAGTTTCTAGGATGAAACACTCCTCCGTGGGATTTGAACGTATGAAAGTTATTTGTAGGGGAAGAGTCCTGAGGGGCAACACACCAGGTCCCCTCAGCCCACAGCACTGCCTTTTTGCTGATCCCCTGACTCTTACCTTTTATCAGGACGTGGCCTATTGGTCCCTTTGTTGCCATCATAGGGACACAGGCATTTAAATATTTAACTTATTTATTTAACAAAGTAGAAGGGAATCCATTGCTAGCTTTTGTGTGTTGGTGTCTAAGATTTGGGTAGGGTGGGATCCCCAACAATCAGGTCCACTGAGATCACTGGTCATTGGGCTGATCATTGCCAGAATCTTCTTCTCCTGGGGTCTGGCTCCTCAAAATGCCTAACCCAGGACCTTGGAAATTTTACTCATCCCGACTGATAATTCCAAATGCTGTTACCCAAGGTTAGGGGGTTGAAGGAAGGTGGAGGGTGGGGCTTCAGGTCTCAACAGCTTCCCTAACCACCCCTTTTCTCTTGGCCCAGCCTGGTTCCCCCCACTTCTACTCCCCTCTACTGTCTCTAGGACTGGGCTGATGAAGGCACTGCCTGAAATTTCCCTCACCCCCAACTTTCCCCACTGGCTCCACAACCCTGTTTGGAGCTGTTGCAGGACCAGAAGCACAAAGTGTGGTTTCCCAGGCCTTTGTCCATCTCAGCCCCCCAGAGTATATCTGTGCTTGGGGAATCTCACACAGAAACTCAGGAGCACCCCCTGCCTGAGCTAAGGAGGTCTTATCTCTCAGGGGGGTTTAAGTGCCGTTTGCAATAATGTCTTATTTATTTAGCGGGGCAAATATTTTATACTGTAAGTGAGCAATCAGTATAATGTTTATGGTGATGAAATTAAAGGCTTTCTTATATGTTTATTGGCATGTGTTTCTTTTATGAGGGAAAGACCAGATCTTTCTTCAACATTCTTAACTCCCTGTTCAGGGGGCCCTTTGGCTTTTGGCAGGTTCACTTCCCAGTAGCCACCAGCAGGTGGAGGCATAGACCAGCATTCTTTGTGTCAGTTGCCAACTGGGTGGGGCCGTGCTGCACCTTGGACTGGGGGGTTTGGGAGTTGGGGAGAGGGGGTCTGGAAGAGTCTGAAGTGTGGGACAATGGTGGCATTTTTCATCGAAAAGACCCCAGAGTAGGGCTGGGTATGATGACTTACGCCTGTAGTCCCAGCACTTTGGGAGGCTGAGGCAGGTGGATCACTTGAGGTCAGGAGTTTGAGACCAGCCTGGCCAACATGATGAAACCCCGTCTCTACTGAAAATATAAAAAATTAGCCAGGTGTGGTGGTGTGTGCCTGTGATCCCAGCTACTCGGGCGGCTGAGACACGAGAATTGCTTGAACCCAGGAGGTGGAGGTTGCAGTGAGCCTAGATCGTGCCATTGCACTCCAGCCTCGGAAACAAGAGTGAAACTCTGTCTCAAAAAATGAAAAAAAAATAAAGGCTCCATAGTGTGGCCAGGAGATGGAACAAGCACCCATCACCCACAGCATGGGAACAGGGAATGCACTTGGCATGTGCACGATGAGACTTTTGACCCTACTATGCATTGGTTCATGCCCCTTCCCCTCTCTTCCACCATCATGCCAGGCCCAGGTCAAACTCAGAGTCTTCCCTGCCCTGCCATCTCCCCAACGCCTCCAGCCTTGACTGGCTTTCCAGTTCCTTAAATTTCCAAGAGTTCAGTTCCGTGAATACCTGTGCAAGGGCTTGTTTTGCTTATTTTTTAAAAAGGTTCTACATTTAACTTTTTTGTTATGGCGAATTTTAAATGTACACAAGTAAGGAGCCAGAATATAAAGAACCAAGCTGCAACAGTTATTAACATTCTGCCCCTTTGTTTCATCTATCTGCCTTCCCTCCAATCCCCTAGGGTATTTTTAAAGCATGTGTCAGACAATTTAGTTTCACCTGTATATACTTTGTATGTGTCTCTAAGAAATAGGACTAAATTTTTAACAACTTGATCACAATACCATGATATCCCACAAAGTATACAGTAATTCCTTATCAATTATCCAGTCCATGGACAGTTTTCTCCAATTGCCTCAAAAATTATTTGGTTGGTTTGAGTCAGGAATCAACTGAGATAAACAAATTGTATTTAGTTGCTGTGTCTCTCAGGTTTCTTTTAATCTCTAACAGCTCTTCTATTCTTTCTTTCTTTTTTTTTTTTGAGGCGGAGTCTCGCTCTGTCGCCCAGGCTGGAGTGCAGTGGCGCGATCTCGGCTCACTGCAAGCTCCGCCTCCCGGGTTCCCGCCATTCTCCTGCCTCAGCCTCCCGAGTAGCTGGGACTACAGGCGCCCGCCACCTCGCCCGGCTAGTTTTTTGTATTTTTTAGTAGAGACGGGGTTTCCCCGTGTTAGCCAGGATGGTCTCGATCTCCTGACCTCGTGATCCACCCGTCTCGGCCTCCCAAAGTGCTGGGATTACAGGCTTGAGCCACCGCGCCCGGCCAGCTCTTCTATTCTTTCAATGCTACTTATTGATGAACAATAATTTTTCCTACAGAATTGCCCCCATTCTATATTTGGCTAACTGTATCCTCAGAGTGGTGTCTAAGATGGTCCTCTTTTTTTTTTTTTTTTTTTTTTGAGACGGAGTCTCGCTCTGTCCCCCAGGCTAGAGTGCAGTGGCGCGATCTTGGCTCACTGCAAGCTCCGCCTCCCGGGTTCACGCCATTCTCCTGCCTGAGTAGCTGGGACTACAGGCTCCCGCCACCGCGCCCGTGGTCTCGATCTCCTGACCTTGTGATCCGCCCGCCTCAGCCTCCCAAAGTGCTGGGATTACAGGCGTGAGCCACCGCGTCCTGCCGAGATGCTCCTCTTGAGCCAGGCACTGATTCCTCATGTCTGTGGTCCCAGCACTATATGGGAGGCTGAGGCAGGCAGATAACTCGAGCCCAAGAGTTTGAGACCAGCCTAGGCAACACGGTGAAACCCCATCTGTGCAAAAAATAAAAAGATACTCCTCTTTGTCCTCTTTTTTTTTTTTCTGTAAGATAATAAGAGCTAGGAGGTTGAATAAATTTAGATTTATTTATTTATTTATTTATTTATTTATTTTTGAGACAGAGTCTTGCTCTGTTGCCCAGGCTGGAGTGTGGTGGTGTGATGTCAGTTCACTGTAACCTCCACCTCCCAGGTTCAAGCAAATTCTTGTGCCTCATCCTCCCAAGTAGCTGGGATTATAGGCACGCACCACTATGCCTGGCTAATTTTTTTGTATTTTTTGGTGCAGACAGGGTTTTACCATGTTGGTCTCAAATTCCTGACCTTAGGTGATCACCTGCCTTGGCCTCCCAAACTGCTGGGATTACAGGCGTGAGCCACCGCACCCAGCCAGATTTTTTTTAATTTTTTGACAGGACTGTTTCATAAGTGGAGCTGGCATCATCTCATGTGGCACATAATGCCTTGCTGTTCCACTTTCAGTGGGTTCAGGTGATACCAGACTGATCTATTATACAGTTCGTTGGTTTATTTGGAGACAGGGTCTTACTCTGTCACCCAGGCTGAGTGCAGTGATGCAATCATAGTTCACGGCAGCCTTCACCTCCTGAGCTCAAGCAATAACTCCTGCCTCAGCCTCCCAAGTAGCTAGGACTACAGTGCGTACCACCACACCAGCTAGTTTTTATCTTTGTAGAGATGTTGCCCACGTTGGCCATTATAAAGTTTCTCGTTAATCTTTTTCCTAAACCATTGATGATCATTGCCTAGATTCTATTGCATTAGATATTGCAAAGTTATGATTTTCTAGTTCTATCACTCCTTAATTACTTAATTGGGTATGAGTCTTCCATAAAGAAAATGTTTTCCTTATTCATTATTTGATTATGCTAAAATATGGTTTGTATGGGAAAAGTATGATAAACGCTTGATACTTTCCCATCACTTACCAATTTTTGGAATAATCAGATGATGCTCTAACAGCTACTAAAGGTGATCAATGAGGTTATTGTTTTAAATTAATTATCATTACAAACTTGTGGATTTCATGCATTTGTGTTTCAATCCATTGCAGTTGGTATTGTTGAGGCTCAAGCTGTCCATCTGGGACCTCCTTCTGGATGTTTCCTGTGTTCTTTCAACCACTCCAGTAGCCTTTGATGTTTCCTTGATTTTAGGCACAAGATAGCTCAAGTTCAACTTGTCCATTTCCTGCCCTAGACATGGACTCGGCCATTTCTCAGTCTCTGGTGCATGTCAGAGACCACATTCTGAGTCCTAGGATTGCTACTAGTTTTTTTTTTTTTTTTTTTAAAGGTCTTTTTCAGTGGGCATAGCCAGGAGATGTTTATCTTTCAGAAACAACAAGAAGTAAGTTAATACTGATGTTCCAAGTCAAATTAAATATTGCAGGGTGGCTGGGCATGGTGGCTCACACCTGGATCCCAGCACTTTGGGAGGCTGAGGCAGGTGGATCACCTGAGGTCTGGAGTTCAAGACCAGACTGACCAACACAGAGAAACCCCATCTCTACTAAAAATACAAAATTAGCCAGGTGTGGCGGCACATGCCTGTAATCCAAGCTACTTGGGAGGCTGAGGCAGGAGAATTGCTTGAACCCGGAGGTGGAGGTTGCAGTGAGCCGAGATCGTGTCATTGGGCTCCAGCCTGGGCGACAAGAGCTAAACTCCATCTCAAAAATATATATATTTTGCAGGGGCCAGGCGCTGTGGCTCACGTCTATAATCCCAGCACTTTGGGAGGCTGAGGCGGGCAGATCACGAGGTTAAGACCATCCTGGCCAACATGGAGAAACCCCGTCTCTATTAAAAATACAAAAATAGCCATTAAAAATACAAAAATAGGGCATGGTGGCACACACCTCTAGTCCCAGCTACTCGGGGGGCTGAGGCAGGAGAATCGCTTGAACCTGGGAGGCGGAGGTTGCAGTGAGCCAAGATTGTGCCACTGCACTCCAGCCTGGCGACAGTGGGAGACTCCATCTCAAAAATATATATATATGTGTGTGTGTGTGTGTGTGTGTGTGTGTGTGTGTGTGTGTGTGTATATGTGTGTGTATATATATATATATATATATATTTGCAGGGTTTGTATTTATTTCATTTGTATCAATTGTCTTGAAATTTTAGGTTCCTAGTCATATTAACATAATTACTTATATGCTTTATCATTCAGTCTACAGAAGTTTCCAAAGTGACAATATGAATATATAGCTGACAATAACACTAGATGGAGTCTTGCTTTGTTGCCCAGGCTGGAGTACAGTGGTGCCATCTCAGCTCACTGCAACCTCCACCTCCCGAGTTCCAGCGATTTTCCCACCTCAGCCTCCTGAGTAGCTGGGACTACAGGCACATGCCACCACACCTGGTTAAATTTTTTTTTTTTTTTTTTTGTATTTTTAGTGGAGACGGGGTTTTGCCACGTTGGCCAGGCTGGTCTCGAACTCCCGACCTCAAGTGATCTGCCTGCCTTGGCCTTGCAAAGTGCTGGGATTATAGGCGTGAGCCACCACGCCTGGCCTGTTTTAAACTTCTTATCATGGAAGATGTTAAAGATGTTAAATACCTACAAAAGCAGAGAGAAGAGTATAAAGAATGCCAATGTACCCATCATTCAGCTTCAGCAATTACCAGTTCATGGTCAACATTGTTCCATCAATACTTCCATACATTCCTCTTACATAACATTGAAGCAAATCTCAGCTATCATATTTCTTTAGGAAATAATTCAGAATATATCTCTAAAAGATAAGGACTTTTTTTCTTTTTCTTTCTTTCTTTTTTTTTTTTGAGACATAGTTTCGCTCTTGTCGCCCAGGCTGGAGTGCAATGGCACGATCTTGGCTCACTGCAACCTATACCTCCTGGGTTCAAGCGATTTTCCTGTCTCAGCCTCCCAAGTAGCTGGGATTACAGGCATGAGCAACCATGCCCGACTAATTTTTGTACTTTTAGTAGAGATAGGGTTTCACCATGTTGGCCAGGCTGGTCTGGAATTCCTAACCTCAGGTGATGTGCCCACCTCAGCCTCCCAAAGTGCTGGAATTACAGGCGTGAGCCACCGCGCCCGGCCAGGACTGCTTTTTTAAGTAGTCACACTACCATTGTCATACCTAAGAGTAGTAATTCTTTAAGGTAAGTAAATATCCAGTCACTGTTTACATTTCCCAGCCTCATAAATGTTTGGGGGTATAGTTTTTTTCAAATTGGAATCTAAGTAAATTCCATACATTGCAATGGGCTGATATGTCTCTAAAATTCTCTTGTAATCTTTTTTTGTTTGTTTTGAGAAAGAGTCTCACTCTGTCACCCAGGCTGGAATGAAGTGACGTGATCTCGGTCACTGCAACCTCTGTCTCCTGGGTTCAAGCGATTCTCCTGCCTCAGCCTCCTGAGTAGCTGGGATTACAGGTGCCTGCCAGCACGCCTGGCTAATTTTTTTGCATTTTTAGTAGAGGCGGGATTTCACCATGTTGGCCAGGATGGTCTTGACCTCATGATCTGCCCGCCTCGGCCTCCCAAAGTGCTGGGATTATAGACGTGAGCCACAGCGCCTGTTTCTCTTGTAACCTTGTAATCCAAAGTATGTCTTTGATTATTTTTTCTGTATTTGTTAAACTTGGAGTTTCTGTTAGACCATCTGCATTCCCATGGTAATTTTTTTTTACTGCCCCTGTATTTTCTGTAAACTAGTAATTAAAGTCAGAGACAACAGATTTGGTTTGCTTGTTTTTGCAAGAATACTTAATAGATTTGTACTTCTATATAAGGGAGCATATACTGTCTGGCTTTTTTTTCTTTTATTGAGACAGGGTCTCGCTCTGTCACCTAGGTTGGAGTGGTGGCTTACTGCAGCCTGACCTCCTGGGCTCAGGTGCTTCTCCCATTTCAGCCTTCTGAGTAGGTGGGACTGCAGGTGTGCACCACCACACTTGGCTTTTTTTTTTTTTTTTTTTTTTTGAGACAGAGTTTCGCTCTTGTTGCCCAGGGTGGAGTGCAATGGCATGATCTCGGCTCAGTGCAACCTCCGCCTTCTATTATTTCTATCTGTCTATCATAGGATATTCTATCATTTCTATCTATCTATCATAGGATATTCTATCATTTGTATCTATCATAGGCTATTCTATCATTTCTATCTATCATAGGATATTCTCTCATTTCTATCTATCATAGGCTAGTCTATCATTCCTATCATAGGATATTCTATCATTTATATCTATCATAGATATTCTATCTATCTGTCATAGGATATTCTATCATTTCTATTTATCATAGGCTATTCTATAATTTCTATTTATCATAGGATATTCTATCATTTGTATCTATCATAGGCTATTCTATCATTTCTGTCTATCATAGGATGTTCTATCATTTCTGTCTATCATAGGATATTCTATCATTTCTGTCTATCATAGGATATTCTATCATTTCTATCCATCTATCATGGGATATTCTATCATTTGTATCTATCATAGGCTATTCTATCATTTCTATCTATCACAGGATATTCTGTCATTTCTATCTGTCATAGGATATTCTATCATTTATATCTATCAGGATATTCTATCATTTCTGTCTATCACAGGATATTCTATCATTTCTATCATAGCATATTCTATCATTTCTGTCTATCATAGGATATTCTATCATTTCTATCCATCTATCATGGGATATTCTATCATTTGTATCTATCTATCATAGGCTATTCTATCATTTCTATCTATCACAGGATATTCTGTCATTTCTATCTGTCATAGGATATTCTATCATTTATATCTATCAGGATATTCTATCATTTCTGTCTATCACAGGATATTCTATCATTTCTATCATAGGATATTCTATCATTTCTATCTATCATAGGATATTCTATCATTTCTATCATAGGATAGTCTATCATTTCTATCTATCATAGGATATTCTATCATTTCTATCTATCATTGGATATTCTATCATTTCTATCATAGGATACTCTATCATTTCTATCATAGGATATTCTATCATTTCTATTTATCATAGGATATTCTATCATTTCTATTTATCATAGGATATTCTATCATTTCTATCTATCATAGGATATTCTATCATTTCTATCTATCATAGGATATTCTATCATTTCTATCATAGGATATTCTATCATTCCTATGTATCATAGGATATTCTATCATTTCTATCTATCATGGGATATTCTATCATAGGATATTCTATCATTTCTATCTATCATAGGATATTCTATCATTTCTGTCTATCATAGGATATTCTATCATTTTTATCTATCATAGGATATTCTATCATTTCTATCTACCACAGGGTATTCTATGATTTCTTCAACAAGTTCTTACCTTCTTCCTTGTACTCACCAGTTTTCAAAATAATGAATTGATTCCCTAGCATCCCCTGATGATGGCAGAGGTTTCTTCCTTAGTTTATGATGTATTCATGGATTTAAACATATTTGTTGTGTTTAAGTCCTTTGCAGTTGTTATCCCTATTCATGTTCAAATTGTCCCCATCTCTGGCCAGTGGGAGCCTCTTCAAGTTGATTTGAGTCCTTTTGACACAATCCTAAATGGTCTTTGTTTTGTTGTGTTTTGAAGTCAGTCTTGCTCTGTTGCCCAGACTGGAGTGCAGTGGTGCGTTCATGGCTCACTGCAGTCTTGACTAAGTGGTCTTTGAAAGCTTCTTTGCTTTCTAGCATGACTGGACGTGCAGGATTAGCTTGTATTTTTGCTGCCACAGACCTGGAATGAGCTATTTCTTTAAGGGTCTTTAGTTGCTTCTTGTGGAAATGGGATTTAGAGACCATAAATACCATGACCATCAGAAGTGTTTGTTGTTACTGAGTTGGTCATTGGTTTTAGGCTTTTTCTGTTGACAAAGCTAGGAAATGTGTGATTTTGTGTGTAAGGATCATGGCCTGTGACACAGGCTCAGGAGGCCCTGAGAACATGTGCCCAGGAAATGTTTTTTATTTTCTTTTTTCTTTCCTTTTTTTTTTTTTTTAAATAGAGGTGGGGTCTCACTATATTGCCCAGGCTGGTCTCGGTATCTTGGGCTTACGCGATCCTCCTACTTCGGCCTCCCAAAGTGCTGGGATTACAGGTTCCAGCCACAGTGCAAGGCTGAAAAATGTAACTACATTGTGAGTTTGTATCGATATTTCCAATGTAAGTTCAGAACTGTGTATCTTCTATATACATGCAACTTCTCTAATCTCTCCCCCATTGAAACAGAGTTAAAGGCCTGGCCCAGAGGCTTTTGGTGTGGAGGTGGGTGTTAAGGGTGATGTGAGAAGTAAGAAGAACCACCAGTCAATCATCAGTGTCAGCCTTAATGTGGTAACAACACCTAGAACCTGGTCCACAGGCGCATTCATCCTTTCTCCCTGGGAACAGGAGCTGTCCTCACGTGTGGATGGTTTCAGTCCTGACACTCAACAGGGCACACAAAAGGAGCCTGGAAGTCCTTAAGGAACAGGAAGTTCGGGGGCACAGAGGAGCGTTTCTAGCACACGTTTTAAACAACTGAGACCAAAGCCAAGCACAGTGGCGAAACCCCATCACCACAAAAAAATTATCTGGGCTTGGTTGTGTGCACCTGTGGTCCTAGCCACTCAGGAGGCTGAGGCAGGAGAATCACTTGAACCCAGGAGGCAGGGGTTGCAGTGAGCCAGGATCACGCCACTACACTCCATCCTGGATGAGAGAGCGAAACTTGTCTCAAAAAAATAAATAAATATCCAGGACCGCTAAACCAGTTCAGAGGCAATTGGGACCTTGTATTGGTAGTTTCTTGATTTTAAATCACATTCCTCACAGAAACATCAACTTGCTAAGAAGTACAGAAGCGAGGAGAGAATCAGGAAGAAGAAAAAGACTTTAGAAACTGCAAGTAGCCTCAGAAATGTCACGTTTACTGAGGTCTCTCCACCTGGGGTCTAAGACAAGTGCAATCTGGCCCTTGCCCTTAAGGACCACTTAATTTAGGTGGAAAGGAAAAAGCATGTGTGAGTCAAATGTGCATAGATGTGTCAGGGAGGATGAAAGCAGAACATGCAGAACATGAGCCACAAATAGAGTTTAGAGGAGGGAGGTGCATGATTACTCCTGGTGGGGAGGAGGAGGGAGCAGCCCTCACTGCCCCATCATGCTGGGTCCTGCCCATCTCCCACAGGGGGGTGGAGCCCTGGGTTCTGGCCTGCATTTGAGGCTGGGAATTGGAGAGAGTGGGGCTGGAGGGGTACTGGATGGGCAATGCCCCATCCTTTGCACATTTCATGGGTCTTCCCTTCTGGCCTGGGATATCCCTCCCTGCAGAACCAGTTACAGAGAGATGGGGCAGTGGGCAGCCAGCGTAGGGGTGGGGAATCTCTCTCAGGGGAGCTTGGATCTAAGGTTACTCCTGGTGCTGCTGGGGAAAAAGCCCTTGGTTTCCAGGGTCAGATTTGATTACAGCAGCCTGATGGTTTTATCACCCTTGGCAGAAGGGCTGTTTAGAGCTGGGACTTTCTGGCACCCAACACTGTCACTAGATCTCCATGCACATTAGGGGCAGCTCGCCCTGTGACAGAAGCACTTGGCCCCATTCTGCCCCTGACTAGCATATGACCTTGGACAGTTACTCTACTACTGTGTGAACAAGTGAGGGTGTTAGCAGATCATTTTATTTTATTTTATTTTATTTATTTAATTAATTTATTTTTTGAGACAGAGTCTTGTTCTGTCACCCAGGCTGGAGTGCAGTGGTGCAATCTTGGCTCACTGCAAGCTCCACCTCCTGGGTTCATGCCATTCTCCTGCCTCCCGAGTAGCTGGGACTACAGGCGCCCGCCACCACGCCCAGTTAATTTTTTGTATTTTTCATTGAGACGGGGTTTCACTGTGTTAGCCAGGATGGTCTCCATCTCCTGACCTCGTGATCCGCCCGCCTCGGCCTCCCAAAGTGCTGGGATTACAGACCCAACTCTAGAATTCCAGGACCTCACTCTATACTCCCCTCCCCCAATTGACCGTTTAGCATTTTACAGTCCCTAGTTAATGCACTGTCCTTCTTTCCATCCAGTAATATCTGTCTACCTTCCTGTATGCTGAGCCTCATGTTAGTTCTGGGGCTGTGGCAATGAAAGACACACTGGCAGCCCAGATTCGGCTCTGAGGAGGCAGACAGGGAGCAGCTGCCTGCCTGCCAAGGGACCTGATCCTGGAGAGGCTCTAGACCCAGAGAACACGGCACTGGCTGGCCTCTTCTCAGTGATTTTATTGCAGTGATGGGTGAATAGTGTGCAGGTGGCTGCTACAGAGTGTACTCCTCCCCAGATTATGCTGAAACCTAACCCACAGTGTGATGGCATTGGAGGTGGAGCCTTTGGGAGGCGATTAGGTCATGAGGGTGGAAGCCTCATCAATAGGATTGGTGCCCTTTTAAAAGAGTTCCCTTACCCCTTCTGCCATGTGAAGACACAGTGAGAAGATGGCCTCAGCCTGCCTCAGCCTCCCAAAGTGCTGGGATTACAGGTGTGAGCCACCGCGCCTGGCCCAGTTATTTTTTTTAAAGTGGAGGACTTCTGACCCATCTCATCACCTTCTGATACACACCAACCAACCAGTCAACCAGCCATTGCTGTTTACTGGTTGATCCTTTCTCCCTGGGAACCTCCCTTTATACCTCGTAGGTATAAAGCACCACAGTATGTACAACTATGGGGTGAGTATGAAGATGTCTAAAACGCTGGCCTTGCTCTCTTTGAGTTCTCAGTTTTCCCTGTGGGAAAATAACACATGTTCAAGTGAAAAGTCCTTTATTTTTTTATAATTTTTATTTTATGATTATTCTTCTTTTATTTATTAGAGATGGGGTCTCACTATGTTGCCCAGGCTGGTCTCAAACTCCTGGCCTCAAGTCATCCTCCGGCCTCGGCCTGCCAGGGTTTTAGGATTACAGGCATGAGCCACCGAGCCTGGCCAGAAAAGTTATTTCTAACAGCACAAGACTGTTTGATAAGTGCCAATAGTACACTGAGGTACAAAGTTGGGGGAAGTGGAGAGAAATTACCACTAGAAGGTTTTTAAAATAGGGATAAAAATGATTTCCTGGCCGGGTGCAGTGGCTCATGCCTGTAATCCCAGCACTTTGGGAGGCTGAGGCAGGTGGATCACCTGGGGTCAGGAGTTCAAGACCAGCCTGGCCAACATGGTGAAACCCTGTCTCTATTAAAAATACAAAAAAAAAAAAAAAAAATTAGCTGGGTGTGGTGGCGGGCACCTGTAATCCCAGCTACTCAGGAGGCTGACGCAGGAGAATGGCTTGAACCCAGAAGGCGGAGGTTGCAGTGAGCTATGATGGCACCACTGCACTTCAACCTGGGTAACAGAGCAAGACTCCATCTCAAAAAAAAAAAAAAGATTTCCTTGTATGAAACAGCTGCAGAATGTTTTTGACATAATGAACTCTTTTGAAAGACATGAGCACTTCAATTGATTGTACATATATTTTCCTAGTCTTCATGCATTAGTCATTAAAAAAAAACCTCACCAAGTCTTATTGATTTTATCTCCTACATATCCCTCACATTGATTGTCTCATTGCCATCCTCACTGCTACTGTCATGGTTGGGCCCTTAGCATCTCTTTCTGGACTCACATATGAACCCATCCCTCTTCCTTTCTCCAGTAACACCTGTCCCTCCGCTGGGTCCACGCCTGTACTACAGCCTGGGTTATCTGGCCGGAGCACTGAGGTGACTACAGCATGCTTGGGCTGGCAGAGGACCCTCAGGAAACTCATGTTTCTGCATGTGGCAAACAAGCCCTTCACGTGTGGCTTTGTACACCTCTTTATCTCCTTTGCCCACCACTCCAGCTCTCCCAGCCCCTCAAATTCTGCTTCAGCCATGAGGACCTGCTTCCCTCCATTCAAGCAAACTTTGCTCTTTTGAGCCTCAGTGTCTTTGCTGTTGGCTGCATTCTTTTCATGGAGAGGTCTCTGCCTACTGAATTTGTATTTATTCTCCAACCCTCAGCTTAAACATTTCCTTCTACGGCCTCTGAAGTTAATCACTCCCGCCTCAGTCTCCCCGTAGCATACTGCTACTGTGGTCCTCATGTTCACTGGGCAGAAATTTATTTGACTTCATCATCTGCTAAGTCTTTTTACAAACATTTATTAAGCAACTACCACATGCTAGGGCTGTGACAGGGTAAAGAGACAGATGCAGTCCCTGTCCTCTTGGATGTCCCCAAGCAGTGAGGGGGTTGGAGATATGCAGAGGCAATTATAGAATGTGTGACAGTGTTGTGATGGGGGTGCAGGCCTGGGGAAGTGGCTGCAGGGGCCCAGTCTCAGAGGGGTCCTGGGGGATCAAAGAGGGCTTCCCAGGAGAAACGATGCTTTTTTTTTTTTTTTTTTTTTTTTAAGGCAGAGTCTTGCTCTTTTGCCCAGGCTGGGGTGAAGTGACTCGATGTCAGCTCACTGCAACCTCAGCTCCCCACCCCGGGTTCAAGCAGTTCTCCTGCCTCAGCCTTCCCAATACCTGGGATTATAGGCACGTGCCACCACGCCCAGCTGATTTTTGTATTTTTTTTTAGTAGAGATGGGGTTTCACCATGTTGGCCAGACTGATCTCAAACTTCTGACCTCAGGTAATCTGCCCACCTCAGCCTCCCGAAGTGCTAGCATTACAGGTGTGAGCCACTACGCCCAGCCATGACACTAAATTGATTTCTGAAGCCCAGGCAAGAATTTGCAATCTGGTCCTCCACCAAGATCTTCCGGGGAAAAGCTGTATCTTATTCATTGTTGTGTTGCCCCCAGTCTAGCTCTGTATTTACACATAGTAGGTGCTCATTACATTTGCTTGTTTAGTTAAATGAATTATTGGGCAAACAAAATGAATGGGCAAATGAAAACTGTATTACTTTTGAGCAAGTGGACAACCTCAGCTTAATGCTCTGGTTTCTAATATCAGGTGGCTGTGCCTAAGATAAAAGTTGTGTTTTACTATTGCATATCATGTGGTTTACTGCAGTACTTTTTTGTGACCTTTAGATTCAGTTTAGTAATACTCTATGAATGATGAGTGGTTTCACAGTTTTTCAGATGAGTTTGTGGCTTTTGTTTCCGTGTGCTATAAAAAGCATAATTTTATTTAATTTATGAATATCTAGAAATTTTATAAGTGATATTTTCCTAAACATCCTTTACATTTTTCTTTCTTTTTTTCTTTTTTTTGAGACAGAGTTTTCACTCTGTCACCCAGGCTGGAATGCAGTGGTGTGATCTGGGCTCACTGCAATCTCTGCCTCCTGGGTTCAAGCCATTCTCTGGCCTCAGCCTCCCGAATAGCTGGGATTACAGGCATGCACCACCACGCCCAGCTAATTTTTGTATTTTTAGTAGAGACGGGGTTTCACCAAGTTGTTCAGGATTGTCTCAAACTCCTGACCTGAAGTGATCTGCCTGCCTCGGCCTCCCAAAGTGCTGGGATTGCAGGCATGAGCCACCGCGCCTGGCTTAAAATTTTCTTAATGTAGAAAAAAAAAAAAAAAAAAAGTAGCTGGGTGCAGTGGCTCATGCCTGTAATCCCAGTACTTTGGGAGGCCAAGGCAGGTGGATCACCTGAGGCCAGGAGTTCGAGACCAGCCTGGCCAACAATGGTGAAACTCCGTCTCTACTAAAAATACAAAAATTAGCTGGGTGTGGTGGCAGGTGCCTGTTATCCCAGCTACTCAGGAGACTGAGGCAAGAGAATCGCTTGAACCTGGGAGGTGGAAGTTGCAGTGAGCCGAGATCACACCATTGCACTCCAGCCTGGGCGACAAGAGTGAAACTCCATCTCAAAAAAAAAAAGGGTGTGAATGGCAGTAGAAAGAAAGTGTAGGAATGGTGGGCAGGGGTGTTGGGGGAAGAGGTGGAGTCGGAGATCAAGGATGGGCCTTACCTTTCTTTATATCCAGGAGTTCAAAGAATTTGCCTGTCTGATGTCTCTTGTTCATGACAGGGCCAGGCCTTTTGAGTGGCTGTTACCTACCTCTAAGGGTATGATGATGAATTTTATGTGTCCACTTGACTGGGCCACAGGATGTTTAGATATTTGGTCAAATGTTATTCCGGATGTTTTTGGATGGGATGAACATTTAATCGGCTGACTGAGTAAAGCAGTTTGCCTTCCATAATGTGGGTGGGCCTCATCTAATCAGTAAAGTCCTGAACAGAACAAAACAGATCCTTGTGCTGAGTAAGAGAGAATTCCTCTTGCCTGACTGCATTTAAACTGGGACATTGACTTTTTCCTGTCTATGGACTTAAAGTATTGACTCTTCCTGGGTCTGTAACTGCTGGCCTTTGGACTGGAACTACACTATGGGCTTTCCTGGGTCTCTAGCTTGCTGATTTACCCTGCAGATCTTGGGGCTTGGGACTTGTCAGCCTCCAATAAGCATAGCCAATTCACTTTAATAAATCTCTTTACACATACACACACACACACACACGGTTCTATTTATCTGGAGACTCTGCCTAATACAAGGTGACAGTGTTGTGATGGGGGCACAGGGGTTTGGGAATGCACAGAGGGCCCCTAGGCTTATTTACTAATATCAAATAAATCATCAATCCATAGATAGCAGAGCTGGGGATCAAAGCACTCTCTGAGTTTACAGATGAGGAAATTGAGGCCCAATGAGGAAAGTTCTTCCCACTGCACAATCCACTAATCTTACCTGTTAGCTGAGGATGGAATCCCCTTAATTGGAGACCGTAATTAGAAATAAGACTTAAAATGGGAAAATTTTCATATGAAATAAATTCATATGAAAATATAAACAATTGGATGAATTTTGTTTTCGGAAGAGCAAGGTGCAATGGGGGAAGGCAGGGGCACAGGGTGAAAAGAGGACAGTCCCTATCCTCTCAGAGATCCCTGATCAATGAGTTTCAAAGATGCACAGAAGCAAACTATCCACAGTGAGCACAGTTTGGTTCTTGGAAGTGAGCATTCAAGACAATGAGAGACGGGGTACGGGAGGCGCAGGCCAGGCCCAAAGACCTTGCCTCTCTGTTACTCTGTTGAGAGCTGTCCCAGACCACTGTAGTCTATGTTACGCTGGGAAACTAAATCAACAGTACATATCCAGAGGGATGAATGGCTGGAGCTGGCCCAATGCTTAATTTCAGTGAGCTGGTAGAAGATTTCTGCAAACAGTCTAGCAGTAGCACTGCATCGCGTCTTCTTTACAATGGCATTTTTAGGCATGCCACCCCTTTCCTGGTTGTGTTATGGAAGTGGGGATCAAACCACTCCCTCAGTTTACAGATGAGGAAACTGAGGCCCAACGAGGAAGGCTCTTCCCACTGTACAACCCACTAATCTCACCTGCTAGCTGGTGGCAAAGTGGGCAGCAGGGTGTTTGGAGCAGTGAGGCAGCTGGTAGCCTATTTTCAAACCTGATGTAAAACTTTTTTTCTTTTTGCTTATATAAAGCTTATGACTGTTCATTTGGGGTCAATAGCTTGCAACAGAAAACCCATGCTGTGCCCAATCTGGCCATTATTGTCATTTTACCTCTTATTTAGAGCAAGGGCAACGGGCAAGATAGTAAAGGTTCTTGAAATCCACTAGAGGATGGAGATATATTTAGTCTGGCAAAGAGATTCCTCAGGAGACTCAAGAGCAGCCTTCAGCTATTGAAAAGGCTGCTCTGAGGAGGAAGGGATGGAGTTGTTCTCTGTTCCCCAGAGATCAGAATGGGGCCAGGAGAGGTTACAGGAATACAGGTTTTGGTAGGCAAAGGGTCAAGGGCTCTGCCTTGGAGGTTTTGGAACATGGGCTGGATAATTGCTTGGTGCAGGGCTGTGAAGGAGATTGAAGCATTAAGGGATGCTTGGGCTACATTATTTTTAAGTACCTTCTAACCTTGAGATTCTCTGATTTGAGGCTGTGGACAATGGTAAATTGCTATGAATAGTGGCATCTGAAGAGGTTGAATATGACCGTTCATCCAACCAAACGGGTTGGTCTGTTGTGTATAAAGCACTCTGTTCAGCAAGAGACACTAAGGTCCCCATCTCAAGTACACACATGGCTATAATACAAAACAGAATGTTACGCAGGCTATAAAGAGGCATATACACCTCTCTTCCTCCTCTGTTAGATACAGAAGAGATGGTAATAATACACAGTTTGGAGAGCAAGGAAAGCTGTCATGTAAGAGGTGACTATTGCATCATTAATGCACCGTTTAAAAAAATTTAGGCAGAACAGGCTGGGTGCAGTGGCTCACACCTGTAATCCTAGCACTTTGGGAGACCGAGGAGGGTGGATCACCTGAGGTCAGGAGTTCAAGACCAGCTTGGCCAACATGGCGAAACCCCGTCTCTACTAAAAATACAAAAATTAACCGTGCGCGGTGGTGGGCACCTGTAATTCCAGCTACTTGGGAGGCTGAGGTAGAAGAATTGCTTGAGCCCAGGAGGCAGAGGTTGCAGTGAGCCAAGATCGTGCCACTGCTCTCCAGCTGGGATGACAGAGACTCCATTAAAAAAAATTAGAACAAACGGATATGCTATAAAAGTGAGTCTCTAGTATTATTCAGGAAATTCTAACATGGATGGACCTTGAGGACATTTATGCCAAGTGAAATGAACCAGTCACAAAAAGACAAATACTAATGATTCCACTTATATGAGGTTCCTAGAGAAGTCAAATTCATACAGTGCTATAATTGGTTACTTATCAGTCTATTAACCTTAACTGAAAATGTCTTGTTCTTTTTTGTTTTGTTTTTTGTTTTTTGTTTTTTTTTTGAGTCAGGGTCTCGCTCTGTCACCGAAGCTGGAGTGCAGTGGTGCTATCATAGCTCACTGCAGCCTCCACCTCCTGGGCTCAGGTGATCCTCATCCTCTTACCTCAGCCTCCCAAGTAGCTGGGACTACAGTCACATGCCACCATGCCCAACTAAGTTTTGTATTTTTTTATAGAAATGGGGTTTTGCCGTGTTGCCCAGGCTGGTCTTGAACTCCTGGGCTCAACTGATCTGCCCACCTCGGCCTCCCAAAGTGCTGGGATTACCTGTGTGAGCCATTGTGCCTGGCCCTGAAAGCATCTTATATTCCTCTTTCTTAGCACAGTGCCCGGTGTATGGCAGGAACTCATGAAATATTTGTTAAATACATAGGAACAATCACATCTCATAGGGTAGAGGTGGGCAGTGGTCAGGGGAAGCAGGGAAGAAATAACATTTGAGAGCTGAGTCTTCCTTGAAGTGGGAATTAATCATTCAATATTTACTAAGCCCCTATTTTATGCCAGGCATTGGGCAAGGACCCACTGGATATACAGAGATGACTGACACAGCATTTATTTTTTCGGAATCCCATGGGATAGAGGAGACAATCTAGGCTGAGAGCACTATACAAACAAAAGGCTGGAGTCCTAAAAACGCTTGATGTGTTTGCAGAGGATACAGTTTATGAGGGAGGGGATTAGGCTTAAAAAGGGCTAGACAGTAAAAGGTGAAAGTAGGGAACAGTGGAAGGTGATATGGCCTTTAAACTTTGCTGCTTTCAGGTCTTTCAGGTTACAGTTTGAACTTGATTCTGGAAGCAGCAGAGAAATCAATCACTGGCTACTCTTAAACAGCTGAGTGACACAATCAAATGTGTACTTCAGAAATTTTCCATGTGGCAATGTGGAGCATGGACTGGATTGCCTTGTTATTGGGCGACAAGTTAGAAGGCTACTGCAATAGTCCTAGCAAGAGATGATGAGAGGCTGGGCATGGTGGCTCACACCTGTAATCCCAACACTTTGGGAAGCTTGAGGCCAGGAGTTCAAGACCAGCCTGGCCAACATGGTGAAATCCTGTCTCTACAAAAAAAAAAAAAAAAAGCAAAAATTAGCTGGGAGTGGTGGCACACACCTGTAATCCCAGCTACTTGGGAGGCTGAGGCATGAGACTCACTTGAACCTGGGAGGCGGAGGTTGCAGTAAGCCAAGACAGCACCACTGCACTCCAGCCTGGGCACAAAGAGCGAGACTCTGTCTCAACAAAGAAAAAAAAAAAGAGAGAGAGAGAGAGAGATGATGATGATGAGAGCCTTGGGGACAGGCATGAGGAACAGATTAATGTGAGATATTCTAAAGGTACATACATCAGGCCATGGTGACCAACTGTCTGTGGAGGGTAAGGCAGAAGGAATTGTTGGGGATGACTGAGGTGTCTGGGTAACACTTTCAACTGAAACTGGGAAAGGGGATCTAGTTTGGTGTGGCAGGTATAGGTAATGAGTTCAAGTTGTATATTCTGAGATGGAGGTGTCATGAGGACATTCAGATGGAGAAATCCTGTAGGACACTGGAAACTTGGATCCAGAGTTCACAGGAGAAGTCAGGATAAAGGTTAGGGCTCATTAGCATCTGGGTGATGAATGAAGGCTTGGAGAGAATGGGGTCCCTTACGGGGAGTGTGTTGAAGGACAACAGGCCGAAGATAGAAACCTGAAGCAAGGACAGAACCTTCTTTCAGAGCTGGTAGAAGAGAAGTCCCAAAAGAGAGATAAAAACTGGTCAGGGAGATAGAAGAATCACGGAGGCCAAGAGAAGAGAGTGTTTCCAGGAGGGTGCCAGGAAGGGACAGCTAAGTCTGCTCTGGAGGTCAGGGGATGTGTACCTAAGGAGGCGACATCTAAACTGGTCTTGAGGAACAGCCGAAGACGGCGAACGGGACAGTGCCTGAAAAGGGAATGTGAGATTTGGCAATCAGGGTAGCTGTAGCCTTTACTAGGGAAAAGTCAGTGGTAGAAACAGCAGACAGATTCAGCGGGTTGAAGAGTGAGCAGAAGGTGAGGATGGGTAGGCAGGAGATACAAACCATTATTTTTTGAGGTTTGATACTAAAGAGAAGGAAAGGCTGATAATTGAAGGGGGAAGTTTTCTGAGAATGGGTGGGACTTGAGCATGTTTACTAGCAGAAGGAGAAGGAGGTGAGAGGCCAAAGGTGAGAGAGACAATAGTGGGTGAAGCAAAGGCCATGGAGAGGCAGAGGAAACGGGCTCCAGTGCAAGCCATGCTGCAATTCTCTATGCCAGGCAGTTTGTGCCTCTGAGCTCTGCCATGCCATTCCCTTCGCCTGGATGATCTCTTCAATAAACCTTTACTGAGCCACTCCTGGGGCAGGGATTATTCTGGAGCTGTGCTGCAAAGCTAAACAACCGGGGCTCTCTTCTCCAGAACTCATTTCAAAGGCTTGAAGAGACAAGCAAGAAACTTCAAGTCAGTGTGGAGAGTGCTGCAAGAAGGACCAGTACTGGACATGACGCGAGACACTGGAAAGTCCCAAAGCCAGTTTAGGGTGTTGGGGGACTTCCTGGAATAGGGGACATCTAAGCTGAGACCTAAAGTAGGAGACAGTCAGATGGGAGAGAGTAAAGGAGAAGACATTTAGGCCAAATGCCTGAAGACCATACCCTGGAGTGGTCAGGTTTGTTCTCTGGTGGGAACACGAAGATTGTCCTGATCTTCTCCTCCCTACTCTCAACATTCGTAGTTTTTACCTCCACTAAATACTCTTTCCTATGTTATAGTGATTTTACCCCTTTATCTACTACTGGAAACTTCTGAAGAGACTGATCTTATTTTTGAATCTCCCAAAATATCCAGCACAGAGCTCAGCATACGGTTAATGCTTTAAAAATATTTTTTGATAAGAAATCTCAGGCCTAAGAATCCCTGTCATGGCTAATAAATTTTCAGAGGGCCATTGGTAGGATTAAGACATAGAGGTTAAAAAGGGAAAGGAAAAAGTATGCATAGGAAGAAAAAGGGTTCAGAGAACGAGAGAGAGAGAGAGAGAGAGAGAGAGAGAGCTGGGAAAGGGGGTGGGGAAGAAGCAAAGACACAAAGATAGTGTATATACAGTGGGGAGGGATCCACTTACAAACCAAATCTAGCCAGAATTCTTTGCTCCATAAAACCTTGTCTTTGGGTATTTTCCATCATGGGGAGAACCCCTTATTCTCCCTCTACTTTAGGGGTCTCCCATTGGAATCTGATTCATAGATAAATTTGGTAAGTTACAGGCATCACAACTGCATCTTCTGAGAAGCAGGGAGAAGCTGAGAAAAGGAAAGAAGGGAAAAAAAGCCTACAAAACCAGCAAGTTTCCCACTTTACAGAGCAAGCCTAGATGGAACTTGAATTTTCTTCCCTTGAGTTAGAAGGAGGAAAGCTGGTAGCTGTGTCACACTCCTGAGTTGTGTACACAACTCACAAGCCAAATTCTCTAGCACAGGAGAACAATTTTGTTTTGCTGCTGGATATATAAAGCAAGGAAGAAAAAAGATGGCATTCCACCTCTTTGAATTAGCACCAAGTCTTTCAAACTCCACCTTTTCCAGGAAATGTTCTTTAATGCAGTAGGAGGTGGCAATTTTCCTCTCTCCAAACCCTCACTTTCCTTCCCTCACAGCAACACAAAACCCTGCTCAGAGCTGCACTTACATCTTCGTTTGTCAGCCTGACTGCCTCTCCCATCATTTCTGGATCCTTAGCTGAATTCTTTGTTCATGTGAATGGGATAGCAAAAGAATTCTGAAAATGCTGAAGTCGTGGATAGCAATGATGGTCCCTGAGAGTGTCAGTGTTGCCAATGTAAGACTCAAAATTCCTAGAAGAGCAAATGCTCTTTGCGTTTCTTCTGTAATAACAGCATAGTTATCATATACTGGTGGTTCCTTAATTAATTTTAATTGAAGAATTTTTTTTCAGACAGTGATTATAAAATACACCAGGGAGGAAAAATTCTTTTGGCTTAAAATTCAGAGCAATATGTATTCTGCAGGGAGCTGGTCCAAACACCAGAATCTTAAACAATTATATAAGAGGCAGATTTCATGAGCTTTTATCAGTTAAGGAACACCTTTTCCAAAGGTGGCTCACGCCTGTAATCCCAACACTTTAGGAGGTCAAGGCAGGTGGCTCACCTGAGGTCAGGAGTTCGAGACCAGCCTGGCTAACATGGCAAAACCCCATCTCTACTAAAAATACAAAAATTAGCAAGGTGTGGTGGCACACACCCGTAATCCCAGCTACTCAGGTGCCTGAGGCAGGAGAATCGCTTGAACCCGGCAGGCAGAGGTTGCAATGAGTCAAGATCACATCACTGCACTCCAGCCTGGGTGGCAGAGTGAGATTTTGTCTCAGAAACAAAAATTGATATATTCTCTCTTCTTTCTCTATTATATATTCCATATCAATTTTTATAGGCCTAGAAATAATACATTTATCAAAGACCAGTAAAATTGAGGTTAAAAATGTTAAAAGAAAATAAGTAGACTGGGTATAGAGATCAAGAATGAAAATTATATGAAGCTATTTTCTGAGCTGTGTTTGTGACAGGTCATCAAACATATTACATAGTTGCTATGCCCCAGGGAGTAATTGCAATAACATGTCTTGTCATGCCCTCTCTGAGAAAACAATGTACTGTGTGGAGGTTACAGCAAGTCCTGAAAGATGGTGCCATGAGTTTACTTCAGTCTATAGAGACCACAGGTACCTTGTTCAAGGACCTTCTGATTGGGTTTTCTCTGGGCCCTGAATACCTTCTGATTAAAAGCCTTATTATTGGGGATGAAACTTTTACTGGTTATATTTGGTAAAGTTTAGGACCTTAACAGGTAGTAGGGGTTGCCAGTGCTGCCAGATTCAATATACAGCTAGTCAGAGTTTTCTTTTCAAAGATAACTTTCCCTCTATCTAAGATCTCAGTCCACACAAATATAATAGCAATAGGGCCATTTACCAAGAGTTCAAAGCATCATTTCATCATCTGCCTTTTTTTTTTTTGAGACACAGTTTCGATCCTGTTGCCCAGGCTGGAGTGCAGTTACGTGGTATCAGCTCACTGAAGCCTTCACCTCCCGGGTCCAAGCCATTCTTCTGCCTCAGCCTCCCGAGTAGCTGGGATAACAGGTGCCTGCCACCACACCTGGCGAATTTTTTTGGTATTTTAACAGAGACGGGGTTTCGCCATGTTGACCAGGCTGGTCTTGAACTCCGGACCTCAGGTGATCCACCCGCCTCGGCCCCCAAAAGTGCTGGGATTACAGGCATGAGCCACCGCAACCAGCCTACTACCTTTTTCTTTTAGTCTATCCATCACAGGCATGAAGTGAAAAGTATGTCTCTTTTATTTCTAAAGACATTGAAAGTGAAACCCAGAAAGGGTAACTTTCAAGCTTTGAGTTTAGGGAGACTCAAAGGCTAGAACCCAGATATCCCAGATTTTTTTTCTTTCTTCTCAGTCATGTTGCAATTTGCTCCACACTTATCCCCACCTGGGGTTGTGGGTGCTCTCTTTGACTTAAAAGATTATCTCTTCTTGACGTCACGTGCAAGACATTGCTTGAAAGACGTAACAGGCAACTGGATGGCTCCATGCTTGCTTAGTCAGTCATAATCTGTGAAAACACTTCTTTAGGAAAAAGGGATAGTGACTGGGAGTAATGACGAAGCAGTGAAATAAAAGAGAGGGAAGAAGAAGTTGTCTTGAGAAGTAATTATCATAACTATGTGTTATTGGGATAGGAAATGTAATTAAATTAGGGGGAAGGGGTTGCAGAGCTGAGATAACTGCAATGATTAAGAAACAAAATCTAGGCCGGGCACGGTGGCTCACGCCTGTAATCCCAACACTCTAGGAAGCCGAGGCGGGCGGATCATGAGGTTAGGAGTTTGAGACCGGCCTGGCCAACATGGTAAAACCCCATCTCTACTAAAAATACAAAAATGAGCCGGACGTAGTGGTGCACGCCTGTAGTCCCAGCTACTCAGGAGACTGAGGCAGAAGAATTGCTTGAACCTGGGAGGCAGAGGTTGCAGTGAGCCAAGATTGTGCCACTGTACTCCAGCCTGGGTGACAGAGTAAGACTCCGTCTCAAAAAAAAAAAAAGAAAAAGAAACAAAATCTCGGGCAGACCAGGTAGAAAATACATATTTAAACATTTTAAGCCAGGCATGGTGGCTCACACCTGTAATCCCAGCACTTTGGGAGGCCGAGGCAGGCGGATCACCTGAGGTTGGGAGTTCAAGACCAGCCTGACCAACACGGAGAAACTCCATCTCTACTAAAAATACAAAAAAATTTAGCCAGGCATGGTGGCGCATGCCTGTAATCCCACCTACTTGGGAGGCTGAGGCAGGAGACTCGCTTGAACCCAGAAGGCGGAGGTTGCAGTGAGCCGAGATTGCCCCATTGCACTCCAGCCTGAGCAGGAAGAGCGAAACTCCGTCTCAAAAAAACAAATAAACATTTTAATAAAACCTACAAATGTTCTTTGGGATGGCCCTGAGTAACTAAGGCTAAGATTAGGAATCCATGTATCTGGTGGGAAAGTGACCAAACAAGATAACGAAAAAGAGCACGGTCTTTTTGGTTGACTCTTTTTGGTTGACCAACGTAACTACCATGGAGTTTGCACAAACAGAACCATCTGTTGTGTGAGGAACCATGGAGAGAGATTGCGTATTTATAGAATCTTGAGTGGGAAAACCAGGCACATTAATTAACTTTTCCCCTCAAGTTCTCTAGTTAGAAATCCACTTTTCTTCCTTTCTCTTCTGTCAACATGTACTGCCTTAAAGAAAAAAAAAGTCAATTTAAAAGCAGACAGACTTGCTATGACTAATTTAAGAACTCCCAAAGCAGGCTGTTTTCCAAAAATACACTGCAATTGACAATGCTGTAAGCTCAGTCTAAAAGGGGTATGACACAACTACTGACCCTAAGGCTGAATCAGATGTTTACTGCCAGTTTGAACACAGCAGGGTAGTCTGCAAATCTCCACAACCCTTAACTGTTCTTGGTAGGAGGCTTTAAAATGAAATCTTTCTATAAACAAATGTTTCCAATAGGTATATCTTAAACAGCCTACTTTAATAATTTTTTTTTTCTTGGTTTTCAAGATGGAAGTTGTTGCAAGGAAAATTTTATGTTAGGGGCCAAGACTGCTAGGGCTTTTCAGATACCGTATGTTCCTTATAAAACATATGTCTTAATACGTTTGCATGCTTTGGTAAAATTTATTTTGGAAAGCTAACATCTTTTGGTAGAGTTGTTTTTTACAGGAATAAGCTACCTTTGTGGATTATAATTACTCTGCATTATGGAGGAGGAGGCCGGAAATCAAGGAAGTGATGATTCTCTTCCAAAAGCCTACAAAAGGATGACAGAATCACATTTCAGTGAGTTCAATTAACTATAAATTCAATTGTGGCGGCAAAAATAAATGACACCACTATTTACTGGGTATCTACTATATGCTAGGTACATAAGTACATTACGCCCTATATTTCATTTAATCCTCTCAGCAATGCTGCTTATTATCGTCATTTTACATGAAGAAACCGAGGTTCAGAGAGGTTAAGCAACTCACTACAGGTCACACAGCTAGTAAATGGTCACGAATAACCAGTAACTCAGACACTGACCTGGCTTTGGTTTCTTGTTAAACAAACATGTAATCTATTTCTTGGAGGTTTTGTTCAGCTGTCCTAATTTATGACTTTACATTCCTTCTGGTGCTAAACTGCTCAAGTAGCTTCTTGTACCAAGTGTGACCTGATTCCTTAAGAATTTTACTTAATGAGAACCTCTAAGCGAGAAACTCTTGCTAGGTGTTTCATGCACCTTAGCTTCTTTAATCGTTACAACAACTCTGAGAGACTGGGTTCTCTCCATCCTTGTTTTAGAGAGGTTAAGGTTGCTTAAAATTGGTGAGTTAGTGAGGGGTAGAGCCACGAATGGATTTCTGGTCACTGCCTCCATCGCCATGGCAAACTTTTCCCACGACTCCAGCGCTCCCATTTGTTAGTCCCCAGGCTAGAAAGCCACAGTGCTAATTTAGTATTTATCAAGCGTTTGTAATGTCCTGGTATCTGGCACTTCGGTGAGAAAGCTGTAGCGACCCCAACTTCTAATAGCGAGTGGTAAGGCAGACGAGCAACACAGGAGGGAGGAGCCTCTTGCCAGAGCTTAACACCAACAGAAGTGGTCCCCAGCAGGTTGCTCCGCGAGCGCCACCTCTTCCCTCCAACCGAGGAGAACGTGGCGCGCCCCTGAGTAGTCCAACGTCCCGGCCCAGGCGGTAGCTTGGGTGCTGGCGCGTCCCGGACGGGCGCCTAAGGGAACTGGAAGCAACTGCACCGAACGCCGCTGACAGCGGCGAGACGACTCCAGGAGGCGCCCTAGCTGCATCCCCTAGCCACACCAAACCCGGGTTTGCGGGCAGCCGCGGCTCACAACACCCTTTCGGAATCGCGGCCCCTCCCCCCGGAAGTGACGTTGGCGACTACGGCGTCTGGGAGGGACCCAGGCGCAGCCGGGGGGTTTGAGAGTGGCGGCGGCCGCGGAGCGCCTGGCAGGCCCCGCCGCTGCGAGGAACGCCCCGAGCGCGCGCGCCCGGCGTGTAGCGGCCCCAAGACCCGCGCCGCCGCTGCCGCGTGCGGGGGCGGGGTGGGCGGGGCGCGAGGAGCCGCGGCGGCGGGAGATGCGGGCGGCTGCGGGCACCCGGCGGGCTCGGCTGGGCCGCCGCCGCGTTCTCCGGCTCCGCCGCGGGGGTCGCAGCGGCTGCCGCGCCGTCCTCGAGTTTCCAGCGTGAGGAGGAGGCTGAGGGCGGAGAGGCGCATCGTGTTCGAGGCGGAGACCGAGGGGGAGCCCCGCGCGTGGCGTCGGTGAGCGGCCAGCCCCGCGCACCCCCTCGGGATCTCGCGGCCGCAGCCTCACCGGCCGGGAGCTGGGACTGGGGCCGAGGGGTGCGCGGCACAACAGGAAGTGGGGGCGGGGGCCGGGCGCGCGCTCCTCTTGGGTCCGCCCCCGGCCGGCCGGGCACCGCGGCGCGCAGGTGGACGCCGGAGCGCACCGCTCAGCTTTCGTCGCCTCTTATTTGGTCCCCCGAGGTCCCGTGGGCGAAAGGTGGCGGCGATTTTTTCGGCGTGGGTGGGGAGGAGGGGAGCAATTCTGACTTTCTGTAGTGACAGGAAGTTGGAAAATGAAAGTACAGTAACTCAGTGCTTACCAAGGCCCGGTGAGGTTGCACCTCTTCCCCTGGACTTTGATCTCCTGTGGGGCACGCGCGGCCGTCCGTGTTTCTTCCTCTCCCCAAGCTCGCTAGTCATCCGGTGTCGAGTTTCATTTCTTTTGCTATTTCGCTCCAGCGGCCCCCCGCCCCTCTTTACTTTCCGCCTTGTGCACAGCTGCATCAAGGCTGGTAGCTTCGTTCCTGGGAAGATCAATTGGAAACATCTTTCGGGGCGGGATAGTAACTGGCCTTGGAAGGAAATAGGGATGTTGTTGACTGAAGTAGTCAAAAGTACACACTTGACTTTTTCTCCAGCTATTGCTCTTTGAAATTTGGGGAATTTAAATAAAGATTCTGGAGTTTTATGCCTCATCAGAATGGTCTGCCCATCTCTTTGGTTGATAGATAAGATCCTGTGTCCTCTTCCCACCCCCTGGCTTGGAAAACGGTGCTTCAATATTTAGGCTTGGCAGCGGTGTTTTCATTAAAATGTAGTATGATTCAATATTTTCCCTTCAGGAACACTCTTCTCTTTGATTTTACTTAAACATTAAAACTGCGTAAGTGGAATCTGTTCACTCCTAGTGAAATAGTGTCTTCAAGTTTTATTGTAAGAATATTGTAAGGACTGCAGGATCCTATACAAAGAGAATATTTTTTAGGAGCCTGTGTAGTTAAAAACGTCTGGTTACTTTTGGTTACTTTTTGACAACCGTGAGTATTTTGATTCGATACTAGGCTTGATACTTGGTTTTAAGTAGCAGGCTGAAGAAAATTTGGAGACTTTGTGTTTTTTTGGGTCTTAGCTACTGTCTCTGAAAAATAGTTGGGCTATGGGTCACCACAGCAACTGGACTGTGTGTATTATAAACACGTTTAGGGTGGAAAAGGTTTTATTTAATAGAGACTTCCTTTCCTTAATACATTACTTCAACATGCTCACTTCTTTCAATTTAGCACAGGGATTGGTCTATCTTTGAAGTGTTAAAATAGAATCAATTATGTTTTCAGCCTTTACCACCTCAAAAATCAAACTCCTTCATTTGGACCAGTTAAGTGTTTTCTTCCTTTGTTATAATTTTAAACTTTAAAAATTGCAATTGCAGAAAACTCGAGATTCTTGTGAGAAGGAAAATCAAGTAATTTTCCTTTTTTTTTTTTTTTTTTTTTGATAAGAATAAAAGGTTTTGTTGTGTTGTGTTGTTTTTGTTTTTGTTTGAGACAAGATCTCACTCTGTTGCCCAGGCTGGAGTGCAGTGATGTGATCTCTGCTCACTGCAACCTCCATCTCCCAGGCTGAAGCCATTCTCCCACCTCAGCCTCCCGAGTAGTCACGCACCACCATGCCCGGCTAATTTTTTGTATTTTAGGTAGAGACAGGGTGTCAACATGTTGTCCAGGCCGGTCGTGAACTCCTGAGCTCGAGCTCCCTCCTTGGCCTCCCATAGTGCTGGGATTACAGGCATGAAGCCACCACGTAGTTTTTAATAACTGTCTTAGGGAATTTTTTTCTCCAGCCTTTTTTTTTTTTTTTTTTTTTTTTTTTTTTTGAGACAGGGTCTTGCTCTGTCTCCCAGGCTGGAGTGCAGTGGCGTGATTTCAGCTCCCTGTGGCGTCCGCCTCCCGGGTTCAAATGTTTCTCCTGCCTCAGCCTCCCGAGTAGCTGGGATTACAGGTGCCCACCACCATGCCCAGATAATTTTTGTATTTTTAGTGGAGACAGGGTTTCACCATGTTGGCCAAGGCTGGTCTAGAACCGCTGACCTCAAGTGATCTGCCCTCCTTGGCCTCCCATAGTGCTGGGATGATAGACGTATGCCCGGCCAGCTCTCTTTTATATCTGATGAAATCATTGAAGATCATAGTTAATACCACACTTTTTGAAACTAACATGAAGAGTTTTGACTTAACTATATACAAAGACGTTAGGTGCTTTTTCAATCAAAAGAGTAACAATATCATAATTGAATTAACAAAATATTCCTTTAAAGTACCCACTGAAAATGTCCATTTTATATCTTTGTTTTTCTCAAAATCATTTCTAATACTTCAGTCTAAAACCTCAAAGCCATTTTTTCTTTTTTCTTTTTTTTAAGAGGGAGTCTCTGTTGCCCAGGCTTGAGTGCAGTGGCGCGATCTCGGCTCACTGCAAGCTCCGCCTCCCAGGTTCAAGGGATTCTTCTGCCTCAGCCTCCCGAGTAGCTGGGACTACAGGCGCCCACCACCACTCCCGGCTAATTTTTTGTATTTTTAATAGACACGGGTTTCACCTTGTTAGCCAGGATGGTCTCCATCTCCTGACCTCGTGATCTACCCGCCTCTGCCTCCCAAAGTGCTGAGATTACAGGCGTGAGCTACTATACCTGGCCAAAGCCATTTTTCTTTTGCTGTCCACAACCTTCTATCGTAGACACACTAGATGCTAAAGAAGCATCAGCATTTTCCACAACAGCTCAGTTCTACCCTAAAGCAGCCAACAGCTCACCAGCGTTTGACTGAATACATGCTGCTCCACTGATAACCAACAGGGAAGGTGCAAGTTAACTGTACCATCTGGGGAACACCTGTATTTTGGGGAATCTCCTTGAGTGCTCATTATGGGGACATTAATTTGTTGTTTTTGTCTTTTTAGATGTATAGCCGAGGCTTTAAACTTACAGGGCTCAAATGTTATCTACATGATAGGTATTAAGACTCTAGGATTCGGGTGTTGGAATTTTTTCAAAAACAAATGGAGTAATAGGCACCCCATTTGTGTAGGCTAGAGACTCCCATTCTCTGTCTTTCCTTCATCTTCTGACAAATGGATTCATACTCCACCCCTAAAAGCAGTCTTATATGAAGGTGATGTCTGGAAATGTGGAAATTGAGTTCTTGGCTTAAGATAACATTTACTAGAAAGTAGTTTTAACAGGATTAGATTGGAAATAATTGTTTAAGTGGGAAAACTGTGTTGTAGAACAGTAACTTGCCATCATTAGGCATCAGAAGGAAGGCCTATCAGGTAAACTCAGAGACATAACAGGGAACCCCTACCTGCCTCCACCATGCTTAACGGATATAGTATAAAACCACTATTTTAGCCCCGCTTAAGTGAGGCTATGGGGAACTATGATTTCCAGTGGGCACGGTTATTTGGCATTAAGGTAGCACTTCATATTTGTGGATTATTATCGGTATCTAATATGTAATGCTTTTTTTTTTAACAATCAATCAATGATGTGAGTGTTTTTATCCATTGGGAAAGTGGTTTCCCTAATGGATAGAGTATGTGACTGTGATAAAAGAGACTTGGGACTCATGGCCTCAGCTTTTCCATGAATTCTCACTGTGGGCAGCATCTCTCCCTTTCTATCCTTTATTATTTTTGCATCGTTACTTTTAGATGACTATCTCTGTACAACCAGCTTCAAAGTGATAATCATGAGGATTATTGGAGGACATTCTCAGTGTTTCAGAAAAGTTATGGAAACTCAACTATTTTCCACTACAGTTTCTTATCTCTGCCCTTTTTGGAAGTAGGCATAGTTGACCCGTAAGGATCCCATCTTCTGTGAGTTGTTGTTAGAATTAGTCTTCCCAGACCTAACTTTTGTAATGTTTGTTGTGTTGTTTTAAACATCTTTATTGAGATATAATTCACATACCATAAAATTCATCTCCTTAGGTGTAATATGCTGTGGGTTTTGTTCAAGCATCAACACAATCTAAGTTTAGAATATTTTCATCACCCCCAAAAGAAACCCTGTACCCATTATATGTCATTCTCCACTTCTCTTCCCCCTGCTTTTTGGCCCCCAGTCCTAAAGAATTACTAATCTATTTTCTATGTCTATGGATTTTCCTATTCTGGACATTTCATATAAGTGGAACCATACAATATGTGGTCTTCTGTGGACTGGCTTCTATTAGTCACTTGCATAATGTTTTCAAGGTTCGTCCTTGTGTGTGTGTGTGTGTGTGTCTGTACCTCATTCCTTTCTGTGGCTGGATGATACCGCATTATGAATGTGCCACATTTTATTCATTCATCAGTTGACGGACTTTTAGTTTGTTTCTACTTTTTAGATGTTATGAATAATTCTGCTAAGAACATTACTGTGTAAGTTTTTGTATGGACATATTTTTCATTTCTTTTGGGTATATACCTAGGAGTAGAATTGTTGGGTCATGTGGTAAATGTGTCCAAAGTGTCTACACCATTTTACATTCCCACCAGCAATGTACAAGGGCTTCGATTTCTCTACGTCGTTGCCAATATTTGTTATTGTCTATCTTCTTGATTATAGCCTTCCAAGTAGGCATGAGGCGGTTTCTTAGGTGGTTTTGATTTTTAGTTCCCTAATAACTGTGTGGAGCATTTTTTTTTTGGTGGTCCCGTCACAATTTCAGTCCCTTCCAACTACCCCCCAAAAAGAAGGTAGTAAAAGGAAGGGATTGCTGGGGTTCTGAGCCCCTTGGGCGATCAGAAAAGGAACAGAAACCAAAACACCCACTGGATGTTACAGAGACTGACAATCAAGAAGTCTAAAGCAGAGTGGGAAAGGCAGGCAGAGAAAGGGGAAGAAAGGAGAAAGGAGAGGTACGAGATGCCAACTCCACCATTACCCATCCTAAGAGAGGCTGGAGAGAAAGCCTCAAACATTAAGAAGTGCCGGTCCTGAATGAGGGAGGTGGTGTTTGAGCTTGGAGGAGGAGGTCAAGAAAGGGAGGCCACCTCTCTTTGCAGAATGAGACCCCCGCCTTCAGCTCAGGGGCAGCAGCATCACAGACCGTAGACACTTTCATCACTGTAGGCAACGTAGAGAAAGAAGTCTTCATGGTGTTCCTGGTAGAGCTGACCCATTGTGGCACTGGTGGGCAGAATGACATTGTTGACAGAGAAAAGCAAGGCATCCTCAGCTCGGAGATGAATTCGCTTCCGGATCAAAAAGTAGAACTGGGCCGGGTGCGGTGGCTCACACCTGTAATCCCAGCACTTCCGGAGGCTGAGGCAGGCAGATCATGAGGGCAGTAGTTTGAGACCAGTCTGACCAACATGGTGAAACCCTGCCTCTACTTAAAATACAAAAATTAGCTGGGCGTGGTGGTGGGTGCCTGTAATCCCAGCTACTCAGGAGGCTGAGACAGGAGAATCGCTTGAACCCAGGAGGTGGAGGTTGCAGTGAGTCAAGATTGCGCCACTGCACTCCAGCCTGGGTGACAGAGTGGGGCTCCATCTCAAAAAAAAAGAAGTAGAACTGACCAACTGTGAGATCAGAAAGCACCAGGTATTTCTTTTTGTCCAGGTCTCCTATCCAAGCTTTGGGAGCTTTTTCTACTATCACTGGCACCCAGTCTGGGTATTTCGTTCCAATCTTCTTGCTCTGGGAGCAGCGTGTTTCTTGAACGGATGCTCTTCTTTGTACACGAACTTCATCCTCCCGGTAACCAGGCTGAACTAGGCTGGGCTGAGGGAACCTGGGGGAGCCAGGATGGGGGTGGTGGTGATAGTGGTGACATGTGGGCAGATTCAGCCAATGTAGAACATTTTTTTGTGTGTTTATTGGCTATTTGTATATCTTCTTTGCTATGATGTCTTTTCAAATTCTTTACTTTTTTTTAAAGTTGTAGGCGTTTTTTATGTATTTTGGATACAGGTTCCTTTTGTGATACATGGTTTGAAAATATTCTCCCATTTGGGGGATTGTCTTCTCACTTGATGGCATTATTTGTAGCACAATGGTTTTAAATTTTGATGCAGTCCAATTTTGATCTGTTCTTGTAGTGTTTTAATGGTATTGATTTAATTTGTTTTCAAACTCTATTCTAACCCATTGAGATCTTATTACTAGAGAAAGGAAGGTTTTCTGTTTTTGTTTTGTTGTGTTGTGAAGTATTCAATCATAGGATTCTTAGGACACACTTACATGGATTTGGCCAGAGTTTCTGCCCTAAAGAATTCTTCCTAATAGAAAGGTGTTTTGAAATTCTATGAGGAAAATACGTTTATGAGAGAGCATTCCTTGCTGCTCCTTTGCCTAAACCAATGGTTATCTGCCAGGATGATTTTGACCCGTAGGGGAATATTTGGTAATGTCTGGAGATATTTTTGATGGTCTCAGTGGGGCAGGGGGTACTATTGGCATCTAGTGGGTAGAGGCCAGGTATGCTGTTAGACAAACTGCAGTGTACAGGACAACTTCCCACAACAAAGAATTATCTGGCCCCCAAAACCAATAATGCCAAAATCGAGAAACTGTGGCCTAAATAGGGAGATCCTGAAACTTAAGATACTAAAAGATTTTTCTTCAACCCATGTCTTGATAATCACATAAAGGTTGCTAATCAAAGGAGAATCTTTGCAGATGGAATCCCTGTGGACAGAACAGTGACAGAGAAATTAAGAGAACACTTTGTTGAATTCAAAATGCTGCCAATTTGTATGTAAATGACATTTATGGTGATGGAAACCAGTTGGAGCAAAAGTAGGTTATTCCCTACACCTCAGCCCCTGCGCCATCCTGAGATAGACACAAACACACTCGCAGGCAAATAACCAAATCGGGTTGATTTAGACAGATGCTGGAATGGTGGTCTCCTGAGAGAATACAGGAATGAGATTTTAGGATTCAAATTTAACAACAGTGATTGACAGTCACTAGTGATTGACAATCATTGTCTTTTGCTATAATTTAGGGAACTAGCTTCTCCTCCTTGCAAGTTGCTTGTTGCTTGAGGCATTTCTTAAGCAGCGTGGCATCCTTAAGAGTTTGGACTCTGGGTCCAGATTGCCTGGGCTTAGATCTTAGCTTCACCATTTCCTTGTGTGATGTTGGACAAGTTACTTAACCCGCTTATGAGTCAGTTTTTTCTTATGTAAAATGAGGATGCAGTAGTATCTACCTTATAGAAATGTGGGGATGAATTCATATGTTTAGAGCACTTAAAACAGTGCTTGACATACAGTGTTAAATAGGCTGTTAATATTATCACATATCTTATCTATATTGTTTCAGCTCATTGCTATGGACAGTGCTATCACCCTGTGGCAGTTCCTTCTTCAGCTCCTGCAGAAGCCTCAGAACAAGCACATGATCTGTTGGACCTCTAATGATGGGCAGTTTAAGCTTTTGCAGGCAGAAGAGGTGGCTCGTCTCTGGGGGATTCGCAAGAACAAACCTAACATGAATTATGACAAACTCAGCCGAGCCCTCAGATACTATTATGTAAAGGTAGTACACATCCTGATCTTACACTATACAGAGAACCTCAAGACAAAAATGATTCCTTCTTGGCTGGTTGCGGTGGCTCACGCCTGTAATCTCAGCACTTTGGGAGGCCAAGGAGGGTGGATCACCTGAGGTCAGGAGTTCAAGACCAGCCTGACCAACATGGTGAAACCCCGTCTCTACTAAAAATACAAAAATAAGTTAGCTGGCCGTGGTGGTGGGTGCCTGTAATCCCAGCTACTCAGGAGGCTGAGGCAGGAGAATCATTTGAACCCTGGAGGCGGAGGTTGCAGTGAGCCGAGATCGCGCCATTGCACTCCAGCCTGGGCAACAGAGAGACTCCATCTCAAAAAAAAAAAGAATGATTCCTTCTTTTCTGTTGAGGTTATAGATACCAATGTCCTAGTTTATTTTAATCCAGTGTATTTTGTAGCAGCAGTTTGGAATTAGGATACAAGGTATAAATGTTCAGGCTGTATTTCTACCAAATCTTTCTTTTTTTTTCTTTTCTTTTTTTTTTTTTCCTTTTTTTGAGACAGAATCTCTCTCTGTCGCCCAGGCTGGAGTGCAGTGGTGCAATCTTGGCTCACTGCAACCTCTGCCTCCAGGGTTCAAGCTATTCTGCTGTCTCAGCCTCCCAAGTAGCTGGGATAACAGGTGGCCACCACCATGCCCGGCTAATTTTTTATTATTTATTTATTTATTTCCTTAGTAGAGGTGGGATTTCACCATGTTGGCCAAGCTCGTCTCGAACTCCTGACTTCAGGTTATCTACCTGCGTTGGCCTCCCAAAGTGCTGGGATTACAAGTGTGAGCCACCACACCCAGCCACCCCAGATCTTATTTATTAACTTATTCCCATTACACATATTTTATTCCTAATTACAGTTGTCTTTGAAAGAAAAAGTATGTACAGAATTGGAATATGACAAAAGCAATTTGAGATTCTTGAGGATACATAAATATTCTCGTGTGTGTCATAATTTACTTTAAAAATTGTGAAGCCTGGAGTAGTAGCTCATGCCTGTAATGCCAGCACTTTGGGAGGCTGCAGCAGGAGGATCACTTGAGCCCAGGAATTTGAGACCAGCCTGGGCAACACAGGGAGACCCCGTCTCTACAAAAAATAAAACAGCCTGGCGTGGTGGTGGTGTACACCTGTAGTCCCAGTACTCAGGAGGCTGAGGCAGGAGGATTGCTTAAGCTCAAGTGGTCGAGGCTGCAGTGAACCATGATCACACACCACTGCACTCCAGCCTGAGTGACAAGTAACCCTGACTTGGGGGAGGGGGGGCGTCATATATGTATATATACACACACATATATATCTACATATATATACTTGTTTTATATCTTAATTTTTAGTTTTAGTTTTACCCAGGGAATACAAATTAACACCTTATACCTTAAGTAGTAGTTGTTTATACACAGAGTTGGTTTTTTAGTTAAAATTGCTGAGATCTTAATTTCTTTCACTTTTTTTTTTTTTTTTTTTTGAGACAGAGTCTCGCTCTGTCACCTGGGCTGGAGCGTAGTGGCGTGATCTTAGCTGACTTTAGCTTCTGCCTCCCAGGTTCAAGTGATTCTCCTGCCTCAGCCTCCCAAGTAGCTGGGATTACAGGCATGCACCACCACAGCTGGCTACTTTTTGTATTTTTAGTAGAGATGGGGTTTCACAATCTTTACAGGAGGCTGGTCTTGAACTCCTGATCTCAGGCAGTCCACCCGCCTGGTCTCCCAGAGTGCTGGGATTTTAGGCGTGAGCCACCATGCTGGGCTCTTTCACAGTTAAGTGGTTGATCTTATCAGCTTTCCTGTCTGGAGATAAACTGGAATTTCTGAAGGAAGTAAGAACCTTAACAGATATTATGTTCTAAATTCCTTTTTTGCAGCTGGGCACAGTGGCTCACGCCTGTAATCCCAACACTTTGGAAGGCCGAGGTGGGTGATCAGTTGAGGTCAGGAGTTCAAGACCAGCCTGGCCAGCATGGCAAAACCCCATCTCTACTAAAAATACAAAATTAGCCAGGCGTGGTGATGTGTGCCTATAATCCCACCTACTTGAGAGGCTGAGGCAGGAGAATTGCTTGAACCTGGGAACCAGAGGTTGCAGTGAGCTGAATCGCACCACTACACTCCAGCGTGGGTGACAGAGCGAGACCTCATCTCAAAAAAATAAATAAGTAAATAAATTCCTTTTTGCTGACTCAGGCTGTGTATGGGTTATACCTTTGGAATTGTTTGAGATTGCAGTTCAGGGACTTCTCACCTGTACACATACTTGGTTGAGAGTAGTAAGCAATTAAAATTCTTCAGCTTTTATGTAACATACTCGGTTTTGTTAATAAGACATTGAAGTGTTCTTGCCTTAACTTCTCCATAATAGTAGGGACTGTGTTTGGTATGGCTAGATGAATTTAGGTGATTTTGAAAGTTTTAAGTAAGTGACGTCTACTTCTAAAATGGCAAACCTTATTACACCAGCTTTTTCTTTTTTTTTTCTTTTCTTTAGACCGAGTCTTGCTCTGTCCCCAGGCTGGAGTGCAGTGGCTTGATCTTGGCTCACTGCAACCTCCGCCTCCTGGGTTCAAATGATTCCTCTGCCTCAGCCTCTTGAGTAGCTGGGACTACAGGCGCACGCCACCATACCCTGCAAATTTTTTCTGTTTTAGTAGAGATGGGGTTTCACTATGTTGTCCAGGCTGGTCTTGATCTCCTGACCTCGTGATCCGCCTGCCTTGGCCTCCCAAAGTGTTGGGATTACAGGCGTGAGCCACTGCGCCTGGCCGACGCCAGCTTTTTCATGGACTATGGGATAAAATTTGTAAGAAAGGATAAGAATGCTGGTTTTTTTTTTTTAAACCTACAGAATATCATCAAAAAAGTGAATGGTCAGAAGTTTGTGTACAAGTTTGTCTCTTATCCAGAGATTTTGAACATGGATCCTATGACAGTGGGCAGGATTGAAGGTGACTGTGAAAGTTTAAACTTCAGTGAAGTCAGCAGCAGTTCCAAAGATGTGGAGAATGGAGGGAAAGAGAAACCACCTCAGCCTGGTGCCAAGACCTCTAGCCGCAATGACTACATACACTCTGGCTTATATTCTTCATTTACTCTCAACTCTTTGAACTCCTCCAATGTAAAGCTTTTCAAATTGATAAAGACTGAGAATCCAGCCGAGAAACTGGCAGAGAAAAAATCTCCTCAGGAGCCCACACCATCTGTCATCAAATTTGTCACGACACCTTCCAAAAAGCCACCGGTTGAACCTGTTGTTGCTACTATTTCAACCAGCCCAAGTATTTCTCCATCTTCAGAAGAAACTATCCAAGCATTGGAGACATTGGTTTCCCCAAAACTTCCTTCCCTGGAAGCCCCAACTTCTGCATCTAACGTAACAACTGTTTTTGCCACCACACCACCCATTTCGTCTATACCCCCTTTGCAGGAACCTCCCAGAACACCTTCACCACCACTGAGTTCTCACCCAGACATCGACACAGACATTGATTCAGTGGCTTCTCAGCCAATGGAACTTGCAGAGAACTTGTCACTGGAGCCTAAAGACCAGGATTCAGTCTTGCCAGAAAAGGACAAAGCAAATAATTCATCAAGATCCAAGAAACCCAAAGGGTTAGAACTGGCACCCACCCTTGTGATCACAAGCAGTGATCCAAGCCCACTGGGAATACTGAGCCCATCTCTCCCTACAGCTTCTCTTACACCAGCATTTTTTTCACAGGTAACTCGCTCTTTATGGTATCACCATTGCTTTCATTTATTTGCCCTTTTAAGCAAATCCAGAATTTATACACTCAAGTTTGCTTTCTTTTACTTAGGTTTGTCTTAGAAAGGTTATGTGTGACTATCATGTGAAAGTTACCCCATTTCTCATCTTAATTAGGATTGCTAAAATAGAAAGTTTGGAGTATTTTCTTAAAAAATTCATTGTTCTACAATTAAATAAATATTTTGATTTTTCTATTTCCTCGTAAAGAAAGTACACACGCTCTCTCGCTGTCTCTCAGTCTTATAAAACTCGTTGGTACCTTATAAAACAGTGATAATCTCAAGTTAGAAAACAGTAGGTCCTGAGAACCGTAAGAAAAATGACCAGTGTGACGTTGAGTAACAAGTTGGTACAGTTACTTTAGCTATTTATTAACCTGCTCATCTCATAGAACATTTTAATAGATTTTTCCCAGGCCTCATTATTAAAAAAAAAAAAACATGTTGGTGTCTTGGTTACCCATTATTCCTCTGTACCTGAATTCCGGTTGGTTTTTCTTTTTTTTGTTTTTTTTTTTGAGACGGAGTCTTGCTCTGTCGCCCAGGCTGGAGTGCAGTGGCCGGATCTCAGCTCACTGCAAGCTCCGCCTCCCGGGTCTACGCCATTCTCCTGCCTCAGCCTCCCGAGTAGCTGGGACTACAGGCGCCCACCACCTCGTCCGGCTAGTATTTTTTTGTATTTTTTTGGTAGAGACGGGGTTTTGCCGTGTTAGCCAGGCTGGTCTCGATCTCCTGACCTCGTGATCCGCCCATCTCGGCCTCCCAAAGTGCTGGGATTACAGGCTTGAGCCACCGCGCCCGGCCCCGGTTGGTTTTTCTATTTGGAAAAGACTTTATAAATGTTGACTTAAAAAGAGGTTAAGCACCAGAATCTCAGAATTTACCACCAAATAACTCATCCATGTAACCAAAAACCACTTGTACCCCTAAAAACTATTGAAATAAAAATTTAAAAATTTTTAAGTAGTTATTATCACCTTTATCTTTCTTAGCTTGTAAAAATCATTTATGAGTTGTCATGATAAAATTTCAGACTTGGAGATACTTGGAGTGGAGGATAGGGCAATATTTAGGTTTGGGTTATTTGTATGCTATTTCAAGGATAAAACATCCTGGTAAGTCATTCAGTGAATATTTTTGCTTTGTGTATTACAGACACCCATCATACTGACTCCAAGCCCCTTGCTCTCCAGTATCCACTTTTGGAGTACTCTCAGTCCCGTTGCTCCCTTAAGTCCAGCCAGACTGCAAGGTGCTAACACACTTTTCCAGGTAATTTTGTAAAAGTCTGTCTTCTGTAGTTGGAGCATGTTAAATGAAGAAAGAGGCAAAAAGGCAGGGTCCCACTATTCAATTTAATCATTATAAAACTTCTATTTAATAAATATTCCTTTTTTATTTTTTGGGATGGCGTCCTCACCATGTCGCCCAGGCTGGAGTGCAGTGGCATATCTCAGCTCACTGCAACCTGCACTTCCCAGGTTTAAGCGATTCTTCTGCCTCAGCCTCCGGAGTAGCTAAGATTACAGGTGTGCACCACCACACCTGGCTAATTTTTGTGTTTTTAGTAGAGACCGAGTTTCACCACGTTGGCCAGACTGGTCTCCAACTCCTGACCTCAGGTGATCCGCACACCTTGGCCTCCCAAAGTGTTGGGATTACAGGCGTGAGCCATTGTGCCCTGCCCAATAAATATTCTTTAGATTTATTTTTGAATTTCCAAATGTTAATTTTCTAGCTGGCAAACAGTTTGGATAAATACAGCAAAGTTTCATTTTCATTATTTACTATTACATTTGAGTTAGACCAAGAATTGTTCTATACTGTAGGAGATTTAGAGCCCACCCCATCTTTTTGTTGCTAGAAATTCTCTATTAAAAAAAATTAAAAAAAAAAAAAAATGGGCCAGGCACTGTGTGGCTCATGCCTGTAATCCCAGCATTTTGGGAGGCTGAGGCAGGAAGATCGCTTGACCTCAGGAGTTTGAGACCAGCCTGGACAACCTAAGGAGACCTTGTCTGTACTAAAAATTAAAAAAAAAAAATTAAATTAGGCATGGTAGCACGTGCCTGTGGTCCCAGCTACTTGGGAGGCTGAGGTGGGAGGACTGCTTGAGCCCAATAGATCAAGGCTGCAATGAGCTATAATGGCACCACTGCACTCCAGCCTGGGTGACACAATGAGACCTTGTCTCAAAAAAAACAAAATCCTCTCTCTCTCTCTCTCTCTCTCTCACTCACTTCCTGTCTCTCCCTCTGTCACACACACAAACACACACACACATTCACACATACACATACGGGGAAACTCTGCACATAGGTTCCTTCTTTTATTTAAGGATTTTTTTTGCTGGAATGCAAAGGCGCTATCTCAGCTCACCGCAACCTCTGCCTCCCGGGTTCAAGCGATTCTCCTGCCTCAGCCTCCTGAGTAGCTGGGATTATAGGCATGCCCACCACACTAGGCTAATTTTGTATTTTTAGTAGAGACGAGGTTTCTCCATGGTGATCACTCTTGACCTCAGGTGATCCGCCCGCCTCGGCCTGCCTCCCAAAGTGCTGGGGTTACAGGCGTGAGCCATTGCGCCTGGCCCAATAATTTTTTTTTTTTTAATAGAGAAAGGTGTTGAAAATGGTACATCAAACACTCCCGTTTCTCCCTCACTCAGAATTGATAATCAACATTTTATATATACGGTTTTTAAGAAGTGAATATTGTATTATCTCTTCACCAAGGTGTTAGGAAAATTCTTGCCATTCCTAATAGGTTTAGCCATTATTTTGCCCAAAACACCTAGACGTTATAACTTAAAGACTTTCTTGGAGCCAATTCATTTACTTATTCAGGGTTGACTATCTCTGATTTTCTTTTTTTTTTTTTTTTTTTTTTTTTGAGACGGAGTCTTGCTGTGTCGCCCAGGCTGGAGTGCAGTGGCTGGATCTCAGCTCATTGCAAGCTCCGCCTCCCGGGTTTTTACGCCATTCTCCTGCCTCAGCCTCCCGAGTAGCTGGGACTACAGGCGCCCACCACCTCGCCCAGCTAGTTTTTTGTATTTTTTTTTTTTTTTTTTTTTGAGACGGAGTCTCGCTCTGTTGCCCAGGCTGGAGTGCAGTGGCGCGATCTCGGCTCACTGCAAGCTCCGCCTCCCGGGTTCACGCCATTCTCCTGCCTCAGCCTCCCGAGTAGCTGGGACTACAGGCGCCTATAACCGCGCCCGGCTAATTTTTTGTATTTTTAGTAGAGACGGGGTTTCACCGTGGTCTCGATCTCCTGACCTTGTGATCCGCCCGCCTCGGCCTCCCAAAGTGCTGGGATTACAGGCGTGAGCCACCGCGCCCGGCCGTTTTTTGTATTTTTTAGTAGAGACGGGGTTTCACCGTGTTAGCCAGGATGGTCTCGAACTCCTGACGTCGTGATCCGCCCGTCTCGGCCTCCCAAAGTGCTGGGATTACAGGCTTGAGCCACCGCGCCCGGCCTCTGATTTTCTTATATTTTGTAATTTAACTTCTCATTCTTTTAGAAATGGAATGGTAGGGAAAAAGAAGAAAATTAAAAATCTACTTCTGCTTTTTTTTTTTTTTTGCAAACATTTAAAATTTTTGAATAGGAAAAAAAGTTGAGAATTTTTCATATGTTTTTTCATTGCCGCTCATGAGCAGATTGAGTTATAGAGTCAGGTGAGACCTTAAGCAAAGTCTAGTGCTCCTATAGCTTCAGCCTGGAATCTCCCTATAGAGCTGGCCTCAGAATACTTGATGGGGAACCTTTTTCTATTATGAACACCCTCTAACTGTTCGTACCTTTCTGGATCTCTTTTTGAGGGTTTATGATTTACTTCATAATTGAATTACACTCTATAGTGCATATTGTCATTTTCTCGAACTTTCTAAAACCTTCATTTGAGGTTAATTGTAAACCTGTGTACCTTAGGATGTGAAGGAAGGTACAGGTTGTTCTTTGTTTCTACTCCATCGAGGTAAGTTGGAGAATGTTAATATTTAATATGTTAGGACAAACGATTTTTGTTTTTAGTTTTTGTTATGACATCATTATTCTTTCATGATAAACAGCCACTGCCTTTGTCCTGTAAGCCGTTGCAGAAGGCTGTTGTGTTTTGCCTCGGGTAATAGAGTAGGACAGAAAGTAAAAGCTGGGGTTGAGTAATAGGATGATAACGTGTTTTATTTTATTTCTCAGTTTCCTTCTGTACTGAACAGTCATGGGCCATTCACTCTGTCTGGGCTGGATGGACCTTCCACCCCTGGCCCATTTTCCCCAGACCTACAGAAGACATAACCTATGCACTTGTGGAATGAGTGAACCGAGGAACAAAGAACAGAGAGACATTCAACATGATTGCATTTGAAGTGAGCAATTGATAGTTCTACAATGTTAATAATAGACTGTTGTGATTTTTGCCATTCCCCATTGAAAGCATCTTTTTAGGATTGTCTTTGAATAGGACTCAAGTTGGACTATATGTATAAAAATGCCTTAATTGGAGTCCAAACTCCACCTCCCTCTGTCTTTTCCTTTTCTTTTTCTCTCGTTCTTTTCCTTCCTTTCTTTTCTTTTCTCCTTTCAAAATGTTTTGAGCTTTGTGCTGAAGAAATTTGTGGTGGGGTTTAGTGGTTGTGCTTTGCAAGAGCAATGAAGAACAAAGTTACTCCTTCTGTCTGTTGGGACCCTTTGGCTAGGAAAAATTATGCTTAGAATCTGTTATTTAAAGAAATATTTGTGAAATGAATTGGTATCTTTAGGACTAAGTGTGCTCTGTAGAATGGCTTAAAATGAGCTGTTCCTAAGCAGGGGAAAAAGAAGGATCATTCCTATTCATACAAAGTAAAATTGGAGCAGTCATACTGGGGAGATTGTTTTGTGTGAACTATAACATGTGTAAGCAACTCCATGAAAAGGCATCTTGTTTACGTTTATTCAGGGTGGGTCTCATAGCCATATGTATGATCCTGTCTGAACCTGTCAACAGAGCATGGAGCTAGTCTATTTCACTGTAGAAAGATTTTTAGACCTGGGGTTTAAGACAGTTTTTGGAACACCTTGTGAGAATGTGGGACTTCACATCTAGCACAGAAATGCTGTTTGCCCTCTGGGTGGTATGATTATATGCCCATGGAATACAGCATGGGCAAGGATCACTTTTAGGAGGATGAACTTGGATTTTGAATATTTGAAACATCTCTGAGTAAAAGATTTGATCAAATAACTTGAAACAACATGTAGGGGTTTTCTCAATTAGAAGATAACCAAGTGAAGGACCCTGTGTTTTTCCTGTTCATTTTACCTCATTTTCTGCTAAATATTTATCACCTTTCCTTTATGTTTAAGGTTGTTGGAGGTTATGATAGTTTTAAAGATGCAATTAGGAAGGTAGAATTCAAAGCGAAGCCTCCCCAGTCAGTAGCGAAGTAAAGATGTGCTTATTTCTTTCAACTTTTTTGTTTTTTAAATGGGAAAGAACAGAGTTCATTTAGGAATGCTTATACATAGGGATTGGATTGTTCATATTAGTAGTAAAAAATGTAGGCCTTCTTCTCTACATTACGAAATTTAAAAAATATTACCATATGGTAATCAATGCCAGGTACAAATTTGTTGGTTCTCCAAACTGAATTGATATCAGTTCACAGTGGAGTCTTTTGAAAAATTTGGCATTAAAGTCCAGGATTAAATTATATGTTGTCACCATTTACCACCACTACTACCCTCCCCCACCAACCTCTCCCACTGGTTAAACTCGTCTTCTAACCCTGTAGAATCACATGAACTAAATGGAATGAAGGAGTAAGGACTTGAAGGCTCAAACTGACACTGTTACAAACTAGCATCTTCAGATGCATGGTATTTACTTTAAATGTGCTTATATACGTGTAGAGAAGCTCTTGTATAAGAAGACATCTATGCTAGCTAACTTAGTAGAGGGAACATATTCAGTGAGCTGCCTTTGTATCTGTAGTGTCGGAGACTTGTTACTGGTTCATTTGTGGTTATCAGCTGAAGGTTCTGTTCCTGAGATGTGCAATAGTAGTGTTGAAAGGTAGCGTTTAATAGTGATGGGGAACAGACATATTGGACTTTTTTTCCATATTGAATTATTTAGTTTGCATGCCTGTTTGAAATTGGACCTCTCAGCAGCACTTTGGAATAGTTTTATTAGGTTAACATTTTGTACATTAAATAAGTAGATATAGATGGTTGATTTAACTAGATGTGTTAAATTTTGAAAGCACAAAGGTATTTTATCTTTTTGAATTAAAGGAGAAAAGCCATTGATTTGTTTTCACAGATGGTATTTTTCATAATTAACTGTCTCAGCACAGAAGTACCTTGGAACTAAGGGCACCATTGAAACTCAGTTGAAGCAACTTCCTAGCAAACCATTTTAGTGAGTCCTTTTTGCATAAACCTATAGCCTCTGAGAGGTGTAAGGCTGTCACAGATTGGTGATCTGCTATCTCTTTGAGATCAACTAATTTGGAGAAATGTATGTGTGCGTATCGTTTTTTAAGTCAAAGTTTACAACCTTACTGCAGGTGTATGAGGCAGACAGTTCAGTTTATAGACTACCTCCTTCCTGGAAAAGTCTCAGCTTCATATTCTGTTGAATATGCGCAGAATTCTTAGTGTGAAAGGTGATGTACCACTTCAGATCAGTTTTCACTGGAGAGACTTGTATTCGGTAGCTGTAGCTCGTATCCATCCCTAGTCACTTTGCCAGGATGAATGCTGTTGGGCAGCAGTAGCCTAAGTTACAGAAAGGGAACAGATTGAATGGGGTTTTGAGACATCTCTGATATCTTAGCTTTCCTTCTGCTCCGGCCACTATCCACTCAGTCGTGTGCTAGAAAATGTTTAACAACCAGGATCTCTGGGGTGGTGGTGGGGGAAGCCCTGAATTTGTAGCATTTGCTGATTTCTTTCATATAAATTAATTACTCCCCCTGTGGCTGATTTCAAGCCTACCACCTTAGAGTTGAGAAGGGATGTGCACAGTTGGCTCAGAGCCAGTGCTGGCAAACCATTGCATTTACTCCACCCAAGAGTGGATTTTCACATAATTTCTAAAATAATTTTTCTTGTTTATATACTGACTTTTAAAAATACAAAATTAAAATCTCATGTCTGACTTCAGTGATCTTTTTCTTTTTCTTTTTTTTAGAAATGAGATCTTTCAGTAATCCTTTAATTTAATTTTTTAGAGATGGAGTCTTGGTGTGTTACCCAGGGTGGACTCAAACTCCCGGGCTCAAGTGATCCTCCTGCCTCAGCCTCCCACATAGCTGGGCTACAGGCATGCACCACCACACCTGGCTTAGTCATCCTTCTTTATTAATGGTTTGTCACAGTATGTTTGTGATGTTGTATTGCTCATGGCATACTTTATGTGTTTGAACAAAGGTGGAAATTTTCATTGATTTTTTTTTTTTTTTAATTTATGCACAAAGAATCTAGATTTTGAGGACTACGGTAAGAAAAAAAAAGAATTAGAGGCCCTTAAAAGGTCAACTGTAAGCTTTTTAGAGTTAAAATATGAGTTTAATTTTTTCCCACATTTGGACAGTTGAAATTTTGATAGGGACAGTAAGCCCATGAGCTTCTATTAGGCTACTGGATTTTTTTTAACTGGAAAATTCCTTGAAGATTTACATACTATATTACAGACTTTAAAAGTCAAGACTGACTGAAGTAAATCAGAGGTTTGGAATTCTGGAGCTGTAACTCCAGGCTGTTGATAGTATCACTTCAGTTCCATTCACCCCTGCATTGTGTGATGTCCAGTCTGACAGCATTGTTTCATCCTGATCTCAGACTTTCTACCGTGATTCTCAAGTTCTTACAAGTGTCTCTTTATGTTTTTGGTGAATGTGAGCACAGTTAGAGCCACTCAGTACCACTTCTCAATACCTCTGAAGCAGTGGTTCAGAAAAGGAGTGTCCAGCCTTTTTGAACACACAAATTGATCTGTAAAAGTTATCAAACATAAAAACTTTCCCTATTAAGAATTCATATGGGTATATGTTAAACTATATATCGCTATACCAAAGTAATATGTCTGTTATAAAAAATACACAAAAATTGAAATGAAGGATGGCATAAAGAGTAAATCTTGAGGAGCAGTTATAATACTTTCTTCCCACACCCCAGTTCGTTGTCTTGTGCGTCCTCCAGAAAAGCATACGCTTTACCTAAAGACTGCTGACTCAGCACATTCCCAGTCCGATCTCCAAACATGTATGATGTTCCTCTTATGATATATGGAGAAATCCTAGAGATTTGGAGTTTTTCAGGAGAGCTTATTGTCCGCTTTTGAAATTTCACATTAATTCTTTTTGATAAATTCCCAGATAATCATCCATTACCATATGTATTCCATGGCTTCATTCATATTACTTTCATCAGTCTGTTGTCTCTTATCTTCATGTTAGGTATGACTCTTTTTATTTTACTAGTCTGCTCACAAACTTGTTTGGGCCTTATGTTGTATTTTACCAACAAATTTAGAATTATTTCAAGTTGTTTTATGTTAAAATATATAACAAGTTACATTTTCTTGCTGCATTAATACGTTTTTTATTTTTAAAATCTGATATTTCAGCAACTGAAGGAATACTTTTCTTCATAGGTCTGTTCTGTTTTTAACCTCACTGACTGTATATGTTTTATTTACCTGTGCCAGGAATCTAGAATCGTGCTTAGGTGCCATTCTTAGGTGTGAAAACAAGTTTGGAGACCAATGCAGGTCTCTGTGCAGAAACCTGGGGCTCTAAATGAATTTACCAAACCAGTAGGAAAGTTAAAAAGACTACTCATGATGTAGTGTGTCATCTGAAGCTATGATAGAATATATTATTTCTAAAATAGTATTGAGAAGTTAATTATTCAGTCCATTGTAGTGTAGGTGAAGTGTGGAGGTCAGCCATAATTATCTTTCTTCAGCAGATACTCTGACGAGAGACCGGGTTCTATGGAAAATAGAATTATATTCTTGGTTTGGGATCAACAAATGTTGTGTTACTGTTTTAATTTTGCTGGCATTGCCTGAAACAAAGTGCCCTGTTATTCCTCTTATGTCATCAGAACTCTGCTTACTGAAGTTGAAGTTTTAATCTTAGAATCTAGAATTCTTGTGGCTGGTGGTATATTAAGAAAAGAAGGTGGTTTGATTTTATTTCTTGTACTTGGTGGAACCTTTTACTATAGGAGTCATGTTATCTGAAAGGTGAATCATTAATGGTAGTATAATTGTTTCATTTGAAGCTGTCAGTTTCTTCAAGTCACTTCTCTGAAAAAAGTTGTGATAGATGGATAGCCTGCCAGAAAATAGCAATTTCTAAGGTGCTGCCATCCACACTTACTTATTGTGAAATATGAAAATCCAGAGTGGTTTGTGTGAGAGGGGAAATACTGGCTGTAAGCTTTCTACAGAAAACAGGAAATTCATGCTGTTGTTGACATAATTTTAAAGGAAACTTTTAACAAGAATATTCATGAGGGATACAGTCAACATAGTTAATCTCTTGAGTGCTAACCATTTGAGTATAGTCCACATCAGGAAGTTTTATGAGGTTGAAAACTTTACTTTGAAATATTTAATTGGGAGACTAGACCATTTCTTTCCAAGTCATTCTGATTTATTGTCCTAGTAAATGTATGTGTATGCGTATATACTGATGTGTTGACTGAATATGTGTGTGTGTGTAAATCTGTTTTCAGAGGGAACATACATTGATGGCTCCTAGTCTATTTTATACTAAAACTTAAAAAAATTTTGCTGCACTTTGCAGTTGCCACTTTTTAAAAGATTAATGCTTTGCACATTTCAGTAGGCCTTAAAGACGAATTGCTTGCCAACATTTTAGAAATACATTGCTTACATGTGACATACTCTAAACAAAGTCATCGTAAACTGTTCTCTTAGGTTCATGTATTATTGAGCAAATAAGGATGTCCTTTCTTAAAATTTCTACATTTATGTTTGCTTTTGTGTAAAATCTTTATTAGTTTGTGTTATAAGTTTCTCCAAGAGGAGGTTTATACTGGAAGCAGTATTTCTAAAGTACAGGGATTCGACCATGGATTGAATACAGTAGTGGAGGAATGCTGGCATTGTGGCCTAATTTATCCTTTTAAACCGTATGTCATTAGTATTAGCCAAAACCTCAGAGTAGAGTGTCTTGGGCTGAATGATCTTCTCAACTTCGCCTTGTTTCCCATCACATAAAGGCTCCTTCTGGTTGTTTTCCCTTGCAGGGATTGTGAGTCATGCTCACACAGGCCTGGTGTCTTCTGGATGGGGTCAGGGAGGAGGTGGGGGTTTCCTGTGGCTAGCCCAGAGTTCTAGCCAATGGAATCATTCAAGAAGAATGCCTAAAGTTCAGGGGTGGGAATGCCATATATTGGTGTTAATCACTTGGCACTTTCTTGGGCACCAATATTAGCACTGTTTGATTTTTAATAACTGGAAGCACTTAATTATTTTTGTTTAATTTCAACTTAAGGATATTGAGGGTCAGGGAAGTAAGGTTTATTTCTTGTTTATGTTTTCTGGAATTTATAGGGTGTTTGTAGAAGGGATAAATGGGTTACCTAATGAGCCGTTCCTCTGGGCTCTCTAAGGTATGCCCTTTTGGCTAGGATATTTTACAATAATTTGCAAGCTTTTAATATTGTGCTTTGTAAAAATTAACGATTTTTAAAAATAATTTGCAATTGATAGATTACACTTAAATTTTTAAAGTATCCAATTTTAAGTTTCTTTTCCATTTGGTCATTGTTGCTTATTGTCTATTGTGTAGGGGACACAATCCTAAGATATTTCATTGTTTTGTTTCTTGGGGCAGTATTAACCAGTGGCCTTTGTATGTACATTCATTGCTTACATTTATTGTTTATGTGGTAGAGTAGCATTTTTATGAACTTCCCTGTTCAGTATTAGTGAAATTAACAGATGCATATATGTAAAGATAGAAAAGAAATGAATACAATTAATTTTTTATTTGTTGAGTCCTATTTATTTGTTTTGGCCCTGGATCTTTTCTAATCACAATTATATTTCTTTACTTTTGCCTTTGAGCATTTTCATTTATCTTTGTGGGCAGGGAAGATTAAATATGAATTCAGTCCAGTCATTTTGTTACCGGTTGGCTTTAGTTTGAGGCAAGTAAAAATTTTTGATTAAAACTTAGAATTACGCCCTTGCTTTATCAAATAATCAAATTGGCTAAAAAATGAGGGTATGTAACTTTTCATTTTGAAGAACAAACCAGTAATTTTTCATGAGCCCTACTCGATCTTCTTTTAAGAAGACCTTCCTAAGAGACAATTAGGGATGAGTTTGATTAATGGGAAATAACTCTAGGTTAGATTATTTTAAATTTCATACACCCAGTGATTTAAACACAGTGGCAGTTTGTGAACCATCAAGTATGGACGTCACTTAAAAATTAAAAGATGTTTAATAATAAACTCTTAATTTTCATTCCACCAATCTGTAATTCAGAAGAAAAGCATATGTCTGCCATGGGACTATTGCAGTGCGTTCCATCAGTGTTAACACAGGACAGATGTGTTATTTTATGTGTGTCTTAGTTTGGGATATGTGGTAGTAAGAACATGTCAAGAGTGCTTTCTTCAAACCTGTCAGCTCAACTGAGAAGACAATTACTTCATTGTTTATTTTTTCCCTTGTTTTATTGAAATCTATATCTCATATCCAGTATCTAACACTTTGTAGAGATACTTACATATAATGTAAGTGCATACCTACCCAAAGGAATGGATAAGTGTTAAAGTGTTACTAATAGCTTATCTTAGTTAATTTCAGCACAATTTACATTAGGGACACCTAAAAAGCACCTTCAGAGTATTAGAAGCACCTTTTTTTTTCTTTTTCCTAAAAAAGCAATTAAAATGGTCACTGCTAACATTTATTAAAATTCATATTAGTTGATGAAACAGCTGGAGGGAAGCTGCCATATCACCTAGCTAAGCAGTCTGACTTACCTGTTGGGAAACAAAGAGATACTGCTCTAAGATTGAGTAGGATGATTGTAGCTAGAGTCTTGAATTCTATCTGTATGTGGCAGAGAAACTTTATAGAGAGTGTAGAGGTGAGCAAAAGGATGCGAAAGCACTTTGAGGGCTTTATAATAATATGCTGCTTGAAAAATAAATGTGTAGTTGATACTCAAGTGCATCTCCAGACATAGTAAGGGGTTGCTCTGACCAATCAGGTGATCATTTTTTCTATCACTTCCCAGGTTTTATGCAAAAATTTTGTTAAATTCTATAATGGTGATATTATGCATCTTTTAGGAAAGATATACATTTTTAAAAATCTATTTTATGTAAACTGACAGAGGAATTTGCTTTGTATAATGCAAGCTGGCTTTACAAAAGCGCTGTAGCAAATTTACTACAAGTCTAAAAGTATACAGATATGTTAATAGATATATGTGCAACTAGATATGGACAGCAATTGTATTTTTTTAAATAAATATTTTTAACAAAATGATTTTCTGAATTGATTATTTATTTCCCTTCTCTCACATTCATTGAAGTGGTCTCTTTGCAGTCTCTGTATTACATTTTCATCCGTGCTAACTGTGGGTCAGGAAAGAGTTGTTTTCCCAATGGTTACCATTAAGATCTGGCCTTCAACAATTTGGTATGTATCTGCATTAAAATATTTAAAGTCTAGATTCAGATAGGTGTTGAACACGGGAGATTGTAAAATGATTGTAGACATAAAAGGAATTAAGAGAGAACTGAGTGGCTAGAAAAAATATTCACTATGCGAAATCTCTTATTTTACTTGAAAAATTTGTTTACATTCAAAAAGAGTTTTTAAAAATTTAATCAGCTGGGTGCAGTGGCTCACACCTGTAATCCCAGCACTTTGGGAGGCCAAGGCGGGTGGATCACCTGAGGTCAGGAGTTTGAGACCAGCCTGGCCAACATGGTGAAACCCCATTTCTACTAAAAATCCTCCCAAAATTAGCCAGACGTGGTGGGGTGTGCCTGTAGTCCCAGCTATTTGAGAAGCTGAAGCAGAAGAATCACTTGAATCTGGGAGGCAGAGGTTGCAGGGAGTTGAGATCACACCACTGCACTCCAGCATGGGTGACAGAGCAAGACCCTATCTCAAAAAAAAAAAAAAAAAAAAATTAGAGGCTTTTATCTAGCCCTTGTAAAAAGCAATTTAGACTTCACTTAGCAAATTAAATTAGGCTTTTTCAGAATTGGGTCAAAATAATATACGTAAGGGAAAGTGGGTTGTTTTGTTTTGAGACGGAGTTTTGCTCTTGTTGCCCAGGCTGGAGTGCAGTGGCACGATCTCGGCTTGCCGCAACCTCCACCTCCTGGCTTCAAGCGATTCTCCTGCCTCAGCCTCCTGAGTAGCTGGGATTACAGGCATGTGCTACCACACCCAGCTAATTTTGTATTTTTAGTAGAGACGGGGTTTCACTATGTTGGTCAGGCTGGTCTCAAACTCCTGACCTCAGGTGATCTGTCCGCTTCGGCCTTCCTAAGTGCTAGGATTACAGATGTGAGCCACCGCACCCAGCCCAAAAGTGGGGTGTATAGGTGGCAAAATGACGGCAGAGAGAGCTGTTTCATATCTCTAAATGAAAATCACAGGAGGATAGAGTGACAGATTGTTCTGGGGCAAAGGGGGCAGTTCACTACCCTGGTGAAATGGGTGCAATGTCCCTTTGGTTGGTGGGTCAGTCAGCATGTGGGGCACAGTGAGGAGTGCTGCATGCTCCTAACACACTGCTCTCAGAGTATCACCTGCGACGGCAGCCCCATGAGGCAAAATCAGTTTGGGAAATGGGTTCTTCACAGAAGTTCAAAAGGGATTTCAGAATATAAAGAGTGCCAAGCCCTTCAGTTAAAAAGTCTGTTTAGGCTGTGCGCGGTGGCTCATGCCTGTAATCCTAGCCCTTTGGGAGGCCAAGGCAGGTGGATCACGAGTTCAGGAGATCGAAACTATCCTGGCTAACACAGCAAAACCCCGTCTCTACTAAAAATACAAAAAATTAGCTAGGCGTGGTGGTGGGTGCCTGCAGTCCCAGCTACTTGGGAGGCTGAGGCAGGAGAATAGCGTGAACCCAGGAGGCGGAGCTTGCAGTGAGCCAAGATCGTGCCACTGTACTCCAGCCTGGGCGACAGAGCGAGACTCCATCTCAAACAAAAAAAAGCCTGTTTAAGTCACCACCGTTTTCTAACCTTTCTGACTGTTGACACTTCTTTTGAGAAGCCTGTTTTGCAAGCACTTTCTGTGTTTCATAGTTGCAGTTAATGACAAACTAATACCCTAATATTGGGTAATTTCCCAGGGTTGGCATTATCAGGTAGGAGATAATAAGTAACAGTTATATGATTTTACACTGATTGTTGCTACAAAACACTGTACTTACTGGAGGACATCTTGTAACTGCAGGGGGTCAATGAAAATGACTTCATTTTATTAAATGAAACAGAAGTGGGCCGGGTGCAGTGGCTCATGCCTGTAATCCCAGCACTTTGGGAGGCTGAGGCGGGCAGATCACTGGAGGTCAGGAGTTGGAGACTAGCCTGACCAACAGGTGAAACCCTGTCTCTACTAAAAATACAAAATTAGCTGGGCATGGTGGTGCATGCCTGTAATCCCAGCTACTTGGGAGGCTAAGACAGGAGAATCGCTTGAACCCGGGAGGCGGAGGTTGCAGTGAGCCAAGATCACGCCATTGCACTCCAACCTGGGCAATGTGACCACAAAATTTATATCTTCAGCCTTGACTTCTCTTTTAAACTCTAGACTTCTATATCTAACAGCCTTCTTGACATCCAAGATTGCATCATAAGATGATCATGTCCAAAATAGAACTCTAAATGTCTCCCCATGGCATTCCAGAGTTAAATGGCTTCATCATGTATCCAGTTACTTAGGTCAGATTCCTTCAGGTCATCCTTGATTCTTTTTTTGTTGGTTTGAGACGGAGTTTCACTCTTGTCACCCAGGCTGGTGCGCAATGGCGTGATCTTGCCTCACCGCAACCTCTGCCTCCCAGGTTAAACCGGTTCTCCCACCTCAGCCTCCCAAGTAGTTGGGATTACAGGCGCCTGCCACCACACCCGGCTAATTTTTGTATTTTTAGTAGAGACAGGGTTTTGCCATGTTAGCCAGGCTGGTCTCGAACTCCTGACCTTAGATGATCCATCTGATTCGGCCTCCCAAAGTGCTGGGATTACAGGCATGAGCCACCGTGCCTGGCTCATCCTTGATTCTTATCTTTCTCACCCTACACCCAATCCATCAGCAAATTCTGTCAGTTTCACCTTCAAAATATTGCTTGAATCCAGTCACTTTCACCACTTCCGTTGCTATCTACATTTCCAAGCCACCATTATTTTTTCGGTCTATTGCAGTTCCATGCTTGCCCCACAGTCTCTTTTCCATAGCAATCAGTGATACTTCACATATGTAAATCAGATCGTGTCATTTGCCTGCTCACAACTCTCCCAGTCATCTTATATCACTCAAAAAAACCTCTACACATACCATGACTTACAAGATCTGGCCTGTAGCAACCACTCCCACTTGTTCTGTGTGACTCTTCCTCACTGCAGTTGAGCCATACCAGCCTACTTGCTGTTCCTCCAGTACCATAAGCATATTCCAGCCTAAGGCTCTTGTACTTGCTGTGTCCCCTGCCTGATAGGATGTTTTCACATACTTGGATAGCTTGGTCGTACATATCATTTAGTTTTCTACACAAATAGGACCTCCTTAGAAAGGCCTTCCAGAGCCTTCCAGAGCATCTCTCTCTCCTTTTTTTTTTTTTTTTTTTTTTTTTGAGACAGAGCCTCACCCTGTCACCCAGGCTGGAGTGCAGTGGCACAATCTCAGCTCACTGTAACCTCCACCTCCCGGGTTCAAATAATTCTCCCACTTCAGCCTCCCCAGTAGCTGGGATTACAGTCTACAGGTGTGTGCCACCACACCCAGCTAAATTTTGCATTTTTAGTAGAGATAGGGCTTTGCCATGTTTGCCAGGCTGGTCTTGAACTCCTGATCTCAGGTGATCTGCCCGCCTCAGCCTCCCAAAGTGTTGGGATTACAGGTGTGAGCCACTGCGCCTGGCCCCAGAGCATCTCTTGACATTCCCTATTCCTGCCCCCCTTCCCTGCTGTATGTTTCTTTGTGGTGCTACATTATCCCTCACCCTGTGGCATGTTACATAATTTGTTTGCTGTCTGTATGTCTTCACCTGCGGTATAATCCCTGTGAGGCAGGGACTTCTGTCTCAGTCACCACTGTATGTCTGTACCTAGATTAGTGCGTTGAACATAGCAGGTGCTTAACAAATCCTTTTTGACTGAATAAATGAAATTCACTCTAAAAGAACTCTATGTCACTGTGTCTTCTTTTAGTGAATCAGATGTGCCTGATGGGTTAGATTTCCATACACAAGTAGCAGAGGGAAATCTGAAAACGTTGATTCCACAGGATTCTGAAATGTCCAAATTCCTGAAAGGAAGTTGAGGAAGAAAGTCCTACTTGTGTAACTGATTGAGAAGTGTGTGGTGTAAGAATCAGTCTGCCTTTTCCTTATTCTGATTTTATGTAATAGGGAATAGTAGCACTCAGCCCTGCTATGAGAGGTTCTTCTTTTATTTAATTTTTTTTTCTTTTTTAAAAAAAATCAGTTTCCCTTGTGAGACAGTTTTCTTTCTTCTAAAATATAAGCCATATTAACTTATAGTATGAGAGAGACCTGTCTCTGGGAACATCAGGCCATTTGTTTCTGAGTTTATACAAGAGGATCAATTGTTCTTCGTAATGGATAACACACTTAGTAAGTTGAAATGTTTTATTTTAGGAAAGGTACTCTTAGATTTGTTTTAATGTTGTTTTCTGTATTAACAAATTAGTCACAATCAACTTCGATATAGCCATTGATTCTTCTTTCTAAGTCTGTATAAAAAGGATATTTTCTTGAAAAACCGCAATAAAAATACAACTGCTTTTTCATTGCCCAGGTCAGTCACTCGCTACAGTCAGACTGCATTTAAATTAGACTGGCATCTAATACTTCTGAGTATTTACAAACATAATTAAAACTATACTCCTAGACCACCAGCTTTCAAAAAAGTTGGATCTGCTTGACTTGCAATAAATATGTACCAAACATGAATAATTTCTAAGCTGCTTATGAAGAGGTTTTAAAAATTACTAACATTTATTAAGCAGTTTCTGTGTCAGGCATATTGTGAGTGCTTTATACAGATTCGCTTAATTTTTTCAGAATTCCATTGAGGTAGGGTAGGTACTTTTAGAAATGCCATTTTACATGTGAAAAGTGAGGTTGGAAGAGCCTCAGTAACCTGCCCAGGGCCACACAGCTAGAAGGTGAGCCAGTGCTTGAGCCACGTTTCTCTTTCCAGCCAGATTCTCAGCACTCAGCTGTGCTGCTGTTGGTCACAGCTGGCTGACTGGACCAGGAAGAACTTTTTAGTGTCAGGCATGTGAATCACAGCACTTGGGACAGGTTACCAAGAACCATGATCACTTAATTTTTATATTTATACATGTACATTTGTATATACATAGAGAAGGTGCAGGCAAAACCATTTTACAGTTACTCTAACAGCCATTTGCTACTGCCAACAGTCTCAGGACTGATCCCTGTCTAAAGCTGGCAAGTTTACATTCTCCTTGTATCACTGCAGGATTTGCTCTGGACAGAAGCGGTAACTCCTGAACAAATTCTGCTTTCAGTCTACTACTGCACAGCTTGAATTGTTCAGTATGCCCAGCTTTTTGTGAAAGAAAAGGCCTTGCCATGGTATAAAGAGTTTTTTTCCCCCTATAAAAGATGTAATATTTTTGGCCGGGTGCAGTGGCTCACGCCTGTAATCCCAGCACTTTGGGAGGCCGAGGCGGGCAGATCATGAGGTCAGTGAGATAGAGACCATCCTGGCTAACATGGCGAAACCCCGTCTCTACTAAAAATACAAAAAATTAGCTGTGCGTGGTGGCATGTGCCTGTAGTCCCAGCTACTCGGGAGGCTGAGGCAGGAGAATCGCTTGAAACTGGGAGGCAGAGGTTGCAGTGAGCTGAGATCACGCCACTGCATTCCAGCCTGGGCGACAGAGTGAGACTCCGTCTCAAAAAAAAAAAAAAACAAAAAAAAGATGTATCATTTTCATTAGGTATTTTCAGAAATTCTTAGTGCTGTTTCTGTATCTTTTATATGCTAGTCAGTGTCAGTAAAGAAAAATGGAACATCCATCTCCTTCTCCCGGGCGATTTCTGGACCAGTTAGCCTTGATTACTAGCAGTGGTATGCTGGTAAATGTTTAAACACTGGCTCTCTGGGATCTGTAGCTTTTGCCAGTATCCATGCTAACACTCCCACCTGGCTGATTGCAGGCTACCAACATGCTATCACCAAGAGTGGGGTTGGACAAGGTGCACAGTAGCACACCATCATACATAGTAATTCCACCACACAGGCACCATGGACAGAAATTACCTCAAGAGCAGCAAGATAAAATTAGGAAGTGATATGCTTTGAATATTTATTACCTTTGTTTTAAATGTAATTGATTTAATTATAAGTTTGTATGATTTGATTTTTAATAATGGCTGCATTTAATAACCAGCTGTCAACATGAAAATTTTACAATCAGCTTTTCTAAGCTGGTATGAGCTAGCTTAGCATACCACTACATTAGTATACCAAAGAGAGCAAGATTCAACTTCTCCTTTTAGTGTCTGAGAATATAGATAAGCTATTGATGTCTGCAGCGGGAATTTAAGGGACTTTGGACTATTAAGTGAAAAGCACAAAAATCCTTTGAGCATGCCAGAGAATAACTTGCAGCTTGTTTTGCTTAAATTGAAATATATCTACATATAGCAATGATCGTGGAGCTTTACAATTTCAACCTATTTTTACAAACTTCAATGAAGAATGATCTCAAACCCAGAGTATGGTCCATGCATGAGGTGACAAATGGAGTGAAGCACGTGGCTGTCTCCTTCCTTCCCATCTGGGTATCTGGACAGCTCTTACCAACAGTCTGAACCAGGGAAGAAGGTAACTTGAGAAGCCAGGTAAATTTCTAATGATTTTGACCAGGTACCAGGACCCAATTTAATTTCCTCTACCCAACCAAGTTTTAGTGGAGAAGACTAACGGTCAATGAGAGCGCCTCCACCACCACCCAGCTTTCTGAAACAGTATGGTCGTGCTGGTGATCAAGAGGCTGAAAGTCTTCTCTTGCCTCCTTCACCCAGTTTTACCTCTGGTAGCACTCAGAGTTTTCCATTGCAATTGATCTGTCTTGGGTAGGAACTACAAAAGAAAAACAAAACAAACAGGTAGCATGTTTCAGCAGCTCTGATGAGATGCAGTGATGATTCATTCTGAGAACTTACCCAGTCTGTTTGTTTCTCTGCCATTCTGTGGCTCTAGAGGGAGCAAAGTGAAAAGTCAGACCCCCTAGTTCTGGCGAACAGTTGGTGGAGGCAGTTTCCTGAGACTACTGTCTAGGGCTTGGGGAATGTGTCTGTCTCCCATGAGTAAGGAACCCATTAAGTGTTACTCATTTAATATTCAGTAAATATTAATTGAATGTAGGTCTTCAATGAAACTCTGCACTGTGGGAACCAGTACTGCTGTCTCAGAAGTGAGGCTCTAGTTAGTGCTGTTTTGGGGGCCACCTTTCCTTCTGGGCCTTTGTACTGAGTGTTTAGAGGATGGATATGTTAACCCACTGAGAGCAGATGGTGGATGCCTGTTCCTTTAGTCTTTTCATGATTATTTTGCTTTTTATAGAGAGGACAAAGTCTCTGCCTGGGCACCTTCTCTTTAAGAACTGGCTTTGCACACAGCCGATACAGTCCCTGGGCACTTTGAAAGCAGTGGGCAAAAGGGCAGGTAAGGGCTCAGGGTTATGAAAATAGCTTTGGGACTCCCCCTGCCTGGGGTCTCTAGAAGGGAGACTATTCTTAGGAGTTGTCTCTGCCCTGAAGGAGGCTTTCTTTGCTACTTGGCCTGAAGGACTTCTTTTTGAAAAAAACATTTGGACTAGAATCAAAATCCTGAACTGCAAAGAGATGGCCAATTAGGCCGTTGGGCTGAGTTCCAGCCAAGGAGTCAGGCTCTGCCTTTCAGTGCCCTGAACAGGCTGGAAAGAGATTCTTGGCTCATGGTTCCGTGGTATGGTGGGATGCAGGAAGCCAAGTTCCCAATCCATGCCCCTCTGCTAATGGAGAAACCATGAGTCAGCTGACCCAGCTCTCGCCTATCTTAAGAGTCCAGCGCAGACAATCGTATGGAAAGCAGGAAGAGGGGAAAAGGAAGCTGTAGAAAAATAAACATTTCCTTGCATTTTACTTGGAACAGAGCAGCGTTTCTGGCACGTTAAGATCCATAGCATGTCCCCTGTTTCCCCCCACCCCCCGCCCCCGCTCTGTTTTCCTCCTCTTGTGTAGAAACAGATTCTTTCCTTACCTGATGGGAGTCCAGGGTGCATCCTGTGGAAAAACAGGAGCAAGATATAGAAGGTAAAAGCCAGGCAACCAAAGATCACGCCACAGACCAGGAAACTATAGCTGCCCTGAGCCTGGAATATCTGCCAAAGGGGAAAACACAGAGACACAGACCATTAAAACTTCATGTGGAAGGCGTATTGGAGGAAGCAGCCTTCTCCATCCTTGGCTGGTTTTTCAGTCAAGTTGAGGCCCGTCACACCAAGAGATGGAATCACGGGGAGGAGGGAGACCGTGGCCTTATTTCAAGTTATGTGTCTGGAGAAGGCAGAAGTCTTGCTCTAAGGCAGGGGCTGGACCTCGTGACCCCCTGCAGTCCCTTGGCAGCTCTGTGTTCTGGAACCTTCTGACAATCTCTATCATCACTGAAATTTCAGTCATACTAGGTACTTCTATACCCATAAGCCCTAACCAGAACTTTGCAAAGGATATATTGTTTTAATCTTTTATTATGAGAATTTAAAACATGTTAAAGTAGTATATGGAGCTCCAACGAACCCATCACTCAACTTTAGCAGTCAGCACCAGTTTCATCTGTGGCCTTGCGCTTCTTTTCTGCACTAGGTTACACTAAAGCAAGTCCCAGACATCATGTCATTTCAATGAGGAGGGTATGGTGAGATGTAGCTCTTTCTCTCCCTCCAGCAGGGCAAAAGAGGAGGAAAGGAGAATTGAGTCACGATGAGGGAGATTTTGGAGGCTGAAAGATCTAGATGTGAGGTCCTCTCTGTCAGTTACTAGAAGTGTGATTCACCTAGGGCAAGTTGCTAAATTCATCTGAGTTTCCATATCCTCTGTTGTAAAAAGGGGAATAATCTACATTATAGTATTCAATAAAAAGTAGATGTTAGGTTTTTTGTTTTTTTTTTCCTGGTGAACAAATGAAACATGGGTAGATTTGAAGAGAACTGGAAGAGTTGGCCTTCTCGGTCAGGGCCGGAGTTGGGCAGGAAGCCGGGCCCTCTGCAGTGCGGCCAGAGGCTGTGAGAGGTGGGGTAGGGAGTGGTGGGTTCCGAAGGGATGGAAAAAGAACTCTGACTGCAGTTCCAACCCATCTCAGGCTCTGAGAGCTAAATAGCATTCCCACGGGCCACCTCTGGCTCCGCTCCCAGACATGGCTTGTGTTTGCTTTGGACTTTTCCATGCATCCGTTCACATCTCCAGATCCCACATATGGAGACTCAGCTCTCAGGACTGGCTTGGAAACGGAAACAGGTAACGCCGGCACAGGGGCCCTGCTGGCTTTGCAGGAGACTCAGGAAAGGGACAGTTTGAGTTCAGAAGGCGGCTATTTGCATCTTCTCACCTGTCAGAGGAGTGCTCCCCAAATGCTCCCCTCGCCCTTAAAGGTCCCCACATACCGAACCAACCAGCATCTGTAGCACCATCTCGCCAACTCCTGCCCCTGTCACCAGCACTGTGGTTGCACAGCCTAACAAAAAGAGAAGGTTTGGTTTGGTAAAGGCAAGTTAAGGAGACAGAAGTCAGTGTTACAGTCCAGGTTCTTGGCCAGGCGCAGTGGCGTATGCATTTTGGAAGGCACATCCTAGCACTTTAGGAGTCAGAAGTGAGAGGATCTTTTGAGGCCAGGAGTTCAAGACCAGTCTGAGCAACATCACAAGACTTCGTCTCTACAAAAAGTAACTTTTTAAAAAATTAGCCAGGAATGGTGGTGTGCACCTGTAGTCCCAGCTACTTGGGAGGCTATGGTGGGAGGATCCCTTGAGCCCATGAGCTGGAGGCTGCAGTGAGCCATGATCGCACCACTGCATTCCAGCCTGGGTGACAGAGTGAGACCCTCTCAAAAAAGGGGGAGGAAAAAAAAAAGCAAACTTAGGTTGCTTCTGGGAAACCTCTGGAAGATGGCATGGTGGAAAGGACTACTTTGGATTTCTCAGACATGAGCCTGTAACTTTGCTTTGGGAATGCCGAGGTCTTACTGTCATTTTGTCCCTTCCTTGTTCTGAAACCTTCAATTGCTCATCACTCTCTCAGGGTAGATCCCATCTTGCTTAGCCCTGGCATTCAGCACCATTCCCATTCTGACTGCTACCTACCTTTCTAGAAAGATTTCTTGATATCCTGAGACTCGCCCTCTGGTGCAGGCAGACTGGTGTCTTCGCTGTCCTGGCATTGCACTGACCAGCCATACGCTTTCATGAGTCTGGCAGCATGGCGCAGACCTTCAGAGCCCAAGCTTCAGAGTCAGATGGGTTCAAAGTCACATAGCCATGTGACCTTAAACAAGTTCCCTAACTTCTCTAGGCCTTGGTTTCCTTCTCGGTAAGATGGGCTTCACACATCCTTCACAGAGTTACTGTGTGGGTAACTCTGATGTAAGACATGCCAAGAGCCCGGCATAGGACTGGCACACAGTAAACTCAAAACCAGCCCAACTCTCTGCCCAAGCCCTTCAGCACTGCCTTCAGGATGAAGGCCAAGGGCTTTCATGTGGTTGCAAAGGGCCCTTTAGACTCTGCCCCTGCTGACAGCTCAGGCTTCTCTCTCCCCCTGCAACCCCCATACTCTCACCTCCAGGCCAACACACACCTTTACTCCCCACTGAACATTCCTCCTCCTCCTCTTTTCTGGTAAATTATCATTCACCTTTTTTTTTTTTTTTTTTGAGACAGAGTCTTGCTCTGTCACCCAGGCTGGAGTACAGTGCCTTAGCCTCCCAAGAAGCTGGGATTATAGGCATGCACCACCACACCCGGCTAAGTTTTGTATTTTTAGTAGAGATGGGGTTCCATCATGTTGGCCAGCTGGTTCCCATTCATCTTTTAGGTCCTAGTTTTGACTTCCATCAGTAATGTTCCTCCCTGGTCCCCAAGCCTGGATGGGTTGCTTCTCTGTGCTGTGCTATCACCCTACACCTGCTCTCACCACACTGTGTTGACCAGCCAGCCCTCCCCACAAGGCTGGAAGCCCAGAAGAGGATGGCCATGCCTTGTCATATAGATCACTGGCATAAACCAGTGCTTGTTAGTAGCACAGCAGCTAACACATAGTAGACACTTTTTTTTTTTTTTAATAAAATGGTTGTCATCTGTCTACTCTGGACTTCATGTTCCTTTTAGCTCGTTCAGTCTCACTTATGTTCAGACTTGTCTCTGTGCCTTTGCTCTCATTCTGTTCACTGCCCCACCCTGCCCAGGAATGCCTTTCCATTTTCCTCTCTGCTTTTCTAGATTCTGGGCCAGCTCACATCCCATCCCCTCTATGAAGCTACTTTTATTTAAATCAACACTGCCCCCTCACTCCCTTCCCTGAATTCCAGTAGCACCCAACTGTCTGTTCCACTCATTTGTTTAAGAAACTGAGGACCACTGGGTTCTGTGCTAACCACTGAGGATGCTCAGGTGAATACTAAGAGTTAACAAGACATTGAGTGCCTGTGAGCCAGCTTCGATGCTAAGTCAAAAGCTTTACATTTTTTCTGATTCACAAAACAATCATAAAAGGCAGGTATTTGCATCCTTATTTTACAGATGAGAAAACTGAGGCTCAGAGAGGGGAAGGAAGTGAAACTGCACAAGGTCATAAAGCCGGTAACTCTGGAGGCAGGACTGCCAGGTGTGCAGTTGCCTGCACAGCCCATGCTCTTACCCTTGTCCCTTGCTGGGGTCATGTTGTCTAGGAGAAGAAGCAGATAACATAGGTACAAAAGTCTTGAGATGGGTCAAACATGAGAGACAGGGGCAACGTCAAAGGGCACAAAGGGGAGGCACACCTTTCCAGTGGGGATCAGAGGGGCTTCCTGGAGGGGGATGCTTCCTGCAGTTGGGTCTGGAAGGAAGAGCAGGCAGATAAAGGGGCGAGATGGAGCGGGGAGGACGTTCCAGGCAGAGGGTTCACCACGTGCCAAAGCAGGCAGGTACAGAACAGTTTTTGTGCTATCAGGGAATAGCATGTAATTTGTGGCTAGGATGCAGGCTTCGAGGGGAAGCAGGGAGAGAGAAGGTTGGAGAGAAAGACGCTCCATAGGTAGATCTGGAGGTTGTGATCAGCTCTATTTTCTGGGTTTTTTGGGGAACACTTCACATATTTGCATGTCATCCTTGAACAGGGGCCATGCTAATCATCTCTGTGTTGGTCCAAGTTTAGTACATGTGCTGCTGAAGTAAGCACAGCCCTGTTTTACCGTGTGGAGGGTGGCTTAGTACATGGTCCTCACCTCTGGCTGCACAGTAGAATCACCCAGCAGCTCTGGGTCAGTTGCATCAGACTCAGAGGTAAGGCCCAGTCACTGGGTTTTGGTACCAGAGCTCCAGGTGATTTTAACGTTCAGCCAGCTGGGTTAGATGGAGGCAAGACTGAAGACAAGGAGACAAGTCAAGACCCATCAAAGAAGGGATGGAGGTGATTAGAACTTGGAAAAAGCTGGGTACCATTAACTAGTCCAAGCAGGTCAATGAAGATAAAGCCCTTAAATTAGGCAGGGACAGTAAGAAATGAAGAGAATGGATTTGAGTGATCATTTGCAGGCGAATCAATCAATATCACTTTTTTTTTTTTTGAGACGGAGTCTTGCTCTGTCATCCAGGCTGGAGTGCAATCTCAGCTCTCTGCAACCTCCACCTCCTGGGTTCAAGCGATTCTCCTGCCTCAGCCTCCCAAGTAGCTGGGATTACAGGTGCCCGCCACCGCGCCTAACTAATTTTTGTATTTTTAGTAGAGACGGGGTTTCACCATGTTGGCCAGGCTGGTCCCAAATTCCTGACTTCAAGTGATCTTCACGCCTCAGCCTCCCAAAGTGCTGGGATTACAGGCGTGAGCCACCGCACCTGGCCTCATTTATCATTATTAAGCTCTAACATTTGTTGATCACCTAAAACTCTTGAGTTTTGCTGTGTGACATGTGATAGCTACCTTATTTCATTACTTCATTTATTCCCTTGATTCTTGGAGACTGACGGGCGAGGGAGGAGTCTGAGGGCTCCTGGGCCCTCGCCCGTGGGAGCTGGGTGCGTGGCTGTCCTGTTGTTAGGACAAGCGGCAGGGAGAGGCTGTGTTTCCTTGGCCATGTCCTGTAGCGCCCAGCATGATGTCCTGAGTAGCAGAAAGACGGGTGAGTGAGGGGCTGCCTGGATGATGACTGGCTGATGCATTTTCTGCCCTCAGTTTTCACCATGGCCAGGATCTCTTCAGAGTCACGATGCAATGGAATTTATACCAGGTGTGCCCTGATTTGGGGGTGTTTCTCAGATGATGTATAGTACCCCCACTCAGAGGAGCCAGAAGCCAAAGAAACTCAGATGCACTTGAATCTCTAATTCACTCTCTCACAGGAATTGTCTTCTAAACTACAAATTAAACAGCGCAGAGAATGGTCTCACAAGCTCAGAAGGGATCTGGGAGGAAATGAACTGCTAAGAGGGTTATTTTCAGTTACTTTCACTTACTGCTTTAAACTATGCTTCTATTGTTTGAGGTTTTAGCAGTGAGCACATACGACTTATATAATAAAAAAAAATTCCATTTTGAAAACAAAACAAAAAGTGTGCAGCTTTATCATAGAAAAGATTTTATTCCTAACGACTGATGGTGATGTTATGTGCTAAAATTATCTGGGGCTTATCCCTCGATTTCAAGGATCCAGGCTGTGGATGACAGCTGGGTGCAGCTCTAACTGCCCTGACTCTCCCTGTACACCAACTTCCCCCACTCCTCTCTAAAGAAATTGCTCATCTTTTTTTTTTTTTTTTTTTTGAGACAGTCTCACTCTGTCGCCCAGGCTGGACTGCAGTGGCGCAATCTCAGCTCACTGCAACCTCCGCCTCCGGGGTTCACGCCATTCTCCTGCCTCAGCCTCCGAAGTAGCTGGAACTACAGGCACCCACCACCACGCCCGGCTAATTTTTTGTATTTTTAGTAGAGACGGGGTTTCACCGTGTTAGCCAGGATGGTCTCGATCTCCTGACCTGGTGATCTGCACGCCTTGGCCTCCCAAAGTGCTGGGATTACAGGCGTGAGTCACCACGCCTGGCCAGAAATTGCTCATCTTAATGCTGGTTTTCCAGCTTCTAGTGCGTCTCTGGTGATGTTCAAAACATAATTATTTTTAATTAACTCATTAAAAAAGAGATCTTTGCTATAGGCACTTGGGAGGCTAGGGAAAGGGGAGGGAGATTAGTAGAGAGAATTCGAGATTTCTGACATCAAAGAGGCTGTGTCACTCCTGAAACCAGATGTGGAGTCAGTGTTCTAATCCTCCATGTTTTTAACAACATCCACCACAGCCACGAGGCAGGCACGTACTGTTACTGAAAATTAGGTTACAAAATGCCTTTCCTATGCCATAACTTCTCCTGTGCATCTTTGCTTCTCTTTGAACTTGGCATTTCCAGCACATGCATATCGCACAAAATGTCAGCTGCAGGTCAGCAGACGTTACAATGGGCACAAAGCAGATAGAAAAAAGAAGCTTAACTGCTCTCTGTGGCCTGCAATCCCATCATTACGGGGATAATTTTGAATGGAGGGAGCCCAGCGGGTCAGAACGACCCCCGCTGTGAGCCTGCTCCCGCCAGAGTCAGGAGCGGGGCATTCATTTCTCCAGGGAGCTAGGGCAGCGTTCTCGCTGGGAGATGGTGCTGGCCTAGAAGAGCACAGAGAGGGTGCAGAGCGAGGCGGCGGCGCCCAGCTAGAGCGCGCCTCCTGGCTCGGGCCCGGCCCTCACCTTTGTACTGCAGCGAGTCCTCGGTGTAGGCCAGCATGCTGGGGAAGGTGCTGCTGAGAAACAGGCCCAGGCTTGCCGTCCCCACGAACAGAAAGACGACGTTGTAGGAGAAAATAAGCAGCACCAGGAACGTCACCACCACGCCGACCTGTCGCGGCAGAGGTGGAGGCGGTTAGGAATTGCGAAAAGCCGAGCATCCGTGCTGAGGAACCGCCAGGAGTCGGCGTCTCTTGACTCGGCGTTTCCTCTCTGGCCCCAGGAGCCCAGCTGTGTGACCCGCGCGCCACCCCGTGGACCGGGCGGGAACCGCAGTGTTCCCGGGACCGTTCTGACATCCGGAAGCAAGCGTGGAAAGGAGACTCCGCCTAGACATCTCCCCACCTAGACATCTCCCCACCTAGACATCTCCCCACCTAGACATCTCCCCTAACAGCTACGGCACACTCTGCGTAAGCGTTTGGCGACTGAGGACTACCTGTCCCCAAGGTCTCATCTGTAACCACGGGAACTCCACCCAAGCCAGTTTCATCAGCTCTCTCTGCCCTGCCAGCCCTGGGGGTAGGAGAGTCCTCTGTTTCTTTGTGAGAAGCTGCTTCTCTTCTGAAGGCCAAGAGTGCACAGACAGGAAGCCATCAGATAGCAGGGAAAAAGGGATGGTGGCAGCAGGGTCCCATCCTCTGGGAATCCTAGCCAGCTTCCCAGGGAGAGGGTCAGTGGCTCAGCTTGGCACCCTCAGATTTGACTCAGATTCCCATGGCAGATGCTAACCTATGATTGGAGACCCAGAAATCTTTTTTCTTTTCTTACCTTTTTTTTTTTTTTTTTTTTTTAGAGAGAGAGGGTCTCACTCTGTTGCCCAGGTTGGAGTACAGTGGTGCGATCTCAGCTCACTGCAGCCTCGACCTACAGGGCTCAAGCGTTCCTCCCACCTCAGCCTCCTGAGTAGCTGAGACTACAGGCACGTGCCACCACGCCTGCTAATTTTCTGTATTTTTAGTAGAGAAAGGATTTTGACATGTTGCCCAGGCTGGTCTTGAACTCCTGGGCTCAAGCAATCCATCTGCTTCAGCTTCCCAAAGTGTTGGGATTACAAGCATGAGCCCCCATGCCCGGACAAATCTTTCTAGTTCAGTCAAGGTCTCTGTCACTCAAGCATATTTTTGTTTATATAACCATATTTCTAAGTTCTTTAAACACGTTTTTATGTCTGCATTGAGTCACTTCTATGCAAGATGTATCTGGGAATAAACCCAGGCAGCACAAGATTTGGGGTCAGAAGACCCAGGTGGAAGTCCCGATGGTGTTTTTTACAGCTGTGGAACCCGGAAGTAGTTGATTGCTCTGATTCTTAACTTCCTAATCTGCAAAATAGGAATAGTTACAAAAGCCACACTAAAGAGTGGTGGTGAAATAATATAAATGAAGGGGCTCTGTAAACTGTGGTGCATCAGACAAATATGAGTCCTAGTGTTTCTCTGTGGGCTTTTCTTAGACATCTCAGGAGATAAGGATCTTCTATAGCAGCCTATGGCTTTGAGGTAAAAATCTCCTGGATGAGGACATCTGTTTATTTAAAAAGTAAGTACGGACTATAGAGCTAGGCAAGAAATCTCATCCAGCTCCCAACCCCTCCACTTCTGGGCATGCAGAAAGGAAAAGACTTTCGGAGAGTTGGGAGCCGATCCTGGGAGAGTTGCTCCAATTGGAAAATCAAAGGCGGTGCTCCTAATCCTTGAGGCTTTTACACTCCTCTAGCAGCCCTTCGGTCTCTGCCACAGGATCTGTTAGGTGGAAGGTGTTCTCGAGGCTCAGAGGCCTTACCCAGACAGACTTCCTGCCCTGGGGAGGGATCAACCACAAAACAGTGGCTGAAAGAGAGAAACACCTTCCCTTCACAATGGAAATGGAAAGACAAAAGACTTCTTTCATGCAGTAAAAATATGAAAGTAATAGCCTATCTGTGGTTCCAAAGGTCATGTCTTTCTTTGGCATGGAACATGGTCCCTGAGATCCATTTGTTCTTGCTGCCCCCTCTGCTCACTCTCTCAATGTTGAGGTGGCCCAGGATTCTATTCTGGCTCTTCCATATCCACAGTGCCCGGCTCCACGTTTCACCTGCCTCTACAGCAGGCGTGCTTACATCTATCCCTCTAGCCATGAGCTGTGTCCAGGACTCTGGACTTGCACCTAAAGTTGCCCCTTGGATATAGTCAGTCCCTGGATGACTAACCATGTGGCCCAAACTGGACTTTTAATTTCCTCTGCCAATCCTGTGAGAGCATCCCAGTCATGCAGTTGCTCAAGTCCTGTGTCTAAGGTCCTTGATTCCTCCCACACCTGGGTCAGCAGCAAGTCCTGTCCATACCACCTCAAAAAACATGTTCAATCTTTGCACCGCTCCAGATCCATCCAGACTACCCGCAACCCAACCGCCTCCCTCTTGTGCCTGGACTACAATAACAGACAGTGCATGCTTAACTCTTGCCAGCTACAGTCTGTTCTTCCACATAGAGTACACTTTTAAAATGCAGTGCAAGAGGCTGGAGATGGTGGTTCCTGTCTAATTCTACCACTTCGGTAGGCTGAGGCAGGAAGGATCGCTTGAGCCTAGGAGTTCGAGACCAGCCTGGGCAACATAGTGAGACCCTGTCTCTATAAAAAATAAATAAATAAATAAATTTTTAAAATGCAATGCAAGCTATGTTAGATGGAAATGTGAAACATCATGGGACGCTTGTATAAGTGCCGTTTACTTCATAGCATGAATAAATGTATCTGTGAGATGCAAAAAAAATAAAAAGAAAATGCAATACAGACCTTTTTAAAACCTTCTATTGGCTTCCTGCCCACTTAGAATAAAATTCAAAGCCCGGCTTACAAAACTCTGAGGATGTAGCCCCTGTCTACTTCCCATCCTCATCTCTTTCTGCTCCCCATCCCCCACCCTGCCTACCATGCTTCCCCGAAGTTAGCCTCCTACCCGCTAACCCAGGCCTTTGAACATGGGCCTTTGAACCTCAGCCAGGCCTGCTCACCTCCTGCCTTCAGGGGCTGGCACCTTCTTGATATTCAGTGTTCAACTTAGGAGCCTGGGACAGATGCCGGGGTTTGGAAGCCACCACTCCTGCTCCTCTTCCTCCACCTGGCTATCCCATGTACAAACTACATGCATTTCCAGCCAAGCCTCAAAGACTGTCACCCTGAAAATCCCCAGATTTGGGGACATTTTAAAGACACCCAAGTCTTATTTTAGCCTTGGTGATAGAAGACTAAATACAACCAGGGCGAACTATCAGCTCCACCAACTCTCTTCCCACGCGGTGTGGCCCCTGCCTCAGCCAGTGACTCAGTCTGGCACTGAGCCTGCATCCCCACTGCCTACACCCCCTCACCCTCCATCTGTGCCAGGGCACACTGCCCTCCTCTGGCCGGCCATAAGTTCTCTGAAAGTAAGAACCTTGTCTTCCAGAACTTGGCGGCCTGCAGTTTGCAGCAAGGCTTTGCACACAGCACAAACATACTAAGTCAGGAAGTAGCTGTTGAGCTCCAGGAGAACGCTAAGAACAGGTGGCCATTAATTTAACCTAGAGAGGAATACTCAGAAATAGTCACAGTGAATATGACACAGGCACTTCGCATCTACACGGGAGAGGCTTGCTCAGGGCCACTCAGCTGCAGTTCCCAAACAGGGTGCCCACAAAAGCACCTGGAAAGCTTCCAAAACAACCCAGAGGCCCAGGCTCCTCTCCACACCTCCTAAATTAGAATCTCTGGGGTACAGGGTCCATGATCCTATTTTCTCTCTCTTTTTTTTTTTTTTTTTTTTTTTGAGATGAAGTCTCGCTCTGTCACCAGGCTGGAGTGCAGTAGTGCCATCTCGGCTCACTGCAACCTCCACCTGCTGGGTTCGAGCGATTCTCCTACCTCAGCCTCCTGAGTAGCTGGGACTACAGGCACACGCCACCACACCCGGCTAATTTTTGTATTTTTAGTAGAGATGGGGTATCACTATGTTGGTCAGGCTGGTCTTGAACTCCTGACCTCGTGATCCGCCCGCCTCGGCCTCCCAGAGTTCTGGGATTATAGGTGTGAGCCACTGCACCTGGCCTTTTCATGATCCTATTTTCAAAAAGCAGCTCCAGTGAATCTAATGTATTTGGGAGTCACTTGTTCTAGGACAGTGTTTTCCTAAGCTTGCTGGATGATGTAATTCCCATGGGGCATTTGTTTAATACATAGATTGCTATGCCTCCTCCTGGACATTCGGATTTAGTCAGTCTGGGTTGGGCCCAGGAACCTGATTTTCCTTTTTAAAACCCAGCACCCCAGGTGAGTATCTATGGGCAATGCCTAACACATGTGGATGCTTCAGACCTTTATTTTCCCAAACTCAGATTTCCACCCACTCTCCTCTGTCTTAGCAATTGGCCTTGTGTCTGACCCAGACAAGGAAGCCAGGGCTGGTCACCATGTCTGTGCCCTTCTTCTTCTGGAACCTTTCCCCTTTGACATCATTTTGCCCCCGCTCCATGGACAGGGGCCTTCCTCCTTGCTGAGCTTAGCGCTTCCTCCACTCCCACTCTCCATCCCACCTCCCCTCTCTCAGGGCCTTCCTCATTCAGTTACTCTCCCACAATGGTATTTTCACAGACCCCTCTTCCTAATAGGTGTCCTCCCTGTATCCTCTACTATAAACAGGCCCATGTCACCCCGAGTCCTGCAGAACACAACTCCCTTCAACTCAAAAATATTGACAAAGAGAAATGCAAATTCCTCCACTGCTCATCTCCCTCTCACCCTCAACCTCCTGAGTTTGGGTTTACCCACCCACCTCCCATCTACATTGAACTGAAATTTCTCTCTTGAGGGTCAACTGGCACAAGGTCAAATCCAAAGGCCTTTCTCAGGGATCATGATCTTTGTCTCTGAAACTGCAACATTATGTCCAAACCCCTTATCTGCTAGAAATTCAACAAAGGAAATGCTTTCTTTCCTGGGCTTAGTACCCTCATTGGGCTACTTGGAAAGGTAGTGAGTTGCAGTTACTAGAGGTGTTTAAGCAGACAGCGGACCCTTTGGAAGGGATGTTATAGAGGTGGCTCAGCCTGATGGGAGGTTGGACTAGACGATTTGGCAGGAGTCTGAAATGTGGACCCCTGTGTCATGGATGGTGATGTGTATGGACACCAAGGCAAGAGTCTTAACCCACTGCTCAGGCCCAGACCTCCTGCCTCCCAGGCAGATCGGTTCCTTGAAGGCCATCCTCCATGCCCTTCTGCCTACTTAAGAATCACCTAGGGCTGGGTAGAGTGGCTTACTCCTGTAATCCCAGCACTTTGGGAGGCCAAGGCGGGTGGATCATTGGAGAGGTCAGGAGTTCAAGACCAGTCTGGCCAACATGGTGAAACCCCATCACCACTAAAAATACAAAAATTAGCCAGGCATGGTGGTAGGCTCCTGTAATCCCAGCTACTTGGGAGGCTGAGGCAGGAGAATCACTTGAACCTGGGAGACAGAGGTTGCAGTGAGCTGAGATTACACCACTGAGCTCTAGTCTGGGTGACAGAGTGAGACCCTATCTCAAAAAAAAAAAAAAAAAAAATCCCCTAGGAGAGCTACAGAATGCAAATCCCCAGGCCCCAGCCCAAGGTGGTGACTCCAAAGGCTGCAGGATCCCTGGCCTCCATAGCTTTCCACTGACTGGAGGTCTCTAAGCAGCTGGGCACCAAGGTAAACCCAGGAGGACCAGGGCCAGCACTGGCTTTCCTCATCCTCGTGGCCGGTTGTCGGCTGGGAGGGGCTCCACACACTGCAGCCAGCACCTCCTACAGACCTTTCCTTTTATGTTTTAATGGTATAAGATCACAGGCCTAGAGAGGGGAAGAGACTTTTCGTGGTCACACAGGTAGGCTCCACCTCCCAGGCTCCCACCCCTTCCTCGTCATCCTCTCTCTCCTGTCTTCCCTCTACTCCTGAGTTCCCATCCTGCTGGCAGAGTGCAGGCCTCGGGTAGGGCCAGGAGGGGAAGTGAGAGGAGGCTATTCAGCTGCTTACCACGTTGATGAAAACCATGGTGGCTGGCTTCATTCTTGAGGAGATGGGAATGGAGAGGAGCCGGCCCAGTGTGATGAAGCCCCAGAAGAGGCTGGGGAGGTAGCCGGCCACCTTGTGTCCCACAGACAGGGGCTTCTCCACAGCATAGCTGTACACGAAGGCAGAATAGGCACCCTGTGGAGAGACCGGGTGCCGCTGAGCACACCTGCAGCCCAGCCAGACGACGACCCTCACAAAGGGAGCCCAGGCTGGGCACGTGTGGTGAGGGCAGAGGGAGGACTGCCTGTTCCCGCTCCCAGAGGCTCAGCCAGTGCTGGGCTTTAAGCTAAGGCCACAGAGCACACTTTGCCAAAGTTGAGGACAGAACCCGGGGTGCCTTAGCTTACAGACTGCACCGCGGAGACCTAGGGGTTCCAGAGAGGTGGCTCTGGATCTCCATGGGAGTGCCTGCAGGGCCTGGGCAGACAGGCACTGCTCCCCACTTCAACCAGAGTAGAACACCAATTTAAAAAAAAAAAAAAAAAGGTGTGTGCAAGCATCTGGTTTTACAGATGAGAAAGTAGACAGAAGTGACTTGCCCAAGGTCACACCAAGTGCTAGACGCCAACCAGTACTGGCACGAATACTTTCCATCAGGTCATCTAAGTTCTTAGGGCTTTTTTCTCTGGAGAGGCCATCATATGGCAATCAGTTGGTCAGCCATTTACGACTGCCCTAATATAATCCTAAGAAGTTTCTGGAAAAAGGTGCTGACTAACGTAACAGAGGTCACTAGTGGAATGAACAGCTGAGCCTAAATTCCACCTGAAGCTTGTTTACAACAATGGCTCAAGACACCCAGGTTTGTAATGTATTCCAGGAAGCAAAGTGCCCTAGCGTTTATATAGCATGACCTCTAATTGGGGAATAGGGCACCACCCTTTTAAAAAATGCAGGTAGCCTGTCCTTGACAACAAACCAGTTAGGCCCCTACCTATAGCACTAACAAAAATAAAACAAAAATAAAAAACAATTGGCCAAGACAGAAGCCTATAGTACCAACGCGCTGTGACTGATTCTGGAGACAGTCTCCCTAGGGCTTTAGATTAAATTTTTGAATCAACTGTACTCCAGGAGAGGTCTCCAGGAAACCTTCATGCTCCTCTCTTTCTCTTGCCTTTCCCAGACTGGAGTCTTGGGGTGAAGGGTCCCCCAATAGGGGGCGCCCTCTGAGGCAGGCTCACCGTCAACCCATCCGTCATGAACAGGACCAGGGCGGCCGTGATGTGGATGGCAAAGAAGGAATAAGGGGCTCCTCTGAGGTTCTTCCTTTGGCAGCAGCTGAACAGGTCCTCATGCCCTGCAGGAGGCACAGGAAAAACAGGGGTGAGTCTCAGCTTCTGCTCCCTCCCTCTGCACGTCCCAGGGCCATGGCTGGCAGTCAGAAGAGCCCTACAGGATGGGGCCCACTTACTACCTCCACTTTCACCACCTTTCTGTTAGGGACAACCCCTGTCCATCTCCCAGTCTGGGTGGAAGCAAGGCTCAGAGAGGTCAGGTGACTTGCCCAACATAACAAAAGGCAAAGCTGAGCAGAATGGAGGGTGGAGCCAGAAGTTTGCCTTCCTCATTCTCTTGGCCAGGTTGCACCATAAAAAAAAAAAAAAAAAAAAAAAAAAAGACTATCACCTGTGGCCAGGCATGGTGGCTCACACCTGTAATCCCAGCACTTTGGGAGGCTGAGGCAGATGGATCACCTGAGGTCAGGAGTTTGAGACCAGCCTGGCCAACGAGGTGAAACTCCGTCTCTACTTTAAAAATACAAAAATTAGCCAGGTGTGGTGATGTGCGACCGTAATCCCTGCTATTTGGGAGGCTGAGGCAGGAGAATCGCTTGAACCTGGGAGGCGGAGGTTGCAGTGAGCCAAGATCACACCACTATACTCCAGCCTGGGTGACGAGAGTGAAACTCTGTCTCAAAAAAAAAAAAAAAAAAAATCACCTGTGATCTAGATTCCTTCTCTCTGGGAGAGGGGTTACCAAGGAAGCCTCAACATGAGGCTGTGAGGATGCAAATTCATCTTAGCCCCTACCTGGGTGTGACTGAAACTTTGGGGGCAGTGAGGAGGCATCTTCCTTCTCAGGAGGCTGTGTCTCCAAGGCAAGCTCATCAGCAGACAGAAGCAGGGGCCTCCTCTGGGGGCAGCAGGTCAGCAGCCGCTCCTTGGACAGCAGCATCAGCACAGCCATGGGCACTGGAAGCTGGGGAGCAGGCAGAGGGTCAGGAGAAGGCTCCCCCTTCCCACGCCTGACCTCTGCACACACTGCATGTGCATAGTCCTGGGACAAGACAGCTCTTTTCCAAGGGTGCCCAGCTAAGAGCTGAGCCATCCCTACCTAAGAAGCCAGGTGCCTTGACCAAGGTAGGAGTGGGGAAGCTTGGTGTAATTCCTGCCTGATCAACATACTCACTGCCCTGAAAAGACAGGTATTTGTCACATGCAAAGCTTAGACTCAAACTCTCTGCCGGCCCAGGAGAGGTGCTGGGGGTGAGCCTGCCGGAGCATCACACCTCACTCTCCTTCATGCTGGTGGGTCACATGATGCTTTACAAAGCAGCTTTGCTTTTGGGCATCACATCTCCACAAAATATGCTGGGGGATGTTATCACTTCGTCATAACCTGTTAGAACTGGAAGAGATCCGAGGGATAAACTAGAGACTGAGAGACTGCCCTGGTCACACAGTGGACTCAGGGCAAAGCCAGAACAGAGCCTGGCATCCTGATTCTTCCAGCGCTGTCTCCACCTGAGGAGCCGCCTTGGTGATGTGTATCCTAGCAGGGCACAGAGGCTCTCCTCAGGGGCTTGAAAACAAAAACGTGGTCTCCTTTTGATTGAAAAATGCATGTTTACGAGCAGCCCATACACATAAGCCCAATGTTCGTCTGCTGCTATTTGTGCTAAATCAGAACTCCTTCAGAGCAGTGGGAAATGGCTCCTGCTTCTGAAGTTGCCTGGGGAAGCCTCCACCACCTCCCTCAGAGGCCCCTGCCTGTGTCTCACCACCCTGGCTGCCAGGAAGTACCACTTCAAGTCTAACTACTGTCCTTCCTGCTGCAGCTTCAGCCCAGTTCCTTTTGCTTAGGAAAGAGAAGAAGCCCAGGGAGCTGCGGATGTGTCCTAGAGGCTGGTGAGAACGCCCAGCTACTGGGGTCTGCACGGCCCATGGGAGAGGCCGGCAGGGTAGAGATGGAAGACCGGCAGACTGCCAGCCCTTGTCTGGTGCTGTTCTCGGGGAGCCCTTCCCTGCCCCTGGAGGCAGGCTGGCTCTCACCAGTATTTCCCAAAGTCACCTAACAGGAGTGAAAGACAAAAACCACCCCTGTGTTGGCACCTCCCTATGGTGACCTTGGGAGCCTTTCTGCACACTCAGAAAGACGTCAAGGTCAGATGTGGCCCCTGGCAGTCAGGCCTGAGTGGGGAGAGAACAGCCCCTGCTGAGCCCTAATGGGGGAGACACAGCCCTCCCTCCAGTGTGAGGGGGAAACAGGAAACCCACCCACAGAGGCCTGCAGTGGCGGAGTGCCTGAGTGAAGGCCAAGGGGAAACAGCTGTACAAGAGGCGTGATCACTCAGGTGGGGCTTTCCAGGGAGGTGGGTGCTGGGAAGGGCTTCACAGAGGATTGGCTGGCATTGCTGGCAGGAACACGCCTGATGTTATAAGAATTCCATTCAGGGAAGGCAGCCCCACCTTAAGTCAGAGAAGGACAGGTGGGGTGTGCATGTGTGTGTGTGTGTGTGCACACCCTCATGAGTATATGCACAGCCCCATCTTCCTCTGTGCTGGACTGTTTATTTTCAGACACAAACCAACAGAAAAAGTCCGGAAATCCTGCAGCAAACAAAGTCCCTCCAGTCTGCACCTCGTGGGGCAAGAGAGAACAAACCTCGGGCTTAAGCCGGACCTTCCGGCTTCCTGGTCTGGGAGTCCCAGCCTAGAGGTTCTACTGACACTGCTCCTTCCCTTCGCAGGTCCCTCCTGGAAGGACTGGATGGGCATGGGATGGAAAGGGAAGGAGCAGAGGGAGAGGGTGCATTTATGAGAGCCCCTAGAGGAGATTCCGACCAGGGAAAGGAAGGAAAAGGACTGGTGATGAGGGGGCAGCCAGTAGATGGTCTATGCTGAGGGTCAGGGCTTCCAGCCGGGCTCAGCCCCCTACCAGTCCCTTGTCAAGGCTTTGAGTTGGTGATGGCATGACACCCCCCGCCGCCCTGCTGCTCATTGGAATGGTGGTCTCAAAGGCTCCCTTCAGTGCTATGTGTGTGGCATATTCTGAGGCTCAGCAGCAGCTGGGCCACTGCTCTAGTGCCTGAGTCCAGCCTACCTGCCCCAGGAGAGCTGAGAAGTCCACCTACTGCAAAGAGAGGCTCTAAGCCACCATGACAAGCAGCACGGTGCCTCCACCCCACAGCCAGGACAGTGGCCACTGGAGTCTTCCCACCCCCAGCCCCGGAGCCAGGGCTTCTCTGGTGTTCCCGACAGTCCTCCCCAAGCCAGGCGGATGTGGGTAGAGGGTCTCCCCACCTGACACTCTGGCTCCAGTATGGGTTAACATGAGAGATCCCAACTTGGGTTTGCAGAGCACCAGAGGAGGTTTCCAGCCAGAGGCCTGAGTCAGTGCTCACTTGGCAGGGGTGTACAAAGCGGGCCTCGGTATCTGACGCAGTCATGGAGTGAAGTGGTCTCTCACTGTTCCCACCACAGGCTGCCTTGGCAGGCAGGGCCCTTCAGAGGCCATCTTGTCTGTCCCCTAGCCTCCACAGGAGCCCCTGACAGCAGGGTACAAGAGAATCCCACCGTCGATGAAAGGCCCCAGAGAAAAACCTGCCACTTCCTGCCAGGGTCTGTCCAGGGCCCACTTTATCTGGCCTTGGAGAAAAAAACTAGTTTCCCACAGAGCCTCCGATAATTCGACAGTTGACCCTGATTTTCACTGCACTCAGCCTGCTCATTGTTTTACCTTCGTCGAGAACTGCAATCACAGGTGGAGTAGTGTGGGGGATCCCGGGGAGGATTAGTCCTCCCATCCTCCTGCCTCTGGGATGCACACCTCAGCCCCAGCACACTCTCAGCATCTGAAGAATCTGCACTGGGTGTGGGGTGGACTGGGATGTGTGGACTGTCCACTAGCTCCCTACCCGGCCCGCCCCAGGGACACTCACATTGATGAGGGCCATGATCCAGAAGGCATAGGACACTCGGGTCCCTGCCCCATCCTTTGGAGTCAGCCCCGGGAACGTCTGGTTGGACCAAGGCTTGGCCTCTACGTGGTGCTGGGCCAGCACCCTGGAGACATGGAACAGGTGGCCTCGGGAGGTGGTGTTGGCTGTGCTATTGGCAGGCAAGCAGTTGGCCTCAGACAGGAAAGGGTCAGCAATAAGGGGGCTCAGCAGAGCGCCAAAGCCCACGAAGAAATGGAGCACCTGGGGACAGAGGAGAGGTGGCGGGTGGGGACGTGGCTCAGTCTTCAGGCCAGGGAAGCAGTGGCCTGGCCTCCAGCCCAGAGTACCCACACTGAGCCTCCTCCCCCAATTCCACCCTCTGCCCCATCTGGGGGCTACTGCCCAGCCCTGGAGTAGGGAGCCATGGGGGTAGGAAGCAGGAAAGGTGAGGAGAGGTGAGGAGTGACACTCCTTTCTCAACCACGCTGCCGGCCTGGGATGACTCGGGTGACAGTGCCCAGTTCCCTCCCCATCTCTATCAATCCCCAGCTGGGACTGATCCCCATGGTAGCATCCACCAGCTAACACCCTAAAGGGAAGGGGGCACAAAAAGGGAAAGGCTGGCTGAATCCCAGGCACAAAAAGGGAAGGACTGGCTGAATCCTGGGGGGAGAAGGAAGAAGAAAGGAGAGAGAGGGAAGGAGGGGAAGGAGAGGGGAGGCAAGCCCTGAGTCATACCCTCTTTCCAGTTCACAAAGAATTTTCTTTCCTGAGCGCTGAGGCTCCTGGGACACCCTGCAGTGAGGGCAGGGATCACTGCTCTGCTTTAGAGATGGGAGTCCAGAACTTACTAACCCTGCTGGTAAATGGCTCCCTGGGGGAGCAGGCTGAGAGAGACTGAGGGGGCCTAGGGAGCTCCCACACCTTCCCCAGCTCCCAGTCCTGTGCCTGCTGGCAGGGCTCACCTGGAGGAAGACAGCTGAGTCCTTCTGGTACATCCTCACCAGCTGCATGTTGGCCACGGTGTCGATGCAGCCCATGGCCAAGCCCGCCAGCGCCATAACTGAGGCCAGCACCTTCACATCGCGGCAGAAGGGAATGACGACAAACACCAGGGAGATGGCCAGAGAGGAGGTGAACAGGGCCCATAGGGACTGGGCCAGGCTGCAGAAGGGAAGGGTGATGTCAGGGGAGGGGGCTGGAAGCATCCCCTCCCGCTTCTCCTCCATTCACTGGGTGGTCTGGGCAGCCAAGACATTTCTCCCCCTCTGGCAGAAAAGGAAGAGAGCTGAGGAAGAAGCTGCTCACTTATTAGCTGTGGGCAAGTTGTCAACATCTGCTCAGATAACAATCTACCTCACAAGGTGGCTGCAGGACAATTCACAAAGCCTAGCCACTATTATTCTATTGACAAACAATTGTATGTTATTTCCTTAAATCCTAAATGGTTTACTTAAAAGCAATTAAATGCAAAAATATTTCCCACCCTTTTCAGGGAACCTGCTTTGAGCATCCAAGAGAGCTGTGCCACAGGCATGCAACCGCAGGTGGGACCCGATGGAACCTGAGCCCAGAAGTCCCTGAGCTGGGCATTTCCTCCTGTGCAGGCATTGGCACTGGCTGCCCTGTGCCTTCCACACACAGGAATGGTGAGGCAGCCACTACTTCACAGGCACCCGGCCTGAGCCACCCGCACCAGCGCCCACAGCCCAGGTATTCAGGTGATTTTGTGACCCCTGTAGCAGGCAGAGGTCTCAGGCTCCGTACCTGGCAAATGTGCAGAAGTGGGGAAAGGAGGCGCTGCGGCCATCCCCACTGAGAGGTGACTGTGTTGATCTTCCCCTTCTTCAGATAATAGAAATGCCCACAGGAGGCAGGGGGAGGGCCTGCTACCCTACCAGTGAATGAATGAATGAGTGAATGAATGGATGAAGTGTCTCAGGCTCTGTCAAGGTCTTTTTAGGACACTCTGCGCAATAACCAGACTCTCAGAGAAAGGATTAAGCCTTGTATTTTCTGAAACCAGTCTGAAAGTCTAATGTCAGAGAGGAGAGATTGGGCAGCAGGAAGGTTCTGGAGGTTGTAGAGGAACTTTCTCAGATTATGAAAAGTGAGAGAGCCCCTGCATCAGCCTCCACTGTGGCTGCTGGACCTGGAAAGGTGGGAGCTGAGAGACGGAGGGGGAAAGGCCTCTCGGAGTTTCACACTGAAAAAAAAAAGGGGAGGGCCTCAGGCTGTCTTTCCAGAGCTTCTACCCCGACCCCCTTGGCTCTTGGCCTTGGTCCTCAGCCACCTCATCTTGCCCCATCTTTGATTAAATCCTCTATCAGAACGGCTCTGCTGATAGCAGCAGTTCGTTATTTTCTCTTTTCTTGTTTCCAGGCTGATCTGCTGGGGAGATTACCGATCATGACAGTCATGACCCCAGTGTGTTCCCAACTCAGAACTCATGGGGGAGGGGAAGGGGACCAACCTCAAGGCCAGCTGTTAGAAGGAGATGGAGGGAGAGTGCGTCATGGGGAGACAATGCTAACACACACCATGGGGCTGATGAAACAGCAGGCTGCTCATCATAGTTCTCTCTCTTTCCCCTCCCTTTCCCTGGACAAGACAGACTAGGCAGCCTCCTGGGTGGCCTGACTTCAGGGATAGCAAGAGGGTCACCTGTCTGCACTCTCAGAGGTCCCCCCACTGACGCCAGTACCAGGACACGACATTTTTACCACCTCACTTTGCGGTAAGCAGGGATGCCACAAGGCAAGTGCAAAAACTCCCTTGAAGAACTAGCCCATTATCATTATTGCCTTTCAGTCCTGCAGGGAAGTGGTGAAATCATGCATCCTGCAGCAAAGTCCTGAGGGGAACGGGATCTGGGATCAGTAAACTGACATGGGCAGGGGCTGCGCAGAGGTATGGGAAAGGAAACCAGGATAACATCGAGTGCTACTGTGGTCTGCTGACAACTGCTAACGTTTGTCATTTGGTGCATATGACAAGGCTGTGAGGCAGGCTTTGTCGTTGTGCCTATTTGACCCGTGAGTAAACTTGGGCTGAGAAAGGCTAAGATAGCAGCAGACAGAGCCTGAACTCTAACCAAGGTCTTCTGGCTTGATAGTCCCTATGCTATGCTGCTTTTCCAAGGAGGAGTGTGTGTGTGCACATGTGGGTGCATGTGTATGGGTATGTGACCGAGTTACTCACTAATGGCTCCACTCAGAAGGTGCAAATACAGGAGGGGAGGGGAGGGAGCCACAGACCCAGCCAGGCTGGAGAGGGGAGCGCCAGCCGAGAATAGGAGGCCAGATTCTGCAGAGCGTTGAATGGCAGGGCTAGGAAGCACTGGAGAGCAGCTGCAGTCTCTAGAACATGCGCCTCTAACACCCCTCTGCGGGGGTTAGCAGAGCTCCACATGCTCTCGAGCATCACTGCTGGCTCCACCACCAGCTTCCCCAGGCATCTGCCTCCGCCTGTTCATTGTGGAAGCCATGCCTGGCCCTAAGTTCGGCCCTGCAGATGCTCAACCCAGGTTCCTGGACATGGCTAGTGACTGGCGCAGTGCCTGGGGAATGCTTGTTTTGCCACCCCACACAGGATGGCCTGGTAGAAGGGACTAGGCACTGCTGGGAGGCTGATGTGCGAGTTTTGCTAGTTTATCTGATAGGGGTGACAGAGATAGAGGCAGAGAAAGAATCATGTAGGGATGGGTTGCCAGGAAGGTGCCAGGTGCACAGTGGGGGATCAGGAAAAGGGGAAGGGGTCAGGAAGGACTGGAACGGGTCAGGAAGCCCTGTCCAGGTCTCATCTCTGTCCTGTTCGCTGCTCTTTGTCTCCTCTCACCTGTCATTCTTGAGAAGGACACTAGGTGCCCACTGGGGACATGGTCTGTCCCAGGCTCAGCCATAGGCAGGAGGGAGGAATAAAGGGAGAAAAGACGGAAAAGGGAGGCTGGAGAGAACCACGCCTGGGAAATCCCCTCCCTGCATCTCCCTGGGCTGTGATTTTAGCTTGATAGGCCCAGAGGTTAGGGCGATGGAGACCTGTTCCCAATAAATGGGGACATCTGTACCACAGGAAATCTTGTCTGTAGATCCCAGGCTGCCCACCCTCCCTAAATGCTTCCACAGGGCTGTGCCTGGGCATTCCAAACATCAGCCTGAACAAATTTCTTTAGAATGATATGCTGTTGCCAAGGAAAAGGAAGTTCCAGACACATCCCAGAGCCAGACTGAAATACATTTATTGCCTGTTTTAAATGGCTTGGTCAATAGCCCCTTCTAGGAATGTGGATCATTAAAAATTAGGGAATAACCATGTCAAAACAGTTTTGGCATCCAGGATGGAGTGGGATCTGGAATGAGAATACTGGGTTCTAGGCCCACCTCGGCCACTTCCCGGTCGTGTGGCTTGGGCAAGCCACTTACGCTTAGCCCCTCTGAGCCTCGCTTTCCTCTGCTGTAAAATGGGGATAACAAGCTCTGCATGAGGTTGAGGCTGCCAGGAGGAGTCCATGTGATGTGACATTTCATCCTCCTTTGCTCACTCTCTGGGATTTTCCCCTGGCCACCTGCCACCCCTCCCAGGTGCTCACTGCCTCCCTGCTGGCCCTGACTTCCCCAAAGAGCAATGTTGGGCCCAGAGAACTGCACTGAGCTGACAGGGTACAGAGACCAGTGCCAGCTCCCAGATTCCACCCTCCCAGGCCTGCCCCTATTCCTGCTGCAATGCCCTTTGGGGTGACCCTGGGAGGCTGGCCCAGGAACTGTTGGAGAGAGGTACCCCTGCTCCTGCCCCTTGTCCCCTGTCCCACTAACTCCCCACCCTGGGCAGCATCCCAGCTAAGGTGGCAGCAATGACATGAGTTCTGTCCCTCATTTTACAGATCAGAAAACTGAGGCCCAGATAGGGGAAAAGAGAGCAGTAGAACTAAGCCAGGATCCAAAGTCTGGGCTCCCAACCCAGGCAAAGCCAGCAGAGTGGAAGAGTAGCAGAGTGGCATTGATCTTCCCTCCCCTGGTCCTGGGCTCACAGGTTAATTCAGTCCAATTAGAGAAACAGCCTCACTTTCCCCAAGGCCCAGAGAGACCCAAGAAATAGCCTGGACAGTCTGGAAAACCTACTTCAGGAAGTCTCAGAAATGACCAAGTTACTTATTAATGGCTCCACACAGAAGGTCTAAGTGGGAGAGGGAAGAGGAGTGGAGCCAGATCTCCCCCAGGTGAGCTGTGGCTCTGCTGGAGTCGCCTGCCCAGCCCCTCTTGCTGGGTGACCTTGAGCTGCTGCTACCCCCTTCAGCCCCATGCTCTGCCTTTCCCACAGGGGACACATGATCACTTTGACCTGGCTCTGCCTTGGGCACCTGTTCTTGCCCTCCTGGTTCTGTGAAAAGAGGAGGGAATGGTTGGCTCCCAAACAGGGGAAGGTCCTGAGAAGTAAGATGCCAAGCAGCCCACTCCTGCCTGCCACCCCAGGGGTGGGGAAGAATGCTGCTGAGGCCCATCCCCCATGCCACCTTGGGTAGGGCCTGATGGCATTGACATTCTCTTCACATTTTTGTCCCAGGTGATCCCTCTGCCCAGCAGGGACGCTCAGGATATCTTCCTCCTGCCTCTCCCCTCCTAGCCTGGATAATCTCCTTCCTCAAAGGACCAGGGGAGAGGTGCAGAGAGCAGAACTGTGGAAGAGTCACAGATGGAAGTGTCCCTAGCCCCTATCCACGCCCGAAGGGGCAGCAGCCCAGAAGGAGATGGTTTGGGGACCTAGGACAAGAAACCAGGTGACAAGGGTCCCCCTGGGAGCTAGGGCAGGCGGGTGACTCTATCTCAGGCCAGGCTGATGGGGAAGGGGCCGCTGAGACTGAGGGTAAGGCCAGGGGTAAAAAGGCCCCCCTCTAACTTGGTCACCCCAGCCTTCACACTGATACCCCAGTTGTTCAGGACCCCATGTTAAAGCTGGAGAGATCCAAAGGGAGGGGCAGACAAACTGGTCTATGGGGAGATTCCAAGGTACGGCAGGACCACCCTGTTAGACTCTGAGGTTGGGAGCTGTAACTTGTGCATGACGGCATCCCTTGGGGCCCGCCTTGGTGCTGGGCACACAGGGCGTGCTCCTTAGATGTTGGCTGAGCTTGAACTTGCAGTCTGTTCAGTTGGAACACCTCTCCTTCAATTTCTTTGCATGCCTGGCTCTCTCCTGTCATGCAAGAGCCAGTTTTAATATCACCTCCCCAGAAACGGCTTCCTTGAGCACCTAGCTAAGTAGCCCCCAAAATGTGCCACTCTCCATGCTACCCTGCTTGATTGCCTCCATTTCACAATGTAAAATTCTCCAGAGTGTGGGCTCCATGAGTGCAGTGACTTTTACCTTGTCTGTTGTATTCACCCTTAAAACAAGTGAATACAACAGACCCTCCGGCTCAAGAGGTATTTGTTGAATGAGTGAATTAATGGGTGGGATAAGTTTTGAGATTTTTATTTTGGTTTTTGAGATAGGATCTCGCTCTGTTGCTCAGGTAGGAGTGCAGTGGTACAGTCACAGCTCACTGCAGCCTCAACCTCCAGGCTCAAGTGACCCTCCCACTCCCGCCTCCTTAGTAGCTGGGACTACAGGTGTGCACCACCATGCCCAGCTAATTTTAAAAATTTTTTAGAGACAAGGTATCACTTTGTTGCCCAGGCTGGTCTTGAACTCCTGCCCTCAAGTGATCCTCCTACCTTGGCCTCCCAAAGTGCTGGAATTACAGGTGTGAGCCACCGAACCTAGCTCTGAGGTTTTTTTAACTTAAAAAAATTGACATATAAATTATATACTATAAAATTCACATATTTAAGCATACAATTTAATGGTTTTTAGAATATTTGGAGTTGTAAAACCATCACTACAATCTACCTTTAGAGCATTTCTATCACCCCAAAAAGAGATCTTATATCCAGGCTGGGCGCAGTGGCTCACACCTGTAATCCCAGCACTTTGGGAGGCCAAGGGAGGTGGACTGCTTGAGGTCAGGAGTTCGAGACCAGCCTGGCCAACATGGTGAAACCTGTCTCCACTAAAAATACAAAAATTAGCCGGGTGTGGCAGCACATGCCTGTAATCTCAGCTTCTAGGGAGGCCTGAGGCATGGGAATTGCTTGAAGAAGAACCCGGGAGGCGGAGTTTGCAGTGTACCGAGATCGCGCCACTTCACTTCAGCTTGGGCAACAGAATAAGACTATGTCTCAAAAAATAAAAAGAAAAAAGAAATCTTATATTCATTAGTAGTCACTCTCCATTCATCTCCACACCCTACCCTTAGCCCCAGGCAACTACTAACTTAGTTTCTGTATCTGTAGATTTCCTTATTCTGAACTTTTATATAAATAAAATCATATAATATGTGATCTCTTGTGTCGGTCTTCTTTCACTTAGCATAATGTTTTCCAGATCATCTGTGGTATAGCATGTGTCAGTACCTCATCCCTTTTTATGGCTGAATGATATTCCATTGCATGGATATACCACTTTTTTTTTTATTTTTTTGAGACATAGTTTCACTGTTGTCACCCAAGCTGGAGTGTAATGGCACAATCTCAGCTCACTGCAACCTCTGCCTCCTGGGTTCCAGCGATACTCCTGCCACAACCTCCCGAGTAGCTGGGATTACAGGCATGCACCACCATGCCTAGTTAACTTTTGTGTGTGTGGGTTTTTTTTGTTTTTTTTTTTTAGTAGAGACAGGGTTTCACCATGTTGGCCAGGCTGGTCTTAAACTCCTAACCTCAGGTGATCTACCCGCCTCAGCCTTCCAAAGTGCTGGGATCACAGGAGTGAGCCAACGCGTCCGGCCAATACACCACATTTTTGTTTTGTTTTCTTTTGACACTGAAGTCTCACTATGCTGCCCAGGTTGGCTTTGAACTCCTGGACTCAAGCGAGCATCCCACCTCAGCCTCTCAGGTAGCTGGAACAACAAGGCATCCACCACCACACCTGGCTGAATAGACCACGTTTTTGTTTGTCCATCCATCCGCTGATGGACATTTGGTTTGTTTCTACTTTTTGACTGGGATGAATAATGCTGCCATGAACATTCACGTACACGTTTAGTGTGTGGACATACATTTTCAGTTCTTTGGGGATCATACTTGGGAGTTGGGACCATATGACAGTCCCATGTTGAGACTGATTTTTAAAACAAGGACAATGTCTGGTGCTGGACACTCAGTAGGCTTTTGGCACAGGTTTGTTGCATGCTGATTGGTAGACGAGGTGCTGGAGGGAGAGGCAGAGGCTTTCTGGATAGGAGACCAACCAGGGCCCAGCTCAGGGGGAGAAGCTGGTTTGTCCTGTGTTCCAGGGACTGGAGGGGGCCAGCGTGTCTGGGGGTGGCCTGTACAACTGGTGTATGGAAGACAGGGTTTGATGCAATGGCCAGGAGCGAGTCATAGCTAAGTCTGGGGCAGGGTAGGGTTGCATATTAGAAGGAATTTGAGGGAGAAAAAAAGAGAGAAAAAGAGAAAGAGAACAGGGCAAAGAGAGGAAGAACTTAACAGAGGAAGAACTCTGACAAACCCTCTGTGAAGAGAGCATAGGCTGGGGAGAGGCCAAGGTGAGGCTGTGAGAAGCCTGGGGAAGCTCTGAAAGTTGTTTACCTACGCTGATGCCTCCGAGATAAAGGGGTCTCCCAACTGCCTAGGGTGGTTAGACAGGTCCCCAAGAAACCAGGAAAAATCCCAATCTTTAATCTAAATACCCCTTCCCCTTTCCTGCCTGACAAAGCACATACCTACACACCCTTGCCAAACAGGTGGCTTTTAGTTTTTCTCTGAAAGAGTAAGCAAGTTGGTGCTGCCCTGAGCTCAAGTCTTCCCCTGCACCCACTCCAATAACCAAGGCTCTCCACCTTCCACATGTAGTCCTCCCAAAGTACATCCCTATGGAGGCATCCACAAGCCCCAATCAGCCTGCGCCCTCAGTCTGGGCCCAGCAGTAGGCAGGACCTGAGTAGGAACCCACGAGAAAGACACTGCCCCCAACTCTCCTCTCCCATGTGTCATCCTAAACTTTCCCCCACTCCCCCGCAACAGCTGGCTCTCACAGATTTGTTAAAGCAATCCCCCACTCACAAGTATAAACCAAGCGAGAGCGCTAGCTGCTAATCACTTAAGCTGCAAAGCACTTGCTTGCAGGGATATTGCATTTTAACTGAGACATGGTCCCACAGAATCCAGCTTTAAAGCTTTGTTGCAGGGCTGGTGGAGCTTCTGTCGGCGGGGATGGGAGACTGTGATGAGAGCTGCCCAGAGTCAGCGAGGTGGAGGGAGACTGTCGCCTACACTCAAGGCCACCCCTGGACATCCCTCTGTTTCCACTGTATATCTGCTCTTCTCTTAACCAAAGGCAAGAGTTCTTCACGGCATTTTGTCTTGGGGGTGGGAGGACTGAGGTTCAGAATTTAAACCTCAACCACTGATAGGATCTACCCCACCCCCCAAAGATCTCAGCAGGAAGCCCCAGAGGGTCACCATTACATTCCTAGAAGTTGTCAGAGCTCAGGAACACCCAGCCCAAGAGCATCCTCAGGGCTACTCATCCCAAACCTGTGCCTGATCCGCAGAGTTTACACTGATTACTCACAAAACAAGAGGCATTGCCTAAGTATCTGTTTTACAGACAACGCCTGCGTTCAAATTCTGGCTAGGCCTCTTCTTAACAACCATGCGCTGTGGGCCAAGTTTCTTAACCTCTCTGTGCCTCCACTTCCTTATGCATAAAATGGAGATAACAGTACTACTTTGCAAGGTGGTTGTGAAGATTAAATGGGCTGATACATGTGAAGTACTATGAATAGTGCCTGGCACACAGTAAGTGCAGAATAAAGTTAGTTATCATTGTTACCATGATTTTTTTTCTCTTCTGTGAGCCAGTTCCTGCTGCAGGGTTCTCTCTGCTGCCTGTTCAGAGCCCCCTGTTGGGTAAGCAGTGCTGAGGGAGACACAAAGCTACCCCCGGAGAGATGGCCCAGCTGGGTGGGTGTGCATCTCTGCTGGTTTCACAAACCCTGCCCTGCCAACGTGTCATTTCAAATTATCCTCATTCCCCTTGGTGTTCTTTGCACTACATATGTTCTTTAAAAGTTCTAGGTAAAGGAGCTTTTGTAAGTCAAAGTACTTAAAACCAAAAAACCTCTGCTAGCCATGGATCCTTTACCTTAGTTTCTAATTAAACCTCTAGGCAGAATGAATCTTGAGCTTTTTCTTAAGATTTTCTGAATCTTCTGTATATTCCAATCCTGTACCACACCCACAAAACACTGGTGTACACAAGGAGACTTGCTTTTTAAGAGGAGAATAATTTGGTTTACAAGAGGATTTGGGGAAAATGGGGATAATCACTTCCAAAATTGGTCATGTTTTTAAGGCTTAAAGTGGGGTCCATCTGTACTGACACCTGTGCTCCCTCCACCAGCTCTGGAAGCGAGGTGGATGGATGGAAACACCTGCCCTCACGAACACCTCTAGGCGTGAGCCAAAGGGCATGACCACAGCCCATTACAGCCCCTCCAGAGGTTTCTCTGGGATAGCCCAACTGCGGTTTTGTCTCCAGGCCGGCTGCTTGCTCGACTGAGTCCATGGGATCTGGGAAACCACTCAGCCAGGAGCTGGGGACTGGGGAAATCACGCAACAGCCTCTGGTTTGCAAGTCATCTATTCCCTATTCTATTATGGGTCTCTGTTTTCCATGCTGCACTGGGAGAGTGAATCTTGCTGTCTTTCCACAAGGGCCCCCGGAGGTGGCCCTGTTCAATTTAAGTCGAGAGAATAAGGCTCTGCAATGGTATCAAAGGGGGATTTCTGGGGGTGGTGCCAGGGAGAGTCCAGAGCCCTGTCCTGGGGCAGAGGCCAAGCAGGAGTAGCATGAGGTTGGGGGGGAGTGGAGGGGAACCTTGGCACCAGGCTGGAGTGTCACCTTACCAAGCTATGGGTAAAGTGCCCTGCCCCTCCCAACCTGGCCTCAACGGTGAGGTTCTGTGTGTCTCGGAGGCCAACGCAGGAACCATGTTCTGGCTGCCTCAGGAGGAGGGCTACACAGGACCCACCAACTCCGTGGCTACCCAGGGGAAGGGACAGCCTGTGTTAGCTGATGTGGAGCTGCCTACAGTGGAGCCCGGCCCTGGGAATCAGTCAAGCCGCAGGCCACCTCCAGCACCCTGCACCGCCACAGAGCTGGCCCTCCCAGGGTCCTTCCACCTCACTGCCAATCCCGCCCCCGGCAGCCGGGGCTACTGATAAACGCCAGAGGAGCTGTGTAAGAGGGGCACCCTCCCCACCTCTGCAAACTCTATCACTCCTCTCCCCATGGGGCGGTGGGTGGGGGAAGCAGGTGGGAACTGGTTTTATCCTCTCACAGGGATAAGTGATGACAAATAAATAAGCCAGAAGTCACCTTCAGTCTCTGGAGAGAGTTTTCCAGGGAGAGCTGCGGGGGAGGGAGGAAGGGAGGCAGCTCTTCGGTCAAGGCGGAGCTGGGAGGGGTGGTCGCAGCCGGGAGGCGGGGGCGACGGGCAGCCCCACGGGGCTGGGGCAGAGGCCGGGTCGCTGGGCAGGAGGGAAGGGTCGGCCCGGCGAGGGTGGGTGCCGGGGGCCGCGGGGCGGGGGCGCAGGGTGCGGCACTCACGTCCTCTTGAAGACGCCCCCGAGGGCGCTGCCCAGCAGGAGGCAGAGCTGCTGCGAGAAGAAGACCCAGGAGATCTGGGGCAGCGAGCTGTGCGTCTGGCAGCGCAGGTCCAGCAGCGTGGGCCCCAGGAAGGCGATGCACAGGCCGAAGCTGAAGAAGACGCTCCAGTAGGTGAGCGTGGGCTGCAGGTTGCGGCGGAGCAGCCCCGACACGCGGCCGTCGCAGCCCATGGCGCCGGCTGGCGGGCTCGCGGCTCTGGTCCCGGCGAGCCCGGTGCCCGAGTGCCGCCCGCGGGAGGGCCGGCCTGGCTGGGGAGGCCCGCGGCCGGGAGGGAGGGGCGGGGAGGGGCCGCCCCAGCGAGGGGCCCCGCCCTCGGGCCCGGGCGGCGGCGGGGGCGCCACTGCGGCGGGTGGGCAGCGCGTCCGCTCCCGCGCCTTCCCCGTGCGGTGCCAGGCGCCGGCCTCCCCCTCCTACCCGAGCGCACATGCTCGCCCTCCCCCGGCTGCGGAGACCAACCGGAGCCGCGCTGCCCCCCGCCCGCTCTCCCTCGACCAGCCTCCGGATGCAGCCCCCAGGGACCGAGGGGCCCGAGCGCCCATTTTAGAGCCCGGCAGATGTAGAGCCCGCGACATCCTGTATCTCCAGAGAGAGGCTAGGGGCCCTCTCCCCGCACCCGGGCTGTGGCAGTGGAGGAAACCCGGACCCCTTTAAACCTAGGCGCTTCACAGATGGACTTCGAGGGTCTAACGGCACCCCCTTTTCCCCCAGAACAGAAGGCAAAATCTTGTTGTACATACGTTTCTTCTTGGGAGAGTATTCGTGCATGGCTTTCATTAGAACCCCAAGAGGTTAATCACAGTGCCCTTTGGAAGGAGAACCCTAGAAACTTAACATCTTCCTCACACTAAGCTCCCTGGAAGGGCCTGAGATGAGGCCCTTCCCAGCCTCATCCCATCCCTGCCCTGGCCAGGTGCGGCAGGGAGGAGGATGACGCTGGTCTATGCTGACTCTCTGTCTCTCTCCTTTTAACTAGTTGGAGGAGGGCAGAGGGGGAAGGACCGCGTCCTGGAGGAACCCCAGGAGGAATTCTGAAATAATCTCCTGGAAAAAAAAATTAAAAAGACTTCTGGGGAAAATCCTTTCTTCGATGGATAAAGCCTTGGCAGTGAGTAAGGGTTGATTAGTCTCTAGACTGGGTGTCCTTCCAGGAGCCTGCAGCTGACCTAGGTTGTCCCTTCATCAGGTAGCCTCTGGCTCCTGGTGGGTTCTGTGTGGTCCCGCTCCTAAGGGAGCCAGGATCTGGTTCCTAGAGGCAGAACAGTAAGGCCCTGCGGTGTCACCTCTGCCCAGGTGTTCTAGTAGTGACAGGAGCCATGACACCATGTCCACTGGCCCACCAGGGGGACCAGGGCTGAAAAGACTGAGGAGGTATGTGGGCGGGTGTCCCCAAGACAACTTGGCATGAGGTGGGGCAACCAATTGATCTTGCAGGTACTGGTCCCATCTCACAGTGGCACCCCTGTATCTGCCCCATCCCTCCTTGGACAGTGAGCCCCAGAGAGGGGGGAGTCCCAGGGTCCCTCTGGCTCATCACTCTGTGGGTAATGACAAGTACTTATTTGATAGTGATGATGGGGGGCCTGCACAGTAATAATAAACTAAAAACTACCCTCTGGGGGAAAAAAAAAACACTAAACAAATCATAACCACAAGTTTTTGACTGAGTCTTCTCTGCCACTATCACAGAACTCCAGGAACCATAGAAGCTCAGAGTTGGAAGGAATAGCCTCCAACTGAGTCCCCTGTCCCCTCCCCATAACTGCCTTTGAATGCTTGCCAGTCCTGTTCTTGACTGACACCTCTAGTGCTGGGGACCTTGCATATTCCCGGGGCTCTGCTTGCAGTGTGGATGAGCTCTGGTTGTAGAAAGGGTCTCAGGCAAAATTGAAAATCTCCACCCTGTAACTGCTCCCCACGGCCCCACACAGAACAAATCTAATCGCTCTGTCATGTAAGTCCTTGACACCCAAAATGACCTTGCTCTAGTGATTTTGCTTCTCTAGCCCAAACACCTGAAATCCTTCCATAATTTCCCTAAATGGCGCTCCCCAACTACAGTACCTTGCTGTATACGTTAAATAATCTCTGGATTACTTATAATATCTAATACACTGTCAATGCTATGTAAATAGTTGTTATACTGTATTTTTTAGGGAATAATGACAAGAAAAAAGTCTGAACATGTTCAGTACAGATGAATTTTTTTCCGAAATATTTTTGATTTGCAGTTGGTTGAATTTACGGATGCAGAACCCGCAGAGACGGGGGCCACTGTACAGCAGTGAGGTACGTTCTGTAATGGGGCGGTTTGAGGGCCTGGAGAGATAAGTGTCTAATTCTGCCTGGGAAGGCTTCATGGAAGCGGTGACTTTTGAGCGGGGTCTGAAAGACAAGTCTATATGTGAAAAGGTTTTACTTATTATTGCTTTCTTCATCCCTTTCTCTGTCTCTTCTATTTTCCAGCATCACACACTGTCCACCTCCTCTAAGCATCTTTTCCAGATGAATTAATTCTATTAAATTCTCATTTCCAGCAAGACTCTCATCTACTCCTGTACTTCTACCCCATCTTCACAGGGCCAGGTATTACATTCCACGGACTGTTCCCTCCAGCCCCTACCAGGAGCCAGTTAAATCATGAGTTCCTAACGGCTGGTAGCATATTTACCTGTGTTCTAACTCCACCCCTTCTCATGTGCCTCACATAAAAGAATGCCTTGCAGATAGCAAGTCCTGGATAAATAGCTGGTGAGGTGAATTGTTTGCACAAAAATTATATAATTACTTTTGGCTTTACATTTACATGTCCTATCTCCAAGTTACAAGTTCCCCAAGGGCAGAGGCTATCCAGTCTTTCCTTTGTGCTGTGTATTCAAATGTCGGTTCTTAGTTGGGCACCTTGTGGTTACTCTTAAATTTGAAGGGCAAAACTTTACATCCTTCTTTAACTACTCTCTGATTTCCCCCTTATAAATTAGAAGGGAATTATCCCCCACCCTCACAAGCCATGGAAAGTGATCTGAGACTCCCAAATATGGAAATGTTGCATTAATTGGAATAAAGGATCTGTGGGAGTAAAGGGTTCTTAAGCTCTTGGAGACTGAAATCTATTTATTGCCTCAAGGGTTGGCTCTCCAGAAGCCTTTTTCTGACCTTCCTAGGCTCCCTCTTTGGGGCTCCCAATCTATCCTGGTGCTCATTCTCTGTTTAGTGCCGCCCTTCCAAGGCAAGGACCACAGGATTGGTTCATCACTGGGTGCCTGGATTTCTGACTCCTTGGTGAGAGGTGTTTATACTATGCTGAACTCTTGTGCTTTTTTTTTTTTTTTTTGGGGGGGATGGAGTCTTGCTCTGTTGCCCAGGCTGGAGTGCAGTGGCATGATCTTGGCTCACTGCAAGCTCCGCCTCCCAGGTTCACATCATTCTTCTGCCTCAGCCTCCTGAGTAGCTGGGACTACAGGCGCCCACCATCACGCCTGGCTAATTTTTTTATATTTTTAGTAGAGACGGAGTTTCACTGTATTAGCCAGGATGGTCTCGATCTCCTGACCTCATAATCCACCCGCCTCGGCCTCCCAAAGTGCTGGGATTATAGGCATGAGCCACCGCGCCCGACCTTTTATTTATTCTTTTATTTTTAATTTATTATTATTATTATTGGAGATGGAGTGTTGCTCTGTCACCCAGGCTGGAGTGCAATGGCGCAATCTCAGCTCACTGCAACCTCTGCCTCCCAGTTTAAAGTGATTCTCTTGCCTCAGCCTTCCAAGTGGCTGGGATTACAGGTGCATGCCACCAAACCTGGCTAATTTTTGTATTTTTAGTACAGACAGGGTTTCACTATGTTGGCCCATGGTGATCTGCCCATCTCAGTCTCCCAAAGTGCTGGGATTACAGGTGTGAGCCACCACACCCGGCTGAACTCCTATGCTTTATACTTGGAAGTTGAGAAGCAATAAATCACCTGCAGATCTTGGACCATCTATAGGTAATCTATGTCGTGGAAACACACAGGAGAAAGTAAGCAAACAATGAAATAAGATTTAGATACCCTTACCACTATCCTTTTACACGCATTACAGCTGCAGAAATTCCTTAGTGTATAAACCCATGTAGTGTATTTTGTTTTTGTTACTGTTTCTGTTAGAATTGAAAACCTTAAATATTTAAACAAGATATAAAGAGAAGAGGCCTGATTCTCATCAGCCTAGTGGGGAGTCACTGGGACTTGGGCTTGATTTCATGCTTAGCAGGATCCTCTTAGTGACCTGGAGCTGCCCTCTGTCCCTAGGGCCTTCTGGTTTCTGCTTCGCAGATTCTGCAGAGGCCAGGCAGGAGCAGTAGAGTGAAGTCTCCAGCTCAAGGTCATTAAGCACATCCTGCAGTTCCTCTGGCCATTCAGGGTCATGAAGCCAACCCTCCCCCATCTCCGGATTTTGTCTTGTCACTCCCTGTATGGTTGTTCTGCTGGCCAGAGTGTGGGGGTGGATTGGAAGGCTCTGTCTGAGGTTGGCATGGGGCAGATGGCAGATAGTTTGGTGCCAAGGACTATACCTGCATGGCCCAGCCATCCTAAGGCACATGAATGCAAATACAGCAGAGGTGGGTGTGTGTACAAAGAGCCTCCTTTACCAAATATCCGGATGAGCTACTTAGTGCTAGCCTGCCTGGAGGGTAAAGGGAGTGGTCACACAAGTGCCAAGAAAGGGAGGGACAGGAGGAGGTGAGATGACCCGGAAACATCTTAGAGTTAGACCAGTGGCCATAAACACCCTGGAGAAGTGTTGCCTAGTGTCTGGCATTTAGTTGGGGCTTACTAGGTGCTAGTGCTTAAAAGTGCTAGTTGAAGCTAGTCTAACAGACAGTTGGAAGGACCCCCTGAAATTAGTGCAACCAGCCAGGCATGGTGGCTCACGCCTGTAATCCCAGCACTTTGGGAGGCCGAGGAGGGCAGATCACCTGAGGTCAGGAGTTCAAGACCAGCCTGACCAACATGGAGAAACCCCGTCTCTACTAAAAATACAAAATTAGCTGGGCATGGTGGCACATGCCTGTAATCCCAGCTACTCAGGAGGCTGAGGCAGGAGAATCACTTGAACCCAGGAGGCAGAGGTTGCAGTGAGCCGAGATCACACCATTGCACTCCATCCTGGGCAACAAGAGTAAAACTCTGTCTCAAAAAAAAAATAAAATAAAATAAATAAATAAATGAATAAATAAATAAAATAAAGAAATTAGTGCAACTTCCCACTCAGAAATGGGATTCCACTTATAGCATCCCTGCAGGTAGCCACCTGGCCTCAGCTTGAGCACACCTAGGCTTGGAATCAGAGAATCTAGCCCAGGCTGTGAAATCAGTGAGAAGCCAACCCTCGGTTTCTTCGTTTCTTAAATGGGATGAATAAGAACCCCCTTACTGTGAGAAAATGTAGATAGTATGTAACACAGGAGCTAGTACACCAAGTTCCCAATACATTCTCACGGTTATTATTATTATTAACAACAACACAAACTGCCATCCTCATTTTGTGCACTAGAACAGTGGCTGGCAAAGCGTGTCCCTGGACCACCAGCAGCAGCATGTCTGGGGAACTTGTTAGAAATTCAGACTCTTGGTCTTGCCCCAGACTAGCTGAATTAGAAACTAGGGGTGAGGCTCAGTAACCTGTTTTGTTTTTGTTTTTGTTTGAGACAGAGTCTAGCTCTATCGCCTAGGCTGGAGTGCAGTGGTGTGATCTTGGCTCACTGCAGCCTCTGCCTCCTGGGTTCAAGCGATTCTCCTTCCTCAGCCTCCTGAGTAGCTGGGATTACAGGCGTGTGCCACCACGCCTGGCTAACTTTTCTATTTTTAGTAGAGATGGGTTTTCTTTTTTCTTTTTTTTTTTTTTTTTTTGAGACGGAGTCTTGCTCTGTCACCCAGGCTGGAGTGCAGTGGCCAGATCTCAGCTCACTGCAAGCTCCTCCTCTCGGGTTCACGCCATTCTCCTGCCTCAGCCTCCCGAGTAGCTGGGACTACAGGCACCCGCCACTTCGCCCGGCTAGTTTTTTGTATTTTTTAGTAGAGACGGGGTTTCACCGTATTAGCCAGGATGGTCTCGATCTCCTGACCTCATGATCCGCCCGTCTCGGCCTCCCAAAGTGCTGGGATTACAGGCTTGAGCCACCGCGCCCGGCCGAGATGGGTTTTCACCATGTTGGCAAGGCTGGTCTTGAAACTCCTGCCTTCAAGTGATCCATCCGACTTGGCCTCCCAAAGTGCTGGGATTACAGGTGTGAGCCACCATGCCCGCCAGTAATCTGTGTTTTAACAAGCCCTCCAGGGGATTGAGATGCAACTACAGTTTGAGAATCACTGCTTTAGAGCCACAAAGCAGAAGTCTAATTCCCATTCTACAGAGAGCCATTCACTATTGGAATACACTCTATGTTCTTCTCAAGTCTTATTCCTGACATCATCGTCTCTGCTTCCTTCAGCCATCTCTCATTTACCAAGTACTCCCTTGCTATTCTTATTGCACTGTCATGCCATGCTCTCATGGTCAGCGACCCTCTCAAATAGGATGGCTCCCAGCACTGCACCCAGGGCTCCCCAATGGTCTGAGCAGTGCACAGGGCAATGGGCTTGCTGCCTCCTCTTCTCTACAAATCCTGACAGCTATTTATTCAGTGTCCACTGCATGCCAAGCACATGACATACAGTATTTTTTAGTTTACTGTTTTGATTGAGGTTAAACTTACATGTATTAAAGTGCACAAGTCTTAAATAGCTTGATGAATTTTTATATGTGTACACATCTATGTGACCACCATCCACCTCAAGATATAGAACATTTCCAGCACCCATGCCAGAAACAGTAGTGTACTTGCTCCACATTATGTATGTGAGAGCAGTAGTTCATTCTTTTCATTGCTATGTAGTATTCCATTACATGGATATACCACAATATATTTTTCTCATCTACTGTTGATGGACATTCAGACTGTTTTCAGTTTGCAGCTACAATAAAGCTACTCTAAACATTTGTATGCTTATTTTTTGGTGGACAGAAGCTCCAATTCTATTCAGTTTATGTCCAGAAGTGAAATTACTATGTCACAGATAGGTTTGGTTTTAGCAGATGCAGCAAGACAGTTTTTCTTTTTTTATTTTTATTTTTTTTTTTTGAGACGGAGTCTCGCTCTGTCGCCCAGGCTGGAGTGCAGTGGCCGCATCTCAGCTCACTGCAAGCTCTGCCTCCCGGGTCTACGCCATTCTCCTGCCTCAGCCTCCCGAGTAGCTGGGACTACAGGCGCTCACCACCACACCCGGCTAGTTTTTTGTATTTTTTAGTAGAGACGGGGTTTCACCGTATTAGCCAGGCTGGTCTCGATCTCCTGACCTCGTGATCCGCCCGTCTCGGCCTCCCAAAGTGCTGGGATTACAGGCTTGAGCCACCGCGCCCGGCGACAGTTTTTCAAAGTGGTTGTTCCAGTGTACACTCCTACTAGAGTTTTAGTTCCTCATCCTTGTCAACACTTGGCATTGTCAGTCCTTCCCTCCCCTCTGCTCCTCTCCCCTCCCCTCCTCTCCGTTCCCCTGTAAGGGTACTAGTATCTCAAAGGTTTTCATTTGCATTTCCCTCATGACAAATATGGTTCAGTATCTCATCATATGCTTATTGGCAATTTGCACATCCTCTTTTTTGAAATATTCCTTTGAGTCTTCAGCCTACTTTTAAAATCGGGTTGTCTATCTCTTTGAAATTTATTTAGGAGTTCTTGATATATGCTGGATGTGAGTTCTTTGTCGGTTACATGTATTGTAAATACCTTTTCCTTGCCTGCACATACATTATTTTTTCCTTTTATCTTTAGTTTACACAGAATAATTGTACATACTTATGGGGTACAGAGTATTTTTTTTTATCTGCACAGTCTGAGGACAGGGGGTGATGTTCTGATACAGGTATAATGTATGTAATGTATGTAATGATCAAATTGGGGCAATAAGCATATCTATCATCTCAAATATTTATCATTTTTTTGTGTTGTGAACATTCAAAATCCTCTCTTCTAACTATTCAAAGATATACACTAAATTATTGTAAGCCATGTTCACCCTACAGTGCTACAGAACACTAGAACCTATTCCTCCCATCGAGCTGTAACTTTGTATCTATTAACCATCCTCACCCTATCCTCCCCATCCCCCTACCCTTATAAATCTCTAATAACCACAATCTTATCTCTATCTACTTCTATGAGCTCAATTTTTTAAGCTCCCACACATGAATGTAATCATGCTACATTTATGTTTCTGTGCCTGAACTTATTTCACTTACTAGAATGCTTTCCAGACTTATCATGTTTCTGTGAATAACAGAATTTCATTATTTTTCATGTTTGAATAGTATTCCATTGTGTATATAAACCACATTTTCTTTATTCATTCATCTGTTGATGTTCATTTAGGTTGAATCCATATCTTGGCTATTGTGAATAGAGCTTCAATAAACATGAGGATTCAGATAGCTCTTTGATGTACTGATTTTCTTTTCTTTGGATAAATACTCAGTAGTGGAATTGCTGGATTGTATGGTAGGTAGATCTATTTTTAGTTTTTTAAGGAACCTTCATACTATTTTCTATAATGGTTTTACTAATTTGCATTCTCACCCATAGTGTATAAGAGTTCCCTTTTTTCTGCCTTCTTACCAGCATTGATTTTTTTTTTATCATTTTAATGACAGCCATTCTAGCTGGGGTGAGATTATATCTTATTGCAGTTTTGATTTACATTTCCTTGATAATTAGTGATGCTGAGCATTTTTCCCTATATTTGTTTGGCCATTTTTATGTATCCTTCTGAGAAATGTCTATTTTTTTTTTATCCTTTGCCCACTTTTTAATTTTTTTTTTTCTGTCAAGTTGTTTGAGTTTCTTATATATTCTAGATATTAGTCCCTTGTTGGTGAATACTTTGCAAATGTTTTCCCCCTTTTTACAGGTTGTCTCTTCACTCTGTTGATTGTTTCTTTCACTATGCAGAAGCTTCTTCATTTTATATAGTCCCATTTGTCTATTTTTGTCTTTGTTCCCTATGCTTTTGAAGTCTTATGGATAAAATCATTGCCTAGACCAATGTCCTGAAGCATTTCCCCTATGTTTCCTTCTAGTAGTTTTGGATCTTATGTTTGAGTCTGTAATCCATTGAGTTGACTTTTATACATAGTGCAAGATGAGGGTCTAATTTCATTATTCTGCATATGAATATCTGATTTTCCCAGCACCATTTATTCTAGAGACTATCCTTTCCCAGGGTATGTTTATGGCAACTTTGTTGAAAATCAGTTGGCTGAAAATACATGGATTTATTTCTGGGTTTTCTATTCTGTTTCATTGGTCTATGTGTCTATTTTTATACCAATACCATGCTGTTTTGGTCACTATAGCTCTGTAGTATATTTTGAAGTCAGTGTCATGCCTCCAGCTTTCTTTCTTTTCTTTTTTTTTTTTTTTTTTTTTTTTTTTGCTCAGGATTGCTTTGGCTATTCAGGGTCTTTTGTGGTTCCATATGAATTTTAAGATTGTTTTTCTATTTCAGTGAAGAAGTCATTGGTATTTTGATACAGATTGTACTGGGTTTGTAGATTGCTTTGGGTAGTATGTTCATTTTACAATATTAATTCTTCTAATCCATGAGCATGAGATGTCTTCATTTTTTGGTGTCTCTAATTTCTTTCGGCAGTGTTTATGGTTTTCATTGTAGAGATCTTTCACTTCCTTGGTTAAATTTATTTCTAGGTATTTTATTTTATTGTAGCTACTATAAGTGAGATTGCTTTCTTGATTTCTTTTTCAGCTAGTTAATTATTGGCATATAGAAATACTACTGATTTTTGTATGTCGATTTTGTATCTGCAACTTTACTCAATTTATCTATCAGTTCCAAGAGGGGGTGTGTGTGTGTGTGTGTGTGTGTGTGTGTAGTCTTTTAGATTTTTCTCTATGTAAAATCCTGTTGTCTGCAAAGGGACAATTTGACTCCTGTTTTTCAATTTGGATACCCTTTGTTCCTTTCTCTTGCCTAACTGCTCTGGCTAGGACTTCCAGTACTAGTTGAATAAAAGTGATGAGGATAGACATCTTTATTTTGTTTTAGTTGTTAGAGGAAAGGGTGTCAGCTTTTCTTCATTCAGTATGATGTGAGCTGTGGATTTGTCATATATGGCCTTTATTGTATTGAGGTATGTTTCTTCTAAATCTAATTTGTTGAGAGTTTTTATCATGAGAATATGTAGAGTTTTTTAAATCCTGTTTCTGTACCTATCATCACATGGTTTTTGTCCTTTATTCTGTTGAAGTGATGTATCATGTTTATTGAATTGCAAATGTTGAACCTTTCTTGCATTCCTGGAATAAATCTCACATGATCATGGTGTATTATTACCTTTATGATGTGTTGTTGGATTCTGTTTGCTAATATTTTGTTGAGGATTTTTGCATCTATGTTCATCAGAGATATTGGCCCATAGTTGTCTTTTTCTGTTTTGTCCTTGTCTGGTTTTTGATATTAGGTAGGTATCAAATGCTGTCCTCGTAGAATGAGTTTGGAAGAATTCCTTCCTCTTTAATTATTTTGGAATAATTTGAGAAGAATTTGTGTAAGACCCCTCTCCCCTCTCCTTTTTTGACAGGATGTGGCTCTGTAACCCAGGTTTGAATGCAGTGGCATGATTGGTGCAGTCTTGCAATCTTGTTACCTATTATTGGTCTCTTCAGGTTTTCTTTTTGGCTCAATCTTGGTGGTTTATATATATTCAAGAATTTATCCATTTCCTCTAGGTTTTCCAATTTGTTGGCATATAGATGTTCATAATAGTTTCTAATGATTCTTTGTATTTCTGTGGTGTCAATTATGTCTCCCTTTTCATTTCTGATTTTTTTTTTTTTTTTTTAAGAGATGGAGGCTCGTTTTGTTGCCCAGACTGGAGTGCAGTGACTATTCACAGGCACGATCATCACACACTGTAGCCTCGAACTCCTGGCCTCAAGCGTTTTCGTGTCTCAGCCTACAAAGTTGTGGAACTATAGGCATGTGCCACCGTGCCTGGCTTCTGATTTTATTTATTTGGGTGTTCTCTTTTTCTTAGTCTAGCTAATGATTTGTCAATTTTGTTTATCTTTAGAAAAAACAAGTTTTCATGTTTTTCATCTTTTGGTACTATTTTTAGTCTCTATTTTGTTTAGTTCTGCCCTGATCTTTATTATTTCTTTGCTTCTACTAATTTTGGGTTCAATTTGTTTTTGCTTTTCTGGTTCCATGAGGAGCATCATGGGGTTGTTTATTTGAAACCTTTCTACTATTTAGATATAAGCATTTATTGCTATAAACATCTCTCCTAGTATTGCTTTTACTGCATCCTGTGGGTATTGGTATGTTGTGTTTCCATTTTCATGTTTCAAGACTTTTTTTATTTCCTTTTTAATTTCTTCATTGACCCAGTGATTGTTCAAGTATGTATTATTTAATTTCCATGTATTTGTATAGTTTCCAGGGGTCCTTTTGTTATTGATTTCTAGTTTCACTCCATTGTAGTTTGAGAAAATACTTGGTATGGTTTCAATTTCTTTCTTTTTTTTTTTTTTTTCATGGAGCTGGGGTCTCACTCTATGTTGTCCAGGCTGGTCTTGAGCTCCTGGGCTCAGGCAATCCTCTTGCCCCCCAAAGTGCTGGGATTACAGACATGAACCACCGTAGCTAGCCTGATATATATATATATTTTAGATGGAGACTTTCTCTGTTGCCCAAGCTAGAGTGCAGTTGCACGATCTTGGCTCACTGCAACCTCTGCCTCCCGGGTTCAAGCGATTCTCCTGCCTCAGCCTCCTGAGTAGCTGGGATTACATACGTACACCACCACACCCGGCTAATTTTTGTATTTTTAGTACAGATGGAGTTTCACCATGTTTGCCAGGCTGGTCTTGAACTCTAGACCTCAAGTGATCTGCCCGCCTTGGCCTCCCAAAGTGCTGGAATTACAGGCGTGAACCATCATGCCCAGCCTAGCCAGTCTGATTGTTTAATATTTATTGGACTTTATTTTGTGGCCTAACATATGGTCTATCTTGGAAAACATTCCCATGCATATACATTAACTTTAATCTTCACAATGGTCCTGTGAGGTAGGCATTATTATCCCTATTTTATGGAGAAGAAGACTGTGAGGCTCAGGAAAGCAGAGTAACTTCCCTAAAGTCACACAGCATAAGTAGCAAAGCTAAGTTTTGAGCCTGCGTTGCCTGACTCGAAAGTCTGGATCCTTCCCACGAGAATGTTCTGCCTCTCACATTCAACTCCAATACACACATCTAAGACTATTGCATAAGCTGATAGCTGTTAACATTTTCCCCCACAGAAAATGCAGTTGAACCAAGACTTCCTAACTTGTCTATGAGCAGTTGATTCTTTGAATCTAAGTACAGGACTTGATACATGTGGAATAACAGAAAGAACCTGGACCGTGGAGTGAGACAGGGTTAGACTTGAGTTCTGGCTACACACTTGGCTGTGCCAACTCAAGGCAGCTACCTTGACATTATAAGGCTGATTTTCTTCAACTGTAAAATGTCAATGTAGGATTACACGATAACACATGTGAAGCCTCTGTTAAAACACTCAGGGTGGCACTGCTCACACTTCTTAGTTGCCTTCCCCTGATCCAGAGTGTCAATTTTGGTTTGAGTTCCTCTCGTCCACGGGTGCACTTTTGTCTCCCATTCAGTCACGTAGCAAGGGGCTAGTCCTCCAGATGTTCTTGAGTAATCATGGCACCTCACATTCATATAGAATGGTTACTAATAGTCATCCAAATTATTATTTATTTTATTTTATTTTATTTTTTTTTTTTTGAGACGGAGTCTGGCTCTGTGGTCCAGACTGGAGTGCAGTGGCGTGATCTTGGCTCACTGCAAGCTCCGCCTCCTAGTCATCCAAATTATTGAGAAAAATATTGACCACAATGTACCAGTCTCCCACCCCACTTTTTCGTAATTAGTCTTTCCTTTGGAACTCAGCTAAGTTGTTCATTCTTCTGGGAGTGCTCCGCCCACCCAGAGCTGCCCCGGGTGCCTGCCTTTTGTTCTCTGCATCTCCTCACCACCTTCCCTTATGAAGAGCAGCTGAGGTGTCTGTAACCCGAATCAATACTGTATCAGCTCCTTGAGGATAGAGATTAGGTCACACAATTATCCTTACATCTTAGAGCGCAGCACCTGCCTGGTACATAGCTGGCATTCAGAAAATATTAGCTACATAAAAATGTGTTTAAGTATTATAACCTTGAGTTGATGAAACTCCGAGGCAAGAAATAGTATTTATTATACAGGATTTCATGAAAAATGTACAATGTATCGATCTCCAGTTCTCAGATTTGGCTATATATTAAAATCCCCTGGAAACATAGAAAAAGTCAGAATCTCTGGTTGGTGGAGTCCTGTGTTGGTATTTTGCAAAAGTTCCCAGGGCTTCCTAATGTGCAGCTAGGGTTGGAAACCACTGCTCCAGAAAATCCACATTTTACCACTGAAGAACTGCCTGCATATCCTGTACCATTTAGGCCCTGCACTAAAGTGCGTTTATTGAATTATACTTGGGCTTTGTGTCCAATTTGAGTAACCCTAGGATATAACTGTGTGACTCTTGTCACTGGAGGTATGGAGAGATGTTGTTGTCAATGGGTCCTCTTTATGAAGACACAACGAAGAGATACCTATTGGGCATCAGCACCAAAAAAAGGCCATGATCCTCCTGACCAACCAGTTCATGTTTATCTTATGGATTCCAGGAATCATTTAATTAACACTATTTTCCAGGTTTGTGGTAGCTGCTGCAAATCTCAAGATCAAAGCCATGGTCCATCTTTATCACTCATAAAGAATTTTGTGGTGTATGTGTTACACATTGACTTGGTTCCACTTTATTTTTTGTCTTTTTCTCTTCACCCTCTGATATGGTTGGGTCTGTGTCCCTACCCAAATCTCATGTCATATTATAATTCTCAATGTTGGAGGAGGGGCCTGATGGGAGGTGATTGGATCATGGGGGCAGACATCCCCCTTGCTGTTCTCTCAAGAGTGAGTTTTTATGAGATCTGGTTGTTTGAAAGTGTGTAGCACCTCCTCCTTTGCTCTCTTTTTCCTGCTGGCCATATGAAGATGTGCCTGCTTCCCCTTTGATTGTTTTCCACCATGATTTCCACCATGATTTCCACCTTCCACCATGATTGTTTTCTGAGGCCTCCCCAGAAGCAGAAGCCTGTATAGCCCACAAAACTGAGTCAATTAAACCTCTTTTCTTTATAAGTTACCCAGTCTCAGGTATGTCTTTATATCAGTGTGAGAATGGACGAACACACCCTCCTTTCCTGAACTTTTTCTACAATAAAGCTTTTTAATTGAGGTAATTCACATATCATAATATTCACCCTTTTAAAGTATACAGTGTACAGTGGTTTTTAGTGTATTTACAAGATTGTATAACCATCATTACTAATTCCAGAACATTTCCATCACCCTAAAAAGAAACTCCATACCCATTAGCAGTCACTTCTCATTCTGTCTTCCCCTCAACCTACTTTCTGTCTTTGTGGATTTGCCTGTTCTAGATATTTCATATCAATGGAATCATACAGTATGTGGCTTTCTGTGTCTGGTTTCCTGTACTTAGCATAATGTTTTCAAGGTTCATGCATGGTGTAGCACGTATCGGTACTTTATTCCTTTTTTATGACTGAATAGTATTCTACTGTATGGACATACCACATTTTGTTTATACATTCATCAGCTGTTGGACATTTGGGTTTCTACTTTTTGGCTGTTATGAATTATGCTGCTGAGAATATTCATGCACAAGTTTTTATGTGAATATGCTTTAGTTCTCTTGGGTACATACTAGTGGGGTGGTTCGCTGTGTCAGATAGTAACTCTGTGTTTAACTTTTTGAGACCCTTTCCTCATTTAAAGAAATGTTTTTATCTTGTAGTATAGTATGTATTTCTGTAAGCCACTACAGGTTCCTTTTTTTGGAATGAGGTGGCATATAAATAAATAAATAAAAAGTCACAAAGCACTCCCAAGCCATCTGTTTAATAATCTGTGCTTGAATGTTGCCAGGATTCTATATTGAGCCGTTTGGTCTATAGTTTCCAGAAATACCTTCTGTCTCCTGGTAAAAATCGGAATGTTTTCCTATCTCCAGTGTCCTCATGTATCTAGGTTGTTTTTCAGTCCTACCTGCAAGGGATTTCATGACTCCAGTGTCTCACCTGAATCGGGCCCCCAGAACTCATCTATGGCCACAAAAGCTCTCACCCTCCACCTTTGTAACTGTCTTGTGACACACTTAAAATTTTTTATATCAAAGTAATTCATGCACATGGTTAAAAATAAACTAGATCAGAAGAGCTTACAGTCCCCTACCTCATCCCTCCCACCTCTAGTCTTGCTCCCCAGAGGCAACTGCTTCTAACTCTTTTAGCTCTTTATTCTGGGAGTAACTTCCATATCTCTAAATAATATGCTAATGCCACTGTTCCTTGGTTTTTCAAGTTTAAACATCCTCTATTAATTTATAACTATCACAAATGAGGCGGGGCACGGTGGCTCATGCCTGTAATCCTAGCACTTTGGGAGGGTGAGGCAGGTGGATTGCCTGAGCTCAGGAGTTCGAGACCAGCCAGAGCAACGTGGTGAAACTGTCTCTACTAAAATACAAAAAATTAGCTGGGTGTGATGGCACGTGCCTGTAATCCCAGCTACTTGGGAGGCTGAGACAGGAGAATCCCTTGGACCCCAGAGGTGGAGGTTGCAGCCTAGGTGACAAAGCCAGACCCTGTCTCACACACACAAAACAATGATAATAATAATAATAATTTATAAAAAATGAGGATTTAGTTCACATATCTAATCCAAACAACCCTCCCCCCACCCTACTGTCAGTATATATAACTGTTCTTATTTAATTCCTCTAAATAAAATAAAAATAAATCTGTCAATTACCTCTGTTGCTTTAAGTGACTACATCTTTATTTTTCATCCCACTAGCTGTTGATAGTAGTTTTGACTCACTGTTTATAGGATAAAGATATCATCATTCCTACCTTTCCCTTTAGGCTGCCCTTCCCAACTTCTGTCTCCTGAACATTTACTTTTTTTCTTTTTTTTCTTTTTTTTGAGACAGAGTCTTGCTCTGTCACCCAGGCTAGAGTGCTGTGGCATGGTCTTGGCTCACTGCAACCTCCACCTCCTGGGTTCAAGTGATCCTTCTGCCTTAGTCTCCCAACTAGCTGGGATTACAAGCATGCACAATCACGCCCCGGTAATTTTTGTATTTTTAGTAGAGATAGGGTTTGGCCATGTTGGCCAGGCTGGTCTCGAACTCCTAACCTCAAGTGATCCACCAACCTCGGCCTCCCAAAGTGTTGGGATTACAGGAATGAGCCATCGCGCCCGGCACATTTACTTTAAATGTTCAATGTTGACAACATTTATGTTCTAATTTTCTCACCATAATTAGGTCTTCTGTGCTTTGCTTATCGGTTGTTTGTAATGTTTAAATCCAATAAATAGTGTTCACATTTTGTGACAATGTAAATATTGTTTATTACAGAGCCACACAATGTCCTGTGATGAATTTTCTTTCATTTCTTCTAGTTTTTCATAAGAGTTTCGAATTGCCTTTTTTCTTTCTTCTTCTTTCCCTTCTCTTTTTTCTCTCTCTCTGTCTCTCTCTCTTTCTTAGACAGAGTCTCACCATGTCACCCAGGCTGGACTCAAGCCATCTTTCTAAGTAGCTGGGATTACAGACAGGTGCCACCATGCCAGGCTTATTCTTTAATAATGCCCTTGTTATTTATTCAAGTCTGCTCCCGCCTTTCCATCTAATGAGTAGAGGTGCCTTATTTCTCAGGACTGGTTACACAGAGCCCTCTGTCCTTCCGCCACACAGGTGTAGGTGTTGGCCTGGGGCAGCCCTCCCTCCTTCCCTCCTTTTCTTCCTTTCTTCTACTTGTTTCTTCTTTGTTTATGCTCTCATTTTGCTGCACCACATCTTTAATTTCTCAAGGAGTGTGTGGTATATAGGTTTACTGAGTCCCTCGTGTCTGAAAGTATCATTGCTCCACCCTCACACTTGAATAGTAATTTGGACAGATATAGAATTCTTGGTTGAAAATTGCTTTGGTCATCGAATATTGAAGGCATAGTTCTAGCCTTTGCTGGTGAGAATTTTGAGGCCAGTCTGATGCATATATATATATAGATATATATACAGAGAGAGAGAGGCAAATATATATACACGCACATATATATATATATATTTTGTTGTTGTTGTTGTTGTTGTTTTTTGAGACGGAGTTTTGCTTTTGTTGCCCAGGCTGGAGTGCAATGGTGAGATCTCAATTCACCACAACGTCTGCCTCCCAGGTTCAAGTGATTCTCCTGCCTCAGCCTCCTGAGTATCTGGGACTACAGGCATGTGCCACCATGCTCAGCTAATTTTGTATTTTTAGTAGAGATGGGGTTTCTCCATGTTGGTCAGGCTGGTCTCGAACTCCTGATCTCAGGTGAAACACCCTCCTTGGCCTCCCAAAGTGCTGGGATTAAAGGCATGAGCCACCATGCCCAGCCTCTGATGCCTATATTTTTAGAGGTACCCTTTCTTTTTTCTTTCTTTTGTTACCTCTAAGGAAATTTTTAGGTAACCTTTCTTTCTTTCTTTTTTTACCTCTAAGGAAATTTTTAGGATCTAGATATACTATCATTTAGATATACAACTAATTCTCTTACCTTCCAACACCTTCTAATGACTTTTTTATTTCTGTGATCCTATCTTTAATTTCCAGTAGTTCACACTTACTCTCTGATTACTGCTTTTCATAGTATCCTGTCCTTGTTTAGGGATGTAACACCTCTCCAATCTATCTGAGAATGCCTGAAATATTTAAAATGTTCTTTTGTCTTCCGTTTCCTAAATTATTTCTCTTTCTTATGGAGCACTGCCCTGACCACCACCGCCATTTATCCTTGTCTCTTTTTCATGTTAAGGTCATTTTTCAATGTCTGACGATCTTTGTCTTTTCATATTTAAGAGTGAGCCAGCCTGGTCAGCTGGCAGATTTCATTTTATTTTCTTTCTTTCTTTCTTTCTTTCTTTCTTTCTTTCTTTCTTTCTTTCTTTCTTTCTTTCTTTCTTTCTTTCTTTCCTCTTTCTTTCTTTCTTTCTTCTTTTCTTTTCTTTTGTTTTCTTTTGTTTTCTTTTCTTTTCTTTTCTTTTCTTTCTTTTTTGGAGTCTCACTCTGTTGCCCAGGCTGGAGTGCAGTGGTGCGATATTGGATCATTGCAAACTCTGCCTCCTGGGTTCAAGCGATTCTCCTGCCTCAGCCTCTCGAGTAGCTGGGATTACAGGCGTGCACCACCACACCTGGCTAATTTTTTGTATTTTTTTTGTAGAGACAGTGTTCCACCATGTTGGCCAGGCTGCTCTCGACCCCCTGACCTCAGGTGATCCACCTGCCTTGGCCTCCCAAAGTGCTGGGATTGCAGGTGTGAGCTACTGTGCCCGGCCCATGAATGGAAAATTTCAATTCCCTTTTAATGTGTATGTTTTATCTTTTTCAGAATGGTCATTCTCCTAACATAGGAGAATGAAACAAATTGAGAGTTTCATCGTCATAATGAATATCTCTCCCTGTGTGAAACAGAGGTTCCTGAAATCTGAGAGCCTCCTTCCTTCTCTGTTGCGCTCTTTTTTTGTTTGTTTGTTTTGTTTGAGAAAGTGTTTTGCTTTGTTGCCTGGGCTGGGGTGCAGTGGCGTGACCACTGCTTACTACACCCTCCACCTCCCTGGCTCAGGTGATCTTCCAGCCTCAGTCTCCTGTGTGGCTGGGACCACAGGCACCGCACCACCACACCTGGCTAAATTTTGTATTTTTTATACAGACAGGGATCGCCTTTTTTGCCCAGGCTGGTCTTGAACTCCTGGGCCCAAGCAATCCTCCTGTCTTGGCCACCCAAAGTGCTGGGATAACCGATGTGAGCCACCACGCCCAGCTTGTTGGGCTACTTTAGTTTCTGACTTCAGATGCAGCTTCCCACTCGTCCGTGTCAGAGACCTTTGCTTCCTCATCTCCAAATGCCAGTTATGTCTGTGTCCTGTCAGTTCTAAGTCTGGCATGTTCCTTGGATTCAGGGCTCCAGCTTCTTCTACTGCCTTAGTCCAGTGGTTCTGGCCCACAGTTCAGTTCCAGGCGATTTATCCTGTACGACTGTAGCAGCTTCCTAGCTGGTCCCTGCCGACCCTCCCCTAAACCAGCCTTACTGCCTCTAAATTCAGACTTGCTTGTGTCCCTCATTTACAGCAAAAGAAGGACATTTTAAAGCAATTAACATCACTTCTATGGAGAGCTATTTGGCAATATCCACCAAAATTATAACTGTCCCTGCCCTTTGACCTGCAATTTCACTTCCAGGAAGTTATCCTGCATACAGAGTTGTACATGTAAAACATGACATATGTACCAAGTTATTTATTGCAGCACTGTTTATAAAAGCAAGAGATTATAGAGTGGGCGTGGTGGCGTGATCACAGCTCACTGCAGCCTCCATCTTGCTGGAAGATGGAAGGTGATCCTCCTACCTCAGCCTCCCAAGTAGCTGGGACCACAGGCATGTGCCATTATGCCCAGCTAATTTTTGTATATTTTGTAGAAATTAGGTTTTGCCAGGTTGCTCAGGCTGGTCTTGAACTCCTGAGCTCAAATGATCTACCTGCCTTGGCCTCCCAAAGTGCTAGGATTACAGCTTGAGCCACCATGCTGGCCCCTATGTTTATTTTATCTTATGTAAAAATGCAGATTCACTGAGCTAGATGAGTGCATAGGTGACTCTACCCACCTCTACCCACCTCTCACACGTGAAGCGCTGATCAAAGACTCAAAAGAATGCAACCATTCGCCTCTTATCTCCCCATGCCTTTTAAAAATTTCTTCCTCTTTCGCCAACATCCACCCTTTCTTCTTTAAATATTGAAGCCCTCAAAATCATCTTTGGAGACAGGCACAGATCTGTCTTCTGGGCATGCATCCTTAACCTGGCGAAAATAAACCTCTAAATTAATTGACACCTGCCCTAGAAAATTCTTGGTTCACAAAAGCATTAAAATATTAACTAGCAGTGGTTATTTATAGGTAGTTGGCATACGAGTGATTTTAATTTTCTTTATCCTATTTCTGTTTCTCCCTCAATTTTTGTATGATAAACATATCAATTCTAATAATCAGAAAAAAAAATAATGGATGCTGCCCTTCTCCACATGGTGCACAGGACCAAGCTCAGTGTCTTCAATGCATTTCCATCCTCCTCCCCTATCATTTCCCAACCTCCCCCAGCACAGCAGGATCGGTGGTTTCTGAACATGGCCCCTTGGTTGTTCTCCTCTGTCCTGCAGAAATGCGAACTAGCCTCCACTGTGCAGCTCGTATGTCACCCCCTTCCAGATAGAATCAGCGGCTCCTTCCTTTGTGCCCATGTAGCCAACTGTTTCCCAATGACCTGGCTTCCTGGTGGGTGTGGACCTTGTCTTCTTTGCCACCTGGGATGGCCCCCGCCTTGACTCATGGGGTGTGCCAAGTGCTGGCAAATGCAGGCCGAATGACCACAAGCCCTTGTTGCTTCCTCCACCTTCTGTGAGACAGCTGGGTTACGAGAGTCCGAGTTGGCCACAGGCGTCTCTTCACCACGGTGTCTCCTTTCTGTGCATCACTGTTTTCAGGGTGTTCTGCCAGACGTGCTGTGGTGCTTGTTCTCCACTTGGGGGGCCCTCGACTCAGCAGCATCCTTCAGACAGAGCTGCATCTTCCAAACCAAGGATGGGTACTGACCAACCCCCAGAGGTCTAGCTGGAGGAGAAGGGGCTCCCGGGACGGCTGGTTGGCCTCAGGAGAGGGGCAGGAGGAGGGCTTTTTCTCACATCCCATCAGTAATCTTGGAGAAAGTGGGGCTGGGAGCCCAGGTAACACGTTTGTCCTGACACTTCCACTCCCTCCTGGGAACCTTCCAAGTCTCCTTGCCTGCACCTGTCCAGAAGAAAATTGGGCAGGAGGGGAGGAGACAGGAGCAGAGGAGTGACTGAAGCAGGGCCCAACCCCAATCTGTCTCTTTTCCTCTCAGAGGATTTGAGATGTTTCCTTGCCTTTTAGCAGATTCATGGAGAAGAGCATAGCTGGCCGAGAATCCCATTCCTTCCCAGTTTCTCAGCATGCAAAGATCCTGTAATTCACAGACTGCCTGCACCCATCTCTTACCCAAGCCCTGCCCCCAGTCCACATGGAAGTTGAACCTAAAGGAAATATTGGGGTGTTTTGTTTTGTTTTGTGTTTGTTTTTGAGATGGAGTCTCACTCTGTTGCCAGGCTGCAGTGCAGTGGCATCATCTTGGCTCACTGCAACTTCTGACTCCCTAGTTCAAGGGATTCTCCTGCCACAGCCTCCCAAATAGTTGGGATTACAGGCATGTGCCACCACGCCCAGCTAATTTTTGTATTTTTAGTAGAGATGGGGTTTCACCACGTTGGCCAGGATGGTCTTGAACTTCTGACCTCAGGTGATCTGCCCACCTTGGCCTCCCAAAGTGCTGGGATTACAGGTGTGAGCCACCACACCCGGCCGGTTTCTTTCTTTTTTTTTTTTTTGAGATGGAGTCTTGCTCTGTCACCCAGGCTGAAGTGCAGTGGCATGATCTTGGCTCACTGCAACCTCCATCTCCTGGGTTCAAGTAATTCTCATGCCTCAGCCTCCCGAGTAGCTGGGATTACAGGTGTGCACCATCACACTTAGCTAATTTTTGTATTTTTAATAGAGGCGGGGTTGCACCATGTTGGCCAGGCTGGCCTTGAACCGATCTCAAGTGCTCTACCCACCTTGGCCTCCCAAAGTGCTGGGATTACAGGTGTGAGCCACAATGCCCTGGCTGAACCTAAAGGAAATGGAAGAGAAGAGCAAGCCGTGTGCAGTGGCTCATACCTGTAATCCCAGCACTGTGGGAGGCCAAGGCAGAAGGATTCCTTGAGCCCAGGAGTTAGAGAGTAACCTGAGCAATATATTGAGATCCCGTCTCTACAAGTAGTAAAATAATTGGCCAGGCATGCTGGGGCACACCTGTAGTTGTAACTACTCAGGAGGCTGGGGTGGGAGGATGGCTTGAGCCCGGGATGTCAAGGCTGCAGTGAGCCAGGATTTCGCTACTGCACTCCAGCCTGGGCAATAGAGTGAGGCTCTGCCTCAAAAAAAAAAAAGAGAAGAGCAAGTGTTGAATTCCTTTCATGTCCATCTATGCTTTCTCTTAAGCCTTGGTTTAAGAGATACTAATAAAGATGCTTCCTAATCTGGCTGCCGTTGCTTTCATCCTCATCCTTATATCCTAGCAGATTTACCAAGAGGATAAATCCCAGCTGGAAGACTTGGACGTCTGGCTCCATTTTCGCCATCATCTCCAGATTAGGGCAGCCAGGGGGAAACTTGGACGTGGAGGGCACACAGCCCTCCACAGACACAGACAACTATGAAGTCAACTATTAAAAGACTCCCCATGCATAAAATCCTTCCATTAATAGTCAATAATGGCTTAATATGTGTGACATATTTTGAGGGCTTTTCCCCTGTCAGGGAAGTGGGTACGTTTTTTATATCTCCATATTACACATAAGAAAACTGAGGCACAGAGAGGTGAAGTAAGTGGCCCAAGGTCGCTCAGCTAGCAAGTACTCTAGCCAGGATTTGAGCCCTCTGGCTCTAGAACCTATGCCCTTAACCACAAGGCTATCCTGCCAGGGCTATACTGTCTTCTTCAGGGTCTTGTGAGGCACAGCTTGAGCTCTGACCCTCTTTGGGTACCCTGGGCCACCCCATGAGTCCAGAGTCTGATTTTGAACTCTAACCAGCCACCCCACCCCAGCCCTTGGCTCCCCAGCAAAGTGATGTGGGTCTGCTCCAGCTCGAGGCTACTAGGAGCCCATTGATGGCATTGCCTAGAGCCACATCATGCAGAATGAGCTCCTTCCAGCACAAGCCCGCGCTGTTCATTTGGAGCTGCGGCATGTCACTAGGTCCTCGTGGTGATGCTGGGAAGTGGACTAGAGTATCCCATTTGGCATGTGAGGAATTGAGCTCCGTGAGGTTAAGTCACTGGCCCAGAATCACAGAGTAGCCAAGCCAGGATTCAAACCCAGACCTCCACATGCCACATGCAGCTCTCCTTTCACAAATCCGCAGCTGCACCCCAGGGATTCCTGGCTGACAAATGTAGTTTGGGTGTCTTACCATGGTCTTTAACCCGCAGGACCCAAAGCTACAGCGTTCCCAGTTCCTTTCCTTCCCAGACTCTCAGGAAACCGCTTCTCAAACTTCTACTTGCTACAAAATTGCTTGAGGAGAGTATTTAAAATGCAGATTCCCAGAGTTCATCCCCCAGGGATTCTGACTTTGGAGGTCTGGGTAGGGTCCAGGACTCTGCATTCTTAGCAAACCCTCAGATAATTCTGAAACAGGAGGGTCCTGATGCACCCATCTCTGAGAAACTTGCTTTACCCATCTGAGCGGTATCTGTCCCAACCCCTTACTCATGGCAAGGGGCCCATAAACCTCTGAGGGATGAATAAATGTTCCGGTGTGTTTCAGGTTTCTCTTTTGGGGGTTGAAAATGTTATAAAGTGCAATGGGAGATTTTCTAGGCAGAAGATGGGTCCTTTGCCTTCTGAGAGCCTGGGCTACTTCTCCTGGGTTTCACTCCATAGGCGAAGGTGGAGTGAGGGGTGAGGGCCACCCCTTGAGGGCTCAGCAGGGCCCTGGGCTGCGCCTGTGTTTTCAGACCAGGTTGTTGCTCTTTTGGCTGAAGTCATAAAACAGAGTCCCGGGTGGGTGCAGTGGCTCATGCCTGTAATCTTAGCACTTTGGAAGCTGAGGCAGCCGGATCACCTGAGGTCAGGAGTTCAAGACCAGCCTGGTCAACACAGTGAAACCCCGTCTCTATTAAAAATACAAAAATTGGCCAGGCGTCAAATGAGGAGCACCTCTCTCTGGCCGCCACCCTGTCTGGGAAGTGAGGAGCGCCTCTGCCCCGCTGCCCACTGTCTGGGAAGTGAGGAGTTCCTCTGCCCCGCTGCCCACTGTCTGGGAAGTGAGGAGCGCCTCTGCCCCGCTGCCCACTGTCTGGGAAGTGAGGAGCGCCTCTGCCCCGCTGCCCACTGTCTGGGAAGTGAGGAGCGCCTCTGCCCCGCTGCCCACTGTCTGGGAAGTGAGGAGCGCCTCTGCCCGGCCCCCGCATCGTCTGGGATGTGAGGAGCACCTCTGCCCAGTCTGCTGTGCAGCCCTCCAAGTGTGACATGACAGCCTTGTGTGTGATACTTCTGCCCTCCCCAAATTTGCATTTTTGACATTAAAGTTTACTTTTTAATTAAAAGTTTTAAATTGGAGAATAAAAACAAAAAATTAGCCGGGTGTGGTAGCACATGCCTGTAATCCCAGCTAACTGGGAGGCTGAGGCAGGAGAATTGCTTGAACCTGGGAGATGGAGGTTGCAGTGAGCCAAGATCACGCCACTGCACTCCAGCCTGGGTGACAGAGCAAGACTCTGTCTCAAAAAACAACAGAGCCCCAAGGCAGTGTTTCTCAACCTGTGCCCCAGCAGCTTCCGAGTCACCTGTTATTTGTCAAAGATACAGATCCCTGCCCCCAACTCTGATTTGTTAAATTAGGATGAGGAAGAGGGGACAGGGCTCAGAAATCTGCACTCTCAGCTGGCACCCCAGTCATCACTTATGCACATGAATACTTGAGAAATTCTGTCATAGAACATGGACTTTGGAGTGTCACAGACCTGGGTTCCAGTCCCAGCTCTGCCACAAAGTAGCTGTGTGGTCTGGAGCAATCTCAGCCTCTGTGAAACTCAGTTTCCTCATCTATAAGAAATGGGTTACTACACAAGCTTATTGGTCTTGCTGTGAGTTGATCCTCACAAGACCAATCAAACCATGAGGAAATGTACGCAAAGCACCTCGGAGAGATGGCGTCCCCGGTCTAGTGGTAAAGAGAGGGATGCATAGAGGAATACTTTCCCTGGGAGGAAAGAGCTGGGAGCGCTGAGCATTGCCCACCCACTGGCAAACACTGACCTGCTCCAAAACAATTCTGACTTTCCATTTCCTCTGTGGGGAGCTCAGTGAAGCTTTCAAAGGTGACTAGGTCCTTTCCCATACTCAGGTGTGAGCCATCCCAAGTTCCAAGTTGGGGTCAGGTGTTGTAAACAAACTATAATACAATTTTGACTCCCTCCACACTTCCAGCTGAGCCCTCCATCCACTGCCCCACCTGCCATTTCCCCTCCACGTGACATTTCCAGATCCCTCACTGGGTGGCAGGCCCAGTCTGAACGGCCCTCTTGGCAAACCATGGGTCTGCCAAGGTCCCTGGGACCTTTAGCCTCAAAGTCAGGAGTTTCCAAGTCCTTCCTTCTCTTTGGCTCTCCCAGTCTGGCCATCCTAAGAAATGCCAGCGCTTTTAAAAAGTTTCGGCCATTCGTAACGGGTTAGTCCACTCCGGAAACATTCCCCAGCTCTGCTGACAGCTTGCCAGGCGACTTGGTGACGTGCTGCTCTCAGCGCATACAATGGGCATGGGAGAACAATGCCGAGGAGAAAAACATCCCGCCCGCGCGGCCCTGGGCTCACATCCTCCTAGGACCCCGCCCCTACATGGGGGGGTGGGGAGGGTAGAGAGAGGGGCTAGAGGACAACTCTGAGAGCAAGCAAGGGAGGGGAAGAGGAGGAGCTCACCCAAATTTCCCCGCTTGGCTGCATTCTGAACCAGTTGGGTGAGTCAGATTAGAAGTCAAATCTGCTTATTCTGGCTCTCCTGCCAGCCCTGGGGCCACTGCTCACTGCCCTGATGCTGAAACGGATTAAAACCTGAGCTGGCAAATAAAGCAGTTCAGAGTCACTGACCTATGGTGCACAGGGTTGGGGCAGGGGTGTGCCTGATAGGAGGCCAACTGTTGCCACTTAACCAACCATGTGCAAGGAGTTCAAAATCCCAAAGCCTCAGTTTCCCCATCCACTGAATTGGGGAAATCGTGCATGCTCTGTCTCCCTCACAGAAGGTGAGGCAACAAGGGCTACTGGGCATGAAAGCATTTTCGTAATTACTAAAAATATTAGCCAGGTGCGGTGGCTCATGCCTATAATTGCAGCACTTTGGGAGGCTGAGGCAGGTGGATCACTTGAGGTCAGGAGTTCGAGACCAGGCTGACCAACATGGTGAATCCCTGTTTCTACTAAAAATGCAAAATTGGCCAGGCGTGGTGACATGCACCTGTAATCCCAGCTACTTGGGAGGCTGAGGCAGGAGAATTGCTTGAACCTGGGAGGCGGAGGTTACAGTGAGCTGAGTTTGTACCATTGCATTCCAGCCCAGGCAACAAGAGTGAAACTCCATCTCAAAAAATAAAAACAAACAAACAAAAACCCAAATAATTATTTTAAAAATTACTTGGTCACCAAGTGGTGTCATTACCCTGACAAAGCCACTGGGGGAGGTCACAGTCAGGAATTAGAAAGCATGGCCGTTTTCAACCCAGGCAGCTTACAACTTAAACCTCAAAAAGACTTAAGACACTGAAAACCTAGATACAAGAGTGTAGCCTAGGCTGGGTGTGGTGGCTCACGCCTGTAATCCTTTCACTTTGGGAGGCCAAGGCAGGTGGATTGCCTGAGTTAAGGAGTTCAAGACTAGCCTGGGCAACATGGTGAAACCTCGTCTCTACTAAAATACAAAAAATTAGCCGGGTGTGGTGGCGGGTGCCTGTAAGTCCCACCTACTTGAGAGGCTGAGGCAGAAGAATTGCTTCAATCCAGGAGATGGAGGTGGCAGTGAGCCAACATAACACCACCACACTCCAGCCTGGGTGACAGAGTGAGACTCTGTCTCCAAAAAAAAAAAAAAAAAAAGAGTGTAGACTATAGACAGCTAGAATTTCTAGACTGTCTGGCTTGGGGTAAGTCTGGTTGGGGATTGGGAGAATGCTTGGGAAATTTACTGAGAAGTGGTCACTGTTCCTATGCTAAGCTCTGTTTTTTACTTAGGTTGTAGGTATTCGGGTGGCCTTTCAGGCAATGGAGGTTATGAGGGAGCTAAGGCCCCTGTGGACCCCTTGGCACCAGCATTGGCATAGGCCCACTTGCTACCACAGAACTGAGTGCATATGGGAGTATTCACAGGGCTGATCAAGGAAGGCTTCCTGGAGGAAGGGAGTTGGAGGCATGTTTGAAAGAAGAAGAGGGGGGATTATAAAACACGAAAGTGACAGCAGACACGTTTATGTAAAATCCAGGAGCAAGAATGAGACTCTGAGGGCATCCAGGGCCCACCTTCATTGTAGGGACAGAAGCACCAAGGTCTCAGCCGGGTGAGGGAGTTTGCCCAAGGCGCAGTGACTGAAACTGGAACTGGTGCTGCAGGGAGCTGGAAGGAAAGAAGGAAGTCCAAACAGAGGGAACGTGGACAGACTCAGGCACAAGGGCTTGAGGAAAGAGGTGCCCTCAGGGAAAATGGGTCCTTGGTCTAGTAGCAAGATTGTAGAGTATGCAGAGAAGTCAGAGCCAGGGTCCAAGGGGGCTTAGGCACCTTGCTGGCGAGGAGGCTCAACCCTTAGTGGTTACAGTGGGACAGTCAGCGGGATGTCCTGAAACCTCTCTGGAGCCCCTCTGCAGCCCAGGAACACCTAGGGGTGGAGGTTGGGGAGTAGAGTTTGGAATCACCTTGGAAACAAGATTGGCTGTACCCCGTGACTGTAAATGAGCACTTGAGTCTGAAGTCTAAGCTCAAGGCAGCAGGGGTAGCCCTGAGGTGCCTGCTGCTGCATGGAAGGGAAGGGGGAGAGCTGATCAGGCAAGAGTGGGTTCCAGCAAGTTCCTGACGCAGCAGACATTTCATGTTCATATTTTCATTCACCGCTATGAGCCTAGCAGTGAGGCCCAACTCAGTTTATGAGGCTTGCAAACCAGGTAGGTACTGCAGGGGCTGAGGAAGGGCAGTGGAGGGAGGTGGAAGGAGCAAGTCATCTGGGCAGCTGTTTGCAATCTCTGGGATAATCTCTACCACATCTGTGAAATGCAGATACCAAAGCCCACTTCAAAGCCATTGTTATTTCTGCAACCGATGTCTCTCTCCTTTACCAGGCTGTGAATTCCTTGAGGATAGAACACTCTATTTATTTCTGAATCTCTAGTGTTTCACAGAGTGGTCTAAGCCAAGGAGACTTTTTTTTTTTTTGAGACAAGGTTTGCTCTGTCGCCTAGGCTCGTGTGCAGTGGTGCAATTAGAGCTAACTGCAGCCCAAACTCGTGGGCTCAAGCACTCTTCCTGCCTCAGCTTCCAGAGTAGCTGGGACTACAGGCATGCACCACCATGCCCGGCTACTTTTTAAGTATTTTGTAGAAACAAGGTCTTGCTATATTGCCCAGCCTGGTTTCGAACCCCTTGCCTTAAGTAATCCTCCCGCTTTAGCCTCCCAAAGCACTGGGATTACAGGTGTGAGTCACTGGACCTGGACCCAAGGAGTTTTTTTTTTTCTTTGTTTTTTGAGACAGTCTCACTCTGTTGCCCAGGCTAGAGGGCAGTGGCACCATCTCAGCTCACTGCAACCTCTGCCTCCCGGTTCACGCAATTCTCATGCCTCAGCTTCCTGAGTAGCTGGGATTACAGGTGCATGCCACCACGCCCAGCTAATTTTTGTATTTTTAATAGAAACGGGGTTTTACCATGTTGGCCAGATTGGTCTTGAACTCCTGACCTCAGGTGATCCACCTGCCTCGGCCTCTCAAAGTGCTGGGATTACAGGCGTGAGCCACCGTGCCTGGCTCCCAAAAGTTTTAATAAATGTCTCTTAACTTTTAAAAAGTTTTAAAATTTAGGTAATGTTTGTTAAGTTCATCGCCTTTTGCCTAACATCTATCTGTTAGAATAAGTGACACCAGAATTCCCAAACTCTAATGGCATTTTGGGAAGATAGGTAGTTCTCCATACACAGAAAGGGTTTCATTCACTTGTGTGCCCCACGGAACCATTCCTCCTTTTAGTAAGAAACCTCTGGCTCCTGGTCACAGCCCTCACAGTGACACAGAGAAGGCAGGTGATGCCTGTTTCTACCCTCAGGGAAAGATGACATAACAACAGCTTACACTGTGTAGTGCTTTCTACATGACCAGGAAATTATTCTTCTTCTTCCTCTTCCTCTTCTTCCTCCTCTTTCTCTACCTCTTCTTCCTCTCCTTCCTCTTCTTCCTCTTTTTTCCTCTCCTTCTCTTCTCCTTCCTCTTTTTTTTTTTTTTGTTTGAGATAGAGTCTTGCTCTGTTGCTTAAGCTGGAGTGCAGTGGCACAATCTCGGCTCACCACAACCTCTGCCTCCCAGGTTCAAGTGATTCTCCTGCCTCAGCCTCCTGGGTAGCTGGGATTACAGGCATGCACCACCATGCCTGGCTAATTTTTGTATTTTTAGTAGAGACAGCATTTCACTATGTTGGCCAGGCTGCTCTCGAATTCCTGACCTCATGAGCTGCTCACCTTGACCTCCCAAAGTGCTAGGATTACAGGCGTGAGCCACTGTGCCTGGGCTCTGTGTGCTTTTCATATACTAATTCATTTAATCCACACTCATCCTATGATCACCCCATTTTGCACGTGGGGAAACTGAGGCAGAGAGAAGCCATGCTGTGTGGCTAAGGTCATACAACTAGGATGTGGTGGTGCCAGGATTCAGGCTGAGGCAGCCTGGCACAGGACCGCCTCTATTGCTTGTAAATCTCAACCTTGTCTCACCCCCACTCTTCTTCTTCTACAGAGAAGCCAGGCAGTAAATTCCATTATCAAGTGGAACATTGGCCAGAGGTGTGGAATCACAGGTGGCTGAAGGCACCCACTCAAGCCATCTGCCCAAGGCAGGAAACAGTACTGAGCCCTAACCTCTGGCCCCATCCCCTGTTCTCCGAGGTGGCCCTCCTACTCTCATCAACTCCAACGTTAAGAATCCCAGATTGAGGGCTGGGCATGGTGGCTCATGACTGTAATCCCAGCACTTTGGGAGGCCGAGGCAGGTGGATCACTTGAGGCCAGGAGTTCAAGGCCAACCTGGTCAACATGGCAAAACCCCATCTCCACTAAAAATACAAAAATTGGCCGGGCGCGGTGGCTCAAGCCTGTAATCCCAGCACTTTGGGAGGCCAAGACGGGAGAATCACGAGGTCAGGAGTTCGAGACCATCCTGGCTAAACCGGTGAAACCCCTTCTCTACTAAAAAATACAAAAAACTAGCCGGGCGAGGTGGCAGGCACCTGTAGTCCCAGCTACTCGGGAGGCTGAGGCAGGAGAATGGCGTAAACCCGGGAGGCGGAGCGTGCAGTGAGCTGAGATCTGGCCACTGCACTACAGCCTGGGCGACAGAGCGAGATTCCGTCTCAAAAAAAAAAAAAAATACAAAAATTAACTGGATGTGGTGGCACATGCCTATAATCCCAGCTACTTGAGAGGCTGAGGCATGAGAATCGCTTGAATCCAGAAGGCAGAGGTTGTAGTGAGCCAAGATCATACCACTGCACTCCAGCCTAGGCAACAAAGTGAGACTGTGTCTCAAAAAAAAAAAAAAAAAAAAAAAAAATCCCAGATTAGTTCATTCCCACACCCCAGAATCAGTCCTAGGTCCTGAAAAGCCAAGTCTGGCCTCAAAGCCAGTGACAGGACTGAGAGGATACCCCTGGCATCCTGCAATCCAAGGAGAATGGTGTTTGTCTAGCCCAGAATCATGCTTTGCCACATTCATCTGGCTTCTCTGAGGAATGTCTCATCTGCCAGTTACACTTTGCTACTCCACACAGCAAAAAAGAAAGATCCAAGGAATAGGGTCAGGCCGGGTGCAGATCTGGCCGCTGCCTCCTCAGGAACCTGGCAAGACGTACCAGAGGCAGTGGTGCCCCTGGAATTCCCAAGTGGTTTCCCAGTCTGGGGAACAAAGCATTTACTACCTCAAGAGGCAGCAGATTTCACTTTGAGTGACACTGACCCAGTGCCTTTTATCATAAATTCTCTTTCCATGTTTACTTTCCCAGCTACGTTTAAAGCTCCCATGGAGAAAAACTCTGGGTTGAGGTCATTTTAAAAGTCTTGCAAAATATTTTAAGTAGGATGTTCTTAATACATTCTTGCTGATTGAGATCTTATCAAGAGTGAAGAATGCAAGAAATAAAAGCATATGATCTTCCGCTTTACTTCCAGGAGGGAGACAGCTGGAATTCCTGCTTGTGGAGAAGTGGGTGGAAGTGTGCAGAGTGAGGATGTGAAACTTACTTACCTAGCACTCTGGGTCAGGCCCCTCCTGAATATTCTTTCTTTTTTTTTTTTTGAGACAGGGTCTCACTCTGTCACCTAGGCTGGAGTGCAGTGGCGCGATCTCGGCTCACTGCAGCCTCTGCCTCCTGGGTTCAAACAATTCTCCTGTCTCAGCCTCCCAAGTAGCTGGGATTACAAGTGTCCACCACCACACTCGGCTAATTTTTGTATTTTTAGTAGAGACGGGGCTTCACCATGTTGGCCAGGCTGGTCTCGAACTCCTGGCCTCAAGTGATTCACCCGCCTTGGCCTCCAAAAGGGCTGGGATTACAGGTATGAGCCACCGCGCCCGGCCTGAATATTCATTCTTAAATCCTCACAACCTTGTGAAACAGGTGTTATCACTATCTCCATTTTACAGAAAGGGAAACTGAGGCACAAAGCAGTTAAGGAACGTTCCCAACTTGACACAGCTTGCAAGCCGTAGAGCTGGGATTTGAATCCAAGTCTGTGTGATTTTGGAGCCTGTGTGATATTTCCCTGGTTGTGGAAGATTCCTTCTCCCCAGGAACCCAGGACTCAGCCAATCCCTCCTCCAGGGAAAACATGAGGACATTAAAACATTTTATTGTTCTCGAAGAAAAAAAAAAAAACTTGGCAAATTTTAATAGAATGACTAATGGACAACTGTCTTTCCCCCAAGTAGCTGAGACCTTAAGAAGCTGAGAGGAATAAAAGATTACATCCTAGCCGCCTCTGAGACGCTGAGCTACTAGGAGTGGGGTCTAAGTCAGAGTCAAGTTTGTATCCTGGGTACTGAAAACAGAGCCCGGCACAGAGTCTGGAACCATCTGGTGGATAATGAGTAAATTAGGGAGGGAGGAGCTCTGGAGAAGACAGGAAGATGAGGAACTGGGCTAGAAGTTTCTAGCCCAGAAAGGGGCAAGCAGGAGTGCTGACCACACGCAGGAGGGCAGCGGGGATCCTCCCAGCCACGCCCTGTCCATGCTTCAGCTCTCCATGTTTGCGTCACATCGCCAGGAAGGGCCCACGGGTGCAGGAGCAAGGGTTGATGCTTGGCATTGAGAACACACCTCAGGATCTGGAAGCTTGGGTGATTCAAGGGAGAGGCTACAAAATCTCCTTCCTTAGAGAAGAGGCTGGGTCAGATTATTGATCTCTGGATTTCAGTTACTCAGGGCCGCCCACTGAGTAATATCTAGTGCCCCCAAGGGGCACTGAGAGAAGGAAAAAGAAGCAGGAGGAAGGGAGAGGCGAAAGCAAGGGAGGAAGTGGAAGTGGCCATGTGGCACCTGCAATCTCATCAGAGCTACCCTTGGCCCCACCCGTCCTGTCTGGGAGAATTGGCACACACTCGCCTGGAGTCTGGGCACTGACCATCAGCAATGACGCCAGCCACCGGGCCTCCACAGCTAGGGTGGGAGCAGGGCCCCGGCGCCCAATGATGCCTTTAGTTGGCAGATGGCAGGAGGTTCTGAGGGTCCAGAAGAGGGGCTGGGTGATGGCAGGGGGCACTTGGTGGGGTGGGGGACAGTGACTTTTGCCCAACTCCCAGGTGCCTACTGGCTGCCTGTCAGACAATGCTTTTAGGTGACCAGAAGGCAAAGATTTCCCAGTCCCTGGAAACCAGATGCCCATTCTCCATGCAAACAACTGAGGTGGGATGTCCGTGCCAGCGCTGACACCTGCCCAGAGGCAGCTGCTCAGGTAGGCTGACCTGGGTTGGAACTGACAGTCCACCTTACTCCCTGTGTGGCCACGCAGGTTACCTAACCGTAGAGCCTCTGTGGCCCTCCCTGGGACTAGGATGACAGTCCCTCTCACAGCAACACAGGAGAGCAGGTGCTTCCCTTCCCCCTTCCCACCACACCTGCTGCTGCTCTACTACCACACGGGAGACCCTTCCTCTCCCTGCCCCAGCATCGTCCTCATAGGGACTGACATCTCCTATTAGACCCTCTGAGCCTTTAAAAACACAGGCCAGTGGCTTCCCATCTCAGAATAAAATCCAGAACCCCCACCACGGCCCACAAGCCCCCGCAAGAGTGAGCGGTTCTCAACCCTGGCTACATGTTAGGGTCATCTGAATCAATCTGAGGTGGGGCCGGATGGCAGCGCATCTTAAACACTTCCCAGGGGGATCTAATGGGCAGAGCCACTGCCCCACGTGATCCAGCCCTCCTGCCATGCTGCCTGGCTCACTCTGCCCTGGCCTCACTGCCTCTCACTCGTTCTCAAGCATGTTCACCTCAGGGCCTTTGTTGGAATACTCTGTCCCTGACAGTCCACCTGGCCCCCTTACACAACTTAGCTCACTTTTTTTTTTTTTTTTTTTTGTACAGGGTCTTACTCTATTGCCCAGGCTGGACGGTGGTGGCATGATCACTGCTCACTGCAGCTCGACCTGGGTTCAGGTGATCCTCCTACCTCAGCCTCCTGAGTAGCTGAGACTACAGGCATAAGCCATCATGCCCAGCTAATTTTTTTTTTAATAGAGATAGGGTCTCGATATGTTGCCCAGGCTGATCTCAAACTCTTGGGCTCAAGCGATCTGCCTGCCTTGGCTTCCCAAAGTGCCGGAATTACAGGTGTGAGCCACCATGCCCAGCCCATAGCTCACTTCCGATGGAGAGGTCCCTCCCTGACCAGGCAGTTCCCCACCCTATGCTATCACATTCTTCCCCCTCAACCCTGCCCCTGCTTTATTTTGTCTCATCACACTTATGACCCCCTTGATATGCCTGTTGATTTGGATAACGTCTTATAACCTCCACTGGAACATAAGCTCTATGAGAATAGGGGTTGTCCATCTTGTTCACAGATGTATGTCAGTGCCTAGCACAGCACTGGATGCACAGCAGGTTCTTGATAAAACCTGTTGTAATCAAGGCCATCTCTGCCGGCAGGTCTGAGCTTCTGGAAGGTGGGGGTGGAATGTCATGTATCTTGATGTCCTGGCATCTACCACAGGGCGAGGCATGGAGGCGGCTGTGGCCAATTCATGGTGCTGATGGTTTGCTTCTGGAGATAAAGGGGCTCAATGGGGGTGCTGTAGAGTGTCACGGCCAAAAGCAAGGGTCTGAGCAGAGATAGAGGTGGGGAGATGGCCCAAAGGAGGCTGGGATGCTTCAAGGAGGGAGGAAAGGAGCAGGCCTGCAACAGTGCCTGACACTTGGCTGGCCCAGGGGGCCTAGCAGGGTAGAGGAGTGGTAGCCTATTAGACATCAGCCCTGACCACTGGACCCAGACAGTAGGGGAACGGTGAGTGGGAGCCCACAGGAGGGTGAGGCAGGGGACAGCCAGCTCCAGATCCCACCGGGGTATAGGATGATGTGGGCAGTGCCAAGCATGGGAGCTGATATCACCCCCACCCTGTAGAGTTCAGCAAATAGGACATTTTGTCTGAAGCTGCAGGGCTGCTGCATGCCTCAAATGCCCCTGCCAAGTTGCCATGGTGGAGGGGAAGGCATCTGCACCCTGGATATTCCTGACCTGTCCCAGAAGCAGGCAGATGGCAAAAGTGAGGCCAGAGGGGGAAATGACTTGCAAAGGGCTGCTTTGGGCCGGGAATTCCTGCAGAATGGGGCAGGCTCCTGTTTTTGAGAGTCACTAGCATAAGGAAATGATTGCAGGGGTGCCCAGGAAACCGACACTCCAGGACATTGGGTTGTGTTGTAGCTCAGCCTGGTCCCTGGGAACCCAGTAGCAGCTCATGGCCAAAATCACTCAGCCCCTCTTCATGCCCGAACCCAGCTTCCTTCTCCGGAGCCATCACTTTTTGAGCACCAACCATATCCAAGGCCTGGTGTGGGCCTGTCCAGCGGAGTTCCACAACCCCAGGCTGGCCCGCATCCCCAGCCCTGGCAGCTTTCTAGGGCAGAAGCTCAGAGTGCCTGATGTCAGAAGTGTGTGTGCCTCCACCGCAGGGCCACAGCTGCAGCAGCAAGAATGGCTGCCCCCAGCGACTCCTAAAGATGCAGCCTCGCCGGGCCACCTCTGCCTGCCACAAGGATGGCCTTGCAAAGTGCTCCTTAAGGCAGCATCTGCCCATGTCCTTCCTTGTGTGTTTTCCTCCCTCCAGGGCCTCTGCACTGTCTCCACCTAACCCTCCTCACGCCTGCCACTCCTTGAAGACCACAGGGCTGGGGGGCAGACATCTGGGATTCTAATTTGGTATGTGACCCCAGGCTACCCCTGGGAGGCTCATGTCCTCATCTGCAAAGTGGGGAGAAAGGGGGGTTTCCACGAGGATTCAGTGAGATAATGCCTGGGCACAGGGCTGCCTGGCACCCAGCAGGGAGCTTAATAAATGTCTGGTTTCCAATTCCCACCACTGCATTTCCCAGCCCTTCTCCTCCCCTCAAGCACTAATTGTCTGAGTTACAATCCTACTTTGGTGTCTGGCTGCCTACAAGCAAAGTGAGGAGGTCTCGTTGGGTAGAACTGGTGCTGGGCTGAGAATGGAGCCCTGGCCCGCCCCTTATTTCCAGAGCCTTGGGAGACATCATCAGCCTCAGCATGAGCTTCCTCCTCTGGAAAGCAGCCACCCTCTCCAGTAACTGCAAACCATGCCGGCAAACTGCAAAGTGCTTAAGGCCAGGCACGAGGACAGGTCACGAGGCAGGGATTGGGGCCTGGTATTCTCAGAGTGGTCTCGGGAAGAACAAACCTGGACACTGAATTGGACAACAGCAGGATTCTGAGCACTTTGGGAGCTGTGTGTGATGTGGGCAGGGGTTGCGTCCAGATCAAAGATGGGGAGGTGGTCTAGGCAACAGCAGGAGGTGTATTCGAGGTCTGCAGTAATGCTTGCAGGGCCTGAATTACAGCAAGGCTCACACCCTCATCCTGCTGCCCTGGTCTTGGCCATCTCCCATGTCAACCCCATCTTGATCCTGCCTCCTCCCTCCCCAGAAGCCAGGGGGCCATTTGGTGCTGGGAACACAGGCGTCATCTGCACGGCCAGACCCCAGACCCCTGCCCAGGAGTCCTTCTTTGCTCTCCTGGCCAGCCCCACCCCACAGGCACCAACTTGGGCCAATGCCAGGCCACAGGTCAGACTCCCAGGCCTGGGGCTCCTCTGCCTACCCACAACCACCAGTGATGCTCCTCAGCAAAAGCCAACTTCTCGCTGCAAACGCAGCAGCACCCAGGATACAGCAGGGGGAATGCTAGGCACCTGTCCCACAGCCTGGGGTGAGGCGGAGGTCAGAGATACACACAAATCAAACTCTCTCCTCATTTTATATATATATATACAACACACACACACACACACACATATACACACATGCACACAAGCACGCCCCACCCACACTCATTAGGCCTGGAGAGGGGCCTTCGGTTCTCCATCTTTGGCATCAATCTATCAAAATCAGCTTTTCTGTATGAGACCGCTCGCTCCTTTCTGTACAACATGAATTAAATATATTATCCGTCTCTGCGCTGAGTCACAGGATGTTCACAGTACCGTGGGGAGGAGTGGAGGGTGGGGGCCTGAGGTGGGCAGGGCAGGGGCCCTGGGTAGAAAGGTGAGGCTAGCCTCCCCTTGGCCTGTGCCATTCAGGATCAGTCCAGTGTTGAGGACACCTGGGGGATACAGAGGGGAGCCTTCTTCAGGGGCCCTGGCCCCCCAGGCTCCCGGCCCCCCGAGGCAAGTGTCTCAGCATCACAGCCTGCTCCTGGTCCACATTCCTCTACCTCAGATGGTGGCATCTATACCTCTCCCTGTCGTGGCTGCCCTCTGGGGTGGCAGGGGCTCGGGAAAGCTGGTATTGGGATCAGGTGGACACGAGCCACAAGGGCCGGGAAGGAGGGATGGGGAGGCTGTGCGACCCTCCGGGAGCTGAGGTCAGCCCGGTACCAGCGTCAGGGTGACTCTGCATATCTGGGTGCTGTCCCCAGGACCCTGACCAGGCCTGGCTAATCGGAGCCCCAGGATGATAAGATAAGCAGAAGCCACCTGGGGAAGGGGTGGACAGGCAGGAGCCGGTCACAGCTCCAAGGGCAGTGAGCACGCTACCACCTGCCAATTTAAGGCAACTCCATTCAGACTGGTGAGCTGGGTGGGGGCTGGCTGAGGTGGCAGGCGTGCAACTGGCGGACCCAGGCCACCTCTGGACATAGCTGGGCATCCAAGCATGCCGGCGCTGCTCAGCCACGGTTCAAGCCAGAGGGTGTCGGGGGAATGAGGGTGGGGTAGGGCTGATGGAAAGAAAGGGGACTACTACTCCTTTTGTTGCTGTGGGACACCTGCCAGGTAGGGCAGGCTTTGGCACACATGTGGTTACCTAGGATTCCAGGGTCCCAGAGAGCATGCCATGTCTCTTCTTGCTCTCAGAAGGGAAAAAGATGAAACATCTGTGGGCTCCAAGGGACCAGAAAAGGGGACTACCAAACTGGCCCTAGGCAGGCCCCTGGGGGAGGAGGGTAAAGCCTGTATCCAGGGCACAGTGCCCATCCTGGCGCCTTAATTCTCTCGCCCATGTGCATCCCACGCAGGTGCCCAAACACTTCAGGGTGGGAGAGGGTACAAGGTCCCCCCTCCCTCTCATGTCTTCTCAGGGAAGCAGCTCATGCCAGCCCCAACGTGGGTAATGGAGGGGTTGGTATGCAGGTGAGGACTACTGGGGAGGCACGTGGGAAGCACAGAGAAGAAACAGCCGTGGCCAGCAGGGCTGCCAAACGGTCTTCTGGGCTGGCTGTCAGCCCTCGTTCTTCAGTCTTCCGAGGGCCACACAGGTTCCATCCTACCCGAATTTGTGGTCCATGTGATCTCTTGTCCTTTGGGCCACGGCAGGGTGGGCGCGGCTCAGAAGATGCTCTGCCGCCTGTTCTTCCCTCGTCCTGGAGAATGGAGGAGGTGGGGCTGCAGCGAAGAGGCTGGGCCAAGGCATACCCCAGACCAGCAGGGACAGTCACTGTCCCCCAGAGCTGCTCTGACAGAGCAAGCAAGGGCATGCACACAGGAGTGGGTCCGACCTGGTGTCAAATCCCATCTCTGCTACTTACTAGCTGCATGTCTTGTGATTTAACCTCCCAGAGCCTCAGTTTCATTGACTATGAAATGGGGAACAGTAGTAGTACCAACTTCAAGGGGTGTTTTAAGGATTAAAGGACAGGATGCATGGGAAGCATTTGTCAATGTCCAAGGCCATTGACTGTTGTAGGAACAAAGGACCGTTCTCCCAGGATGGAATCTGATTAGAGAGCTCAGAGTTTGCAAAGAGAATGCACCAGAGACAGCATGCCTCTTTGCCAGGGCTACTGTCAAACACAATGTCCTGTCTGGGGTGAGGGTTGAAGAGGGAAGAGCTGGACGAGGAAGCCTAGGCAGGAGAAACCAACCCCTTCTCTGCTCCCTGAAGACTCCAAAGGGAAGAAAGTGGCGGAGGGACCATGGGATTCCCCACTGGGGAGGGGTAGCCTGTCCTGGCTTCCACTAACAAGGGAAGGGCTCCAGGAGAGCACAAGCCCCTACCTGGCTGCTGGAAGGCCAAGCCTCGGTAGCCTGGGTCCTTCTGGAGCTGGATCTCTTTCAGGGAGAAGATGGAGGCAGCTGGGGGAGAGGACATGGTGGAGAGAGAGCTGGGTGGAGCGGGACCAACTGAGCCCTGGAGGCAGCGTCTCATTTCCACTGTTTGCCCCCTCAGTTTGCAGTGAGAACCCCAGCAGGGGAGGCCAGGTGCCGAGGGCTGCTCAGCTGGGCCTGGGGCTTCTGGCCTCTTTGTTCTGGTTCTTCTACCCACACTCACCACCCCCTTTCCTTGGTTCTGGGTGGCCCTGCTCCCTGCCCGGACAACACTCACTGTCTTCAAGCTGGTGCACACGCTCTCCCAAAGATCGGAAGTAGGGGTGACTCAGGGCAGCCTCTGCTGACATGCGACTCTTGGATTCATACTGAAAGGCACAGGGTGGGGCTATTGGGCCCTGGCTGGGGGGCTGCAGGGAACCCTCTGAGCAGCAGGACTCTTGTGCTGGTTAGAGCACCAAGGTGGGTGGGGCTTGAGACTAACAGGAGAAGCCCTAGGTCAGCCTCCAGCCCCTACCACAAATCCAACCTCAAGCCATCTCAAGACTCAGGGGAAGGCTCCTTGGTCTCCAGCCACCAGAAAAAACCAGAAATGAAACTTGAGGACAGTGACCTTCTCTTGAGATAGAAATACAGATGCAAACCAACCATGATTAGAAGGAGAACATAGCGTTGTGCCGATAACGACCCTTCACCGTGTGCCTTAGAAGACAGGCACCACACTAAGTGTGTCCTGTCATCTCAATGTATCCTCACTGCCAGCTTATAAAATAGGAATTAATCCCACTTTGCAGTGGAGGAAACGGAGACATGGAGGAGCTCTGTAACTTGCCCAGAGCTACACAGCTAGTAACGGTTTGGGCTCGCAGTGCAGAGACTCCAGAGGATGTGTATGGAGGCCAGCGCTCCCCTGGGCCTTGGGGTGGAGAGTACAGGGATGTTTCAAAGACGTGTGAACACACGAGCCACAGAAGTTGGGACGTAGGCCTAGCATGGGGCACGGGGACTTCGGCTCTTTGGCTGCCTCTCCCTGGGCCCCGCCGGGAGGTCACTCACCGGGAGCAGGCTGCTTAGGAGGTGGATGCCATCCGTATCCAACCTGCAAGGAGAAGGCGCGGACACAGGCTGTGCCTGAGCGGGGGTGGGAGAGCCAGGGCCACAGCAGGAGGGGCGGTGCGGGCGCCGGGGCTACCTGGGCGCGTGGTTGATGAGCGGCTGCGGGAGGTAGCGGGGGAAGCTGTAGGTGCGGAACTCGGAGAAGGCGGTCACGCCCGGCCACGTCTCTTCTGTGGGGGTCCCTGGGGAGACGAGAGAAGGTGGGGAGGGCCTGAGTGAGGCCCAGGGCCAAGGCCGACTTGAAAGGAATGCAACGTAGCAGGTGGGAGCAAAGATGGCCGAGGCCACAGGGGGGTCCCCGCCCGGGAGAGAACTAGGCGAGCCGCTCCTCCCCGTCCCGCTCGGCGCCTGGGCTGGACGGAGTTCCAGCGCCCCCTGGTGGTGAGAGGGGCGGAGCAGCGGGAGACTGACCGAGGAGGCGGAAGATGAGGTGCAGCTCCTCCTTGACTGTGGAGCCCGGGAAGAGGGGCCTCCCTGTGGCCATCTCGTAGTGGATGCAGCCCACGCCCCTGCGGGGAGCAAGGGGCAGGGGCGGCATCAGGCAGGGGCGGCCGCCCTTCCTAGGGCTGCTCCACCAGGGCACCAACGACGACCTGCCACAGCTGGCTGCAGGGGTCGTGGCTCTGGCGGCGGAGGGGTGGCCCAGGGCAGTGGAGGCTCCTAGAACTGCCCAGCCCCCACTACAGCCCCTCTCTGGGGGCTTCCCTGGGCTCGGGAAAGCTGCGACCTCTCCCCTTTCGCTCTGTGAGGTTTGGGTCTGTGCAGCCAGCGCCCATGTGGCAATTCTCTCAGCAGTGTTGTCTCAAACTCTCTCCACTGTGTGCCCCACTGGAAGAGAGAAGTACATAAATCCGTTCTCCGGGGGAACCTCGGGGCGGAGTCACAGCAGCCATTCATCACCACTGGCGGTTCGGCTTGCAATTTGGGCTGATTTTTCATTTTACACCAAATCATACGCTTGTTCATTTTAACATAAAAATAGTACTTCTCTTTCAAAATTTTCACTGGGACTGATGCTTGGGGAAGATTCATCGTATTTACTATAGGGGCCCTCCTGGACTCTCTGGGTCTCTGGTAACCTCCCACAGGCCCCTGGGGGAGGGTCTATTTAAGCCAGGGAAACCCTAACCGATTATATTTCAGACTTAATTTTTTAACATCTAGTTCAGCAGGATGTCACATGGCTTTTAGGCAAAGGAAGTTAGGAAGTTCTTCCCCGAGGCCCTTGGGGCAGCAAGAGAGTCTGGAGGTGTGGCCAGGCCTGTCCTCCCCTCCTCGGTCCCGACAGCGCTCACTCACCACATATCAATGGGGGTGGAGTACTCTGTGGATCCCAGCAGCACATCGGGGGGCCTGTACCACAGGGTCACCACCTCATTGGAGTAGGTCTTTGTGGGCACTGACTTGGCCCTGGCCAGTCCTGGGGGCAGACATGTCACTGGACCTCTGTCCACAGGTGCTGTGGGGTTGACTGCTATGCCCTCCCCCACTGCACCCACACCTTGAGGCACCCCAGTGGCATCAGACCCCGGCCCTAGCCCCAGCCTCACCGAAGTCGGCCAGCTTCAGCTCCCCCTTCTCGTTGATGAGCAGGTTCTGGGGCTTCAGGTCCCGGTGCAGGATCTTGCGGTGGTGACAGTAGGCGAGGCCCCGGAGCAGCTGGAACATGAAAATCTGGGAGAGGGGGAAGAGAAATGTGAGGTGGAAGGTGGTCCTAAGCCTCTGCTCCAAGGCTGGGACCGGGATGGGGGCAGGGGTTTGGCAGTGAGGTCAGCACAAGCCCCTCATTCTCCTGCCCACCCTGCAGCCCCCATCCTGGGCCCAACCCACACCAGGGAGTCCCATCCAGAGGGGAGGACACCAGGGATGCAGAAGAGGCAGTGAGTGTGGGGGAGGCCAGAGAAGTCTCAGTCAGGAGCACGGGGGTCAGGATGCCTGCCTATGTGGAGACATATGTGCTTGATCTTTTTTTTTTTTTTTTTTCTTTTTGAGACAGCGTTTTACTCTGTCACCCAGGCTGGAATGCAGTGGCGTGATCATGGCTCACTGCGGCCTCAACCTCCCGGGTTCAAGTGGTCCTCCTGCCTCAGCCTCTCAAGCAGCTGGGACTATGGGTGCACGCTACTGTGCCAGGCTAATTTTTCAATTTTTAGTAGAGATGAGGTCTTGCCATGTTGCCCAGGCTGGTCTCAAACTCCTGGGTTCAAGCCATCTTCCTGCCCTGGCCTCCCAGTGCTGGGATTGCAGGCATGGGCCAACACGCCCAGCCTTGATTCTTTAACAAACACCAGAAGAGGTCATTCATAACCCCCAGTTTCCCCAGAAGCCTCCCTGCATTCTGGCAGGTAGCTCACACTCCCATTTGACAGATGGGGAAACTGATGTTCAGAGTTGGGAGTGGATTTTATACCAACAGCTAGACAGTGGCAGAGAGTGTGTGTCTGTTCCTGGGGTAAAGTGCTCAACCCAGTTCCTAGACTCGTTGATGGCACTGCCCTCTCTCTTTTTCCCAGGTGAGAAGGTCTGAGCCACCCCAGCAGCCGGATCCCTGGAGGTGAGAGTGGGTCCCCGCACTGGGCTTCTGAACAGGTGGCTGCCAAGATGGGGGGACCCTGCCCCTGAGGCCTCACCTTGACGTTGTGCATGCTCATGAGGTTCCCACAGTGATCCAGATACTGCTTCAGGTCACTGTCCTGGAACACAGAGCGTGACTCAGTCCTGCCCCATGGCCAGAAGCCCGGACACAGGCTGAGGAGAGGAAGCCCCTCCCTGGGAAGGGCCCACGCCCACTAGTGGGACAGGTCCCTGGCTTGAGCCACCCCTAAGCCTGAGCTCTTGGCCCACTCCTGCACGGGAACATCTGAGAACCTGATTCCAGAACAAGGCCTGGTTCGCCCTCATCCCACCTCTCCCACTTCCTCAGCTTCCCACTCCCCTACCCACACCCTGTTTCTACCACAAGAGGGAGAGGCTGCCAGCCCCAGCCCGACTCTCACCAGGTACTCAAACACCAGGGTGAGGGACCGATCTGTGTGGATGAGGTCATGCAGGGTCACAATATTGGCGTGCTTCAGGTTCTTCAGCAGAGACACTGCGGGGAGACGGGCCTGCCTGGGTCCCCAGGACGCCATGTGTCCCCATACCCTCTTTTCTTGGGGTCAGCTCCAGGAGTCCCACTCCAGCAATGACCCTCCACCCCCAGCTCCTACCAGGGCGCAGGCTGGTGAACCCCTCCTCCTGAAGCCCCAGGGGGAGTGTGGGAGCCTAGGACGCTGTACCCTCTCGGATGGCAGTGCAGGGCGCTCCCTCCTCATGCTCCAGCCGGATCTCTTTCAGGGCCACGAGGTTCTCCGTCAGTTTGCTGCGCCCTTTGAAGACTGTGGCATAGGTGCCCTGGGATGGAGGGCCGCAGCGGTCCCAGGCACATTCAGGTGCTGCTGGCCTCTGCCCAGTGTCTCCCCATTTGTGCCTCTGCCTGGGCTATGACTGGGGCCTGAGTGCCCTTCCTCCCTTCACTGACATGCTGTTTCCTCCAAAGCCTACTTCCTCCAGGAAGCATCCCTAATGACCCCCAGTTGGAGTGAATCCGTCCTTCCTCTAAGCCCCAGCACGTCGTGTGCCCCTCTATGATAACACCAGGTTTTTTCTTCCCTATATGATGCTGATGTTTACACAGAGGTCACCTCTTTGGGCTCCTGGAGGGAAAGGGCTGTGTGTTGCCCTCTCTGTAAACCTTCACCCACCCCAGGCCTCTGCACAGTGACAACAGAAATACTTAAGTGATATAGCACTTCCTACGTGCCAGGCATTGTCTGCGTGCTGTACATAACCTGCCCAATCCTCGCAATAACCTTATGTGATAGGACAGTTACTATCTCATTGGACAGAGGAAGAAACTGAGGCACACAGAGAGGTCATGTAACTCACCAAAGGTCACAGAGCTAGTAAATGGCGGAGGTAGGTTTTGAACCCAGGCAAGAAGGACTTGAAGAAAAAAAAAAAAAAGACTGGATTCTGCCCAGGGCCATGGCTACTCTATCCTCACGCCCTCCTTCAGGATCTGAGCCCACTTCAACCCCTGCCAAAGGCTGGGCCAGAGTGCACGGCCAAGACTGTGCACCTCTATGGGGCAGGGGCCATGAGAGGGCCAACCAGAGAGGGCCGACCAGGGAGGTCTGCCCCTCCTCCAAGCCATCCTGCCTGGCTATTTGGAGAAGACCATACCCAGCCTCTTACCTCTCCCAGTTTGTCCAGTTTCACGTATGTTTCCAGTTTCCCAAAGCCAATGTCTGACTGAGAGGGAGAGACACAGAATGCCATGAGCTTGAAGCCCTTAGCAGCTCCACAGACATGACACCTCCCCCAACTCCAGCCTCTGGGAGGGAAGGGATGAGACCCCATGGTGGAAGGGGCTCGTTTTCCCTTTATCCCTGTGATAAAGGACAGAGCTCATGGAACTGTGAGTTTCTTCCTCTCAGGACAGCCGAGAGTGTGGAGCCCAGGGCTGTGGCACCTGGGATTGTTGCACATCTTGGCTACCTGTGTCTCCGACTGAGACCACAAGCTCCTCCAGAGTGAACGCTGCCTTTTTTCCCATTTTACCTTGAGTGTCCAGTTCAGAACCCACCTACCTGACGGTGTGTCTCATCAGCACACTTCTAGCTCAGGTGTATCCAACCCTTAACAAGACGGATTCCCGGACCCCCTAGCCGGAGAGGCTGATTCTATAGGCGTCTGGAGGGGTCTTAGAGTCTGTGTTTTGTAAGATGTCCCAAACAGCTCTGATAGGCAGCTAGGACTGGAAGGCACATGCCAGCTGGCCTATTGATCTTAACCATGTGGAGATCGTGGGACCTGGTGTGGGCTTAGAGTCCCATTCTAGCCCAAGTGGGACCCATCTAGGAAATGGATGATGTAGGAGGACGATCTAGTTGAATGCACTCAAGCCAGCAGGTGGCGCCAGAGGCCCAGGAATCTTCCTGGAAACACCATATAGGCCTCAGCTGGGACTGATATGCCTGTGCTGGGAAGGGCATATCACCCCACCTTGTGTCCTCTGACCCTCTTGGGACTCACCAGGGAGGCCCGGCGGGACATGCGGCTGGGCGGCTTGGGCAGATCTGGGCTCTCCATCTGTAGCTTCTGTAGGAATTCCTGGGGCAGGCGGATATCCATGGGCAGAGAGAGCCTCTTGCTGACGTCCTGTGGTGACAGGGATGAGATGGGGACACCACTGTTGGCTTCAGGGTAGCTAGGGCTGTGGGGCCCCAGACGCTCACTCTGGACCTAGCGTTCCCTGCAGAACAACCATTCAGAGCCCAATCACAGGCTGTGACCCCAAGCTCACAGCTGCTCCCAGTGTGTGCTCAAGACATACACATGAACACCCGGGGCTGCTGTGTGACCTTAGCACAACCAGGTCACTCTCCGCCTCTCTGGGCCACAGTATCACCATCTGTGCAACATCAATCTCATGCCCTTACAGGCACTGATTCTGTAAGTATATTTTTTCATATATTTGGGCCTATGTGTGTGGATCAAATAGTCAAATTGTCTAGCCCTTGCTAAGTTCAGGAATGTTCTAAGCACTTGGCATAGATTAACCCATTTAATCCATGATGACCATTTTAAAGACAAGGAGACCATGGTGCACAGAGGTTGAGTAACTTGCTCAAAGTCACAGAGCTAATGAATGGCAGAGCTGGAATTTGAACTCACAAAGTCTGGCTGTAAGGCAGCTGCCCTCCTGTGCACACCCCTGTGCGTGCATCCTGCCACCTTCCGGGGCAGAGCTCCAGAGGCCCTCACCTCCATGGAGAAGCGGCGCTGGTTCTGCCGCCGCTGGAACTGCACGCCAGGGGACAGCTGCCCCAGCTCCTCCCCGCTGTCCGTTGGGGAGAAGGTGCTGCACTCCTGCGGGGGGTCTCTGCCAAGAGGACCGAGCTGCAAGTCTAAGAGGGACAGGCATCAGCTCCCCTCCCTGCCTCTCTGCCCTGAGGGAGAGGAGGGTAGCCCCCCCTCCCCCAGCCCTGTGCTCCTCTCCTAAGGCCAGTGGGGAGGGGTTGGGCGGGGAAGGGAAGGAGGTGCCTGGGGAGTGTCTGGTAAGTGGGAGAGGTGCTGGGTGGACCCAGACTTCTCACCCTCGTTCCGCCGGTTGTGGAGCTGGTTGAATTGCTCTGTGAATTCAGCCAAGGATTCTTCGATGGTCTCAGTGCGGGGCACTGACAGGGAGAAACGGCGCTTAAAGTTCTTCATCTTGTTCATGATCATGAGGGACCGGGCAGCCAGGTCCTGAGATGGGAGGTGTGAGAAGAGCAGGTGAAATGAACAAGGCATACCAGTCTGGGTCTCCACCAACTGGGAATTCAGCTGTCTCTTTCCATCAAGTTCTGTCGACCTGTATGCCACCATCACTGGGAGCCAGGGTTGTGTCTTCTCCAAAGTTTGACCCCCCTGAGGGTGGGTGTTCACCCTCTTCTTCCCAGTTACCCTCTTCCTCTCAGCAACTCTCAGCACTGCCCCCATCTCCCGCCAACAACCCACCCGGCCACACCCCGTGCAGTTCTCTATGGACCACTTAGTCCAGCAAAGTACTGGTCATAATAGCAGGCATGATGTGCAAAGAGGATCCTGAAGACCCCCCAGACCTGAGCCCTTTAGCTGCTAGAGGTCTAGAGAGTTCTGGGGGAAGGGCTGGGGTGGCAGGGAGGGTGCCAGAACCGGGCAGTCGTTGGGCCAGGAGAAATTTACTAACTTGTGTCCAAGGGCTTGAATGTGTCAACGGCCAGTAAATCTTACTGACCAAGGCCCATAAACTGAATGTCAGCTTGGCCAACACCCTTGGGACATGATTGGGTCCAAACCTCATTTCACCTCTGATACTGACACATGAAGGTCCCTGCTCTGGCACGCCCCAGGAGGCAAGAGGGGAAAAGGAGGAGGGAGGGGAAGAGTGCATCAGAGCTGGCCAGCTGCATCTCCTCTCCAGCTGAAATATGGGAGGTCAAGAACAGTGGAAGGTCTCAGGGCAAACACAGAGGCTTGCCAGGAATACAGTCGAGCCCTAGGGAAGATGAGGCCTGATCTCTGCTGGCCTCTTCCCAGGCCGGAGCCCTCCAGGCAGGCAGGTATCCCCTACTGAGAACACCATGCAGGAGCAGTGTGAGCTTTCTGCCCACCCCCACGGCCCTGTCCCCAACCATGAAAGCTTTCTTCTTCAGGCTCTCCAGCTCCTCGTGCCCTCTGGTCTTAGGGGAGGAGCACAGGGCTGGGGGAGGGGGGCTACCCTCCTCTCCCTCAGGACAGAGAGGCAGGGAGGGGAGCTGATGCCTGTCCCTCTTAGACTTGCAGCTCTATCCTCTTGGCAGAGACACCCCCATAGAGGATGCCCTGCTGGCCACCCAATGAGACCCATGCAACTGCTTTTTCCTGCAGACCCTCCTTTCTCCCTCCTGCCCTGAAAACCCAGAGCAGCACTGTCCCACCTCCCCTCCACTTCCCTTCATGGTTTCCTACATGCTCAGTGCAGCCCCCAGTCATCCTGCTCTGCACACATTGCCCTTGAGGCCTCACAAGGGCTTCTGCCCATGCCAGCAAGAAGGCACCACGGGGTGAGCCCTATGATGGGCTGCGCTGCACCCGCTCCCAGCTGTTACCCATGCATCAGGCACAGCCCACTCCTGGAGGATGCTCTCAGCCCTGCCACTGGCCAGCACCTGGTTGCCAAGGCGACCAGGCCTTTCCCGAATCCTCCTGGTTTAAGGGATTATGGATCAGTAACATGTTGGCTTTGCTTAATGATCACATCCTTCTGTCCTCAGCCAGCCTGCAAAGGGTCCTCTGTCTGGCAGCGCATGCTCCTGGCTGCCCCCAAACACAGCTCAGTGGTGGCCCTCCAGCCACCCTGATCCCAGCCGAGATTCATGGCTGGGTATGAACAGGCTCTCCTTCATTCCTTCAGCAGGCTGGCACCTCTCAGAGTGGAGGCCTCAGGTTTGCAGTGCTAGGAAGGTCCATCTCTGTCAGTGGGCCCTGAAGTCTCACTCAGTTCCACTCAACAAACAAACTGGCCGGGCATGGTGGCTCACGCCTATAATCCCAGCACTTTGGGAGGCTGAGGCAGGTGGATCACTTGAGGTCAGGAGTTCGAGACCAGCCTGGCCAAACATGGCGAAATCCTGTCTCTACTAAAAATACAAAAAAAATTAGTGGGGCGTGGTGGCACATGCCTGTGATCCCAGTTACTTGGGAGACTGAGGCAGGAGAATCGCTTGAACCCTGGAGGTGGAGGTTGCAGTGAGTGGAGATTGCGCCATTGCACTCCAGCCTGGGTGACAGAGCAAGACTCTGTCTCAAAAAACAAACAAACAAACAAAAAAAAAAAACTGAACACCTAATATGCGCCAGCATTGTGCCAGGCATGAGGGTTTCAGAGGCAAGTAAAGGGTGGTCCCTATTCTCAAGGAACTCAGGGGCTGGTGATGCCTCCTTTGATGAGAAGGTAGCTGAAAGTGCTTCCTCTTTGGCTTCCTTGGCAAAGCCCACCACCCTTGGACTTTCCTGATTCCCCATCCCTAAACTCCTTCCTGTCAGTCATCTTCAGCTGCTCCTCCATGGCTCTGTGCAATGTCTCAGGTCTGCTGTCTGCAGGACTCTTGCAGACAGGAAGCTTCCAGAGGGCAGCCACCAAGCCTCACACTTGTGTATAGCATCCAGGCCACTGGAGGCTTCGTGATGGTGGCAGGAGGTATGGGTCCCAGTGACAAGAGGACCCAGACACTCCTACCTGGTGACTCCCATTTCCAAGTAAGATAGGAGAGTGGAGATGGCCCCCTTTACAGATCAATTATTTTCTTTTTTTCTTTCTTTCTTTCTTTCTTTTTTTTTTTTTGAGATGGAGTCTCACTGTCACCCAAGCTGGAGTGCAGTGGTGTGATCTTGGCTCACTGCAACCTTCCGGGCTCAGGCAATTATCATGCCTCAGCCTCCCGAGTAGCTGGGATTACAGGCCTGCACCACCACACCCAGCTAATTTTTGTGTTTTCAGTAGAGACAGGGTTTCACCATATTGGCTAGGCTGGTCTCGAACTCCTGACCTCAAGTGATCTGCCTGCCTCGACCTCCCAAAATGCTGGGATTACAGGCATGAGCCACTGCACTCAGCCAACTATTTTCAAAGACAGCTGAGCATTAGAATCACCAGGGAGCATTGTAAAAAAATTCAGATTCCTAGGTCTTACCCTGAGATTCTGGAACTGAGGTTCTGAGAATGGTGTCTGGGAAAATGCATTTGAAAAAACATCTCCAATGATGTACACCTGGAGCCGTGACCAGGAAACATCTAAGGTCCAGGTCAGGGACAGTTATCTGCCCAGGCTTCCAGATTACCCTCCTGTGCTGAGGCAGGGGATCTTCAGAGCAGGAGGCCCCCCACAGGAGAGAAAGTCTCTCTGTCCTGGAAGCCGGCGCATCTGCACCAACCGATGTCCCCGTGCTTTGTCATGGTTGTTCTCTGGGGGTGGGGAGAGGCGGGCACTTGGCTCCCTGGGGTCTGAGCTCTGCCAGGAGGGAGACCAGCCACACCCCTTTCTAAAAACAGGGCTTCCCCATAAAACTGTCCTGCAGTCTGGGATTTATGGGATGGCCTGTTGGATTTGCAGCTCAGGAATCTACAAGTAGCAGCCATAAATCTCACACCCTTGCTCTCGATTGTAGGCTGAGGGGAGGGGAGCTCATTAAAAGCCTCCGGGAAGGAGGCCCCCCATTTCTGCAAGACAAAGGAGATTCAGCCCTGAGTCACATCTGCTCTCCCCAAGGTTCAGTGAGGAGCAAGGAGCCACCAGCCTGTGCCTGGGGTGGGGTGAACGCAGGGAGACGGAGGGAGGGTGAGGCCAGAGGCAGCTGAGTGGAGCAAGAATGTGGGGCCAAGCAGTGCAGGCGATGCAGACCAGCTGTTCTCCACCCGCAGGAGAGGAGCCCGAGAGGAAGTGTCTGTCAGTAGCAGGAGGGATGGGGGTCAGATGTAGGATGGACTTCCTGATGGAGGGATGGAGGTCAGATGTAGGATGGACTTCCTGATGGAGGGATGGGGGTCAGATGTAGGATGGACTTCCTGATGGAGGGATGGAGGTCAGATGTAGGATGGACTTCCTGATGGTGACAGGGGAGCAGGCGGTGGGGGTGGTGACCACAGCAGAGTGGATGTCTCTCTCTGCTGGGGACAATCGGGGCATTGAACCCAGCAGGGTCTTGGGTGTGACAGGGCAGACTGGGCAGTGAATAGTCTGTTGTTCCCTAGGTCAAGACACAAGATGCCTCTGTCATTTTTCCCTTGGGAGAGTCAGCTCCTCAGATTTGGGGGTTGAGGGGGAAGGGAGACAGGAAAAAGGCCTGTCACCTTAGTGCTGTCTGCCCCTCACCCCCAAGTGGGGACAGAAGGACTCAGTATGACCAGCCTGAGGCCAGCCCAGGGCCAGGCACAGCACAGCCTTTGTCCTCAGGCCAAGGAGCCATCTGGGGCTGTCCCCGTGCAACTGGTGCCAGGGGAAGAGGGCAATGGGCATCCAGGGATGCTGGCCTGGCAGTGGGGGGTGGGGGAAGTTGAAGGAGCAGAGTCCCACTGAGGAGCTGCAGGGTGGGCAGGCAGACCCCAGCCAGCCTCCCTCCCACCTCCCTGCCCAGGTAAGTCATAAAGCTCTCAGCCCGCTCCAGTTGCTTCCTTCCAGGGACACAGCAGCCGGCCCAGAACTTCCTGCTGGTGCCAGAGCCATGAGTGGCACAGAAGGAGGAAGGAGGAGCCAGGCTGGGAGGAAAGCCAGCACTTGCCAGAGGCCACTGTGCACCCAGTGAGCAGGGCTGGCCTCCCAGAATGTTAGCAGGGGAAGATGCTCACACACCCTCCATCCCCATCCCTTGCCCAGTGAAGATGCTGAGGCTCCAAGAAGGGAAATGACTTGCTCGAGATCATGCAGCAGTTTCCTGGTTGTTGCGAAGTGCACAAACGTGACCATATTGCTCCTTTCTTCTCCTGCCTGGAGCCCTCCCTGCCCTTGCCCCTTCCCTGTGGCCTAAGCTTGACTGTTTTCTCCCACTCTGAATTGCATGCCAAACAAACCCAAACTCTGGTGCTACCACTAGCGGGCTGTGGAATCGCAATAACGTTATAAAACCCCTCTCACTCCTGGCTCCAATCATTCATTCAACAATCATTGAACACCTGCTGCATGCCAGGCACTGTTGCAGACCCTGAGAATCACAGATGAATGAAACAGATATTAATTCCTTTCCTAATACCTTCCATCAGGGGCAGGGAGGTGCAGACAATACACAGAATGAATACACAGTATGATGGATGGTGACAAGTGCAATGATGGGAATTCATGCAGGAAAGAGGGAAGGTGTGGGAAGTGCAGTTGCAAGTTTAAGCAGGGTGGTCAGGAAGGCCTCCCCGAGAAGCAGGTGACATCTCAGGAGAAATCCAGAGTAGGTATAAGGTGAGGGGGTCAGTCTTGCAGGGTCTGGGAGAAGCAGGTCAGCCAGGGAACAGCAGGGGCAAAGGTCCTGAGGCAGAAGTGAGTCTGGTTCACTGCAGGATGATGATGTGGCTGGAGAGGATGCTGGATGGGAGCGCGGAGCAGCTGTGTTGGGCCTCGAGGGGTAAGGAGGGCTTGATCAGATGACTGACATGATCTCACTGAGGCTTTAACACGCTGCTGTGTTGAGAACAGACAAGGGGAGCAATGGGAGAGCAGGGAGCCCGGGCAGGAGGCTGCTGCTGAGGCCCAGGGGAGAGAGCTTGGTGGTGGCTGGGACCAGTGTGGAGCAGCGGAGGTGGTGAGAAGTGGCTGGATTCAGGCTATGTTTTGAAGGTGGAGCCAAAGAGCTTTGCAGATGGATTGCATGTTGTGGGTGAGAAAAGAGTCAAGCATGACTCTGCAGGGTTTTGGCCAAGCAGCCGGAGTGGAGGGATGGAACAGTCACTGGAGGAGACAAGGCATTCTGGGAGTAGTGGTTTCAGTGGGAAGACCACGAGTTGGATGTTGAGCAGGTGACATTTTCAATGTCCAGTGGTATCTGAGTGGACATGCTGGGGGAGCCAACACAACACACCGCTGGCACAGGGAAGATGTCCAGCAAAGCTTGGCTCTCGTCTCTCAAGTTCCTGCCCAGACAAAAAGAGTCCTCATATAAACTTCATCAAACATCCACGCAGACTTCCTTATTGAAAAGTGCTTTCGGATTCCAGGATAGAAGAGGGCCAGGAGACAGGGAGCAGGATCATCTCTTGGCAGATGTGAGGGGGAGAAGGGCCAGGGAGGCAGGGTCCCCCCTCCTTAGACAACTGCAGGGCCACTCAGGGTGGGGCCCGTGCAAGGCAGGGAACCCTGGCTCCTGGCAGACAATCTCCATCTTCTATCTTAGGAGGAAAGAAAGCTCCACAGAGCAGGCCCGGCCAGCCCCAGGGCCCCAGTGTCCAGACAGGGCAGATTCCCAGCCCACTGACTGCTGGGACAACCTGTCCCAGGCCCCAGACCTAACACCTGCCCTGGGGCCGGACCCCTGAGAGACCTTGACCTAGAGACCATGGAGGTGGAGAAGGAGGTTGGTGGAGCATCCTGGGAATCTGAGATGCTGTACACTGGAGAGCGGGAAAGCCAGCTTCACTTCTTAAGCTCCTGGGGCCAGGACTGGCGTCTCCTCCCAGCAAACCCCTTCAAGATGCCTCTTTGCCCTCCTCTTGAACAAGCCCCGATTCCCCAGCCTGCACCTAAAGGCCCTTCAAGATCTGGGGCCCCTTCCTCGCTGGCTTTGCCCCTCCTCGTTGTCCCCTGCATGCTGTATAAGTCCATGGGGCCTTCAGGAGCTTCCCGGAACTCACCCCACACCCCCAGGACCACCAGGTGCCCCTCCTTCAATGGGGCATGACTTTTCACCTGTCTCCCTCACCTGGAGCACATTGGTCTCTATGCCTGGTGCTGGTGGCATACAGCAGGCACATGTCTGCTTTACAGGCACATATGGAGCATCTGCTGTGTTCTAGGCACATGTTAGATGCATCCCCAAGTCCCTCTTTTTGTTTTGTTTGCTTTTCTTTTCAATCTTGGTCTCTGTGGGCCCGGGGGCAGGGGTTGGGGGATGTAACTTGCGGCTGCCCACTATCTGAAGCCCATAGGGTCTGCCCCTCAGTCACGAAGGCTGACCACCAGCCAGGATCCCTATGACACCCTGTCTCCCAGTCCCTGCCCCCGCCTCGGTCACTCAGCCACTTTGGGCTTTGGGTGAATTTCAAATAACTAGAGGCCATGGCTGACCAAGTTTGCAGTCGTCATGAGCTAGGACCTCAGAGACATTCCCTCCTCCCAGGGAGAACTGTGCCTGCTGGGAGCCTGCAGATACCATCTCTTCCTTCATCCTCCAGCTGACCCTGTTCTGCACAGCTGGAGGCCTTAGTCTCCAAGAGCCTGGGACAAACCTCAGGGGAAGCCAGTCACCGCTTAGGTGCCTGCAGCTGTGGTGGCATCAGCAGCAGAAGCCTTGGGGCCTCCTCACAACCTTGCCCTGCCCCAGCCTAGATGAGAGAGGCTGCAGGCCTGAAATCTTCAGTGTGGTCAGAAATGAGCATAGCCAGGCCTGCAGTCACCCTGCCAATGAACAGATGCTCTGGACAGTCCCGGAGCTCCAGGAGGATTCCCACAGCCTCTGTTTGGAATGCAGGAAGTAGGCGGGGAAGGCCTTCCGGGAGCAATTTGGGCAAACCTGTCGGATGTCTGCTCAGGAGGCAAAGTGGGGATCAGGGTCACCTCTGCTCCAGACAAATGCACCGTTGTCTCCTAAAGTCTCACTCCAACCAGAAATGTCCTGCAGTGAGGAACACACGGTGTCTAGCCCTGCTCTCCAAAATTCTCTGCAGTTTGGGGTCATGGAAGAAACCCCACTTAGTAGCTGTGACCTGGGAAGACACCCTATGCCTCAGTTTCCTTGCTGCTAACTGAGAATAATACTTGGCCTCCAATCCAACCGCCATAAGCGTCCTAGACTTAACTTTTTCAACTGCTTTCTGATGGTGTCGTTTGCCCATTTAAAATCCTTCGCCGGGCGCGGTGGCTCAAGCCTGTAATCCCAGCACTTTGGGAGGTCGAGACTGGCGGATCATGAGGTCAGGAGATTGAGACCATCCTGGCTAACACGGTGAAACCCCGTCTCTACTAAAAAATACAAAAAACTAGCCGGGCGACGTGGCAGGCACCTGTAGTCCCAGCTACTCAGAAAGCTGAGGCAGGAGAATGGCGTGAACCCGGGAGGCGGAGCTTGCAGTGAGCTGAGATCACGCCACTGCACTCCAGCCTGGGCGACAGAGTGAGACTCCGTCTCAAAAAAAAAAAATCCTTCAAAGCAGCTGGGGTGGTGGCTCACGCCTGTAATCCCAGCACTTTGGGAGGTCGAGGCGGGCAGATCACCTGAGGTAGGGAGTTCAAGACCAACCTGGCCAATATAGTGAAACCCTGTCTCTACTAAAAATACAAAAATCAGCTGGGCATGGAGGTGCACGCCTGTAATCCCAGCTACTTGGGAGGCTGAGGCAGGAGTATTGCTTGAACCCAGAAGGCAGAGTTTGCAGTGAGCTGAGATGGCACTACTGCACTCCAGCCTGGGTGTTGCAGCGAGACTCCATCTCAAAAAAAAAAAAAAAAAAATCCTTCAAAGCTAACACTGCCTTCAGGAAAAAGTCCAAACTCCAGGGGCTGGCAGACCAGGCCTTTGTATTTGGATCCCTGTCTTCTTGAGTCTCAGCTGTCACCCCTCCCCAAAGGGTCTGGTTTTATCAGATGTACCTGGCATTCCCAGAGCAAACTCCACTCACACCCCACGGCTTTGCAATCATTTGGCCTTGGGATGCCCTTCCTCAATTTTCCCCTCGGTAAAACCACTCCCAAACTCAACTCACGGGTCACTTCCCCTGGGAGGCTGTGCGTGACCACACCTTCTTCCTCTAGGTAGAGTGAGATCCTTCCTCCTTGTCCCTTCCAGAGCAGCCAGCACACACTCATAACTACACTGTGAGATCCTTCAGGACAAGAACAGGGCCTTAACATTTTTGCTTCCCTGGTGCCTTACACAGAGTAAGGAGCCCACCAGGTACTCAGCATTTGTGGAACGCATGGACAAGTGACTGAATGAGGCCATCGAGCCACTGTTTCATGATGACTTGTTTAAGCCTCTTTCCTCTACAGAGATAGACACATGAGATCCCTCAAGGACAAAGACCGTATCTTAGTCACCTTTAAGATCCAGGACACACTGCCACGTGCAATAAATGTTGGTGCCTTTCCTTCCACTTTCAGGCAGGCCAGGGACCTGTTTCTAGATGTATCTTCTCATCAGGCCAGCTCCTGTCCTAGTTGGGACTTGAGCATGAACGGGGTGGGCCTGGCCCTGTCCTCTTTCTGGCCACACTAGAGCAAGCCTAGACTGTCTAATCACCCAGCCCCAGACGCCCCAGGACATGCTTCCTCCTCAGTTCTCTTGGGTCTCAGAGGGAACAGGAATACAGGGATTGGTACCCAAGCAGATGGAGGGGGGACTAGGGACAGATCAACAACGTGCTACTCATCCTGCCATGGGGACCTCTGCATCTCCTCTAGCCTGAAACTCCACTGTCCCCAGCCAGGTGATGGTCCCTATTCCCTGTTCCCACAGCTTTCTCACGTCCCAAGACAGGGCACTTGGCTCCCTGTCCTATAACTGTTTACTTGTCATTTCCCTAGTTTGCCTGTGAGCTTTTTAAGGGCAAGCACTGTGGCGTGACTCGTCACTGCACCCCCAGAGCCTGACCCAAGGCCCAAGACAGAGTGAGCCCTCAAATGACTAGCAAATGATACATGAAAGCTGGACTCTAGGCCTCAGCTGAAACCTGACCCTCCTCCTCTAGCCAGCATGTGGCCCGACAGCAGTGGGAGATGGGCTGGGGCAGTGGGAGCAGTGTCCTGCCCAGCAATTACTCCCCCAGTGAGGTCTGTGGAGGTTTTGGGGCTGGAGGCGTCATCCTACATTGAGGAGTGGACTGGAATGAGAAAAACCCGAATGAGAAGTTCCTCCTGCAACATGCATTGAGCTAGGGCCTCCAGAGCTGTGGGGATGGGGTTTGGAGGGGCCTGTGGCCCTCTTCCTGGCTCTGTCACTCAGGGAAGATTCTCAGAGCCTTGCAGGGCAGGTGCACTACTCAGGCTCAGATGTTGGCCTTGACTCCTACAGATGACCCTTCCTGACCCCACACGACCTCGCGTCTAGCCCCTCTGTGTGGCTCCATTTCAGTCCTACTGATGTCCACCCTGCTGCTGTCTGGCTTCCTGAGGCTCAAGGAATAGAGGTATATTGCATCTTCTGGTATTTTCCTTTTGACCCTTTTTGGGGGCCCAGCTAAAGCTGGTCTGCACTCTCTGAGGAGGCTCAGGATGTCCAAGTGATAAGATGGGACAAGGAGCCCTTCTGTCAGTTCTGGTCCTGGGCGTACAGACATCCCAGATCAGAGACTAGAGAAGGGGCAAGGGGCCAGGATAGGCCTGGCCTCCATCTCCCACATCCTCCTGCCTCCAGAGAAAGCCCGCCTTACTCTCCCAGCCAGAGGAGCCCTCTCTGCTCCTTTTAGCAGCCCTCTTTAAAGACCCTTGAGGAAGGTCCTTCCCCAATTGTCTTGTGTTTTTGAGATCCCAAAGTCTGGAACCTTTCCTTAGGTCTTCCTTAAATCCCAGAGGAAACAGCTTCTGTTTCCTCTCCACTTGCTCTGGCACAGAAACTGACGCCTACCATCTTTTATACAATAAATCGGAGAAGAAATGAAGAGTGTCAAATCCACCCACCCAGTAGCCCTCTCTCAGCCAGACATCCCGCATCCAGCTCTCCTGCTGGCCTGTCATGGGACCTTCAGTCATGTCTCTGGGTTTCTCTCCATGCCCAACTTTGGCAACAGAGCTGCAGGGGCCTTTGAGCCTGGCATCCCTGGGGACCTCTCAGTCTCATGAGGAGGGAGGGAAGGGGGAGGATTTCCCAGCATCTCTAAACCGTATTCCTATTTATACTCCACCCCCACCAGGCTGGCCCACGCCACCCAGTGCCCACATTCTGACAGGAACCCCTGGCTGGTCATCTCCAACCTTCCTCATTCCAATCTGAGAGACTGGCTTTAAAAAGCAGCTTCATGTCACCGCCAAGAACTCCACTGACCAGCTCCCAGTTTCTGGTCACTTGGATTGCCCCGCGTCTCCCTCCCACCAGGCCGGGCCCAGGAGGCCTCCTTGGCCTGCATGGCCTCCTCCAGGCCTCTGAACATCTCATAGTTGTTCAGTTGTTCTCTAAATGTCCTTTTTCAGTGTCACTCACTCACTCACCAGGGTTCAGCCCCCTCAAAGTCACTCACTCATTTCACAAGCACCTGCTCAGCGCCAGGCACTGTCCTGGGCCCTGGGCCTCGGATTCCACTCCCTTGGCAGCCTGGGTCTCCTCCTGCTTCTTCCTTCCTCCTGGGTCTGGTGGACTCACTTCCTCTACCTGTCTCTTGAATGTCAACACTCCCACAATTCCCTCTTTGGCCCTTTGCTCTTCCCCTCTGGGCATGCTTCCTGGGTGACCTCATCGCCTCCCGAAGTGGAAACCACCACCCGCGTGCTGATGACTCCAGATCTGTAGCCGTGGCCCCACCAAGCCCCTCAGCTCCAGATGCTTGGGTCCAGCTGCCTGCTGGGCACCCTGCCTGGGTGTCCCCCAAGGGTTCAGTTTGAGATGTGTGTGTGTGTGTGTGTGTGTGTGTGTGTGTATGTGTTTTCTTTTGGAGACGGAATCACCCAGGCTGGAGTGCAGTGGCGCGATCTTGGCTCACTGCAACTTCTGCCTTCTGGGTTCAAGCAATTCTCCTGCCTCAGCTTCCCGAGTAGCTGGGACTACAGGCGGATGACACCACATCCAGCTAATTTTTTGTATTTTAGTAGAGACGGGGTTTCACCATATTACCCAGGCTGGTCTCGAACTCCTGAGCTCAGGTAATCTGCCCGTCTCGGCATCCCAAAGTGCTAGGATTATAGGTGTGAGCCACCACACCTGGCCGAGATGTGTTTTTAAGTGAAGAGGACAGATGTGTACAGTTTGTAAAAGCTGTATGTATGCAGGATATACACATGTGTCACAGGCATGCACATATAAACACAGCACACTGATAACCCAGAAAGCGGTAAGTCAAAACACCAGCAGTAGTTATTCCTGGGTGGTAGAATTATGGGTGATTTTAATGTCTTCTTTTTGCTTATCTGCATCTTCTAATATTTCTATAATGAACACTTATTGCTTACATAAGAAGAAAAGAGCAACACTTATTTTTAAATGAAAAGAAAGTACTTTTAGATTGAGATCCTGGAGCAGTTTAGTGCAAAGTCTGGAGAGAGCTATGATTATCTTGAGCAGGGGTCAGCAAACCTTTTCTGTAAGAGGCCAGACAGCCACTATTTTAGGCTTTGCGGGCCATAGTCTCTGTTGCAACTCTGCAACTCTGCTTTTGTAGCACAAAAGCACCCATGGGCAAGATGGAAATGAATGAATTTGGCCTCACACCAGTAAAACTTTACTATGAACACTAACATTTGAATTTTATAAAATTTTTAAGGGTCACAAAACTTTATTTTCTTCTTTTGACTTTTTGTCGACCACTTAAAAATGTAAGAATCATTCTTAGCTCATGGGCCATACACAAACAGGCAGGACTTGGCCAAGAGCTATGGTTTGCCAACCCTTGGCCTTGAGCATCCCGTGCTTATGTAGTGTTTGAATCCAGCATCCATTTCTCTGAGAGGTACTTCTTCTCCTCCTAGTTGACAGGGCTGAGGCATTCCAGGATTTCCTTGCCCATCTGAGCACGGCAGGGACCAGGTACCCAGATATCAGCTGGGGGAAGCCCCTGGCTCTACAGTTTGGAGGAACAGGAGGCTGAGCCCCTCTTGGGGCCCCAGCACACAGCTCGCCTCATTAGCAGCACTGGCAAAAGTCGGAGACTCAGACCAGCAGCCTCCGAAGGGGCTTTGGAAATCCCCTGGTCTGCGCCCTGTTTCAGGCAAAGAAGGCAAGGCTCAGAAAGGTGAGCGATCTGCCCGAGGCCACTGAGAGTGATGGGGCAGAGCTGGAACCACATTGTGGGCTTCTGACTTTGTACAGGGTTGGAAGGGACTGCATGGGTCTGCGTAGAGATGGCACTCTCCTTTTTTTTTTTTTTTTTGAGACGGAGTCTCGCTCTGTCGCCCAGGCTGGAGTGCAGTGGCTGGATCTCAGCTCACTGCAAGCTCCGCTTCCCGGGTTTACGCCATTCTCCTGCCTCAGCCTCCCAGGTAGCTGGGACTACAGGCGCCCGCCACCTCGCCCGGCTAGTTTTTCGTATTTTTAGTAGAGACGGGGTTTCACCATGTTAGCCAGGATGGTCTCGATCTCCTGACCTTGTGATCCGCCCATCTCGGCCTCCCAAAGTGCTGGGATTACAGGCTTGAGCCACCGCGCCCGGCTGGCACTCTCTTTACTGGGTACCACAGCCAAGAAAGTCACAGCCTCCCCAAGGGCCACCTTCCTTGGGGAAGGAGCCATGCCAGGTTTGGCATCCACACAGAACACGGCGCCCAGCCCAGCCACAGCAGAGGATGCTGCCAGCCGGGCTCCATGGCAAGATCAGGGAGGGGCTCTGTGACCCCTTTCCTGGGCTCATCCCATGCTGCAGGCAGAGTTGGGAGCCAGCGCTGCTTCTGTCAAGAGTGATGCCCTCTAGCATAACACCTACCGCCCACCTGCTTCATGTGGGAAGGACAGCCCTGTCCCCTCCTGGGCTGGTCACCCCACATCCTGGGGTGCTGGATGGCTGGGGCCAGAGAAGAGAAGAAGGTCTGGTTCCTGAGAAGACTCCCCAGGCAGAAAAGGGCAGGCTTCTTTAGGGAAGCAAGTCGTGAGGGCAGTAATCATTCCAGAGCTCTGTCTGAATTTCCCTCAATAATGATAAGATGGGGAACAGTGCTCAGAGTGAGGGAGGGTAGACTTTTTTTTTTTTTTTTGAGACAAAGTCTCGCTCTGTCACCCAGACTGGAACGCAGTGGTGTAATCTTGGCTCACTGCAACCTCTGCCTCCCCTGGTTCAAGCGATTCTCGTGCCTCAGCCTCTGGAGTAGCTGGGATTACAGGTGCCTGCCACCACGCCTGGCTAATTTTTGTATTTTTAGTAGAGATGGGGTTTCACCATGTTGGCCAGGCTGGTCTTGAACTCCTGACCTCAGGTGATCCACCCACCTCGGCCTCCCAAATTTCTGGGATTACAGGCGTGAGCCTCCATACCTGGCCAGAAACATTTTAAGAATAGAGTTATCTTCCCAATTTGGGGGCCGAGTCCTGATGTTTGCAGGGACCCTGACTTCAGAAAAAATATCAAGTGGGCCAAAGGCACTGAGAACTACCAAATGTAGCCCACTAACTCTGCCACCACTCCTCGATAATGACATCAGGCAAAGCAAAGAGCTACTGGGCGGACATTATCTCACTGGAGTCCTCGTAAGCACATGAGATAATAGTATTATCCTCCCATTTTATAAAAGAGGAAACTGAAACCTGGATGAGCAAATTACTTAACCTAAGGCAACCAGTTACTGAGTGGAGGAGGTAGAATTTGAACTGACCCCAAAGTCCATAAACTGCCTCCACCCATCGTGGACAGGAGACATACACTCAACATATAAATAATCATGAGTACATCAGCCAGCCATTATTGGGTCATCTTGTCTACCCCGACCCCACCATTTCTAGGGAAGACATTTATTTAATGGTGGGGGTAGGGAGGCTCAGAGGGTGGGATCATTATCAAGAGTTTCAGGGAAGAGGATCTCATCATAGTCCTTTCAAAAGTTCTGGCCCATGTCTCCCAGAGCAAGCTGTCCAGTCTCTCCAGGTTACTCATGCTGTTAGGGAGCTTTGCTTCAAGACCCGTTTTTTTTTGTTTTTTGTTTTTTTGTTTTTCTGGTTTTTTGGCCCAGGCTGGAGTGCAGTGGTGCGATCTTGGCTCACTGCAACCTCCACCTCCTGGGTTCAAGCAATCCTCCTACCTCAGTCTCCCGAGTAGCTGGGATTACAGGCACATGTCACCACGCCCAGTTAATTGTTGTATTTTTAGGAGAAACAGGGTTTCACCATGTTGGCCAGGCTGGTCTCGAACTCCTGGCCTCAAGTGATCTGCCTGCCTTGACCTCCCAAAGTGCTGGGATTACAGGTGTGAGCACCACACCCAGCCTAAGACCCTTTTCAAAATTTTTTTTGTGACAAGTTCTCATTCTGTTGCCCAGTCTGGAATGCAGTGATGCAGTCATGGATCACTGCAGCCTCAATCTCCTAGGCTCAAGCGATTCTCCCCTCTCAGCCTCCCGAGTAGCTGGGACTACAGGCATGTGCCACCACACCTGGCTAATTTTTGTATTTTTTTGTAGGGGTGGGGTTTTGCCATGTTGCCCAGTCTGGTTTCGAACTCCTGGGCTCAAGCAATCCACCCACCTCCCTTTTTAGTTTAAAACCAAACCTCACACTTGCCTCACTACCCCTCCTCCTCTGCAGATGTAGCTGTGGAGATTCTAGGAGCAGATGGGCTCTCTTTCAGACAGGAGGTCTGGCGGAGATGCGCCCACGGCTTTTCCTCTTCCGGACTTGCTGCTGATCCACTGGCCAGCTCCAGCCAGGCCCAGCTACCAGCTCTGTAGTGTTCCTGGGTCCCAGACCCTCGGCCTGAGCTATTGTGAGCCCAGCCTGTGTGTGCATGTGCATGCACGTGTGTGTGTATAAGCAGCTGTGGGAGCCAGGACAAGATTAACCTTGGTCTGCTCCCACCCTCTGGATATGGGAAAGTGCCCACTCAGCAGGGAATGCCTGGAGGGCAAAGGTGAAAAGTCCAGGGAAGGGGACGGAAGGGGTTATGGTGGGACACAGGGCTGAGGAAGAGAAATGTGACTTATTCCCAAAGGTGCCCTAATCAGGTGGACCTGGAACCAGGCTAGCCACTCACTTTGAACAACAGAGCAGAACAGGGACTGCAATTAATTAAGTACCAGGGGAGGGTCCTCCTACCTCAGGGGAATAAGGCGCTGCCAGAGGCCCCTCAGAGCAGGAGGCTGCTGCCTCTCCAGCTCCCAGTGCCTGTCTCATTCATACCTGCTAGAAGGTAGGGCCCCCACAGCACAGATTCCTGGCCGCTCCTGGAAGATTTCCATCCAACCCATTGCCCTACCACCACCACCATTCTTACACAGAGCCCTCCTCCCTAACCTAGAAGAGCAGTAAAGATTCTGTCTAAGAGCTTGGCGTGATGGGGCTGGGAAAATCTACCTTGGTCTCTAGACCAGCCCTGGTACAATCACTAGGAAATTCCCTTGCCAAACAAGCACCACCAACCACTATAGCTACCGGTTATTTAGCCTCTGCTACATGCCAGGCACTGTGCATTATTTCATTTAAATCTTATAACAGCCCTCTCTGTTATGATCCTCATTTTACAGATGAGGGAACAGATGCTGGGAGAAGTTCATGAGTGTGCTAGTGAAGGGAAGGTCACATAGCTACTATATGCTGGAGCTGGATTCCACCAAGGCCAGAGGTTTGCCCTCCCCTTTAGGTCTCCAGCTCAGTTAGAGAAGAACAGAAGGAATCAGAGGACAAGTAGATGGAGATGCCGGACAAAAGTCCCAACAGGGTGATCCCAGAAAGTAGAGGCTTGGTTAGGGTAGGAACTGGGAAGAGTCAAGCTGGGCTCTGCCCTACAGTGTGGGACGCATTCCCCTGAGTGCAGGACGGCCCAAGTAGGCAGAGGACAGAGTCCGGGTCTGTAGAGGAAGCAAATGCACCCTGAAAGGCAGCTCCATGTCCTCTAGATCCGAGTGGGGGTTTGCAGGGCTGGCAGCCTGATCCCACGAGATCTCAGAACAAGAACCTACTTGCTCCTCCGATCTGGTGCCTTCTCTCCTGTGCCCCATGAAGAAGCCTGGCTCTGCCTAGTGCAGGACAGACAGATGGGAGCCTCAATACTTGGAGCACCACCCCCATTCTTCCTTCTCCCGAGGACTGATGCAGACCAGAGAACCCCAGAGTGGGCCGCAACCTCCCCATAATGGGGCAGGGGTTGACAGCAGAGGCTTGGGGTCAGAAGGAAGTGGGCTGGATCCCACCTCTGTGTGACCTTGGAAAAGCTGGTCTCAGAGACTCAGTTTCTTCACCTGTAAAATGGGGATGATAATAATACCTACTTCATAAAGTTGTGACACACTGCTTGGCACACAGTAGATATTCAACAAATGGTGGCCACTAAGGCTTGTCTACTCTGCCTCTGGCACACGATAAGTCTGGGAAGAACTTCTTCTGGCACGCGTGGAGAGCTTCTTCCATTCTCCTGGCAGGGTATGGGGAGAGTCCTGGAGACCCAGTGGGGAGAGTCCTGGGAACCTAATGGTCAGGTATACCCCAGATTAAGGGTGGGGGAGATCAGCCCCACAGGCTCCTCAGCTGCGCAGGAGGTGGCTGGGACAGGGTAACCCGAGATAGTAGCTTTGCTGTGGCAAGGTGACCCTCTCTCTGGAACGCCTTCAGGATGCAAACTCAGACCTGGAGCCAGTGTCACCCTGTACTCCACCGACCCTCAGCACCCTCAGCACCATTTTCTCAGGCCCCTCCCAAGGCCAGGCTAAAGGCAGAGGATCTCTGAGGACATGCCAGTCCACCAGGCGCTCCAGGCATCCTCTCAGGACAGTGTCCAGGAATGTGCCGCGTGCCCATGCCCGGGTGGGGAATGCCACGCGAACATGCCAAAGCTCACCGGGTGCTGACACAGGAGGGGCAAGCCGGTGGTGTCAGTGAGTCACAGGGCCCAGGCCACAGTTGGGTAACTGCTGAGGGCTGGGCTGGGGTGGAGAGGAAGGGGAGACAGTAGCAGACAGCGCAGAAGAGGTTCCAGGGCCTCCCACTCCCACAGTGTCAATCCTCCCACCCCGACTGCCAGGAGGTGCCCAGAGAGAAGGAAGAGAGGCGGTGCCTAAGAGGGCGCTGACCCTGCAGCACAGAAAACCCCTCACTGTCTCTGTAGCCCAACTCCCACCCAGCACAAGGTCTGCAGACACCTTCAGGGAATCCCCGCCCCCAACAGGGCGAAAACAGAGGCCTCCAGTCCAGACCCGATTTTGGATTTCAGATTCCTGATGGTCTCCCCCAACTACAGCAGAATCCTCAAGGCACATCTCCTTAGCCCAACAGGTCACCGCCCACTACTCCCCCCCTCTCCCCTGCCCCCGCCTCTTTTCCCACTGCTGCATTAACCCTCTGGCGCCTGCCGATGAGGGGTGGAGGGGGCACTGCCCCTTTGGTCTTCCGGGGTGGAATGAGAGAAGAGGCAGCATTCCCCAGACCCCTGCCTGCCCCAGAACTGGGACCTGCAGGGCTTCACGTGTCCTTCCACGTTCTTCCCAGGGCTCCGGCCTCCCACCCGCTGCCTGCCGCTCTGGAAAGTTCACCAGAGCCCAGGAAGCCCTTCAAGGCGGCGATGTGGCCCCACACTCTCGGGTCCTCTGGTGTCTGGAGACTCCTGCCCCTTGCCCTTCCCAGAATGAAGGGAGCTTAGAAAGCGCCTGGTTCGGGACTGGGTGGAAAACTTTGCTTTGTAGGGTTCAGACAGGAGCCCAGGGGCCAAAGTGATCCCAGATGGAGACTCCCTGAGGGGGCGCAGGGTCTTAGACTGCAAAATAGCCCTCCCTCTCCAGCACCTGGAACTTAGGAGTGGTCTTTCCAGGGTACCCCCCACCCCTCAACACACAACACAGTATCACACAGATCACGCCTCGTGATCCTCTGCTGTCCTCTCGCCGCTCCGGTATTTCCCTCCAACCTCCCGCCCCAGGGCAAAAGCAAAACTGCGCCTTTAAGAGCCGTTCCGCTTACCTTTGCTCCGTACACCCGGCGCCGCGGTGCCCCCTCCTCCGACCTCCCCTTCCTCCCCGGCGCACGGCCCGCGGGACTCACCGCGCGTGTCCTGGGGGCTGCAGTGCGCCCGCTCCCTCCCGCGACGGCCGGGGTGCCGCGGGGTTAGGTGCCGTGCCTTGCGCCCTGCTGGGGTCTCCGCCCGGGCACGGGGCAGCTTCCCCTGCTCTGGAAAGGTGAGCAGTTCCCCAGAGAAGCTGCAACCTGAGCTGGCCGAGGAGGAGGTAGAAGGGGAGGGGAAGGGAGGGAGTGGAGGAAGGTGGGGAAGAGGAGGGAGGAGGAGGAGGAGGAGGAGGAAGGAAAATGCCCGGCCCCCGCCAGAGTTTTTCACATGTACAAGTTGACTCCGCCCCCGGCCCTCCCGCCCTGCCCACAGCCGCTACCAATCCCCAGGGCTCCCTCTGCCCGGGTGCCCACCCCTTTCTCCCACTCTGGGAACCAGGGCCCAAGTGCCTCTTCTTGTTTCGTTTCTAAAGCCGGCCCTGAGAGCCTTGGCTAGGGGATGAGGCCTTCTGGACTGGATCACCCCAGGACACCAAGGCGCCAGGGGTACACTGACAGTGCCTGCCTATCTCTAAAGCAGTGTTCCTACCTCTTCTAGGTACCTCCCAGTACCTAGCGCCCTAGGAACGAATGTGCATGGACAAATTTTGATGGTCATTTTCTTGACAATAGTAGCCCTCGGGCTCCCCTTCTACTCTATCCAGTGGGACTTGTCACTTACCTTTCCAGACAAAGTTCCCACCTCTCCGGGACCTGAATGAAGCCCTTGCTACCAGCCATCATTCCCATTTTCCTCCCCGAAGGATAATTCAACGTGTCCTTTTGGAATTAAATTCCACAGGATATTTGAGAATCACCCAAGAAAAGTTACAGAATGGCTGGTTCAGCTAGTGGCACTCTCATTTTACAGAAGGGGAAACAGGCCCAGCAAAGCAATTGAACTGGCCCAAAGTGCCACCAGAATTAATGGTGAGCCATGATTAGAACTCAGACCAATGGCCATTGCACCCACATCATCTGACTTCAAGGATCACAAAAACAAAACAAAAATCTGGGGATGGAGGTGCAGGGCACAGTCCCCACTGCCAGGCCCCTCTCATCTCTGCTTCCTCCTGAGGGCTGTGAGGAGAGGAGATGTGTCTTGGCTCTACCGCACCTCATCAAGGAGGTCTGTGTCCCCTGCCCTCCCAGCGGGCTTGGCTACTTCAGTCTGGGGTCTCCAACAGGGAAGGTCTCCTTAGGAGGGGGTGCTCCACAGTGTACATGTGCTTCTACCCGAACCCTTTCCCTGGGGACCGTGAGTTGTTGAGAATAGAACAGTTTCCTTCTGGAAGACATGGGCCTGAGGTCCCCCTCTCAGCAGGAGACAGGAGAATGGAGGAAGACACTGGGCCCATGCATGAAAGTGACCTGTGGGTAATTGACATCTCACAGGGGGCCTCCCAACTCTTTTTTTAACCTCTGCTTTCTCTGCTAGGGCATGCAGATTTCCTGGGTACAAGCACTTCCTAAAAATGAAACCGCCAAGTGTTATTGGGGTGCATGGATCCAGAGCCTTTAGGTGTGCAGCAACCTGCCTGGCTCCATAGTCCAGTGGGTGGTGGGAAGACTGGGGAGCAGGAGGCCATGAAGAGGTTTGGAAGGGGCAGGGAGGGAAAGGGAGAAGGACTACAGCTAAGGAACTGTTTACTAGCTTTACTAGCAGATTAAAGAGAGTGGGGCCAAAGGGTAGAGTTTCAGGGAACTAAGGGGGTGAAGTCAAGAGGTCTCCACAAACACTTTCTCAACATCTCTTATATGCCAAATGATAGCCAGGACTCTGGGCACATAAGATGAATATAACCCAGTCCCTGCCCACAAGAAGCTCATGGTGTAATGGGGCAGGGAAGCAAACAGTTAGGATGCTATAGGAGGGAACTTAGTGTTATGGATGCCTGGGAGGAGCTGTTCTGCTTGAGGTGAGGGTTACAGGATGAGGGGACAAGAGAGGGGAGGAAGGGTTTTACCTGTTTTTCCAGGAGGGATAATCCCTTGTGCAGAGTGCAGGGGTGAAAGAATATGGACCCACAGTTCTATGAGGTCAGAGCTTAAAGTCTGGGGTGGAGATGACACTGTAGAGGCAGGCAGGTGCTGGGTCCTGAAGACCCCCAATTTGGAGGCTGATCCTAGTGGAAAATGAGAATGAGCTTAGACCACACAGCGGCATCAGGGAGGAGAGGAGAGAACTGATTTGAGAGATAGGTAGGAGAAAGGGTCATAGAGCCTTGTGACTATTGGATTCTAGAAGATAAGGGAGCCAAGAGTGTCAAGATTGGAAGCACTGATGTGATAGGCTGAGTGGAACCTTGGAGCTTCTTAAGTGAGCCTTGATTCCCAGCACCTCCTTAGGTTGCTCTCTGAACTTGGGCAAGCGAACTAACCTTTCTGAGGCCATCTGTAGAACAAAGTTGCTAAAATCAATCTTGTATGGTTGTTGTGAATATTAGGGTAATGTATGCTAAGGGCCTAGCATAGGACTTGGCTCATAATGCATAACTCAATAGATAATAAATATAATTACCATCATTCATCCATTCAACAAACATTTATTGAGCACCTGCTCTGTGACAAGGACTATACTGAATCCTTGCATTGGATAGATTATTTTAAGTCTGAGCTCCTATTCTCATGCAGCTCACTATTCAGGGGGAGAAAGATGTTCAGAGCAACAGTCAACTACCAAAGCAATATGGGCTGAGCAGAGGAAGAAGCCCTTAACTCTGCCCAAGAGAATTTGGGACAGCTCCACAGAGGAGAGATGGCACTGAAATGATGTAGGGCCAGCCACCTGCTCGGAGCCTGTCACGTCACCCCCTGCCCCCCCCCCCACCACATGAGATTGCTTCAGAATCTCTGAAAGCTTCAGTTTTGAAGCATCATCTTGCTTCTCAGGGTTGAAAGAAGAGAATGAACTGCAGGTGGGCATCTATATGAAGCCTGGAGAATGGCACGTCAAGCTTTGGCCACCTCAGGAAAGGGGAAGTGCAGATGGGCAGGTGGGAGGGGGGAACTAGGTAAGAGTGACCCTGGGCAGGGCTTCCTAGCTGGATAGGGAGCCCGTGATATGCGGTCATACACATCAGTGGCCTGTGTATGTGTGCTCTTTGGGTCATCCTAATTTTTCTGCTTCTCATCTGTATCATTCCAAAAATTCCCTCTTTGGACACCCTTGGTGTCCCCTGCCCTCCGATGCCAACTTTCTTTCTGTGCATCTCGCAATAAGCCCAAAACAGTCGAAGCAGCACTACCTAGGTCTTCCACTAAGGAGGGACTCCTTCCCTGCTGCCTTACCGAGCAATACTTTGAGCTTTAAAGCCACATAAACTGTGTGACCTTGGGCAGTTACTGACGTATCTGACTTCCTTTCCTGTCCCTAACATGGAGATGGTAACAGTCCCTATCTCATGGGGCTGTTGTGAGGTTTTAATAAGATGTAAACTTGGCACCCAATCAATGCTGTTTCTCTTTTCTGCAGCCCATTAACTCCCTCCTTGCAGAGGGACAGACAACAGACTCTCAGCTGGGGGTTTCCCTGGCACCCCAGTCCCTGGGGCCCATCCCCTGTGGGCCCTGCAGCCCCCTTCCCCTCTGCTAGTCTAATGGATCTGTGGCATCCCTGGGAGGCCCTGGTCACCCTAGCCGTGAAGCAGTGTAATGCTGGCAGGCCTGAGCAGCATGACAATGGTGGCCCCAGCGGCAGCTCAGCCCACTCCCCGCTCTGCTCCTGTCTCTCCTCCCCACTGCCAGTGACATGCCACTGCTCTGCAGATAGGACAGGCGTCCCTGGGTGCCTGAGGGCTGAGCAGGGAAACTGGAAACAGCTCTCCCTCACAGACTGTGTGGGCAGTGCATTTGAATAGCTTTTGAAAAACCAAAGTTCACGCCCACCCCACTTTCCCCTGGGAGGCACAGCATCCAGACAAGGAGAGTTCAGCCAACAGAGAATCTCCTTTCTGCACATTGTCACGGGCTCCCTTCCCCTCTGGCCCTGCATCCAAGCAGGCACAATCTCTGAAAGCCCTGCAGGGACCTTTAGGAAGCCGGAGACTTGACTCTGCCCCTAAGGTGCAGAAATCACTTTGTTTATCTGGGCTTCTGTTTTCCTCTATAGCAAAATGGGAATAGTGTGAATACCTGCCTTTCAGAATGTGAGAATTAAATGCAAAGGTGACCGTCAAAGTGCTTTGCACAATGTAGAATGATCTGCATGTGTATGAGATCATTAGTGTTTGGCCAAAGGGCCCTTCTTAGGGTTCCAGGAATCAAGTGAAGACATGAGAAATGAGAAGCCAAGTGAGAACAGAGAAACTCACCTCAACAGCCTGCCTTTGGCAGGCAGGAGGGAGATTGGCAGCAGAGACCTGAAGATGGACTGACCCATTATGGCCTAGCTAGTTAGAGGTCTGTGAGTCATTGGGACAGCAGGACTTGGCTAGACTGAGCCAACTCTTACTCCTCCTCTGGCTAAACCTAGGCCATTGTTTCCCAGTGATTTATGAGAAGTGGGGATGATTAGGAGAAGAATATCATTTACCTCATTGCAGTGTGATTCCAGCAGAGAGCCTGGGACTTTCTGCTTTATCACTGCACCAAGTGTCATATCCTTCCTTCACTATTTGTGGTGAAAGTACAGGCATGTGTGCACTCATGCATGTGTTTACACATATGCACGCATGCGTGCACACACGCACACACCATTCTAGATTTCAGATGAGGCAACAGCTGCATCCCCAGAGGGTTCTAGGACAGGGTGGACACATAAATAGAGTCAGCCAATCACAGACCAGTTGACTCTAGCAACTATCAAACCAATTAGAACCCCACCACTGCATCCAGTGGTGCCTTCCAAACTTACACACACATACACACACACACACACACACACACACACACACTCCCTTCAGGTTGACGCATTGCCATGACAACAGAATCACCACACAAAGCTGGTGTAAATGGGAAAGTGGTCCTTAGGAACAAGACTGGAAGTCTTTGGGGTGAGGCTGCAGGCCACACTGGCTGGGGTGGGCCACTGAGAGGATCTCTATGCAGGGTGGGGGAGGAGAGACAGCTGGTTTACCTGGGCTTTCTAAGCCTATTCTTTACCCCTAGAGAATGGGGTCAAAGGCTCCTACTTGGATTATAGTGAAATATAATGAAATTATTTCTCAGCTGATAAGGATAGGAACCATAGATTTTCTTTTCAGCAAACCTTAAGAATTTTGAGACTTTTGGACACAAGAGAGTTGATTGATCCCCAGGAGGACCTAAAACCAAACCCTAAAACCCAGCTCATGAGTTCATTGGACAGCTGGATCTCAGTTCAGTTCGAAAGCAGTTACTCAATATCTGCCATGGGCCAAGCACAGGTGCTGATTTTAGCCGTAGCCAGGTAGAACTTGAGAAGTCAGTTGAACATATTGGTGAAGGCTTTTAGAAATGCTCCGGAGGCCTGTCGGATGGTGCTCTGGAGGTGGCTGACTGGGAAAGATTTTGCTCAGGGCCAAGGAAGAAGGCCGAGGTTCGAACCCTGCCCGCCCCACCGGCCCAGCTGGCCTTTAGCTTCCAAGCTCCACACCCCTCCTTCAGACAGATGCCAGAGAGGCCTTAACCTTAGCCATTAACCAGTCTGCCAGTGGCTCCTCCTCTGCCCAGTTGCTTCCAATAACTCCTCAACAGGGGGCCTTTGGGTCCCCAACCCCTCTTTCAGAATCTGATGAAATCTGAGGAGTCAAAACACATATGCACAATATTTTCCATTCATTTTCAGGAGCTATGGGCCTCCTTGTGCTCATTCACAGACTCCTTTGTGGCATATGGATCTCCTGCAACCCAGCCCTGCCTCCCTCGTCAACTCATCTTGATTTTCTCCCTCTCTTGTTGTGTCCGGCCACATAAAACTATGAGTACTTCTCTTGTACATGCCACTGTGTTTCACTCCTTCCTGCCTTGGTACATGTTCCCACCTACAGGAGAGGTTCTCTCCTTCACCACTTACCTAGTAAACTCCTATTCATTCTTCAAAACCCAGCTCAAGAGTCACTGCCTCCTTGGCACACACAGGCTCAATGTTGTCTACGCAGGCTTGATCACTCCCCAGTCGAAAGCATGTCTGTTCTATATACTTCTCTCACTGTGTGCCTCCCGGTGCATGGGGGCTCCATGTCTTCCTCCTTTACTGGGCTGAGAGCTTCCTGAGACTGTAGACCACATCTTTAGCCTTTGTATGCCCAGGACTAGTATATATGAGGTGCTCACTGGGGTCTAGGACAGAGGTCCCCAACTATTGGCGGCCTGTTAGGAACTGGGCTACACAGCAGGAGGTGAGCAGCAGGCAAGCAAGCAAAGCTTCATCTGTATTTACAGCCGCTCCCAGTTACTCACATTCCCACCTGAGCTCTGCCTCCTATCATATTAGTGGCAGCATTAGATTCTCAGAGGGGCACGAAGCCTGTTGTGAACTGCGTATGTGAGGGATCTGGGTTGTGTGCTCCTTATGAGAATCTAATGCCTGATGATCTGTCATTGTCTCCGATCACCCCCAGATGGGACCATCTAGTTGCGGGAAAACAAGCTCAGGGCTCCCACTGATTCTACATGATGGTGAGTTGTATAATTATTTCATTGTATATTACAATGTAATAATCATAGAAATAGAGTGCACACTAAATGTAACGTGCTTTAACCATCCTGAAACCATCTCCCTGCCCGGTCCGTGAAAAAACTGTCTTCCATGAAACTGGTCCCTGGTGCCAAAAAGGTTGGGGACCACTGGTCTAGAGAACCAACATGGCAGAACTGAATTGGCCGAGGAAGCAAAACTGATGAAGGAAGAAGAGAACAAGCAGACCAGAAGTTAGGACAGGAGCAAGGGGAAGAGAGGTGTCGGAAAGGAAAGGGGAGTCAGGAGGTGCCCACAGAGCAAGATTGAAAGACATCATTGAATTTGGCAACTAGGAAGCCATTGGTAGGGTGGCCACAGGCCCAGTTTGCATAGGATTCTCCCAGTTCTAGCATTGAAAGTCCTGGGCAAACAGAGATGGTTGGTAACCCTGGATTGGTGACCTTGACAAGGGCAATTCTGGAGATGGGAGTAGGGCAGAGGCCTGAATGTGGTGGGCTGAGGGGTGAATGGAAGGCAGGAGAGGGAGACTGGGAGAATTGGTGGCTGCTGAGCTGTTTGGCTGAGCTGAAATGAGACAGGAGCTAAGGACTGTGCCAGTCTCCTGGCCCTTCTCTCCTGCCCACCGCCAACCCCCACCCTGGAGAGAAAGCAAACACAGCTGCTCTCAGGAACACCGTGTACACCCTTAATGAATTCTTCTTGAAAAGCTCCAAGCCCACCACCTGGGTCGCCCAACTAGTCCCCTGCCACCCCAATCCCCGCTAGACCAGCGGTTCTCTGTTGTCTGACTCCCTGTGGTAAGTATTCGGGGGTTTTATCCAGTTGGCGCAATGGATCCTGCTTGGACTGGAGGGATGGCTCTTCTCTTCTTTTGAACTGTTATTTACAAGTCTCATTTGTCTTTGCATATTAATAGACCGTCTGACTAATTCGATTCTGAATGTTTTCTTTTTGAGACCGAGTCTCGCTCTGTTGCTCAGGCTGGAGTACAGTGGCGCCATCTCATCTCGCTGCAACCTCTGCCTCCTGGGTTCAAGCAATTCTCGTGTCTCGGCCTCCCAAGTAGCTGGTATTATAGGCGCCCGCCACCACATCCAGCTAATTTTTGTATTTTTAGTAGAGATGGGGTTTCACCATGTTGCCCAAGCTGGTCTTGAACTTCTGACCTCAGGTGATCCATCCACCTTGGCCTCCCCAAGTGGTAGGATTACAGGCATAAGCACCTTGCGGCCAGACCTCTGAACTTCTTGAAGGCAGGGATCGTGCCCGCCCTCACTGCTTCCCTTTTTCTCTCTCCTTCCCCTTTCCTTGCTTCAGTAAACACTAATTAAGTGGCGTTTGAATTCAGTAGTCCTGGTGATTTCCACAGTTCCTGCCCTCAGGCACCTCATAGTCTGGATTCCAGCCTTCTAAATAGGAGAGTTCTATATACCTATTTATATCCCTATTATATCCCTGAGCAGTAGAAGAGGGTCCTTGCAGGGCTTTAGTGAGTCTGAAAACCCATAACATTATATATGCCAACATTGTGAGTGTAAGTGTATGTGTGTGTTATGTGAGATAGAGAAACAGAGACTGTATGTTTCTAAAGAGAGAATCTCAGCTGGGTGCAGTGGCTTATGCCTGTAATACCAGCACTTTGGGAGGCAGAGGCAGGTGGATGGCTTGAGATCAGGAGTTCGAGACCAATCTGGCCAACACAACATGGTGACACCCTATCGCTACAAAAAAAAATGCAAAACTTAGCCCAGCATAGGGGTGCATGCCTGTAGTCCCAGGTACTCGGGAGGCTGAGTTGGGAGAATCACTTGAACCTGAGAGGCGGAGGTTGCAGTGAGCTGAGATTGTACCTCTGCACTCCAGCCTGGGTGACAAGCGAGACCCTGTCGAGAGGTGGGGAGAGAGAGAGAGAGAATCTCTACAAATTAACATGTTCAAGTGGAATCAATCTGCCATATTCAAGTCCTGTCTATGTGATATGAGGAAATTATTTGGTACTCTGTACCTCCATTTCCTCATCTGTAAAATGGGGGTATAGCACCCTTCTCATAGGGCCATGATGAGGGTTAGATGGGATAAGTACGTACATTTAACATAGATCTTGGAACATACTAAGAGGACAATTAACACTAGTTATTGTTCTTTTTGAGAGAGAGAGGAACTTTTGTGAAATTCTCAAAAGGTTCCAAGAGCCACTGGTCCAGTGAGTGAGCAACCTGAGTGCTGAACGTGGCATCCCACTGGGACAGATGCTAAGAGGAGTTAGTCTGAGGTGCACTTAAGGCACCTTGAACTTCCCCTCTGCATCTCCCAACCCCCAAGTAGCTCAGGACCCTGCCCTAAACAGCTACTCAGGAGGAAAGAGCATTTGAATGGACTGTCCCAGTGCCACTGAATAGCATGTCCAGGTTAAAACACGTTAGGAGAGAAACCAGAACTCTGCTTCCCCCAGGGGAATGGATTTTAAAAGAAAAAGAAAAGAAAAGAAGGCCTTTGCTCTTGATCATATTAAAAGCAATAGCCTCCACAGCAATTAGGCACCCGTAAATTACACAGCCTGCCTCTGTCAGCTGGCTCCACACTATCTCATTAGCCTGGGTGCCGGCAGACACTGCACACCCTGCTGGGAGCCGCCTCATTGCCAAGTTCCTGCTCCATAATTAAACACAAAATCCCAACCTCATGGAGGCACCCGCCACCCCTCCTGTCGGGGACAGAGGCAGTGAGGGAGGGACAGAGCCAAGGTGAGGCCTTGCTTCTAGGAGTGAGCTGTGAGCAGACAGCCCAGGGCTCTCCCATGGCCTTGGGAGGGGATTTGGGACAGGAAGTGAAAGGGCATGGAATGAGAGGAGGGAGTCCCACCTTCTTCCTACCTGAACGCCTGGGACCAAGAGAGCAAATGGGCCACGCTGGCTTCTGCAGGATATTCTGAGGTTCAACTTTAGGAAATGAAGTCCTAGAAAGAGGGGGATTGTCTGAGAACATCTACTCACTCCACCACCCACATCTGAGCACACCCACGTAGACTCCATTGGTTTGGAGCCAGACAAAGGCTGATGAGGTGCATGCTGGGGCACTGTCAGGTTGCTAGACAAGGTGGACCCCAAAGGGCCTTGTAGCCAGAACTGGAGTAAGGAGTGTCCAGCTGGCAGGTCCACAGAATGCCCTTGGAAAGTATCAAGATGTGTGGTTAGAGAAATTGTTTGGGGCCGGGTGCAGTGGCTCATGCCTATAATCCCAGCACTTTGGGAGGCTGAGGCAGGAGGACTGCTTGAGTCTAGGAGTTTGTGATCAGCCTGGGCAACATAGTGAGACATAGTGTCCCTCCCCCACTGCCTCCCTGCCAGCCCCCCAACCCCCTTTCTACCAAAAGTTAAAAAAAAATTAGGCCGGTGCAGTGGCTCACACCTGTAATCCCAGCATTTTGGGAGGCTGAGGCGGGTGGATCGTTTGAGGCCAGGAGTTCGAGACCAGCCTGGCCAACATGGCAGAACCCCATCTCTACTGAAAATACAAAACTTAGCCAGGCTTGGTGGCACAAGCCTGTAATCCCAGCTACTCGGGAGGCTGAGGCAGGAGAATTGCTTGAACCTGGGATGCTGAGGTTGCAGTGAGCTGAGATCACACCACTGCACTCCAGCCTGGGTGACAGAGTGAGACCCTGACTCAAAAAAAAAAAAAAAAAAAAAAAAATTAGCCAGGCATGGTGGCGTGTGCCTGTGGTCCTAACTGCTGGGGAGGCGGAGGTGGGAAGATTACATGAGCCCAGGAGGTCAAGGGTGCAGTGAGCTGTGACCGCACCACTGCACTCCAGTCTGGGTGACAGAATAAGAACCCGTCTCTAAAAAAAGAAAAAGAAAGGAAAAAACAAATTGTTTGACAAGTGTGTAAGCTGTAAGTGAGCCCCTCACTATGGTGACTTCTCTAATGACAAGCTGGTGGGACTGGCTGCACAGCAGGGCTCTTACTTGCTGGGTGAAGAACACAGACCAGATTGGGGAGGGGAGAGGGACAAAGGCTGGCCCCAGCAGTTCTTCGCTGCCCACCCCACAAAGCCCTTGGCATCTCTTCTAAACCTACTTTGAACAAATATTTAAAAGATGTCCCCATGAAGAGGTGGCAAGTGACTAGCCTGCCCTGCTCGCCCACTTGTCTCCTGCCAACCGTGACCACCAGGGGGGATGGAGAAGTTGCTCCAGGCTTCTAAATCCTACCCAACTGCTGCTGCCCAGGGAGAGCCAGGATGGGAGCAAACACAGAGGAGAGAGGGCAGCTGCCTGGAGCCTGGGGAGGGGAGCACTCCCACCTGCATCCCCACCTCTGGGTTCTCTGGTCGCCCCGCCTGGGCAGCTTGGGCCGGGATGACTCCAGGCTCCAGCTCCAGCCACTGGATCTTGATAGGGAAGGACAGAGCCTGAGAGAAAATTGTGCAACACAGGGAAGCAGGCGAGTTTACTGGAGACAGAGATGGGGGACGCAGAGGCCAGAGCCTCTGAAACCAGGGCATGGGTAGAAGATGTGGATGCTATTTGGCAGAGATTTGCATGGCATTTTATGTTAAAACTGAGTCGCTGCATTGGTGCCAGCATTCAGCTAGAGCCCAGGGAACTAACTCTGCTGACAGCATCAGAAAAGTGCACAGAAATTCCCCCAGCCCCTGCTCTTCTCCCCTGGTGGTTCTTCTGGCTCCAATTGGCCCCAGCCCAACACTGTGATTTTTGGCCCCAGACCTTGCCTCCTCTGCTCACTCCTTGCCTCCCTCCATCTTAGGGGCAGGGGTGAGGACAGCCTTGTGGTGGTGACTCACAGTGTTGTCCTCTGAGGTTAGCACAGCCCAGAGAAATGCCCGGGCAGGCTGTGCTCCTCTCACTCCTCACGCAGAAGCTCAATTTGAGAAGCAGCCCTTGACCAGGCTTGGGGCCTGTGCCCAAGACTGAGGAGAAACAGCTGTCATGCCCCCACCTCAGCCTGGAGGCACCCAGTTCCCTTGCCTGTGGGACCAGCACAGAGTCCTGAGCCCAGTCCTGGGGATATTGTTTCCTGGAGTTGCAGCTAATTTCCCTAATTTCCTCCCAGACCAGGTTCCCCTTTCCCTGCAGCCTGGGAGGGGCTGGGGCCCACAGAGCAGCCAGGTGTGGCCCCAGGGATGGGAGTGGGGCCTGGCAGAACAGGGAGGGGTCAGGACCTGGGAACAGTCTGGACAGGCGCAAGGTGGGAACCACATCAGGACCAGCGAGGAAGAGGTCAGGGTTTAAACTCACACTTCCTTTTCCTCTCGGCTGAGCCCCGGGAGGTTCGCGTTACCAGGGCTTCCCGGGCATGCAAGCGGAGTGATGGGGCAGATATCAAGCCTGTTCAGCTCAGACATCCTGAATGATCAGCGAGACTCAGGGGCCTGCACCCACATGAACAGGTATATCCAACCAAAATGCACCTGAGTGTGTAGGTTACTACCAGGTGCCACTACCTAAGTGGCCAGGCAGTGGTACCTGGTAAGTTTACCTGGTATAATACCTGAATATGTCAAACTGCCTCCAAATCAGACCATTATGCCAAATGTCCTGGCAAGAAAGACCTACGTCAGGGGGCCAGCTCCTCCAGGGCCAGCCTAGCTCTGCAGGTTGGTATCTGGCAGTACCTGGTGTAGCCAGGGAAACAAAGGGATTTGTCAGCCGGAATCTGTACTTCCCCAGGCCTACTGTTTGCTCCAGGAGCTCTCCTGTGGGTCCCCTGGGGCACTGATATTTCTCAGCATGTCTTCCCTGAGATCCCAGCCATTCATGATCCCACAACTGACTTTGCTCTTAGTCGAACAGCTGGTGACTGAACCTGATCCAATATTTACTCCTGGAAAGAGGGCAAAGGGGCAGGCGTCACTCCAGGCAGCCTGGAGTTGCAGTTGGCTGGGTCTGGGGGAGGGGAAGGGAGGATTTGCTGTTTTCTCTGGTGCCAGAGGCTTTCTCAGACCTTAGGTATTCCCCATCTAACCATCTGCCTCCTCTTCCTGACATGGGCTGGGGAGGGGACTGGAAGGGGAACTTTGTCCCCAGGGGACTGTCCCTGAGAGGAGTGAAGCCAAGTAGATGAGGAACCTCAGCCGGGAGGTGAGAAACCCAGACCACCAGCTTGAGAGGAGAAGGAGCCTCCCCAGTCGGAGGCTTCCAGGGAAAGGAGGCTGTCCTGCAGGAAGCGGCCTTTCCCTGAAAAGGGATGGGGAGGAGGAAAGACCAGGGACTGGAGTGAGACCCTCAGTGAGGAATGGCAGTGGGTGGTCCATGAGTACCAGGGCCGGGGCTGCCACCTCAGAAAGCGGTCAGGCCACAGCCACTCCAGAAACCTGGTGAATCCAGAAACTTGGTGATTTCCCCACCCTTGGCCTTGTAATTGAATTCTCCCTGGTGTGATTAGCAATGAATCTTGGAACCCAAAGGGCGATTTCAGGGAGAGGCAGCCAGGAGCTCTCCCTTACCAGTGCGGCCTCGGGGAGAAGCCCTAGGGACAGTGAATTTGGGGTGCTTCAAAAGCAGCAGGAGCAGGTGGGGTGGGGCTTGCTGAGGAGAGAGGGCGGGGGCAGGGAAGGGGCAGTGGGGTGCTGTCCTGGGGAGAACAGGCTTTGCCACGCACCTACCGTGTGTCAGGCACCCTATACACCAGACTACAGTGAATCTTCAGGACAGCACGAAGTCACTGTGGTTAGCCAATCTTACAGACGAGCAAACTGAGGCTCACAGGGGTTATCTGACTTTCCTAGTCACTCAGTATGAGGCAGAGCACCCAGGTCTGAGTCCCAAGCATGTGTGCCTTTTGTAACAGCTCCAGACCCAGGGAGGGACGCCAGCAGCCCAGCACAGGGCAGGTCAGACTCGGGAGGGCGTCTCTGCCACACCTCAGTGTGCCCATATTCTGGTGCACGCCTGCTTCCTGGCAGCCCCCTAAAGACTCTGAATCAGAGGCAGCGCCACTCAAGAGAGGACATAGGCTCGGACCTCAGAAGACTCTGGATTCCGATGCCACTCATGAGCAGATGTGACCTTGGGCGAGCCATTTAACTTCTCTATGTTTCCACATCCACAAAGAGAACCTCGTCATGCCTTTGTCTAAGGTTGTTTGATAATTAAATGAGATAATGCATATAAAACATCTGGCATGGACCACGTGTGGTGGCTCACGCCTATAATCCCAGCACTTTGGGAAGCTAAGCAGGGAAGGATCACTTGAGCCCAGGAATTCAGGACCAGCCTGGGCAATATGATGAGACTCTGTCCCTACAAAAAATTTAAAAATTAGCCAAGCATGGTGGCACGTGTCTGTAGTCCCAGCTACACAGGAGGCTGAGGTGGGAGGATCACTTGAGCCTGGGAGGTCAAGGCTGCAGTGAGCTGTGATTGTGCCACTGAACTCCAGCCTGGGTAACAGAATGAGATTCTGTCTCAAAAAATTAATTAATTAATTAATTAAATTAAATAAAAACATGGCACATAGTAGGTGCTTAAGAAATGATAGTTCTCTGCAGGGCTGGCTTCAATGGGCACGCATCATGCAGTCTGTCAGGGCCTGTGCTCAGAAAGGCCCCACACTCAGAGGGCCTCCTGCTTGCTTTAATGCTTTATTGTTCTGTTTAAATTCTTAATACTTTTTGAACAAGGAGGCTTGCATTTTCATTTTGCATCAGATCCTGCAAATTATCTAGCCCATCTGCGTTATTGGGGTGGGTTTAGTTCCTTGAATCCAGAAAGGACTACCTGTGACCCACACTATGAAACAAGCCACCATTTCATCATTTCATGATTTTGTCTGCCCAGGAAATGCTTCTCTGCTTATCCTCCGTGCATCTTGCTGTTGCTTATAAGAAATCAGAGTGAGCCAGACAGAACCACAACTCTCCTTCGCTCTCTGGCACCTCAGGGAGATGAAAACAGATCATACCCCTGCTTGTTCTGAGGAGAGGGATTTTTGAGGGAGAATCTTGATCCCTGGTTTCTGGCAACAAAGGGTGGTCTCCCTGATGCCACCAGCCCAACAGCAAGATATTAAATGCCTCGAAAGGTTAGAGGCCCCTAGCTTCCAGGGACTCACGTCTTCCACCGGGGCCCAGCAGTGTGCTGGGGCCCCTCCCCACCCCACCCACTAGGGTGAGGGCTATAGGCCCGGGGCAGACACAGAGCTCTGAGCAGCAAGGTCAGGAAGTGATCACCTGGGCAGGTGTTCCAGGAGCCGGAGCTCAGCCCACCACCTCCCTCCATTGCATCCTGTGTGGAAGCATCTGACCACCACAGTGCCTGCACCTTAGCTGTTCTCAGACTCCTGTTCCCAGGGGCCCAGGCGTTTGCTAAATTGGCAGTCTTGACCCATCTACTGACCCCTGAGAAGCACGGCTGTAGGGGAAATGAAAATCGGGAGGCTGTCTGTCTGCTCTTTCTTTCTCTCTGTCTCTCGAAAGACAATTTAAGCCATTTCTAGATCTAGCAGCCTTTTGCAAGGACACTGGAGTTGTGGGGGTGGTGATGAGGGAGAGGACAATGGAAGAGGAGTCTGAAGTGCAGCTGCAGGACTTGGGGAGGAGAATCATAGGCGGACTCAAAGATTATGAAATATCTCAGCTAGAAGGGAACTTTGAGAAACTGAGGTCAGAGAGGGAAAGTAAGTTGCCCAAAGTCACAGAGCCAGGACTGGAACACGGGTGACCTAATGCCCAGCCCAGGGGTCTTTCTGCTTCACCATTTGACTTCAGGATCAGGGACAAACTGGAGTGGTCAGAGAAGAGGAGAGATTTCACCCCTGTCCACCTGCACCCCCCACCCACACACACACATTTAGGTTTATTCTAGATCCAGTTCCTCCTGGACACTGGAGAAAGGGAGGTGTTAAACCCCGGTCAAGTAAAAAACAAATCAAGGTAAGGAGGTATGTGGCCTCTGACCCTACCCTTCCATTGGCATGGCCTCTGAAGTCTGAGGCTCCTAGAATGGCATGGTGTGGTACCTGTCTGCTAGGACCCTTCTCCCAATAGCTGATCTTACATGACTGGTACCTTTCTGAGTCCCAGACTTAGATCTTGGGCCCTCTTCATAGGAAAGGGGGACTTGAAGGGTTTCCCATTCAGGGATGATTTTAAAGATAATAACATTAATCGCTAATATTTATAAGCACATTATATGTGCCAAGTGCTGTTCTAAAAACTTTTCATATGTCAACTCATCTAATACACAGCCCTATGGAGATAGATACTATCATTGTCCCTATTTTATGGTCAAAGAAACTGAAACATAGACAGGTTAGATAGATTGCCCAAGGCCACACAGCTAGTAAACAGTAGAACTCGGATTTGAACCTAGATACCCTACCCTTTGGGCTCCTAGTTAAGTGCTTCTCGCAATGTAACATCTTGATCCCCATCCAGTGAGGTTTGTGTTTTTGCTTTTGTTTGGAGACAGGAGATCTGTTGCCCAGGCTGGAGTGCAGTGGTGCGAACACGGCTCACTGTAACCTCACCCTCCTGGGCTCAAGCGATCCTCCTGACTCAGCCTCCCAACTCCCAAGTAGCTGGGACCACAGGTGCACACCACCCACACTTGGCTAATTTTTTAAAAATTTTTTTGTAGAGACATGGTCTCACCATGTTGCCCAGGCAGGTCTTGAACTCCTGGAATCAAGTAATCTGCCCATCTCAGCCTCTCAAATTGCTGGGATTACAGGTGTGAGCCACAGCGCCTAGCCTCCAGTGAGTTTTTAGTTGGAAAAAGCTACATATACTTCTACTTCCCTCTGATTCATCTCCACCTGCTTCGTCCCCCACTCACCACATCACCTGGGTGCCAGGCACCACTGCCCAGCTAGCAGGTAAATCTAAAGTTTGGGACACCTGCTTCTCTCTCCTGAGTGCCCCTTTCCTGCCCCTCAGAACACCCCTTAATGGCATATACTGCCACCTCCTGGCCACCGATGGTTAAGACTGACCCTATGTGCGTATTTCAGGACTCTGTCCCTGGTACTCAACTTCTCTCTGGGTGATGACATCCTCGCCACAGCTACGTGACCATCTGTAGCATGCTTATCCAGTCTGCAGCCTGTGGGCTGCATGTGGCCCAGGACGGCCTGGAATGTGGCCCAATATAAATTCGTAAGCTTTCTTAAAACATCATGAGATTTTTAAAACCTCATCAGCTATTGTTAGTGTATTTTATGTGGAGCCCAAGACAGTTCTTCCAATATGGCCCAGGGAAGTCAAAAGATTGGATAACCCTGATCTATAAGCTGTCGATTCCCAAATGTTTATCTCTTTCTTTTTTTAAGAGTCTCTCTCTGTTGCCCAGGTTGGAGAGCAGTGGCACAATCTCAGCTCACTGCAACCTCCACCTCCCAGGTTCAAGTGATTCTCGTGCCTCAGCCTCCCGAGTAGCCAAGATTACAGGTGCGCGGCACCACGCCCGGCTAATTTTTGTATTTTTTAGTAGAGACGGATATCACCACGTTCACCAGGCTAGTCTCAAACTCCTGACCTCAAGTGATCTGCCTGCCTCGGCCTCCCAATGTACTGGGATTACAGGTGTGAGCCACCGTAATGGCCCCAAATGTTGATCTCTTTTGAGATCCAGGTCTATCCTGATGCAAATGGCTTGAGCCCTCCAGCACCTTGTAACTTCCCTCAAGTCACAGGGCTACAAAATGCAGAACTGGAACCAGACCCCGGGGCACCTGACTCCTTACTCAGTGCTCACATCACAGCATCACACTACTTCTCCAATACTAGCATAAAACATGGACACAGTGAGTGCCCAGAGAGGGAAAGGATAAAGATCGCATGCTGGCTGATGGGAGAGTCAGGATTTAGATCCAAGTTAGAGTGGTGGCAAAACCAGTCTGCTTTCTCTAGCGTGCCATGCCTCTCCTCAGGATTTGGAGAAGGCAAATGGCTCTTTTTTTTTTTTTTTTTTTTTTTTTTTTTTTTTGAGACAGAGTGACAGACTCTTACTCTGTCACCCAGGCTGAATGGCACAATCCCGGCTCACTGCAGCCTCCACCTCCCGGGTTCAAGGGAGTCTCATGCCTCAGCCTCCCAAGTAACTGGGATTATAGGCACCCACCACGAGGCCTGGCTAATTTTTTTTTTTTTTGTATTTTTAGTAGAGATGGGGTTTCACCATGTCGGCCAGGCTGGTCTTGAACTCCTGACCTCAAAGTGATCCACCTGCTTTGGCCTCCCAAAGTGTTGGGATTACAGGTGTGAGCCACTGTTTTAAGAGCAAATGGCTCTTAAAACACACAGATGTTGAGGTGAGGTGTGAGGCAAGCTGAAGGATGGGTGAGCTGTCGGTGGTCAGAAAAGGCTTTGTGGCTGAGGAGTGAGGGCAAAGGGGCATACGCTGGCACTTCCTGTAGCTGACTGTGACAATGGAATGAAAAGTCCCCTGGAAGGGAGGACAGAGAGTTGAGGGCAGGACCTTGGATTCTGACATCACTGAGGGCACTGGAAGAAGAAATGGAACAAGGGAAAGGGACTTGGAACAGTTACACGAGAGGAGCTGAAGCATCAATACTTTAGAGATGGACTCCTGCATCTTAGGGCAGAGATCGGGAAATCACGGCCTGCCTCTGTTTTTGGACTGCCTGAAAGCTAAGAATGGTTTTTACTTTCTTACATGGCTGAAAAAAAAAGCCAAAATGAAAAACAGTCTTTCATGACACATGACAATTATATAAAAACTCAAATTCTAGTGTCTATAAATAAAGTTTTATTGGAACACTGCCGTGCTCATTCACTTATGCATTGTCTATGACTGCTTTCTGCTACAATAGCAGAGTTGAGTAGCTGCAACAGAAACCACAGGGCCCACAAAGCTTAAAATGTTTATCATCCGGCCCTTTACAGAAAAGCTTGTCAACCCCACCTTAGAGGATGAGGGTCATGGGCCACAGGTTCGGCCCTCGTATTGGAAGGGAAGTCCAAGCTGCAGACAGAGACGGGGGGAAGGGGGTGGGCTTTCAGGGGGTCTTTGCCAGAACACCAGCTGTCCTGATTTTCTTTTCTTTCTTTCTTTTTTCTTTTTTTTTTTTTTTGAGATGGGGTCTCACTATGTTGCCCAGGCTGGTCTTGAATTCCTGGGCATGAGCGATTCTCCTGAGTCGGCTTCACCTCTCAAAGTGCTAGGATTATAGGCATCAGCCACCATGCCTGGCTTTCCTGACAATGAGCCCACATCCTTCCCACTCCCAGCTCCATGAGACCTGGCCTAGAGGGACTCAGACCACCCTCCACACACCCTGTGGTGCGGAGAGGAAGCCCAGCCCCACCATTATGGCTTTGAGTGATTCCATACCCTCTGAGCCTTAGGATCTACCTCTGTAAGAGGAGAATAATGCTGCGAACCTTGAAAGGCTGTTGAGAATTCCAAAAGATAACAAAGTTCATGCCACAGTTGTTGGTGCCAGATGGCATTCTGCAATCTGTAGATCTTGCTGCTGTTAGGCCAGGCAGCCCGCAGGCCGCTCAGCTTCAGAAGTGGGCGCACCTCCTAACTATGTCCACTAGAGGGCAGGAAGGCCCTGCTGGCGGCTGGGAGGGTGTCAGATGGAGCTGGTCTGCAGGTCCCCCTGCCTGGGGAGAGGTGCCCTCCCCTGCTGTTTACAACCCTGGCCTTTGATCAGCTCCTGTTCTCCCCATGGCCTGCTGAGGGCCAGACGGGCGCAGAGCCTCCCGCTGGGGGCAGGACAGGCTTCCTTCTTGCCCTTTCTCCTCTCCCACTGGCAGGCCAGACTGAGGCCAGGCCACTGGGTAAACACTCCTTGGCCAGTCTATTTGCAGAGTTTTGCAAAGCCCTTCCGTGCACATTGCCTTACATGCTCCTCCAACAGCCCAGGGATATAGGCAGAGCACGCGACATGATACCCCTTCATCCAGGTGAGGAAACCAAAACTCAGAGAGGCTAAGTGACTTCTCCAAGATCCCACGGCTGGTGAGCAGCGTGGCTAGGATCGTAGGTCGTGTCTTCTTCTTCTCCTTCTCCTTCTCCTTCCTCTTCCTCTTCCTCTTCCTCTTCCTCTTCCTCTTCCTCTTCCTCTTCCTCTTCTTCTTCTTCTTCTTCTTCTTCTTCTTCTTCTTCTTCTTCTTCTTCTTCCTCTTCTTCTTCTTTTTGAGACAGAGTTTCACTCTTGTTGCCCAGGCTGGAGTGCAATGGCCTGATCTTGGCTCACTGCAACCTCCGCTCCCGGGTTCAAGCGATTCTCCTGCCTCAGCCTCCTGAGTAGCTGGGATTACAGGCATGCGCCACCACACCTGGCTAATTTTGTATTTTTAATAGAGATGGGGTTTCTCTATGTTGGCCAGGTTGGTCTCGAACTCCAGACCTCAGGTGATCCGCCCGCCTCAGCCTCCCAAAGTGGTGAGATTACAGGCGTGAGCCACCGCGCCCATGCACCATGCCGGTCGTAGTTGGTGTCTTCTGAAGCCAGGATGTGGCTCTCTCCTGTAAGCAGGCTGCCCTTAACAACTGCACCCTCCCTGAGGAGACTCTAATATCTGCAGTTTCTTTCAATGGTCCTGCTCCTGACCTCCTCCCTGGTAAAACACCAAACCTCCCTTTCTGCCCTCTCAGAACTCAGAATGGTACAAGGTGCTTCCATGCACAGGAGCTCATTTCTATCAAGAACAGGCTCCCCAGGGCATTTGAGGACAGCACTCTTACCTCAAGGGGCTTTGGATGCAGTTGGGAATACAAAGGCAGACGGTTCTACACACACAAAAATGGGAGGCTGGGCAGTGAGTCTGAGGACCAGGCAACTGACCCAGACAGTGACAGAGAGATTGTGGGGCTGTGGTGGTCAGGGAAGGCTGCCAGCAGCATGGGGGCCTTTGGGAAGCTACAGGGGAGTGAAGAGGCAGGAACGCTCAGGGTCTTTCCAGGTATATGGTGAACCAGAGAGACATCTGTACCAGACGGCAGAGCGAAGTCCATCAAGTTAGAGGAGGCTGGTTCTCAAAGAGCTTCAAATGCCAGGCGAAGGGAGGTGAATGTAGTCGTGTGGGAGATGGGGAGTCATTGAAGGTGTTTGAGGGAGGCGGGACAGGAAGCAGTGGCATTTCAGGAAGGCTGACACCAAGGGAGGAGGAGACTGGGAGGATGTCTGGGACGGAAGGGTAACTTTTATAGACTAGGGGAGTATGTTTCTATGGCCCAGGCTTAAGATAACTAACTGTAGACGCAATGGAGAACTGCCAGGGTGTCCTGTAGGATGTGATGTTGGGGGTAAAGGAGAAGGACTAGCCCAACATGGGAATAACTGGAGAGCCAAGCAGTGTGTGTGTGTGTGTGTGTGTGTGTGTGTGTGTGTGTGTGTGTGTTGGGGGCGGGTGTGTGATGTCAGGGAAAGGATCATTAGTTCTTTTCATATGAGCGTGAATTTGAGGACATCAAGTAGAAATGCTTTGTGAACAGATCAAGATACAGGACGGGATGTTGGAAGAGAGTCAGGGCTTCAATGTGGATGAGGAGGGAGTCAGCCACAGGGGCATGGTCGTGCAGCTGGGGAGGGACTCTGGACGCCAGGGGAACCAGTGTGGAGAGGGAGGCTGAGGCCGGCAGGAAGAGAACTAGAGGCGGGAGGGGTCAGGGCAAGGGTATGTGTTGAGGTCTCCCCAGTGGCCGGTCCCCTTCCCCACCCCAGCAGCTCCTATTTTCATTTGGAAGATCCTGGCAACTCTGGGGACTGGAGGCATCTCTGGCTCTGGAGTGGAGCACATGGTATCATGATTGATTCGAGGGGGACATGTCTTCTAAGTCTTGCCAACCAGAGACTTACAGGGCTTTTGAATGACATCCTGGGACAAGAAGCTCTTTCTGTCACAAGTGTGTGAAGGAAGAGGCAGGTGGCACCAAGAGCACCAGCCTAGGAGGGAGGCTGAGGCTGAGGAAGACAGAGGGGCAGAAAGAAAGAACTGGCCCGATGTGACATCCCTGAGTTGCTCCATCAGTCCTTGCCGGAACCGTTTGTGAATGAATAGATGTCCTTTATTGTTTAGCCTGTTAGGAAGAGAGGTCTGTTTCCTGCAAATAGAAGATTCCTAATTCCTATGGAAGATGGAGGAGAGCCTGAAGAATGTTGCTTTCAATAATTAAGGAAGAACATTTCAAAATGGAAGGAGGGGTGAATAGTATCAAACGCTGTGTCAGATCAGATACTTTTCTGAGGGGGAGTGGTGAGGGAGAACAGGGTCTTGCTCTGTTGCCCAGGCTGGAGTGTAGTGGTGTGATCGCAGCTCACTGCAGCCTTGAACTCCTAGGCTCAAGTGATCCTCCCCACTCAGCCTCCCAAATAGCTGGGACAGATGTGTACCACTATGCCTGACTAACTTTAAAAAAAAAAAAAAATTGTAGAGATGGGGTCTTGCTATGTTGCCCAGGCTGGTCTCAAACTCCTGGGTTTAAGCGATCCTCCTACCTCAGCCTCCCAAAGTGCTAGGATTACAAGCGTGAGCCACCGCACCCAGCCCAGAGATGTTTTAGAGTTACTCAAAAACTGTGTGACAGAAGAGCAACCTGGGAGTCAGAGAGGCTTATAGAATCTGGCAGCCCTTACAGCCGGGACTCAGAACTCACAGTCTGATCAGTTACCTCGAGGGGGAAGGGGAGCTGTGTCTTGCGAAGCTATTTCCAGAGCTCCTCCTCACCCATGTCTTTGCTGTAGCCCTCCCACCCCCAAACCCAGCCCCACTCAACTCTTTTCCAGGGGCTTAGTGGCCATCTCCCTGTCCCCAGGCCAAATGCACCTGATTGTACCTCAGATAGAAGAATAGCTACTGTTTTAAAAACTGTTTAGGGAAAAAGAAGCCACCTTCCTCTTTACTCACCATCCCAACACTGGGACAGTTCTTCCTCGTGTCTAACCTAATTCCCTTCAGCTGGGAGGGACCCATCGGTGCTCCCACTGACCCGCCCTTGTTGGGGGGCCTGTAGGGCATCTGAAGGTGACACACTGGACAAGGGAAAAGAGGCAGGCAGGCAATAGGAGTGGCTGCAGAGGCAGGCGGGCGCTCTGCCCCAAATACGGCCCCCCGGGCTGCTGCGGCGAGGGCCGGGCTCTTCCTGAGCGGATTACCGCTGTGGTCTAAGTGACTGAAGCTGCTGAGAATGCTATTGTAGCAAGAGGCTTACCGAAATGTAGACACCCAGCCCTGGCATGTCTCGACACACAGATGGGAAAATAAGCAGAATAAGCTCCCAGCGCTAAGCCGCTCTATTGTCCTGTTGCTGCTAAAACACCTTGCTGGGTTTTCTGCCAAGTGCCCACCCCTCCAGCGCTGCTCACTGTGGCTCTGTGGGCTTCCTCTCTCCTGATGGCCGAGAAGCCGCCCTGCAGGAGGGTGAGACAGGGAGGTCCAGAGCCCAGGTGTATGGCTGCCAGGCTATGCTGTTCAGCCTGTGTATGACAGAGGAGATGCATGCGGTTGGGTAACATGCCCAAGGTCACACAGCAGCGCAGTAGCAGGGCCAGGGTTAGCATCTAGATTCCTGACCTCTGGTGAGAGGTCTCCCCCAGGCACACTGGGTCCCATCCCATCCCAAGCTCTGTCTGCCACATGTCCCCCTTCCTGATTCCCCTACCCACCCAGTCCTTTCCCCTGCCACAGCGCAGGTGGCTGCCTCTAGGATCCCTGATGAGCAGACTTGCGCTATCAGTGTGCAGATTGGCACGGAATCTTCCTCAGTTCGGTGTTGGTTCACTTAACAGGGATGGAGTCACGGGCTGTGGCCACATGATGTGGAGGGAGATCAAGTCCCTACTGCTGCCAGGGGAAAACAGACTGGAAAAGTCCCATCCCAGCAACTGAGGACATTAAGGGCAGGCAGGAAATGGGTGCAGATCTGCAATGCCCACTCCACAGGAGGCGAACTGTTGCTGCAGGGAGGAGGCCCTGGTGTCACACAGGTGCAGGGCCTTGGAACCCAGACGAAGCACTGGGACTTTCCAGGAATCTGGAAGGAGGGATTCCTAGGGTGGAGGGAGGAGGGGGGTGAGAAAGATGGGGCTGGGGGAAGGGGCGGGGTGGGTGGGGAGAAGGTGGGTCCGGTGTAGCAGCAGGGCTGTGAGGTTCTCCTGACTGCTGTGCACCTCCATCTGGGCGTCCCGCAAATACTTCCAAGACAACACACCCCAACCTCAACTCAGCGTCACTCCGACAGCCTTTCTCCTGTGTTCGGTGGCCTGGCCGGTGGTGCACCCTCCCCCAAGCACCCAGCCAGAGATCGGAAAGCCCCTCTACACACCTCCCTCTTCACAAGCTTTCATTTCCTGTCAGTCACACATTTGGCCAAGTTTACCTTCTTGGTTTTTCTCAAATTCATCCTGTCCTCTCCCACCGCTGCCTTGGCCCTCTTCTCACCTGGCTGTAGCAACAGCCTCCTGGCTGCCCTCACGCCTCACCCCTGAAACCCATCCTCCAGTCTCATCCCTCTTTCCCGTTCAAACTTCCAGGGTCTCCCCATCCCCTGGGAGAGCATTTTAGGCTCCTTAGTATGACCAAAAGGGTGGCTATGGTTTGACTCCTGCTTGCCACAGCGGTGCAGTATGGTGGTTAGAAGCACAGATGCTGGAGCCGGATTTCCTGGGTTCAAATCCTATTTGTGGCTCGGCGCGGTGTCTCACACCTGTAATCCCTGCATTTTGGGAGGCCAAGGCGGGCAGATCACTTGAGGTCAGGAGTTTGAGACCAGCCTGGCCAACTTGGTAAAACTCTACCTCTACTAAAAATACAAAAAATTAGCCCAGTGTGGTGGTGCACGCCTGTAATCCTAGCTACTCAGGAAACTGAGACAGGAGAATAGCTTGAACCTAGGAGGTGGAGGTTGCAGTGAGCTGAGATCACATCACTCCACTCCAGCCTGGGTGACAGAGCAAGACTCTCTCAAAAAGAAAAACAAAAAAAAACAACAAAAAAACTACCTGTTACTTTCTAGCTGTGTGTCCAAGGGCAAGTTACTGAACCTCTCTGTGCCATGGTTTTCTCACCTATGAAATCGGTATTTTAAGATTACCTGCCTCATAGACTTGTTGTGAAGACTGAATTAGTTTTTCTGTGTAGAAGCAGTTAGAACTGGGATTATTACCCCCCTACTCCTGCCAACCTGGCTTCTTCTCCTGCCCCTCTCTGTCTCACATGTTTGCGTCTGTGGCTCAGCTTTTCTTGTAATTCTCTCTCTAGCAATTGTGCCATTTCTCAGCTCGGTGTCTGGGCCCCTCAAAGGGATAATTTCACCCTGCAGTCTTCAGTCCACCCCCAAGAGTCAGCTACTGGTCTCCCCCGTGCCTTGGCTCTCCCTAGTGTGTGGCTGCCTGCTTTCTTCTTTATCTCCCCTGCTGCACTAGAGCTCCTTGAGGGCAGATCTGGGTTCCTGGTACCTAAATCCTGCATGGTACACAGTAGGCCCTTGATAAATATGTGTTGAATGAATGGATGCAACATTGTTCCCGGAGAGTTCTGGGAGCTCCCTGAGAGTTTGTAGTGGGGGTGCTTATGTCGATGTAGGAGGATTTTTCCCAGGTGTCACAATGGTCCTGGGGATACATGTTAACATTCATGCCCTGGCCAGGTTTGATGGCTCATGCCTGTACTCCCAGCACTTTGGGAGGTCGAGGTGGGAGGATTGCTTGAGCCCAGGAGCTCCAGACTAGCCTGGGAAACATAGCAAGCCCCCATCTCTACAAAAATAGTCCTGGCTATGCCAGAGGCTGAGGTGAGAGGATCACTTGAGCCTGGGAGGTCGAGGCTGCCGTGAGCCATGATTGCGCCACTGCACTACAGCCTGGACGACAGAGTGAGAACTTGTCTCAAAACAAAAAACAGGGCCAGGTGTAGTGCCTCATGCCTGTAATCCCAGCACTTTGGGAGGCCCAGGCAGGCGGATCACGAGGTCAGGAGTTCAAGACTAGCCTGGCCAACATGGTGACACCTCGTCTCCACTAAAAATACAAAAAATTAGCAGGGCGTGGTGGCAGGCACCTGTAATCCCAGCTACTCGGGAGGCTGAGGCAGGAGAATCCCTTGAACCCGGGAGGCAGAGGTTGCAGTGAGCTGAAACCACACCACTGCACTCCAACCTGGGCAACAGAGCGAAACTCCATCTCTAAAAAACAAAAAACAACCCCACATTTGTGTCCCCCAGGCCATGTGTCTGCTCCACTACTATGGGTTTCAAGCACACAGTGACGGGCCAGGTCAGGGAAAGGGACTACGGCCTCCTGGGGGACCCAGCAGAGGGAGGGGGCGAAAGGGAAGGAAAGTGGGAGCTGTCATAGTGAGAGGTCTCCACCCCCAACTTTGTTTGGGCCTTCACTGGTTCCTATGACCGTAGGGACCTGCCCCCAGAGTGACCCAACAATGTTTCCTGGACTGGAGTCAGAACAGGGATCTGGTCCCACAGCTCTGCCATGCCACTGCCCAGGGCCCATGACATGGGGATAACAATACCTACTCCGCTTCCCAGGATGATTGGAAGGCTCACATTCATCTACTCGTCCATTCTTCACCCATCCATCCATTCATTCGGCAGCTTCATTAAGTCATTATCTTCTATGCCAAGCATGGTACTAGTTGCAGGGGACACGACCTTGGTTAATACACACACAGCCCCTGGTCCTGGAGAACTTGGAGACTTAGGAGATAGACAGGCAATGAAATAAGTGTGGCGAGTTATGATCAAGAAAGTATAGAGTGTAATGGAATGAATAAAATAAATGAGGGAGAGGCCTCATTAGGACCCCCAGGACTGCCCTCTGCTCATGTGGTGATATTGGTGCCAAAGACAGGGTGTCTTAGCCAGGAGTAGTGGCTCACTCCTGTCATCCCAGCACTTTGGCAGGCTGAGGTGAGAGGATTGCTTGAGCCCAGAGTTCAAGACCAGCCTGGGCAACATAGCAAGACTCCACCTCTGCAAAAAATTAAAAAATTAGACTGGCATGGTGGCACACACCTGTAGTCCCAGCTACTTGGGAGGCTGAGGTGGAAGGACAGCTTAAGTCCAGGAGTTTGAGGCTGCAGTGGGCCCAGCCTGTGCCACTGCATTCCAGCCTGGGCAACAGAGCAAGATCCTGTCTCTAAAAAAAAATTTTTTTTAAAGACATGATGTCTTGTGGTTACAGATTCTTGGCACCATGGCCCTCCTCCTTCCCTGCCCTCCCATGCCAAGGGCCAACTTTGCTGCCCTTTAGTACCTGGAAGGGCTTTACATCATTAAGGGCTTAATACTGTGAGGCCCCAAGGCCCCTGCCAGCTCACTGTGTTTAGAGCCATATTTAAATCAGTTCAATGTCTCTGGGAAGAGAAAGCCAGCTGCCCAGCGATCCCTCATGACCTCTCCAGGCAGCTGAGATGCCCTCTGAGCTTCTTCCTCCTGGGTTCATCTGGAAGCAGTCTAACGTTGTTTAAAAGCTAGGCTCAACTGGCAGATCACTTGAGGTCAGGAGTTTGAGACCAGCGTGGCCAACATGGTGAAACCCTGCCTCTACTGAAAAATACAATAACTAGCCGGGTGTGGTGGTGCATGCCTGTAATCCCAGCTACTCTGGAGGCTGAGGCACAAGAATCACTTGAACCCAGGAGGCAGAGGTTGCAGTGAGTCAAGATAGCGCCACTGCACTCCAGCCTGGGTGATAGAGTGAGACTCAGTCTCAAATAAATAAATAAATAAATAAATAAATAAATAAATAAATAAATGCTAGGCTCGAGCTGGACAGATGGACAGCCTGGGTTTGAATCTTACCTCAACCCTGTAGTAGCTGGGTGGCCCTGGACAAATGTCCTCACCTCTCCGAGCCTCAGCTTCTGTATTTATAATGAGACTCGCACCATGGAGCTGTGCAACTACATGACCTAATGTACATAAAGTGCTTACAGCAGTGCCTGCGCGTGGTTAGCTCTGTTTTATGAACAATGCCCTTGCTTTTACTACATTGCGTTCTGTGTTACTTGCATTCCTCTCCCGAGTCCTTGTGGGCAGTACCCTCTAGCTTCCTCATTCATCTTGGTATCCCCAGGGCCTGGCACAGTGCCTGGTTCAGAGCAGGGAGGCCAAAAATATTTGTGGAGTGACGTCTGACTTAACCGTCAGAATGAGCACTGGGATGGGCTGGGGCCGAGAGCCAGTGCTGCCCAGAGGTAGGCGGGGGGCACGCTGCCTGGGGAGGGGTCTGAGGGAAGCAGGCCAGGGCCAAGGGAGGCCCAGTCAGGGGACGCTTGGTGCTGCTTTTCCTGCTTGCCAAGGCGCAGGGGCCATCTGCCGGGGTGGGAAAGGCAGGCCCGTCCTCCGAAGCAGGTGCCCAGGCAGGTAGAGTCTGGAGCCAGCCTAGAGGATTTACAGTTCTGCCACTGAGCGCCTGGACCAGGGACAGCTAGAGGGAGTCCACATGGCCCTGCAGAATGGAGGGGGCAGCTGGCCAGGCCAGGCCTGGGGCGGAGGGCACCCCTGGAACTGCCAGGGTTTGAGGAACAGGGGCAGTCCTGATGGCTACCCCCTCACGGGGAAGGGCAGAGGATGTACCCTGTTGGAAGGACTCAGAGTGTCAGCAGACGGCCAGCCCCGTGCCTCACCACACGCCGAGGAGACCGGGGCCAAGGTGGGAAGGAGCCTGCTCTGCACCTTACGGGGCCTCTACAGGCCCAGGGCTCACACCCTGCTCACCAGCGCACTCCTCACCCCACATACAGCCTCGTAGGGCACACATGGGGCCACGTGGTCTTCACCCTTGGAGCTCAGCTAGGCCATGGCGGGTAGGGGTAGAGGATGGGGGCAGGGACCTGACAGCCTCACTCTGTTGAGGGGGATGTTGAGTGACAGATGTTGGGAAGCACATTCTAACGGTGACTGGAGTGTTCTAAGTCCCTCAAGGACTGGCTTTCTTGCTAACAGATGAGAAAGGGTCTGGCATGTTGGATCATGGGTGAGGGGTGTCCTCTGCTCTAAACCTGTTCAGAGTCGGGCTCCATTTTCTCTTCTCAGCCTTTGAACCCCGAAAAATGGGACTGGCCAACCAATGGACGACTGAGGATGTCGGCCAAACCCCTGCGGGTGGGGACATCCTGCAGAGTGACAGTGACCTGCTGCAGGGGCCCCATACCACACACATATAAACACACTACATGAATACACACACACACCACACATACACCACACGTGCATATGTACAGCATCATATATACACACCATACACACTATATATACACACTCTACACATACGTGCACACACACACCACACCGCACACATATATACACACTACACATATACACACACAACATTCACACCACACACACTACACACACATCACACACACACATCCTCAACCCCATACACAGCACACACATCCCTTTCCCTCCCTCAGCATCTCACTAACACACAAACACACCACTCCGCTCCTTTCGCAAGCGAACATAATTCCAAACAGACATGCCTGCAGACTTGATGTTTCCAGAAGGGAATGAGGTGGCAGTCGAGGCCTGGCTTATGGGAATGGAGGTATGGTTCTATTAGCAGTTGTGTGTGTGTGACGTATTAAACCTGAGTTTGCTGTTGTTCAATATTCAGTCAGTCATTCAACATGTATTTCCACGTTGATTAAACACCTACTATGTGCTAGTCACAATTCTAGGTTCTAGGGAATCCTAGTTTAGGTTTCCCAAGAAGTGAACCTTGAGACAAGGGCTTTTAAAAAATTAAAAAGCTGGCCGGGCACAGTGGCTTATGCCTGTAATCCCCGCACTTTGCAAGGCTGAGGCGGGCAGATCACTTGAGGTCAGGAGTTTGAGACCAGCCTAGCCAACATGGTGAAACCCCATCTCTACTAAAAATACAAAAAATTAGCCGGGTGTGGTGGTGGGCATCTGTAATCCCAGCTACTTAGGAGGCTGCAGCAGGAGAATCACTTGAACCTGGGAGGTGGAGGTGGCAGTGAGCTGAGATCGCGCCATTGCACTCCAGCCTGGGAGACACAGTGAGACTCTGTCTCAAAAAAAAAAAAAAAAAAAAGGCCGGGCGCGGTGGCTCACGCCTGTAATCCCAGCACTTTGGGAGGCCGAGGCGGGCGGATCACAAGGTCAGAGATCGAGACCACGGTGAAATCCCGTCTCTACTAAAAATACAAAAAAAAAAAAATTAGCCGGGCGCGGTGGCGGGCGCCTGTAGTCCCAGCTGCTCGGGAGGCTGAGGCAGGAGAATGGCGTGAGCCCGGGAGGTGGAGCTTGCAGTGAGCCGAGATCACGCCACTGCACTCCAGCCTGGGCGGCAGAGCGAGACTCCGTCTCAAAAAAAAAAAAAAAAAATTTAAGAAACTTTATGAGCTATAACTCACATACTATATAATTTACCCCTTCAAAGTGTATAATGTGGTGATTTTTAGTATATTAAGAGTTGTGCAACCATCACCCCAATTTTAGAACACTTTCATCACCATATAAAGAAACCTCATACACATTAGCAGCTAGTCCCATTCTCCTCTTCCCCTGACCGCTAGCAATCACAAATATACTTTTCATCTCTATAGATTTCCCTATTCTGGACTTTCATATCAATGGAATCATGCAATATGTGGCCCTTTGTGACTAGTTTCATTCATCTAGCATAATGTTTTCAAAGTTCATCCATGTTGTAGCACATATCAGCACTTCATTCCTTTTTGTGGCTGAATACTATTCCATTGTATGGATGTACTACATTTAGCTTATTCATTCACCATTTGATGGACATTTGGGTGGTTTCCACTTTTTTGCTATTATGGATTATGCTGCTCTAAATATTTATGTACAGGTTTTTGTGTGGACATATGTTTTCAATTCTTTCAGGTATAGATACCTAGTAGAAATGTTGGGTCATATGGTAGTTCCATATTTAACATTTTGGGAACCTGCCAAACTATTTTTCAAAGCAGCTGCACCATTTTACATTTCCACCAGCAATGTATGAAGCATTCCAATTTGAAATAAAGTTTTAACTGTAGAATTTTACTTAGGAAGTGATCCCAGGAACTACCAGGAGTGGAATAGGGAAGGGAAACTGGGAAGGGAAGGCAGCCAATAAAGGATCATTATCAGGCAAATTACCCTTGGGAGTCATCAAAGCTCAAGGTCACTGAGTAACTCTGGGAGCCAGGTTAGAACTTGCACCACAGAGTCATTTTACCTGGGAAGCAAAGGGGCAGAGGTATGTTATACACCAGCTCCCAGCAATGATTAGTTTCTACCCTAATCATCATCACCCACTGAGGCAACCAACGAGAACACCTCAATCCAAGCTCATACTTCTTATTTTACACACTAGTAGGATCCTTTCCTCTACTTGTAACACTTGTTTGTACTCAAAATACCTCAGGTTCACGAAATATGCTATTAATAATACTTGCTACCCAAGAGCTATTAACCACCATTGGTTGAGAGTTTCTGGGGTGTGTGTTAGTTTCCTGAGAATTAACTTTTGCTGGATGCAAGGTGTATTAGTCTGTTTTCACACTGCTATAAAGAACTGCCTGAGACTGGGTAATTTAAAAAGGGAAGAGATTTAATTGACTCACAGTTCCGCAGGACTTGGGAGACCTCAGGAAACTTACAATCATGGCAGAAGGGGAAACAAACATGTTCTTCTTCACGTGGCGGCAGGAAGGAGAAGAATGAGAGCTGAGCAAGGGAGGAAGCCCCTTATAAAACCATCAGAGCTCTGGTGAGAACTCACTCGCTATCATGAAAACAGTATGGGGGAAACCACCCCCATGATTTGATTATCTCCACCTGGTCCAGCCATTGACACATGCGGATTATTACAAGTGGAGGTGAGATTTCAGTAGGAACACAGAGCCAAACCATATCACAAGGCAAGCAAAGCAGGCACAGCAGGAGAAAGCCATCTGGCAAAGAAATGCAGATGCTGGTGGATGGTTAAGCACAGCTCTGTAGTTAGAGCAAAGGAGGTGAGCAGAGTACCAACAGCACCTACTATCTGGGGTGAACCAAAGCTCCTGCCCTCATGGAGCTTACATTCTAATGAAAGAGCTATAAACAAACATAAGTACTATATAGTCAGGTAGCCCCAGAAGGGAAAAAGCAGGTCAGGGGATGGAGAGGGATGGGGGCTACTGTGTTAGCTCAGATGGTCAGGGCAGGCATCTCTGAGGAGGTGAGATTCTAGCTGAGACCTAAATAGAATGAGGGACAGGCTATCTGAAGCCAGTTGCCTGCCTGTATTTTTTTTTTTTTTTTGAGACGGAGTGGAGTCTCACTCTGTCGCCCAGGCTAGAGTGCAGTGGCACAATGCCAGCTCACTACAACTTCCACCTCCTGGGTTCCAGCAATTCTCCTGCCTCAGCCTCCCAAGTAGCTGGGATTACAGGCGTGCACCACCATGTCCGGCCAAAACAGGGCTCCCAAACAGGGACTTGAACCCTGGACCTTCAGATTAAAAGCCTGATGCTCTACTGACTGAACTCTCCGGGCTCACCTGCCTGTATTAAAGTCTGGGCTGTGGTGCTAAAACACTGAGTGGGGAATAACCTTGGTAGGTTGGGACAAGGGTTGGAGAAGCTGCAAGAGGTCCACAGTGGCTTCTGCAGAGTGAAAGAGGCAGAGCTTAGTAGGAAATGAGATGAAAAATGCAGCCAGGGGCCTCATCAAGTTAGGCCAGGTTGGGAAATAGTTTGAGTTTTACTCTAAAGGTAACAGAGGCCACTGGATGGGTGAGAATCAGAGGAATTTTTAAATCTGGTTTCTGCTTTTGTTTCTTGGTAATGAAGCCATTGGATCTCAGTACTGAAACTTCCCTATCCCAGTCTTTAGTGAGCCTGTTAGGCACCCATAAGGTGCCAACACTTCGCTGCTGGGTGTCCAAACCCAACACTGCAACACTCATTCATTCTACTTATGTTCCCAGCACTGTCCTAGGCGTGGGTATGCAGCAGTGAGCACATCTGACACAAGCCCTGCCCTCTCAGAGTATTTTACAAGGAGGAGACGAATAAACAACATAAATACGCATTATAGGCAATACATACAGAGCCCATACTAGAAAATGGGCAAGGGTTTAGACTAGAGAAAAATGAAGTAGATGCAAGGGATACCAAGTGCTGGGGGGTGCTTTGAAATTTCAAACACAGGGGTCAAGGATGGCTTCCCCATGGGGCTGACACACTGAGATAGCACCTCTCAGCCCGGCTGACTTCCGGGAAACCTTCCCAGCTCCGGGGAATGTGTCCATTTCCTCCCTAGCAGGGACCTTGCAGCCAGGAGGGAGGGTCATGGCTGGATCTGCCGAGGAGAGAGAGGACAGCAGGGACCCTGGAGTGGAGGACTGGGGTGTGCTCATCAGATGGTCCAGGCACATGGCCTGGGAGGACAGTGTAGGGGGTTGGGGTGGGGGCAGGGGAGGAAGGGTGCTGGGTCTGACAAGCCACAGGGGAATATTGATGAGTTTTCTGGCAAGAAGTGACGGGGCTAGTGGGGACGGTGTAATGAAGACAGATGATCCCAGGCCAGCTCTGCTCATCTTCCTGCAGGAGGAGGAGGGGCACAACCCGGACAGGGGGTGGGGAATGGGTTTGCCAAGTGCCCACTGTGCCCTCTCCTCTGGCACCTTAGCGCTCCAGCTGCCCCAGCTTCTCCCTGCTGCCCCTCCTGACTCCTCTCACCTCAGCCCGCCCTCTTCTCTCCTTCCTGCCCTGCTTTCTCTGGGGAGAAGGCCCTTGCCCCTTCCGCACTTTTCTCTCTTCTTTCTTGTGTTTTTCCCTGTTTCTCCCATTTGCCTGTCTCTCCACAGCTCCCTTTTCTCACTTCTTTTTCTCTCTGCCCCTTCCGCCCCCAGCCTCCTGACCGACCTCCAGAGCAATGAACTGTCTTTTCTCTGGGGATTTCCTACAATTCTCTAAAACAGCGGTCACCCCAATTCTATCAACAATGTATTCAACACCCCCTGTGTGGTAGGTAATGCTGTGCCAGCCTGCAGACCAGGGCTGCACAGTATCAGGGAGGAGGGAACACGGAATATTCGATTTTCCCTGACTTCCTTCCTTCCTTCCTTTCTTCTCTCCCTCCCTCCCTCCCTCCCTGCTTCCTTCCTTCCTCTTTCTCTCTCTTCTTGCTTTCTCCTTCTTTCCTTCTTTCCCTCCCTCTTTCTTTCCTTCCTTCCTTTCAATTGTAGTAAAATACACAGAACATACAATTTACCACTAGTGACATTTATTTTTTATTTATTTATTTGAGATGGAGTCTTGCTCTGTCACCCAGGCTAGAGTCCAGTGGTAGAATCTTGGTTCACTGCAACCTCCACCTCCCAGCTTCAAGCAGTTCTCCTGTCTCAGCCTCCCGAGTAGCTGGAATTACGGACATGCGTCAACACTTCTGGCTAATTTTTGTATTTTTAGTAGAGATGGGGTTTCACCATATCAGCCAGGCTGGTCTTAAACTGATCTTGTGATCTGCCCACCTTAGCCTCCCAAAGTGCTGGGATTACAGGCATGAGCCACCGTGCCCGGCCACTAGTGACATTTAGTACATTGGATGTGTGTCATCACCACCATCTAGTTCCAGCACATTTCATCCCCCCAAAAGGAAACCCCATTCCCCTGAGCAGTCACTCCCTATTGCCCCCTTCCTCTCAGCCCCTGGCGACCACTCATCTGCTTTCTTGTTGGTGGACTTGCCTATTCATTTCATATAAATAAACGTGTGCTTTTTGTGTCTGACTTCTTACACTTAGCAGAATGTTTTCAAGGTTTGCCATGTAGCATGTACCAGTATTTCACTCCATTTTCTGGCTGAATAATATTCCAACATAGGGTTATGCCATATTTTGTTTATCCATTCACCCATCAGCTGATGGAATTTGAGTTGTTTAGGACACTGAATTTTGAAGCAGAAGCCCTAGTGTTGAGTTCCACGCCACTCCTACCTGTGTGGCCTTGAGCAGCCATGTTTGTCTTGGAGCACTGGTAATTTCACCTGTGAAACGGAACTGTAAAATTTTAAGTCTCTATGCTCTTTTAGAGCATAAGAAAAATGACCTATGATCTTCTAGCTTGATAAGTTGGAAACTGCCTCTCATCTCTCTCCTTCTGTACCTCTCCCATTTGCTATTGAATTTGGGATCAATGTTGAGTAAAAGAATTCATGTGCCAGCCAGACGCAGTGGCTCACGCCTGTAATCCCAGCGCTTTGGGAGGCCGAGGCAGGCGGATCACAAGGTCAGGAGACAGAGACCATCCTGGCTCACACAGTGACACCCCGTCTATACTAAAAATACAAAAAAAATTAGGCAGGCGTGATGGCAGACGCCTGTAGTCCCAGCTGCTTGGGAGGCTGAGGCAGGAGAATGGTGTGAACCCAGGAGGCAGAGCGTGCAGTGAGCCGAGATTGTGCCACTGCACTCCAGCCTGGGCAACACAGTGAGACTCCATCTCAAAAAAGAAAATTCACGTGCCAAAGTCAGGTGGACTAATGTTTATTGTTGTGTTCATTGTCACCTAAACCATTTTCCTGATTTATTTATTTATTTTTATTTATTTATTCTTTTTTAGATGAAGTCTTGCTCTGTTGCCCAGCCTGGAGTATGGTGGTGTGATCTTGGCTCACTGCAACCTCCACCTTCCGGGTTCAAGCAATTCTCCTGCCTCAGCCTCCCAAGTAGCTGGGATTACAGGCACCTGCCACCACACCCAGCTAATTTATTTTTAGTAGAGACCGGGCTTCTCCATGTTGGCCATGCTGGTCTTGAATTCCTGACCTGAAGTGATCTGCTTGCCTCGGCCTCCCAAAGTACTGAGATTACAGGCGTGAGCCACTGTGCCTGGCCCATTTTCCTGATGTCAACATGCATTATTTTTCAAATTTTAGTATCTTTGAAATTGGCACATAGTTTACAAGCAATGGTTGTATAGTAACTAATAAAGCTCTTTATTTTTCTAGTGGTTTGTAAAATGATTGTGCTTATTCCAATCAGTGGTTCAAGGTTAGTGTAATATGCTAGGAACAGGTCAGTGAACATCACCATGAACAATAAGAGAAATAAAAACTGACTTCCTAATGAAACATTTTTGATGTAAGTTAACTGATATCCTGGTATGTGAACTCCCAGCTAAATGAGTTGGTTGACATGGAAATATTGATTTACTTGAGCTGACATAATGTCAACATCATTTAAAACACCATGCAGGCACACCTTGCTGGCACAAGTGGTTCTAAACCACTTGGCTGCCGTGGTAGGGCCACAGATTCCATGAGAAAATACATGTAGGCCGGGCGCGGTGGCTCAAGCCTGTAATCCCAGCACTTTGGGAGGCCGAGATGGGCGGATCACAAGGTCAGGAGATCGAGACCATCCTGGCTAAAACGGTGAAACCCCGTCTCTACTAAAAAATACAAAAAACTAGCCGGGTGAGGTGGCGGGCGCCTGTAGTCCCAGCTACTCGGGAGGCTGAGGCAGGAGAATGGCCTGAACCTGGGAGGCAGAGCTTGCAGTGAGCTGAGATCCGGCCACTGCACTCCAGCCTGGGCAACAGAGCAAGACTCCGTCTCAAAAAAAAAAAAAAAAAGAAAATACATGTGAACAGACTTTGTGAACTGAGACGCTAGATGGTAGTGCAAGGTGCGGTTATTAGTCTCTCATTCTCCCAAAGCACCGCCTCCCCGCCCTGCCCCCTCCAACCGTCTCCAACATGGGAGAAGTCGCATACAAATACTGAATATTTTTGCCTTCATTAAAACAGGCCAGATATTATAATTACATCCCAGAGAGCAGAGGGTTTCATCTGAAGGGAGGAGAGGGAGGTGGATGAAAGTCAGTCAGACATGCAGAATTCATGAGCTTGGCTAATTGGGCACCTCCACTAAGAACAGATCTTAGCTGACTGGGGAAGAAAACCATATCCGGTTGTCCTGGCCCTGCTCAAACCTTGTCTCCTCCTGGAGCCTTGAGCTGGGCCAGCCTGCCTCTGAACTCCCATGGCAGCCCCTCGGTCAGGACCTGAGCACTAACTGCTCCTGTGGCTGTCCTCTTTCTCCAGCTAGACTGTGAATTAGTTGAGAGCAGAGGCGTTCTGTGAACTCTTTTCTGTGAGTTTTCTCGTGGGTATGTGGCAGGAATGTAGTCGAAATATGGAGAGGAGTCAGGAATCAGGGCAGTGTTCCTCAAAGTGTCCACCCAGACCACCTGCATGGGCTATCACCTGCTGGAGCTGGTTACAAATGAAATTCCTGGGAATCCACCCAAGAGACTGTATTTCAGTAGGTAGGGCCCTGGAAAATGCAAAAAATTAGCCAGGCGTGGTGGCGGGCATCTGTAGTCCCAACTACTTGGGAGGCTGAGGCAGGAGAATGGCGTGAACCCGGGAGGCGGAGCTTGCAGTGAGCTGAGATCGTGCCACTGCACTCCAGCCTGGGCGACTCAGCGAGACTCCGTCTCAACATAAAACAAAGAACAAAAAAAAAAAAGAAAGAAAGAAAGAAAGAAAGAAAAGGAATCTGCATTTAAACAATCTACTCCAAATAATTCTATGCTCAGTAAAGTTAGAAAACCACCAAGTCTAACGATTAAACTAGGTGATCCTGTAGGTGCTTTCCAACTCAATAGCCTGTGATGTACTTTGCTGTCTTCTAAGCATTCAGTCCTCCTCCTCCCTGTCCTTGAAAGCCTACTGTGTGCCTCGCTTCTGCCCGTGTAGGAAACTGATGCTCAGCCAATGTTCAGGAAGAGTCAAAGGGGAGACTAGCATTGCTGTCCCTGCTCCCAGCAAGAGAGCAAGGAGGGTGGAGGAGGACAAGACGGGGATGTGGGCTGGGGAAGGGAAAGGACCAGGACAGGAGGGGGCTGAATGAGCCAGCAGGAGGTGCCTTGGACCTTGGCAGTCACTGGGGGCCCTGCTGGTCCCATGCCCCCGTACTCCCTGCCCACCCAACTAGCCTGCCCAGAAGGAGGGAAAGCTGCTAGCCAGACACCTCTCCGCTTTGATCACCAAGAGAACTTACTGCCACCCAGAAAATGGGCTGCTGAGGTTTAACAGGACTCGTCAGAGGATGAGGAACAACTTGTGGAGCCTTTGGCTGCACTAAGCTACCACACAGAGCTAGTGGCTCTGGACCAATGCCATGGAGATCCCTGTCCTTGATCCTCCAGCCATGTCCCTGATGTGCCCCTTGCCTGAGGTGAGCATGCTCAGGGTTTAATAACGGCTGGTGCAGCTAACGTTTATTATGTCCGGCCCTGAGCTAAGCACTTTACATGCATTACCTCATTTAATCTCTATGCCAACACTACTAATAAGCCCCTTTTGCAGATAGGAAAACTGACGTGATGTATGATGTAACTTGCACAATGTCACCTGGTTCTTTCTCTTTTTTTGGTGACAGATTCTCTCATGGCCCATGCTGGAGTGCAGTGGTGCAATCTTGGCTCACTGTAACCTCCGTCTCCTGGGTTCAAGCAATTCTCCTGCCTCAGCCTTCCAAGTAGCTGGGACTACAGGTGCCCACTATTGCACCTGGCTAATTTTTGTATTTTTAGTAGAGACAGGATTTCACCATGTTGGCCAGGCTGGTCTCGAACTCCTGACCTCAGGTGATCCACCTGCCTCGACCTCCCAGAGTGTTGGGATTACAGGCATGAGCCACCATGTCTAGCCTGGTTCTTTCAACTGGTGAGTGTTTTACCTCTTCCTCAGATGTCCATCTCTATCCCTGTTGCTCTCCTCTTTATCCTCTCTGGCCTGTCCCTGTCCCTCTTATAGCAAGGGGCCTGGAATTCAACCTAGCGCGAATGCTCTAAAGGTTCTGCCCTGGTGTGGGACACTTCCCTTCTGTTGATGCAGCCCTGTGGTGGGCTTTTCTGGAAGCCTCACAACACTAGTGTTCAACCTGAGCTTGCTGTCAGGTGAAGCCCCTAAACTGAGCTTTTTGATCCTAACTCCCTATTCTATTTTTATATAATGGGGATTCTGTGCCCAGGTACAGGAATTTACATTCGTCCCTATTAAGTATTTTCACCTACATGCTTCTTGGCTCTGTCTGTTACCTGTTACATCCCCTATGGACACACACACACACACACACACACACACACACACACACTCCTCTTTCCCAGAAGACAGATGTATATTTTGGACAATCTACTCCAAGGGGACTATCCGTTTTCCACTCTTATCCTTCAAAGGAAGGAAACATGAGTTGTGTACATGTTTCCCCCAGGGTTTTCCTGGTCACACTGCATACTCAGGCAAGAAGGCTTCATGACCAAGCGTGCAGGCCTTGGGTCAGACCGTGTGAGTGGAATCCCAACCTGAGCATGTAGCCTTGTGGCCTTGAGATATTAATGTAGCCTCTGTACTTCAGTGTTCTTCTCTGTAAAATGGAGATAACTATATCTATCTCACTTGTTATTCTGATAATTAAATGTGATAGTTGGCCGGGTGCAGTGGCTCACACCTATAATCCCAGCACTTTGGGAGGCTGAGCAGGTGGGTGGCTTAAGGCCAGGAGTTCGAGACCAGCCTGGCCAACATGGAGAAACCCCATCTCTACTAAAAGTAAAATAAAATAAAATAAAATAAAATAAAATAAATAGCCGGGTGTGGTGGCATGTGCCTGTAATCCCAGCTACTCAGCAGGCTGAAGCATGAGCATCACTTGAACCTGGGAGGCAGAGGTTGCAGTGAGCTGAGATCACATCACTGCACTCCAGTCTGGGAGACAGAGTAAGATCCTGTCTCACACACACACACACCAAAAAATGTGATAGTAATTAGGCAGTAAATGTGTCCACCTCCTTGTTGCCTCTTCTGGCTTCTCTGGGTCCCCCAATCTTGCTTTCCCATCCTGACACCCTCCCACATCTGTTTGACCTTAGTTACAAAGGGGAACACAGAATTTCTGCAATGAAAGGGCTTCAGATGCAGTCCAATCCAGCCCCTTTGTTGTACAGATGAGAAAACTACAGTCCCTCCTGCCATTCCTCTGTTGCTTCATTTTTGTTCCAAAGTCGTTGTATTTCCAGCACTCCAGCTACCACCTTTTCTCTCTCCAGCTCACATAGCAATCAGATCAGGCTGCTTTTCCCCAGTGCAATCAGTGAGCTCCCAGCCTCTAGCTTGCTGGATTTATGGCTCTCTGCCGGCTCACGGGGTACTTAGGGGTCTGTGCAGCTCAGGAGTTATGGGCCAGCCGAGACAGGGTTTTCAGTGCACTTGGCCCAACTTGTCAGTCACCTCCTGGGGCCGGTTGCATAGAAAAAAGAAAATCAAATACCAAGGCCAATATGCTGACCACATTTTTATGCTCTTCATTCAAATCCAAAATGTTCCCCATGGGGCATGCCGGGAGATGTGCAGAAGAGAAAGGCAGAGATCATTCTCCAACCGGCCAGGAAAGGAGGACTACAGGGAGGATGCCGCATGTCTGAGCAGTTTGTGTCCCTTCTCAGAAGACATTGTGCCCATGTGCCAGGGCAGTGCAATGACAGAGGGTGGCGGGGGAGAGGCTCTGATTTCTCTGAATTCCCCATTAATTCCTTCAAACAAAGGTTAATAGTTATGTAACTAGCTTTTAGACAATTCCTCAACTTCCTCTTCCTAACCAAAGCACCAACTTTAGCCCCTCTAATACAGAAATTCTGGTGCCAGCCTTCTGCCAGAGACAAGGAGGGGCAGCCTACCTAGGCTGATTAAGGCAGTTTTGTAATGGAGAGGGTGGATGTTGTATAGCTAGCTTTCTTTCCAAGTAAGGAAAAAATGCAACAATCATTTCTTGAGATAAAGGACATTCTAGGCTGGGCACAGTGCCTCACACATGTAATCCCAGCACTTTGGGAGGCCAAGGCAGGCAGATCACTTGAGGCCAGGGGTTCAAGATTAGCCTGGGCAATATGGCAAAACCCCATCTCTATTAAAAATGCAAATAATTAGCTGGGCATGGTGGCACATGCCTGTAGACTGAGCTATTCAGGAGGCTGAGGTGGGTGAATCACCTGAGCCCAAGGCTGCAGTGAGCCGAGATCGTGTCACTGCACTCCAGCCTGAGCGACAGAGTGAGACCCTATCTCAAAAAAAAAAAAAAAAAAGAGAGCGAGAGAGAGAGAGATAAAGGACATTCTAACAACACTAAGGGCAGTGGGGAAAGGGGGGAGAGAGAGAGAGAGAGAGAGAATGGACAAAATGTCAGACTAAGGAACAATCTTTAAATTGAATTAATTCACATTATTAAAATGCCAACAGATTGTCTTTGCATTTGCTTTTTACAGCAGCAGCGCGATCCCCTGGGGCTGGAGTCTGAGATATGAAATTAACTCAGGGCCTATCACTTAGCAACATGTGACTTTGGGCAAGTTAACTGACAGACTTGAACGTCAGTAGACTTGCCTTCAGTTTCCTCATCTGTAAAACAAGAAGGATAGCACTGATCTCATCAGGTGGCTGGGGAGAGAGGGGCAGAGAAAGGAATGGACCATTCACTGAGCAATTATGAAAAGACAGGCATGTTGATATAGGATGTTTCGTTTAATCCTCAAGACAACCCAATGAGGTAGGTGTTATCATGACCATTTTACAGATGAGGAAACTGAGACTCAGAGGTTAAGTAATTTGCCCAAGGTCACTCACAAACCCACAGTTAGCACCTGTGTTTGCTTGAGTGCAAAGCCCACACTCTCTCCGGAAGGTCAGGCAGAAAGGAGGAAAGGGAAGGAAACAGGTTGGGGCAACAGTTCCTGGTCCAGACCTCAATTTTCTCTGCGAAGTAGAAAGCAAGATCATCTACTGAGATGGGGAGGCAGGGAAGTGTCAGGAGTGGTGTAGGTTTGGAGAAGCTTCTGTGGCCCCAAGACAGAGAACTTACCCATCCTCAGAGATAATGTTGCTAACAAGTTGTTCGGCACCTGGTTTTCTCTGGGACATGCTCCTCAGGGGAAGGGTTGCTGTCTCGTTCCTACAGAAGAAACATATTTTAATGTTTGCTTATTACAAAAGCAGTACCTAGTACAGTGCCTGGCATGTAGTAGTAAGTTTATGTATTTAATAAATAATATGGAGTCCCAGACCGGGCACGGTGGCTCTTGCCTCTAATCCCAGCACTTTGGGAGGCTGAGGCAGGCAGATCACAAGGTCAAGAGATCGAGACCATCCTGGCCAACGTGGTGAAACCCTGTCTCTATTAAAAATACAAAAATTGGCTGGGCACAGTGGCTCACGCCTGTAATCCCAGCACTTTGGGAGGCCGAGGTGGGCGGATCACAAGGTCAGGAGATCAAGACCATCCTGGCTAACTCGGTGAAACCCCATGTCTACTAAAAATACAAAAAAATTAGTTGGGCGTGGTGGTGCTCACCTGTAGTCCCAGCTACTCGGGAAGCTGAGGCAGAAGAATGGTGTGAACCCAGGAGGCGGAGCTTGCAGTGAGCGGAGATCACGTCACCACACTCCAGCCTGGGCGACAGAGCGAGACTCCGTCTCAAAAAAAAAAAAAAAAAAAAAAAAAAAAAAAAAAAAAAAAAATTAGCTGGGCATGGTGGCGCATGCCTACAGTCCCAGCTACTCAGGAGGCAGAAGCAGGAGAATCACTTGAACCCAGGAGGTGGAAGTCGCAGTAAGCTGAGATCGCACCACTGCACTCCAGCCTGGCAACAGAGTGAGACTCCATCTCAAAATAATAATAATAATAATAATATGGAGGCCCTGCTGTGTACTGACTCTGCTGTAGGTATTGGGGCCCCTTACATTCTAATAGGAGAGTTGGAGAGTAACACAGAAGCCAATAAATAAAACATTCTCAGTTAGAAATAAAACTATAATAAAGAAAGATAGAGTAAGGGGATAGAGAGTGCCTGTTGCAATAGGGCGCTTCTCTCAGGGGGTAACATTTGAGATACACCTGGAATGATGAGACAAAGTTATCCATGCCAAGATAACGGAAGGGTGTTCCAGGCAGAAGGAACAACAAGTGTGAAGCCCTGAGTGAGAACAATCTTGGAATGTTCAGGGGAGCCAGAAGGAAGGCTTGTGCAGCTGGAGAGGAGGTGAGTGTGGGGGAGAGTTGTAGTAAACGAGAGAAGAAGGGTCAGACTGTGTAAAACCTCATAAGCCAAGTTAAGAAGCTTGGATTTTATTCTAATTCCGGTAAGAAGTCTTTGGAAGGTTTTAAGCAGTAGGAGGGATGTGATCTGATTTGTGCTTTAAAACACTCACTCTGGCTTTTAGATGGAAAGTAGACTGTAGTGGGAAGAATGAGTGGAAGCAGGAGGCCAGGAAGGAAGCTGGCACAGTCGTCCAGGAGAGGGGCGAGAACACTAGACTCAAGGGGCAGCCAGGGAGACAGAGAGAAGTGGTTGGATTTGAGCAATGGGTCTGGCTGATAGATTAGCTGTGGGAGGGTGAGAAAAAGAGAGGAATCAAGGATGTTCTCTATGTTTTTGGACAGAGCTGAAGGTCCTATTATTGGAGGAGGAAAGATTGGGAGCAAAAGGTATAGAAATAAAGAATTTCATCATGGACATGTTCAATTCGAAGTTCCTAGTAGACATCTGTTATGGGTTAACTTGTGTCTCTCCAAAAAAAGTCCTAATTCCCAATACCTGTCAATGTGATCTTATTTGGAAACAGGGTCTTTGCACATGTAATAAGATAAGGTCATGAGGGTGGCCCTAATCCAATATAACTATCATTTTTATAAAAAGAGATCGGCCTGATGTGGTGGCTTATGCCTGTAATCCCAGCACTTTGGCAGGCCGAGGGGGGCGGATCACCTGAGGTCAGGAGTTTGAGACCAGCCTGGCCAACATGGTGAAACCCTGTCTCTACTAAATATACCAAAAAATTAGCCGGGGGTAGTGGTAGGTACCTGTAATCCCACCTACTCAGGAGGCTGAGACAGGAGAATCACTTGAACCCAGGAGGCAAAGGTTGCAGTAAGCCAAGATGGCGCCATTGCACTCTAGCCTGAGCAACAAAAGCAAAACTCTGTCTAAAAAAGAAAAAAAAAGGAAGAAGAAATCAATTAACCGGGCACAGTGGCTCACGCCTGTAATTCCAGCTACTTGGGAGGCTGAGGCAGAAGAATTGCTTAAACCTGGGAGGTGGAGGTTGCAGTGAACGGAGATCGCTCCATTGCATTCCAGCCAACAGGAGGGTAACAGGAGTGAAACTTTGTCTCAAAAAAAAAAAAGAGAGAGAGAGAGATCAATTTCAGCAAAAACACACAGAGAAGAACAGCATATGAAGACACAGACACATAGAGATGATCTCACAGTGATGAAGACAGCAGAGACTGGAGTGATGCTGCTACAAGCCTAGGAACACCTGGGGCTAGAAGAGGCAAGGAAGGATCCTCCCCTAGAGGGTTCAGCCTGGCCCTGCCAACACCTTCATTTTGAACTTCTAGCCTCCAGAACTGTAAGACAACACATTTCTGACATTTTAAGCCACATAGTTTGCAGTACTTTGTTAAAGCAGCTCTAGGAAGCTAATACAACAGCTGAGTGAAGAGGTCAAATGAGCATTTGGATATACAAGCCTGCAGCTTAGGAGAGAGCTTGGTTTCTAAAGCCATAGGAATAAAATTGCCTACAGAGTGAGTTTGAGAGAACTGAAAGGAGAAAAGAGCCCAGGGAGAGACAGGAATGGCCAGTGAGGCAGGGGTACCAAGAAGTGTCTCAGGGGAAGAGTTGGAAGGAGAGAGCAGTCAATTACGACGATCGGTGAAATGGAACTGGCTTCAGCCTTTGGATTTTGCAAGATGAAGACTGTCGGTAATTTTGACAAGAGAAGTGTCAGCAGGGTGGTGAAGACAGAGAAGTCAAACTGGAGTGAGCTGAGGAGTCAATAAAGGTAAGAAAGTGTAGAGTAATTACAGAGAACTATCTTGAGTTTTGCTGTAAAATGACAAAGAAAAGGGCTATTACCTAGAAAAAGGTGTGGGAGCCAAAAAAGGTTTTTTTATTTTATTTTAATTTTTATGAGACGGAGTCTCACTCTGTTGCCCAGGCTGGAGTGCAGTGGCATGATCTCGGCTCACTGCAACCTCCGCTTCCTAGGTTCAAGCAATTCTCCTGCCTCAGCCTCCTAAGTAGCTGGGATTACAGGTGTGTGCCAACACGCCCAGCTAATTTTTTTGTATTTTTAGTAGAGGTAGGGTTTCACCATGTTGGCATGTTGGCCAGGCTGGTCTCCAACTCCTGCCCTCATGATCCGTCCACACCTTGGCCTCCCAAAGTGCTCTGATTACAGGCTTGAGCCACCGCGCCCGGCTGTTTTTTTTAAGATAGGCAACATTAAGGAATGTTTTTCTGTATGTGAGGATGATCTAGGGTTGAAGGGGAAACATGATTCAGGAAAGACAAGGTATAATTTCAAGGAGCAAAGACACAGAAGAAGTGAGAGTGAATGGGATCCAGTGCAATAATGCAGGAGTTGGCCCTAAGTAGGAATGGAGACTTTTCATCTATTACAGCTGCAGGGAAGGCAGAGAATATGAGCAGATATTGTGTAGACAGGTTGGTGGATTGTGATGGGAACATGAAGTAATTCTCATCTGTTTGCATCCATTTGTATTTATTGTATCAGTGAAGTATGGGTTGAGGGATGGTATTACCATGCTTGATACGGTCATCCAGGAAAGTGGATGGTCAGTTAAAGCTACACACAGTCCAAACTCTTAGGTGGCAATGAGGACTCTCCTGAAGAAAAGGATGAACGAAATGAATCGTTGTATCCATGAAGTGTCTGGGGCTGTGCTAGGCACATGACATATTCACTGATGAAAACTGTGGCTTTCTATCTGGATCCTAGAGCTGATGCTCTGGTGACTGTAACAGGGACAGGCTCTAGTCCACTGTGCTACACACAACAGACTCAGGACGCTGTGAGTGACGGTAATTTATAAGTACTTCTGATTGCTTAGCAAGGAAAGCATTTGCATTTTGTCCCTTCTGATGAAAGTTATCCCTGTTTTCAAGACTGACCAGGGACTGGGTTACAGTGTGTTTTGTGTTAATTAGGAGAAGGGCAACAGGAGGCAAAGGCAGGGGTCAGTAAGGTGACCTGTCCAAAGTTGGAGCTGCAGGATATCCCTGCCCCAGACTAAAACACCACACCCTCTGCCTCAGAAGGGAAACAGAGAGCTTCCCTTCTCTGGAAGCTCAGAGCAGAAAAAGGAACAGCCATATTTTTTCTTTAGATGAAAATATGACCACTCCAGTCCTGAGCCTTTGCCTTCCCTTTCTCTTCCTTCTTAGTTGCTTCTACGCCAGAATAAATTATTTCTATTTCTATTTCTTTCTTTTTTTTTTTTTTGAGATGGAGTCTCGCTTGGTCACCCAGGCTGGAGTGCAGTATCGAGATCTTGGTTCACTGCAACCTCCGTCTCCCGGGTTCAAGTGATTCCCCTGCCTCAGCCTCCCGAGTAGCTGGAATTACAGATGCACATCACCATAGCTGGCTAAGTTTTGTATTTTTAGTAGAGCTGGGGTTTCACCAGGCTGGTTTCGAACTCCTGACCTCAGGTGATCTGCCCGCCTCAGCCTCCCAAAGTGCTGGGATTACAGCCGTGAGCCACCATGCCCGGCTATTTCTGTTTCTTTTAACTCTTTATTTTGGGGGGGGAGGGAGGCAGGTAGAGACGGGGTTTCGCCATATTGGCCAGGCTGGTCTTGAACTCCTGACTTCAAATGATCTGCCCACCTTGGCCTCCCAAAGTGCTGGGATTACAGGCATGAGCCACTGCGCCAGTCCAACTCCTATTTTTCTAGCTTTTCTGATTCCACCTGCCCTCCCCCATTTCACTGAAGCTGGGGCCTGTCTTTGCCTGTTCCTCCCCAGGATCTCCCACAGAATGATTCCTTCCTGTCCCAACCCTTCCACCAATACCACTAGATGTGAAAGTCCAAAGGTCTCTTTTTAAGACGCCTCTAAAGTTCCCACTGATGTTATACCCCAGTGTCTGAGGTGACTGGACCTGGTCTCCGTGTGGCTGAGAGAGTGTCTCTTTGTGCTGGCTGATGAATGGCTGCCCTGCACTGTCCCAGGACCTCAATCCCTGGAGGGTAACAGGAGAAAGCCCACTCCCCTCCTTAGGCTCTGCACCTGCTGCTCTCAGCTTTCTTTGGGGCCACAGGGTGGCTGGGCAGGGAGCTAACTCACTAAGCCAGAAAAGAGCAGCACCAGGTCAGCAGATCAGGAGTCTCTCTCTGCCTTATCCTCTCTGGACAGAATGGGGCCTGCTGAGGGGTTGCCCAGACCCACAGCCTTTCCTCCCCATGACTCCTGCTTTGTCCCCACACATCTCCTATTACCTGCAGGGATTTGGATCTCTCAATAGAAAGTGAGCCTGCTGGGATGCTATTTACCTCTGTGAGCGAGGGTTTGAACTGTAGAATTTCTGGGCTGGAAAACATCTCACCTGGTTAGCCATCTTCACCCTTGCCTGAAGACACGGCACTGTGCAAACCTTCAGGCCAGCATCACTTTCTGAAGGAGACTCTGTGATTTTCCTCGATAATACATCTCGGTGCTTCAAATTACAAAACTTCATTCAGTTCAACAAAAGTGTATGGAGTGCCTATTTTAGTATTGTTGTTACGTTGTTTTACATATTATCTTATTAAAGTATTTCATTATTTATTTTGAACAGGTAGTACATGCACATGGTACAACATCACAACTGCTAGAGGGAGAACCATGAAAGTAGATGCCCCATCCACTCAGGTCCCCTTCCAGAAGTACCTATCATTAGCAGTGTATTGTGTATTTTTCCAAAGACATTCCACACATATACAATTTCACTTAATCTTCACAACAGCCTTCTCAGATGGATATCTTAAATCCCATTTGGCAGATGAGGGAACCATGGCTCAGAGTGTGTTGGTAACAGTGGCAATTCCCATCAAAGTGCATGTTAAGTCCAAAGCCCAAACAGTTTCTGCTATAACATCTTCCCAAATCTACTATTTAATCATTTCCTTCCCTTCTACCATAGCCACTCACATCAGCAGGGTTGGCCCCAGAGCCTGGGTGTGCAGGGCCCTGTCCTAGGTGCTGAAGGCTCTGGTAGAGGCAGGGGATTACTTAGCCCCTACCATCACTGGCTCATGGATAAGCTGGGAGGCTAGCAAATAACTGAAGTCTAGTAGAGAAAAGGCAGGGAGCCAAACAATTCTGCTGGCCAATGAATTTGTTCATGGTACTAAGCAAGCCACTGCCTCTTTCTGACTCTGTTTCCCTATCTGTCCGATGGAGATAAACTTAACCCTCAGGGCTCTTGTGAGAATCTAGGGATAGTAAATGTACAGGAAAGCATACAATCCCAGAACATGTAAAGGAGTCTAGCCAGTGCTATTGATAGCTTCCCCCAGTTGAAGGCCAATGGTCACTAAATGAGGAGGTAAACAGAGTGGTGCAGGCCACTGGGGAGTGACAGGTTGAAACAGGGATGTCGTCATCTATGTTCTTTATTTTGGGGTTGTCTTCAGCAGGAACAAAGTTGGCCCAGTTGCAACCATCAGACACTAGAAGTTAAAGGGGGCTGCAGTGTGGGGTTGGGCTCAGAAAGAGCAACACACAGCTGGGCCTCTTTCAAAACATTAGTCTTCGGAACCTGGAGAAGTCTGCCTGGATTACACCTGCAAATACTACTCTGGGCAGCTCTCTAGTTCCCGCAGGTCCTTCCCAGGCCCACCTGTGTTCCTTCTCTGCAAGTGGGACGATTCGCTGCCTTCTCATGAGCCAGTTACTAGCAGCTCAAGGGCCTCTCTACAGGTTCCTTCGGACCAGAACTCTTTCCTTGCCCCTCACCATCCCATCTTCACCCAGCTTTCATCCTTTAGATCTCATTCCTCAGAGAAGTCTTTCTGGGCTCCCCAGCGAAGAGTAAGAGTCCGCATTATTCACACTGCCCAAATGTCTCCTGATTAGCTCATATTGCACTAGTCAGTGTCCATCTTGTCCACCAGACTGTGCACTCCAGAGGACTGGGCACCACACGCACTGGTTCCCCTGTGTATGTGCACTCCAGAGGACTGGGCACCACACGCACTGGTTCCCCTGTGTATATACCCAATGCCTAGCACAGAGCCTGGCATGGAAGAAATGCTACATTATTAATGAATGAACGGCTGAAGTTACTCAATCCTGCCTCTTGGGTTCAAACCTGGCCTGTACCTTAGTTTAGCACCTCTCACACTGGGATAGCACCTCTGACTCCAGTATTTGTTGCTTTTTTAAAACATGATTGTCTCATCTGGATCTTCTTCTTTTGCATTCCTGGCACCCAGCCCGTATCATGGCAGGGGTGGTGGTCGTGGGGGGTGGAGGGGGATCCTGCATATTTCTTGCTAAATGAATGAATTCTTGGCAGGAAGCTGCTTTGAACCAGAAGGCATTTCCTTCCAGACAGTTAATGAGCTGTCTGCCAAGGTGGGCCAAAGGAAGGTCCAGGAAATTAGTAACAAGATTGGACTGGAGTTGAGGGGGCTGAAGAGAGGAGAAAAGCAAAGATCCTTAGTGCCATCTCTTCTTTGTCATTGTGTGTGGGGCAGGACATGTACCGTGGTCACTGAAGGGATCCTCTCGAGGGCTCTAAAAGCCCTCTCTGACTGAAGCGGGTTGGGCTCAGGTGACTGACCCCTGCTGCCCTCCCTCCCACTTCCGCCTCCTTGGGAAGGGGGCGTGGCGGGAGAAGAGGAAGGATACTGGGATCTTCGGTTTCTGGGCCTCTTTTTCCCTAGTATCTTCGTCCCCAAGACCCAAGCCAGAATTGGGAGGGAAAGGGGCTGAGGCCGAGCCGGGTGGCGGGGGAGGGGCGGCGCGGCCAGCTGGCTGGTGTCCCCTGGTGTCTGGAGCCGAGGCCCCGGGCTCTCGGCCTCCACGAAGCGAGGCAAGCTGGAGCTGTGCGGTGAATGCAAAGAGCCGGGAGAGCTCCCAGCCCGGCGCCGCCGACGGCGTCCTCAGCCACAGCCCAATGAGAAGAGAGCAGATAATTTATTCTCTAATCCCGGTTCGGGTACCCGGCGCTGGCGAGTGGCGGGGGTAGGAGGGGTGGGTCTCCTCTTCCTCCGTCCCCCTCCCCCGCCCCTGCGGGCTCCCGGCCGCACACACACACATTTCCTGACAATTAGCGAACACACCTTGGCCGCGCGGCCTCCGGCGGCGGCGCCGCAGCTTTTGTCTCCCGCCCGCCAGGCTGCGAGGTGCGGGCGCCTAGGCGCGAAGTTGCAGCACCGACGCGCTGCTCCGGAATGCCGGCCGCCCGCGGCCGTCGGGGGGGCGCGGAGGGCGGGTTGGGCCGGGCACGCCGGCCCTGGGGCTGGGGGGCTGCAAAAGAGAGAAGAAAGACAAAAGTAAGGCAGCGCTGGCCCCTCTTCCTTTGTTATAACCCTGAGTGTGTGCGGGCGTGAGCGCGCGCGGGAGTGTCTGTGTGCGCGAGGGTGTGCATATGTGTGTGTGCATGTGCGCGCATGTGTGTGCGCGCGTGTGTGCAAATGCCTGCATGTGTGTGCGGGTCGGGACCGACCGGGGGCGGCGGGACCCGAAGGCGCGAGGCTGCTTCACCCGATTGGGAGTTGAATCGCGTCCCGGTCTTTCTAGCTGTGCCCGGAACTCGGGCGTGCGGGCAGGTAGCCGTCCCGCTCTCGCCAGTTCCTCCGAGTACTGAGCTCGGAGTTTGTTCACAGGCTGAGCCCGTGCTGGGGGTGTCGCAGACTGGGCCCCGCCTGCAGGGGTGGGGGAGGAAGAAGCTCCGGCTGAGGGTCTGCCCCGACCGCAGAGGGCGCACGAGGGGGTCTCCCGGCACCGGCGCAGCGCCCATGCCGCCACGGGGGCCCCCTGAAGCCCGGGTGGAAGCTTGTGATAGGCGTTGCGAGCCCGGGAAGGCGCGAGGCTGTGGAGATGGCTCATGGGGCCACGGAGGGAGTGGGGGGCGGCGAGACGGAGTCCGTCTAAATGCCAATTCCCTGAAGTTCAGCGCATCGGTTGTCATTTCCTATCTTAATGCATATTTATGCCGCGCCGAAATAGGCTTCATAATTAACTCCCGGAGTCATCCGCAGAGGTTAAAGGGACCCCGAAGATTAGTGCATTGATTGGGTACCTCGGCGGGGTGTGTGTGCGCGCGCGTGTGTGCGTGCGCCCTGTGTGAACCCATTGAGAAGAATAATTATTTTTCTCCACTGGAAGCTACAGCAGAGAATCGGACAAGGAGGGAAGAGAGAGATTGGTGAGGGGGAGAGAGAAAGAGAGAGAGAGAGACAAAGGAAGTGAGTGCGAGAGGAGCCGGCTTAGCATCTAAACTGTGAGTACTGAGCGAAAACAAATAGGCAGAAAGTGCTGCGAGTAGGCGACCCCTTGGCCGGGTTGGGGACCCGAGAGCGGCTGAGGGGGACTTGCCTCCCTGCCCCGGGCTTGGCTGGGAGAAGAGGGGACCTTGAGGCATGGGCTGGATGCGGGTTCTGGCACTCACCTGAAAGCTGACCGGCGGCAGGCTGCGTCAACCGCCGCCCTAGGTCGACCAAAGAGGAAGCCCCCTCCCCGCCCCCATTGCCTTTGTTCCTTTTAAAGGATTTTGCCGCTGGTGGGATTGGGGGGAGTGTGAGAGGGAGCCTTGGCTCCGGAGGTAGCCGATCCTCCTGTCCCCTCTGAGTGAAACCCACTTGCAGTGCCTCCACTGTTTCCTTTATACCCCATGGTATGGAGTGGTATGAGGAAGGGGCTGTAAAGGGGATAGGGATCAGGGCTTTGTGACACCTGTGCATATGTTTGTCTGGTACCCTTGGAACAGAGGGCCCCAGGAGACCCCAGTTTGGGGCCTGGGAGAAGCCATGTCTGTGGGCAAAACCACCAACTCCAGTGTATGTGGAGGCAAACACGGTCCCAGGCTTAGAGGGGACACCAGCTACTCCCCATAGACATCAGAGCCCTTCCTAGCCTTTGTGTCTGTGGGGTCTAGGTCTGGCGGGACCTGTTGGCCGTAAGCCTGCCTCCCACCACCTCCCCATCCCTGGGGCCCTTGCATACCTCAGAAGGGCTGGAGCTGGGAGCCTACCTGGAGGAGGAGCTCTGGCCGGGTGGGGGCCCAGGAAGGCAGCTAAATGAGGATAGCTGCCCCCTTTTCTGAGAAAGGGTCCATAACAGGGTGCCCCCAGGGAACAAGAGCTGGCCAGCCCTGCCAGTACTGAGCTGGTCAGGAGAGGGCGTCTGGGGGCCCAAGGGAGAGCCCTCCCTTCCGACCAGCATTCCACAGCCTCTGTTTGGAAGTACTTGTATACTGCCTTCCTTTCCTTAACCCTCATTAACAAATTCTTCTTTTGGTCTGATTTAATCTTTCTTGATGAATTTTTTTTTTTTTTTTTTTTACATACCTTCATCTGCCAGTGAACAACTTTTCTCAACTTGAGCCTTAAAAAGGGCTAACTTTGGAGGAAAGTCAGCTCTTTTGAGGCTGGGATGGGAACCCCTGTTCAAAGAGCTCTGAATTGAGGGGAAACGGATTGTCCTGTAAGAAACCCCCTTCAGAGGTAATTTTGGTGGCTTATGCCCTCCAGGAGGCCTGGGGCTGCAAACAACTTCTCTCAGTCACTCAATTCCAGCTTTCCATTGGCCCACTGGGGCTGCCACCGAGGCAGGAAAGGAGGATCTCACACACACACACACTCACACCAAGTAACACTTCCTCCAAGTGGCATTGGGCACTCTGTGAGACTCAGGGCCCCTCCCATTGCCCATATACCACCCCCACCCCACCCCCACCCCACGCACACCCCCACACACAAAGAGAACATCCAGGAGTCTCAGAGCTGGGGACTACTGTCCTAAAGGCATGAAGAGGAAGGAGAGACCCTCAACGAGGGAGGATCCAGTTCAGTGTAACCCTGGAAGAGGTGACAAGAAGACTGGGTGGCGGGGGAAACCACAGTCCTGCTGACATGACTGCTCTGAATTGCAGTCATATGCAGGTGGGCCTGTCTTCCCACTGGACTGCCTGCCAGGCCTCAGTGAGTACTGTCTCCCGGTGCCTAGCACACTGCCCATCCCACTGTGTGTGCTCAGTGCATGTTTGATACATGAGTGGCTGTCCCTGAAGCCATTCTCCCCACCCTTCTTCCGTCTGCCTCCTCCTCCAAGAGGTACTCCACAGGGGCTTGGGAGAGCCCAGCTCCATAGTTCTTTAGGCTGGAGCACCATCACCCCATGGGGGTTGAGGAGGGGCATGGAAGAAAACGGGTGGGGGCAGGAATAGTGCTTGGGCAGAGACTGAGACATTTCGATATTCATAAATTGCTTAGGTTGAAATGCATGTGAGTTTGCCAGTGACCCATTCTTATATTTTTCTTTTAACAGCTTTACTGGCTGAGAGGCAAAACCGTGGCCTGGGTCCTGGACTTGGGGAGGCTAGATTCTTATAACACAAGAACCTCCCTGTGTCCTCCCTCCCACAGCCCAACCTTGGAGCTTAGTGGAGATCAGATGCAGAGGCTGGGGGTACCCAGGCTGCAGAGACTCCCCCAGCTTCTGCCTGTGTTTGCTCTCCTGCCCCTGGGTCTCTTGCTATCTTCATTGCCTGGGACTACTGCCAGGTCTCCCGTCTCTCCCTTCCCTAAGAGCCCAGGGCTGCCAGGCTAGGACCTCCCTCTGTTTGCCTGGGAAGGCTCAGAACTGAGGCTCCTGGAATAACTAGAGAAAGCCCTTGGGGGAAAAAATTGTGCTTTCCTGCTCAGTAGAGCAGTGCCCACCCCACTTTACCTCAGGGAGTTGGGGGCTCCCAAGCTGTTAAATGAGAGGGAACCTGAGCTGTCTGTCCATGGTTTGGAGTAGAGATGGAACCTGGGAGCAGAGGGGACCGGAGTCATGGGGAAAGGCTACCTAGTGGCCTAAAAATAAGGAGGTCATCTTGTTCTCCGTAGCAAGCACACTGCTGGTCTAGTGCAGGTCTGGAGGACAATGTATGTGGCAGCCTGCTGGGTCCATCTTCATGAAACTAGCCTTCTCTTGTGTTGGTTCTGGGCCAGGGACTGAACACACAGATCTGTCTGAACCACAACTCCAAATCTGCAGGCTTGTTTGGGGCAGATAGCAGAATCACATCTCCTGAGTCTCTCTGAAGTTTCAGCAGTGCCTTCCCACCCCCATGTGAGTGGAATTAGATTTCCAGGCTTTCTCCCCACTCACACCCCACAACCTGTTCCAGCCCAGGGACTCTCTTCCCTGAGGGGACAGGCATGAAGGAGCTCCAGGCACACACCAGGCTTGAAATACAGGAGAGCTTAGATCTCTTGCTCTTGTTTCCAAGCTTCATCAGCCATTCATTCATTCATTCATTGAATGTGTATCTATACCATTCAGCCAACATCTATCGAATAATCTGAAATGCTTCTGATTTAGTCTTTTTGGGTTGGAGTATATGTGGGGTGTAAAGGCAAGTGGCTTAATACCCTGGTTCCCTTCCACCATGGGCAAAGGCAGGTCTGCTGAGCTCTAAGTCCCTGCAAAGGGTACGTAAGTCTATGAAAGGCTCTGAGAGGACGAGTCAGCTCCAATGTAGACTCATGAAATTTTGGAGTTGTTGGGACCTTAGGTTTTATCTGTCTAACTTACTTCCAGGTGCAAGGATCCCTTCTACATTAGCTTACCATTTATTAAGCAGCTACTGTGTGCCAGGCAGTGGGTCCGAGAAGTGGCTGTGTTCCCTGTGTTTGATGATCTCCAGTGACAGGAAGCCCACTGGCTCCTGTTGGAACAGTCCTACTTCTTTCCTTTCTTGGACTGATCCCAGTTTGCTCCCCTGGCCCTTCCCTCTGTGTCTTTCTCTGCTGTGGAGGGGTAATGGTTCACTCTTCTTGCAAAGGAGTTCTCCTCCTGGCTTAGCCTCAACCAGAGCCATCTCCAACCAGTGCCCTGATGTGGGCTGAGGTCCAGGGTGACTGTGTGCCCTTGAAGGAAATGGTGGGACTGGGGGCTCCCTAAAAGGAGTTGCTGCACCCTGCTCCCTAGTGAAACAGGCTTTAGTTTTCATGCTGGACCTGGCTTCTGCAGCTTGTGCTAAGATTAAGGGACTCCTAGAGAGGAGGGGAGGGCACACCCACCAGCCAATCAGGCCAGGGACACCTGAGGTCTTCTTCCCAGCCCTCCCTCCACCTCTTCCCCCAGGCCCCCTCATCTCTCCCTGCTGCCTCCGGTTCTGCCTGCATTCCACCTCTGCCTCCACTTTCTCTTTGTCAGCATTCTTCTTTTCTGGCTCTCTGCTTTCTCTTTCTCTCAGGCTTCTCCTCCCCTCTCCTCTAAGAGCAAAAAATATCCATCCAGGCAAGTTGTAGCCTCCATCAACCTCAGTTTTCTCATCTACCAAATGGCAATAATAATAAATATTTGTGTTACTGAAAGATGATCATTAAGGGGGACCTAGATGCATGACACAGTTTTCACTAAAAAAAAAAAAAGTTTCTTTTCCCCTTCTCTCCTTTTTTCTCCTGTTGAGTTTCTTCTACATTTCCATCTACTATCACCTCTGTCCTCTTCTTCACAATTTATCTCAGTGTCTATCTCTGTGTCTCTCAGTTCCATCTCCCCCTCGCTCCTGTTTTGTCTCCCACCTCTTTTTATTCCCTCCTGGTTACCCCCCTGCCCACTCCCCCCAACTCCTGCCACAGGCAGCAGGGCCCAGGCTGTGCTGACAGCAAGGGCAGGCCGGCAGGGCGGGTGGCTGTCTCCACTTCTCATTAGAGGCCCAAGAATGTGTGGAGTCATGAGGGACAATGGGAGCCTGCGGCAGGAAGAATGGGGCCTCTGTTGGGGCAGAAGTTTCCCAAATCCAGCTGAATGGGAGTACCTGAGGGCCAGGGAGGGGTGGAAACTCCTGAAGTGGAGAGGAGGCCACAGGTGGTAGGTGTGGGGGATGGGCAGGGCTCTAGAGTTGGCCACCATGGGAATTCTTAGCATCTGTTGGCATTTCTGGGGAGAACTCAGACCTCAAAGGTGACTGCCTCTCTCCCTGGAGTGGCCAAGGAAGAAAGGGATCCTGGGGGATAGAGCCAGGGGAAGCAAAAGAGAAAATGTTCCAGTGGCCCTGTAAGGTGGCCCTTATATACAGGGGATGTCCCTTGGGCCCCTTGGGCTGCTGGGCCCCAGTTCTCACCACCAGCAAGCTGCAGAAAGGTTGTGGTGGGCACAGAGGAGACAGGAATCGTGGGCATGGCCCCAGCTTGAGGAGGGGAAGTCCTTGGGGTTCTTGCCCAGCAGCGGCCTTTCACTGCCCAGGTTCTTGGATTGGAGGAAGGAGGGTTTCCTCGGGAAAGGAGGTGAGGCTTGACCTGCTTCTTCTTCCTCCATATTCCAAGTGAGGTTCAGTCCGGCCTGAGACATGATGGCTGTCCCCACCTCCATCCCCAGCCCAGTCCCTCTGGCCCAGACACCTTAGAGAGAGATGCCCCGCTTCCAGAGCTTACTTGGAGCTTGTCAGGTGGTCTGGGATTGGTAGGCAGGCCAGGGGCTGAGCCCTTCATGTGCCCAGGGATAGGCAGCTGGGATTGGCAGGCTATTGCTAGGAATCCGAGCGAAGGACTGGGTGAGGGTGGGTGGAGGGGGCCAGGCTCGGGCAGGTCTGAGAAAGGAAATGGAAGGACAGACAAGTGCTGACCTTGTCCCCCCAGGGCAGGGGAGTGGTAGGAGCAGAATAGGGGTATGGGTGAGAAGAGGAACCAGGGCTGCGGAGAAGGGGAGGGGGCCAGGCAGGAGAGGGGGCCTGCAGGGAGCCATCTCAGGTCTCCTGCCAAAAATTAAACTATAAAAAGGCCGGAGGGGAGCGGCAGGGGAAGGAAGGAGAGAAAGGAGATGGGGAGGGAGGGAGGGACCAAACAGCCCCTCCGCACCAATGGCCCGGCAGGGGGACGTGAGTAATACATGGCTGGTTCAGAGGGAGTGAGATCAAAAGCCAGAGATACAAGAGGTTTGTGCTTCACCGACCAGACAGCCAGAGGCTCAATGAGACCTTTGTTACTCAGGCCCAAGTCAGGGTTGAAGGAATACCTGACCGCCCCGCCTGCCCAGCCCGCCCCCACCCCCACCGTCCTCAGGGCTGGGGGAGGGGCGGGTCACAAGTGAGTCAAGTTGAGTTGGGTACAGCTCAGCCCAGGCCGGTGGTGGGCGGGCAGGGGGAGGGAGGAGGCCTGCCCTCGCTGGGGCGTGGAGCTTCTCGGGGGTGAGTGGAGGAGTGAGTGGCTGCCTGGAAGGCAGGAAGTGGCTCTGCGGGGAATTGTGAGGCGGACTGCGAGGGAAAGGGGGCCTTGTTGAGTCCGCCAGGTGAGCAGCCCCTGGGACCCCCAGCCCCTGGCCCAGCATCCCCTGGGAGGGAGCTGAGGGCATTCTGCCTAGAGTCCATGGCTTTATGCAGGGCCTGGGTCTGGGGTTCTGGGGGCCCATGAGAAAGGATGGAAAGGAGAACCAGAGGGGGTTGGGGCTGGGGTGGATGACCCAAAGTTCAGGTGGGAGGCTGCAGGATGCCTAGTTGTTTGGCCCTTAAGGTTGGGCATGGCTGGAGTGTGTGGAGGGGCGTGCTGTGCCGTGCTGTGCTGTGCTGTTGTTGGGGAATGCAGGATTCCTGTCCAGTGAAAGCAGGTTGCTTCAACCAGGGTCGTGCAGAGAGCCAGCAAGTGTGGCCCTGGGGCTGAGGGTACAGTTGGGGTGGGAGTGGCAGCTACTGCCTGGCAGAGGTAGGGCCTGATCTGGGCCTGAGGCCTCTTACCATCTTCTTGGGGACCCCTGGGAGAGGTCTGAGGCCCCTGGGGCTTTCCTGAGCCTGGGCTAGCAGGAGCCCTAGAGGCCCACTTCTCTGAAGCTGATGCCTACAGCTGACCCGTCACAGGGGAGGGGCTGGGAAAATGGTACTTGTGATTAGAACACATCTTTTCCAGGGCCCTGAGACCTTGGTTCCCCTCAACTCAGCTCTTCAGTCCATTCCTGGAGATGTCTGTGCTAACCCCCATGTCCTGCCAATGAGAGCGGCAGGGCACTGCGCAGCTCTCCCACAGCCTTGTCAGGGATGGCTCCAGAGTGAGCTGCCCTCAGCCTGGGGAGGTTTCAGCTGCAGCCCTCTTTCTGCCTCCAACCGGGTCTGGAGATGGAGATCTCACTGTCCTCTGAACTATGCAAGAATGGGTGTTGTCGGTAACCACCCAGACTGGTCTGGGTAGGGTGGCCCAGCCGCCACCCCTGGGGGCACTCAAGAAACCTATTTACCCCTCTAAACAAAGGGCAGGTCCTCATCACTGCCCTCCTTTACCCAGACCCTCCTTTGCCCACTGTGCTTCCAGTGGTTGGACTAGAAAGAGTTAAGCTTTGCAAGGAGGGAGGCTAACTTGGGGCCCCCCTGTCCTGGGTACTGGCAGCAGCAAAGCCTTGAAAAGATCCGGCCTTATTCTCTAGGGGAGGGGTAGTTAAGGACCCTGGGCAGGGGGCTGGAAGCTAATTAAGGGAATTTGAGGAGGTCCTTTATGGCCAGGAAGCCACCCCTCCTCATACCCTGGAGTGAGGACCATTGTGTGAGTCCTTTGTAGGGCAAGAACTGGAAACTCATTACTGGGATGGCTTTAGTGCAGGTGGTAGAGGATGGTGAGAGAATTTAACCTGGGGGGCCTCGTCCGGGAGGGAGGCAGTGTGGGTGGGTCTGGTGTGGGGGGTGCTGAGAAGGGGAGTGAGGGCTTCTCAGGTGCCTCAGCCTCTCACCTCCCTGTGAGATTCCTGCCGCTGGACCCCTCCACTCTGCTGTGGCCTATGGCTTTTCATTCCTATGTGATTGCTGTCCCAAACTCATGTAGGGCTAAAAGCCATGGGCTACAGTGAGGGGCGAGCTCCTTCTCCTGCAGCAACTGCACCTCCCACGGGACCAGGTTCGGAGCCAGCCACCAAGGGGCACCAGAAGGAGGCTCTGCTTGGGGGTGGGGCATCACGGGATCTGGTAACCTGGGATCGGGTGTGACCTTGGCCCAGTCACTTCCCTTCTGGCCCTGTTTCCTCACTCTGGAATGAAGAGACTGGGCCAGTGATTCCAGAGGGAGATTCCCTCTGAGGAAGGAAGGAGACCTTCAGGGTGTGCTGAGCTTTCTGAGTCGGTTCCTTCCCCCTTGCCAAGTTACTGAGGCCTGGCTCATGGCCAGAGATTTGGGGGCTGGAATCAAGGGCCTCAGGCCATGAAGACTTGGGCCTGTGCTAGTGCCTCACTCCTTCACGCCTTTCTCCGAGGTCAGCTTGGAATCCGCAGCCTTTTTTCTGTGTAAGGAGACCTCTGGGCCCTTTCTGAGGCTGAAATGGGAACACTCCATGCTGGCCACGAGGGAAGAGGAGGTTTCTGCAGAGTGAAACTAGGAAGGCAGGCGCTCCCCCCTGGGCGGCAGGCTGGATTCCAGGGCCCCTTGTTCCTGGTGTGCTACTGTCTCCAGGAGCTGCCCCCTCCTGCAGTGTGTGAAGGGCACCAGCCCTCCCTGCCCCAGTCCTGCTTGTCACTCTGCTTGCCTGGCTCCTCCCTATGCCTGTCTCCACTCCCACATTCCTTCCCCTGCCCCCTTTTAAATCGGCCTGACTTTATCCCTACCATCCTGGAAGATTCCAACAGGTGGCTGTGGTAGAAGAGGAAGCATCCTTGTGTCCCGCCTTCTACCCCCTGTTCCAGTCCCCAGTCTGCCTAAGACAGACCACTGAAGAATTATAGAAAGCGCTAGATTTGGTATTGACAATCAGAAGGCAAGTTTCTTATAATATCTCAGAGCCCTTAATTTTACCAACCAACATTTACTGGGTACCTACTATGTACCCCATGATTCTAACCACCTTAGCTGCACTAACCCATTTCATCCTCCAGACAGTCCTGTCTACTATTAGCCTATTTTACTTATAGGAAGTCTGAGGCACAGGGAGCTAAGAAATTGGCCCAAGTTCATATGGATAGGAAGGAGCAGAACTGGGACTTGAACCCACATGGTCTGGTGCCAAAACCCATGCTCTTAGCACATCATGCTGTATATTGGGAGAGCCAACACCAGTGCATGGGAAAGTACTCTGAAAACCAGGGAGTGCTGTACCCACACGGGAGGTTGTTCTCACGAGGTCTCTATTGGAGGTCTCTATTGGATGCACGTCCACAAATTGGCCCCATGGCCCAACTCCAATCACCCTTTGTCCATCACTGGTTTTCCTTTTCCCACAGGAGGTTGCGGGGCGGTGGGGGGGGGGGGTGGGGATCAGAACAATAGGAGAAGCAAAGAGAAATCCCAAGCCAGCTGGGTTTTTGCTGGGGCTGATCCAGGCTACTTCCCCTCCTGCCCCAGCTTAGATGGTGAAAGGAACAAGGCATGAGAATTGGCCAGGGTTTCTTACTTGCCCTCTGGGTTCTCTCACCCAGAGTTCAGAGATGGCTGGCACCTTCCTCCACCTCCCTCATTGTCCAGCTGCCCTGGGCCCACAGTGAGCCTATCCTATTCCCTACCCTGCTCTGAGGCTGTCCAGGCACCTGATTTGCTTTCCCTTAACTCCTGATCTCCTAACTGGAAAGCCAGGTTAGAGCCATGCTCGCTTCCTGCCCCCTGCAACTGGGTCCCTCCCAGGAATCCTGTTGTTCAGTTTGCTGGGGTAGTCCCCAGCACTGGGCTGGGCTTGGGAGGAAGGGTACAGATGAGCCATTCCAGAGATTAAACCTCTGTGAAGCTCTAGCAAGGCAAGGCACTTTGTAGGGATGGCTGAGTAAATGTTTGTTGAATGAAGTGTGAACTGGGAGAAAAGAGGTAAGTTGCCACCAGCAGAGACATAGAGCAAGCTCACAGCTCAGCAACTCACCCAAGACAGTCCTTGCTTTGCTGGGGCTGGGCCTGGATTGCTTCTGGGGTTACAAAGGTGGATCTCCATTCTATTCTTTGTCTTCTGTGGCTACTGCCCATGGGACAGGCCCGGAGAAGATACGCAATTGTATATTTCACATAATTGTTCAACTGCATTGAATAAGCAAGTTGCCCTCATGCCCCTTCTCCGTGGAGGATTCACAGATCAGAGGGCTGCGTATGTCCTGTCCCCTACCTGCAGATGGCTGAAACTTTATTCCCAGCAATCTAAGTCTTTTTTACAGTCCTCAGATATACCCAGCATAAGGCCTCCCTTGCAAGAGTGGGCCCGTGTTTAATAACACTGAATTCAGATGACTCTCTCTTATTGTATTTGTTCCATTTTTAGTGGAAATAGAGTTTGACTGCTAAGCCTTACTCCTTCCTAAATATAAAGACTATTGGGGGGAAAAAAGTCTCTGTCCCCAGCTTTCAAAAGTTTGACACTAAAGTCAGACCTTTGGGGTTCGTTCTGGCGCTGACAGTCTGGTCCACCGGTTCCCAGCTGCTGCTGTCTGTCATGTTGCCCACTCTTAGGGTGGGCCAGCCTCTGCCCAGCCAGGCTGGAAAACCCTGGGTGCAGGCCACAAAGACATTTCAGGACTATTGCTGTTCTGACCTCTCCAGCTCCCGAGAATCTCAGAACCACTGAGAATGCCTGGCTGCCCTTGCAGTCTGGAAAAGTGGAGGGAGCTTTCTCCATAGGTGGGCAAGCAAGATACAAGGGGGGCCGGCCCGGCAAGCTAGGGTCTGTGGCCTCTGAAGGCCATTGGAGGCAGAGGCCTTGGCCTGTGATTCCAGAGAGCTTGGTGAACCAGAGGCTGGAGCTCAGGCTCAAGCAGGCCAAGAAGGAGTTAACCTCCAAGGAGAATGCGGGTTTCTCCCAGACTGGAGGCCTGTGCCCAGTTTTGCTGCTGCCAACTCCAGGAAGAAGTCCTGGGATCTGTAGTTTGTGCCACTACCCACCCCTGGCCTGCCTGTTTATCAACACGGTCTTGTAGACTACAGTTCCCAGAAACCTGCAGAGGCTAGGCTTTGGGGGAAGGGGTGGGATAGGAGGCTCCGTGGTGGCCAGAGGGAGAGGGAGAGGGAGGAGGTGGGGAGAGAAAACCAATTCACCCCCTTCCTTTTTAATTCTTTCTCCTGGTGTGTCTGCTCCACCACCCGAGCTAATCCCCCAAATCCGGTCTCCTAAGCCGCAGCTGCTTCCCTTCGCAGTGATGAATGGCTCAGGGAGGGAAGGTGAATTCATATTTTAATTACTGAGGCGCGGTGCTAAGGGAGCCGGGGAGGGGGCGGAGGGCTCAGCTTTGTTCTAGAGGCGCCGAGGGCACACCCTCCTTACTGGGTCACTTCTCTTTTGCCCTTTACCTGGGGTGGGGGGTGGCGGGGAGTGAGGGTGGCGGTTGCCTTGCTGAGAGTGCCTCTGCTCTCTGCCTTGGGAGATGAAGGGATGGGTCGTGGGGGGCGCAATATCCCTCTTCTTGTTTATCAGAGAATTCCTGGCATGTCCCAACACTTTTAAATAGCTTCCTAGCCTTCCACCCCCGCTGCCGCCCACTTTGATGAAGGACATTGCCAAAATTGGAGACACCTAGGAGTTTGTGGTCTGCAAGCCTGGGGCCCTGGATTTCTTTTTATCTTACTTTCTGGCCTGCTCTGAGTCTCCTCTTTCTCTTGGTTCTTCCACATGTTCATACTGTCTCTGACTCACTGCCCCATTTTTGCCAGAGGTGCAAGGGTTGGAGGACCCTGGGAGAGTATCTGGCACAGAGAGATGTGGGGGTCAGGCCAAGGGAAGGGATCAGCAGGGAGGCCGAGGAACCTCCTAGTGGTGGGGGAGGATGGATTGGCATCTCTTCTGCTTGGCTCCCACAAAGCTGGCTGGGCAGGGCATCGTCTATGCCCCCAGACCGTAAACCATCTTGGACCTGAGCTGGGAAAAAGCCAGAGAGGAGGATGGGGAAGAAGCCAGGGCCAACAGCTTGCAGTCAGATGCAGCCAACTGTGTGACAGCAGGAGGTTTGTCCAGTGTCCGCCCCGCCTCTCTGTCCTCTTCTGGGCTTCTGGGGGCTGTTTTTCCATTCCTTAGTCCCTCCTGGACTATGGGCCTGGAAAAGGAGCGGGAGGGTGGGAGGGGAGTTCCCATGATGAGCTCTGATGAGTGGGGAATGGACCCAGGCACTAGTCCAGACTCCTCCCCCTCAAATAGATGCAGCAAAGGGACCTGACTTCAGGGAGCCTCTAGCTGGTACTGGAGCCCTCTGCCAAGGGTGAAGGGGTAAAGACAGGGAAGAGAGTTGACAGGACCCCTGCCCGGGCAGAGCAGAGAGGAGCAGAGACCACAGCCTGGCAGAGGGACTCCCCAGGTACCTGCTGCTGGGGACTCTGAGGGAGGAGTGGGGTTCACAGCGGGCAGGGGTCCACTGAAGTGGGTTGGAATTCTCTGCCCCATGTTCCCCCACTTCAGGGGCCAGCCCAGCAATCTGCCTGCTACAGACAGAGCCCAGACAGCCTCCCGGGCTTGGAGTTGTGCACCTTACAGTGAGGACCCTTTTAGAGACCCTGTTAGAGAAAAGGAAGGATAACCAGAGCACTTTAGAGCAAAGACCTAAGCAGAATAACCAGGCCCCGTTTATTATACTTTCTGCTCTTAGATGCAAGGACCCAGGAATCCCACTGAGGCAGGCAGCCAGCCCTCGAACACTTCTCGGGAGCCAGGCTGCAGCCCCTAGCCCAGCTCCTGGCCAGCTTCGTTAGCTCTCCTTTCCTCTGATGTGTAGGTTCTGGTTCCTGTGACTTCACACCCTATCCTTCCCTACAGTGACAAGCAGAGCCAAAAAGCCAGGATTTTCTTAAATTCCCCAAAGGACCCAGGGGAGGAACGGGTCACTTAAGGGGGTATATTTTGCTGTTTTTACGAAAGAACAGTCATTGAAAAGGAAGTGAGGTGAAAAGGGAAGGGGATCGATGCACCCTGAGGCCAGAGACCCTAAGCTGCACCTTGACCTGTTTGTGGGGCTACTACATACCTGGCTTGTTTTAGTTGTGAGTTCCTTCCCAGATCAGCCTTGTCGTGCCTGTCAGTTTCTCCCCATGTATTTTTCAATAATCATGGGAATGCTTTGTTGATCGTACCCTTGACTTACACCCCCAGCAAGAGAAGTGCACACATGACAATAACTGATTACAAGGGAATCCACCTGCCCACCCTCCCTTCTTCCTGATCAAATTAGGATTCCACCCCCTTAGGTTTGGGGTCTTAGTGTTAAACCTTGCCTAACCTCCTGGTACACACTGAAATGAGGTAATGAAGGCCCAGAGAGATGTAGTCACTTGCTTAGGATGACATAGCATGTTAGCATCAGAGCCAGGAATAGAACCCAGGCCACCTAAGTCCCAGATTGGATCCCTGTCTCTCTCTAGGTTTGTCACAGGAGGGATCCAGAGATAGCTGCAGTGGATAGATCTAGAAATATAGTAGTTGTGTCTTGGCTCTATATATATCCTGGAGGTTGCTCTCTGCTAACTATATATACTCTGCCAGAGTGGGTGTGTAAATGATGCTGGAAATCGGGTTATTAAATAACCAGCCTACCTACCCATGCTGACTCAAGCTGGGCCTCCTGCCCATCCAGCTGGCCAGTGGAAATGCATTGCACCTATTAATTACAGCTAATAGCTGTATTACTGGGATGCTGAGAGACTGAGGCAGGGGAGAATCTTGACAGGACTTGGCTCCACCGGGCACTGTGCTTGGTGTGGGCCTCAGCTTTGTCTGGAGAAACACGAAGGAAGTTTTTCCAAAAGGGCAAGGTTGGCCAGACCGGTGGAACTGTCCAGAGAGCCACCACCTGGGCCATGCCGCATTCCTCAAAGGCAGTGAAACCACTTTGCACATGTGCCTTGCTAGGGTAGCCCAGGACATCCTATGCAATCTCTATTGCTTGAGGGGCTGGAGAAGGGAGGCGCCTCATGCTTCTCTATTCCTAACCCCTCCGGCATAGCCCTGTGCCTCCCTCCTTCCCCGCAGCACTTGGGCTTCACTCACCTGCTTGTCCTCATGTTCTTCCTGGAGAGAGGAGTGATTCAGACCAGGCCCGGGCCTGACCTCCATGCAGGGCGCTTTCCTTCCTTTGTTCTCAGCTTCTCGGCTTGAGTGGCTTGAATGCACTTCTGCTCCCTTTCCATAGGCCCAGGGGCAGAGGAAGGGCAGAGAGGTGAACTGGAAAAATCTGCAGGTGGCTAAGGCTAGGGAAACCTAAAGGAGCTTTTGTAGAAAGGGATACTCTTGCAGACTGAAGCTGAGCTCCCGAAGCTCCCTCTCTTCCCCAGCCAGACTGCCACAGATACCAGAGCAGCCCCTGGCTCCTGCTGAGGGCCGGGTTAGCCAGAGGTGGGGGACGACATGTCCAGCTGGGGCAGATCCAGCCTCAGCCTCTGCCTCAGACTTATGTGCCAGGGAAGAACCATGTCTTTACCCTTTTACATCTACCTCTCAACCCCTTTGCCCAGCATAGGTGCTAAATAAAAGAGCCTGTTGGCTAAAAGAACCCTCTTTGCTGTCTGTTCTCTGCATGGTGAGGATGGGATTTGCATTGCTCTGAGCAGTCAAAGGAAGGGCATAATCGCTCCCTATAGGCTTTCCTAGGGTGTCAGACAACTTGGGGTTGTTAAGCAAGGGAGGAATCTGACTCGGTCCCAGGTGTCAAAGTAAAGCTACACTGGATGAAGGGGTCTGCATTTGGATGGAGGAGGGCCTGTCGTGTGCGACCTGCAGAAGCGAGTGAAAGCCCCCAGCTGGAACCTGTGTAAGGTGGCACAAGCCAGAGTCTATTTTAAGCCAGCGTGCTTCCTGTTCCCCAACCAGGTGTATGGTGATGAGGTGAGGCAGAGCGGGTGGGAGGGGAAAAAAGGAGGCAGCAGCTGGGCTTTCTCTTTCCTCCCTTGGACTCACCCAGTCTCCAATGTGAGGAATGACATCAGCTCCACACAGATCAGGAAACACTGAGGTTTCAAAGAGCTGTTGTTTGGAGGCCTGACTCCTCCCCCAGCCGGTGTGAGAGACCTAGCAGGCCGCCTCAGGGAGTGGCAATGACTGGGCCAGACCCAGAGGGTTCTGGGAGCATTAACCCCAGCTTGCTTCTCTCTTCCTGCCTTTCTCCTGCCCCATCTCCCTCCCCTGCCTTTCCCTGCAGATCTCTGGTGAGTGTTCTCCCAGCCTGGTGTAGGGCATGCCCCAGTTCACTTTCGCCTGCTTCTGTGGTCTCCATGGCTTCTGCAAAATGAAGAGGAAGAAGGAGGAAGTTCACAGAGAGCGGGAGACGGCGGTATGAGCAGAACCAGGGCCCCTCCATCAAGCCCCCAGCAGGTCCCCGGCCTGATGGTGCCCGCTTCTGTCTGGGGCTTGGAGCAGGAAGCCGTGTGTGTATCTTAAGTCTTGATTTAGCCAGTGCTCTTCTCAGCCTGACTCTCACCAGAGGGCATCAGCCTCCTGTGTGCCTCTCATCCTTCTCATGCCCACCACACCCATTAGCTTCCAATTCTCAGACCTCCTTGGAGAGAGGCCCCAGCCACACAAGGGGGAACCCCAGGACCTGCCGCATGCCTTCCAGAGACTGAGAAGCCCCAGGGAGGCCGAGGGGCGAAACTTCTTTCCTGCCCTGAGAGCTTCGGGGGACTCTTCTCAGGGTAACCGCATGAGGGATGTGCCTCCTTGGGCTAGGAGAGCTGTTGCTAAATAGGAAACTGGCTGTTCTAGCAGAGAACCTCCAGCAGCCCTGACCCTGGAGAAGGCCTCTGGGGTGGAAGTGTGAGACTCTCCTGGGATTCCAGGAACCGGGGCATGAGTCCTTTTCCAGCCCCCTCCCAGCATCCTTCTGGGCCAGGTGGGGCCAAGCCTGAGGTGGTCATCCCAGTGAGGAGGAGGGCAGAGGTGGCCGGCGGCCCCGCGGTTCCCTCTGTTCTTGCTCTCTGGAAAGCAGTGTTTCCTCCAGCCCTGGCCATGACCCACCCATGTTGGTGATGCCGGCGCCTCCTTGCCAGCGGCACAGATCGGGGGAGGCCTGTTCCCCAGGCCCTGACTCCCCTCCTCAGGGAATGTCTTGCGGTGGCCAGACCGAGGGGCCCCTTTCCTGCACTGAGCCGTGCCCTCGCTCGATTCTCCTGTCTCCCCTGCCTTTTTCTTCTCTCCTCAGAAGCCATAGAGGGGACCGCGTTTGTATGTGGTGCCTTCAGGGGAAACTCTTGGGGTGGGGGACCTCTAGGACTTTCCTTGACTTTTTCCCTTATCTCCCACGCCCATCAACCTTCCAGCTTCAGTCTCTGCCCTTACCCCCAGCCCATTTCCAGGAGGTAGGAAGCAAAAGAAAAAAACATTTCCTTCCCTCTTTCCTTCTTCCTTCCTTCCTCTCTCCCCCCATTTTGGTATAACTTAGCCTTTGGTCTTTGATCCTGGAGTTCTCCAGGGCTAGAAGACATGCAGACAGGAATGCCAGCGGCAGAGACGCTTCCGGCAGATTCTATAAGCCTGTTCTCCCGCATGGGGGGAACAGCTCAGCCAAGGAGCAAAGTCAGATCCCCTCTAGCTCCCCAGGGACAGAATAACCCTTCTGACAGGTAAACAGGTGACCTGGGTAAACAAGTCAAGGCCTCAAGATAGGAGAGTCTGGGCTCCCCTTTCCTTAGAATGTGGGCCTCTCTGGGCAACCAGGGAGGGCAAAAGGCTTCCTCGGCTGGTTCGCCCAGAACCTGGGAGAAGCAAGGGCACATTCTATGCTGGCAGCCTCTGCCTGCCCAGCTCATACCCACACTCAGGGCCCTTTCCTGGGCTTTGGGCAGATTTGGTGGGATCCAGGTTCTCTTTATGAGGCTTGAGCACAGCTTGAGCTCCTCCTCCCATCCTCCATCCCCTTCCTTTGCCCCTACCTCCCAGCCCCCACCTTCTACAATCTGTTATTTCCTTTTATATCCAAAGAATTGTAAACAGAAGTCCTTCCCTCAAGGAAACAACAAGATTCAGCAATAAAGGCCAGTGGGGTCGCAAAGGAGAGGAGACAAGCTCCCTGGTTATTTGTCCTCTTGGATAGTAGAGGCCTTGGGTGAGGAAAAGAGATGGGCAGAAAAGTTAGCTTGATACAGAGGCCGGAGAGCCGCCTGGAGGGCATGTGTGTCCCTAGCGGTCACCTGCGAGGCTGCAGTCCTAGAGAAGTCACTTCTGTGGCAGAGGATGAAACTGTATCCCCGGAGACTCGGAGGTATTGGGTGTTATGTCCTGACCACACGGGCTCATCAGGAGGAAAGGTCAGGAAAGCGGAGAAAGTGCGTCCTGGGGAGTGGGTGGCTGAGGAGAGCTTTCCCCAGGTGTGCCTCTCAGACCTTGGCAGGGATTGCGGCTGCAGGGGGTTGGCAGTGAGCCCATCCAGAGAACCTCTTCCCCCGGGAGAACTCCCTTGGCTCCAGAGGGATACTAGATATCTTGAGCCCTGGCTTTGGGAACACGGGTGGGGTCCCAAGGTCAAAATGTTCTGGGTGGAGGTCCAGTTGTCCTCTGCCACCAAGCTGGCAGTCCCTTCTTCACCCAGGTCTGAGGTGGGGGCCAGCACTGCAGCTGGAATGGTCTGAGTAGGAGGTAGCAGCTTCTAGCCAGGCACACCCCAACCCCACATTCTGTTGTCCCTCGGTTTCCTTCTCAGGGAAATGGGGACTTTGCTCCTTTTAGCATCTCCGGAAGCAGTCTGGAGACCTGTGCCCTCCTCTAGGCCCTTGAATGAGCCCAGGGAATAGGGAAAGACCAAAGCAGCTCCAGCATTCACAGACCCTGCACCCTGGGCCTCTGACTTCGGGCCAGGCTTCTGCTCCTTCTGGGGTGGGCCTGGCTGCCCTGCCTTCCCATCCTCTCTCCATGGTTCTGTCCCAGAGACTCCACCTTGAGGTGGGGGCCCTGAGCCCTTGGGGTGAGGGAGGGGCACATGGGTTGATGATTCTGTGGAGGAGATCGGGCCTCTTGTTCTTGCTGTGTGGCACTTATTCCTCCTTGCAGACAGGTGGGGGCATCAGTTTTCCCCATCTGTAAAGCGAGGACTTCCCATGGCCATTTTCCCTCTTGGGCTTCAGGCTGTTGAATGGAAGATGAAGAAGTGTGAAGGGTGCTTGGGGTCCCTGTGACTTGAGTGTTGCCTAGGACCCTGGCCCCCAGGACCCAAGGGGCTTCTTGTCTCAGGTTGAAACCTTTTTATTAGAATGTCATTTCCTTCTCTGCTCCCAGGGAAGGGCTTTTTGAATGTAGCATATGGGTTCATAGAAATATATAGGGAGATTGTTACTTTTAGAAAAAAAGAGCAATAATTAACTAACTGAAATACACATGAAGTGTTAGAGTGGGACGCAAGGAGCACTGAGCTAGGAGCCAGGTCTCCTGGCTTCTAGCCCTGCTTGGAAACTAATGACCATGTGACCTTAGACTAGTCATGTCTTATTTCTGAGACTCAGGTTCCTCAACTGTAAATAGGGGATTACATGAATTTCCTCTTAAGTCTCCTTTGGAGTCCAGGGCTCTGTGAGTCTGGGAGGTTGAGCCTCAGTGGGGCATAGGGTTGTGGAACCAGAGGGTCGCAGGTTTCCTCTGCCCTCACAGATGCACTCTGTGCAGACAACAGACATGTGGGGAGAGTGGGTAGAAGTGGTACGGTGGCTCTGAGAAGTGAGAGGGGGAGCGAGAGGGAAAGGCAAGTCACCCAGAGCTTCTGCTAGTATCTTCCTCTAGCCAGGGCCCAGGGCTCCCTGCAGTTCTGCCTCTCTTCCCTCCTACAGCCAGGCCCAAAGGGAGTAAGTCAGTTGGCCTGGACTCTGACTCCAGGTCCTGTCTAGGCCATCACAGGCCCCACTCTTATGTACACTCTCACTTTCTCTCTGTCACATACACACACCATCACCACCACCACCACAACCACCTGCAGATAGATGCTCAAGTGATTCTAGAAGAGATCTCAAGGACTGGCGCCCTGCTCCAGTTTTGTAACCCATGGGCTTCCCTTTGCACAGCTCCTCATGTGCCCATCTCCATGCTGATCAAACTACCCCACCTCATTCCTTGCCTTCTGCAAAGGGAAGAGCCTCAGGCTAGAGTTTGTCCTGTCTACAGACTGAATGTGCATTTTGCCCAGTGGCTGGGGATGTGCTGGTGGAATGTGCTGGTGATCGTTTCTGGATGGAGAGCCACAGCCCCACAGTGTTCTGCCATGACTGACTCCTGACCTTGGCAAATTGCCTCCTCTCTCCCAGCCTCCTCCATAACAGGTGGCAATGAGTCCCATTTCCTCCCTACCTCACAGGAAGGCACGCGTGATAAAGGGCACACTTATCAGATGTGCCCAGATGTGGCTGGAACTTTTGGAGACAGATACTTGGTTCACAATTGCAAAGGTGGACTTTTGCCAGAGAAGAAACTCTCTGGGCTGCTGAGTTCAGTGGGCTCCTTGCAGACTGGTCCAGGAGGTCTGGTGTTCCTCCTGAAGGTGGCTGCTGTGCCCAGCAGGCGATCAAGCTGACAATACCACAAGAACCAAGAAACAGAATCTGTTCCCAAGGAATGAACGTTCTATCTCTCTGACCCAAAAGCAAGAGCAAGAGAGAGCCGTCACCATCATCACCCTGCTCCCAACACAAACACAGCCCCTCAAGTCCATATTGCTGACAAGGGTGTCTGGCTCGTCAGGGTGAATCCTCTGGACCCCCAGGCCATCCCTGGAGTGGTCAGTGCACACTGTGTCAGGGTTGTTGTGGCCAGTCCGCCTGGGTTCCCTTCTCTGAATTTCCACGGGATAGGAACTATAGGATCATGAAGAAGAAATAGGAACCTTGACTCTTCACAGAGGAGCCCAGGAGGTCAGGACCATCCACCAGGAGGGTGAGTGGTAGCTGCCCAGGGCATCCCTGGAGGAAGTCATCATACTGAGGAAGAAACTGCAAAAGCCAAGAGCTCCTAGACCTGGGCAGCTCAGGAGCTGGCAGAAACCCCTCAAGTCTGGAGTTCAAGGGTTTTCCTTGTGGGCTGCCGGTCTGTCTCTTTCCCTTCTGGGGCAGCCGTCTCTCCTCCTTCAGCTTATTCCCGTGTTCCATCCGAGGGGCGGGAGGAAGGCAGGAGGGGGAGATGGCAGGACCCAGACAGATCCTCAGGACTCTCCCTGCCTCTGTTGCCATGGCAACACTGCTATTTTTATCCCGTTGTTCATGATGCTCAAAGCTCTAACTTTCTCTGTTCCAGAGAGGCCAGGCTGGCTTCTGCCCTCATCCTTCAATACAGCATCTTCTCCCAGAGGCCTGAGGATGGGAAAGAGTGATGGAGAAAAGGGGAGCCCCTTAGGTCACCCCTCAGCCAGAGGGAAATGTTTAACAGGGGTTTGTCTCTGCCCTTTTGAGCCTTTGGTTTTCTACCTGGCTTAGGCACCCAGGTTTATGTTTTCTAGATCAAAACTCCCCATGGTCTCCCTGAGAGACTGCTCCAGAGAAAAAAGAGCTGCCAATCAGGATGGATTTTTCCTACATACGTATGACACTGCGGACACTTCCCTTCTTGGGAAAATCAAACTTCATTCTGAAGAATGTCCTGTTGGTCGTATAAGCCAACCCCTGCCCTCCTAAAAGGGGATAGAGAATTAAATTTGGTTAATTAGCAATCAGATTCACTGGGGAATTGCAACTAGTAATTCCCTTTCTTCTGTCCCTCCACCAAAAAACTGGAACAAACGGCTTCATGTCTTTGTCCAGTCTTTCTGCCTAAAGCAAAATAGCATACATTCTCCAGGCTGAAAAGTAGGTTCCTCTCCACACCTACTCAAGACGGCCACATTTCAATCCAGGCTCTTGAAGACAGGGTCTAATGAAAGGATTTCTCTTCCTTCTCTGTTTGTTCCCTCTGGCCCAGCTTCTAGTCCTCTCCTTATGTCCCCACCTCCATGGCAGTGGCAGGAGACCCCTGAGAGGCAATGGTGCTAACGTTCCCCATCTATGTACCCCTATGTAGTTTATCAAGATTTGAACCCAGCACCTGGGTGGCTGTGTTGGGCGGATACATTTCACATCCTCAAGACCACAATCCTGGCGACAGGTCTGGATTAATTCTGTAAACTGGGAATCTATATCATGCTGAACTCCCGCACTGAGGTTCTATCTTGGCTGAACTGACTCGTGGATGGTTAAGTTTCCTGGGGTGGCTGGGACCCATTTACTAAGCCTCTAATTGGTTTCATTTTGGCTCAAGTTGCATGGTTTCCCGAATCTATGCACCTGGAGTAAGCACTTTTCTGGTTGCCACTGAAAAGCATGCCGGCAAACGCTGCTCTGTTAATTGCTGTAATAAACAGACTTTATTATATCCCTTTGCAGTAAATGTATTATGTTGTCAGGGTAGAAGGGGCATCCATGTTTATTTCACACTGTAATACACTGCAGCAGCAGAAGCTAAACATTTGTTTCCATCAAATCTGCTGAGAGGAGGGATAATGGAGACTTGGGGGAAGAGTCAGGAGTATGGACATAAAGTGAGGTGTTGGGGCCAAGAAGGAGGCTTTGGGAGACACCCCAGGTCCCCTGGAACTCCGTGAGCCTCACTTGTGCTATCTCTAACTGAAGGAAGCCAGGCCTCGTGCCTCTTACCATCTCAGAAATAATAGTGGGATAAAGCCAGCTAGAGTGGGTGGGTGTGGGGAACAGGGAAGGTGGTTTAGGACTACAATGTGATCACATAGTCTTAAGGTTCTTTTAAGAAAGAGAAAGGGCCAGGCGCAGTGGCTTATGCCTGTGAAGCCGAGGTAGGAGGATCACTTGAGCTCAGGAGTTAAGACCAGCCTGGGCAACATAGCCAGACTTTGTCTCTACTATATATATATATATATATATATATATAATATATATATATATATATATATATGGATATATATATATATATATATATATAAAAATATATATATATATATATATAAAATTAGCCAGGCATGGTAGCATTCACCTGTAGTCCCAGCTACTTGGGAGGCTGAGGTGGGAGGATCCCTTGAGCCTGGGAAGAGATCATGCCAGCATTCCAGCCTGGGCAACAGAGCAAGACCCTGTCTCAAAAGAAAAGAAAAGAAAAAAAAGACAGAAAGAGAAAGAAAGAAAAAAAGAAAGAGAGAAAGGAAAGGAAGGAAGGAAGGAAGGAGGAAAGGAGGGAGGGAGGAAAGGAGGGAGGGAGGGAGGGAGGGAGGAAGGAAAGAATCCTTAGTTGGGCTTCTCAGAACTGAAGACTGTGTTAACAGAATTTTCAGACTTATAAAAGAGAGAAAGATGCTGTAAGATGGCATAACATTAAGAACAAGAATTATATCATGTATGTGATTATATATCCATAAAGCTGTTTGAAAAAGAATTATTGTGTCATAACTCCACTTGGATTGGGGGAACAGATATTCCAATGATCTCTGAAGCAGGAAGCCCTGAGAGAGGGCAGAGAGATCAGGCCATCAAGTCTAACCCCAAAGCCAGTCTCCTGTAAGGCAAGAAGTGATTTGGGGCAGGACAAGATTCAAGTATCACATACGCAGCTGTTGTTTAGAGCTGTGGAATGACTGCTCCTGAGAGGGCTGGCTGCCTCTTCTGCAGGCTCAGCCGCCATTACGCATAGCACAAAGCGCTCACTAAGTGTTTGTTAAGCGGTCTGGGGCAGATATGACCCCAAGCCTTTCCATCTTCAGGAATTCGCCGAGATACCTGCCACAGCCCCTCTGCTGTCTGCACCCCAGCCTTCACCCTCTTGCGTGGGGAAATGTATGCTGTGCACTGCTGTTGACTGAGTCTATTCTATCAATATTGAGTCCTGGCTCTATGCAAAGCTCTGCGGGAGGGGCTGAAGGAGAAATGTAGGAAAGTCAGACATTGCTCCAACCCTGGAGAAACTCACAATTTCTTTTTTTTTCCCCCCCGAGACAGAGTCTCGCTCTGTTGCCCAGGCTGGAGTGCAGTGGTGCAACCTCGGCTCACTGCAACCTCTGCCTATTGGGTTCAAGTCATTCTCCTGCCTCAGCCCCCTGAGTGGCTGGGATTACAGGTGTGTGCCACCATGCCTGGCTAATTTTTGTATTTTTAGTAGAGACGGGGTTTTACCATGTTGGTCAGGCTGGTCTTGAACACCTGACCTTGTGATCTCAAAGTGCCTCCCAAAGTGCTGAGATTACAGGTGTGAGTCACCACGCCCAGCCAATTTAATAATAATTTAGAAAACAATGTGGCAAGTCTCAAAAATGTCTCAGTTAAAGTACAAGCAAAGTGCTCCAGGGCTTCAGAGGCCTGAGAGAACACAACTGTAGAGTAGGGAAGAATCAGAGAAGGCATCACAGAAGAGGTGGAATTTTTTTATTTTTTGAGGCAGGGTCTTGCTCTGTGGCCCAGGCTGGAGTGCAGTGGCACAATCATGGCTCACTGCAGCCTCAACCTCCCAGGCTCAAGCGATCTTCTCACCTCAGCTTCCTGAGCAGCTGGGACTACAAGCACGCACCACTATGCCCAGCTAGTTATTTGTAGTTTTTGGTAGAGGCAGGGTCTCACTATGTTGCCCAGGCTGGTCTCGAACTTCTAAGTTGAAGCTCTCCTCCTTCCTTGGCTTTCCAAAGTGCTCGAATAACAGGCAAGAGCCACTGTGCCTGGCCGAGGTGGAATTTCCCAGGGACCCTTCTCTCTTCTTTGCTGGCATCTACAGACTTCTGCCCATGGCTGTATGTATGCACGGACACAGTTAGTAATGACTCTGCCGGCAGGTATGATAGGAAGCCTCTTCTGTCACAGGTGAGACATATTGTTCCCAAATTCCTCTCCTCTCCAAAGTCTGACATCTGAAATTTCATGAGTGCTTCCTCTCTTTGACTTCAGGTTTTGATCCCTTGGGGTTTGTAATCCAGAAGGGAAGCAAACACTGGTCAGTTTTCAGGCACTTGTCCCACAGCATCAGTGATTACCTCAGATTTCCTCTTGGAGCAGGTTTTGTTAGGATGAGGGGAAAGAGCGTGAGAGCAGTGCACACCTGGCCAAGGAGGGCGAGGCCCCACCCGGTGGGAGACCGGGAGCACAGAAAGGATGAGTGGCTGGGGGCTCTCTGAACTTCCCCATCTCATTGCCCTACCTGGCCAGGCCATGCATGTCTACACATACTTATGCTTGTCCACTCTTCAGCCTTCCTCCCTCCTTTTCTCTTCCTCTTCCTTTCTCTAACTCTTCTCCTGCTACCTTTTCCCTACCCTTCTTCCAAAGAGGCAGTGAGAACCTCAAAGACATCACATGGGGTCTGTCACGCCCCACCACATTGCCTGGGGCCAGAAGATTGGGAAGGCTGGCAATCCTAAAGCTTCTGTGTTGGCCAGGCATGGTGGCTTACACCTGTAATTCCAGCACTTTGGGAGGCTGAGGTGGGTGGACCATGAGGTCAAGAGATGAAGACCATCCTGACCAACATGGTGAAACCCCATCTCTACCAAAAATACAAAAATTAGCTGGGCTTGATGACGCGCAGTTGTAGTCCCAGCTACTCTGGAGGCTGAGGCAGGAGAATCGCTTGAACCCGGGAGGCGGAGGTTACAGTGAGCCAAGATCACACCACTGCACTCCAGCCTGGCAATAGAGCGAGACTCAGTCTCAAAAAAAAAAAAAAAAAAAAAAAAAAAGCTTCTGTGTTGTTGTCCCGGCTTTGCCCCAGCTAAAATGTGTTTTGGTGACCAGACAGACATGCAGCTTTTTCTGTCTGGACCTCAGTTTCCCCTACTTGTAGAGTGGGTGGAATTCTGCCTCCACCACCCTTCCACTCAATTGGCTATGGAGGGAAGAGCACAAGACTTGTTGTCTTTACTATCTGTGGCAGCCTACAGAAGTCACTCAGTCTCCCTAGACTTCTGTTTTTCATATGGAAAATGTAGATAATAATAGCCACAAGTTTTTGCAGGGGTCAAGTCAGACAGCCTGTGCTCAGGTGCTCACCTAGCTCCCAGCCTGGCACAAAGCAGGTGTTCAATATGAGTCAACTGAAAGGTTCGTTGAAAAAATTAGGAATCGCAAGTGTGCGTGTTGCACGTGTCACATGTTCCACTGCATCTAGCACGGTGTTGGGTACGAAGTAGCCATTCGGTCAATATCCACAGATCAAACTGAACTGAAAACAGGGTGTGGAGAGGTCAGGAATGATTAAATTAGCTCACTTGTGTGTTGGCTAACGTCTCCTTTTTCAAGTAATAAACAATAAATAGTGTGTAAATCTGCTTATCCCCAAAAGGCGTGTGACGTGTGCGGTGAAAGTGAGCTGGGGTCCTCTTCCCCACCCCCAAGCTCGCTGGGCGCTCTAGGACGAGTCTCTTCCTCCTGCTGCATTTTGGGGAGCATCCTGCAGACGGCGCTCTCCCATCATCTCAGCCTCAGCCGAACTGGGCTGGGGTAGGGAGCGAGGGGTGAGGGGAAGTGTGAAGGAAAAACAGCCCCACGCGTCACTCACATATTTACATCTGAACTGTCAAAATAGTTATTTTTAAGTCGAGTTCCGTCTGCTGCGGGTTTAAAACTGAGCGGTGCGGAGGCGGGGACGCCCTGCTGCGGAGGGAGGGCGGCGGGCACGGCGGCCTGAGTGCGCGTGCGCAGTGCGCCTCGCCGGCTGCCTCGGGGGTCCCTCGGCCGAGTGGGAAGCTCCTGGGGCAATGTGGGCGCGGAGGTGTGCATGTGGAAGACCGGCTCTTCCTTTGGCCACTTTGCACCTAGCTGAGGAGCTGCGTAAACTGTTGGCGTCCGCATGGTCTGCCATTCCTGGTTCTCCACGGTGATGAGCGGCTTTCTCCTGAATCATAGGAAGCACGCATCCCATTCCAGGAGGGAGATCTGCCCTGTTTTTACCTCCTCTGACTTTGGTTGTCTACTCCTACCCCACTCTCCCACCCCGTCCCTGACAACCCTCCGTCTGGAAGTTCTCCATAGCCTCCCTCTATACTTCCTAGTTACAACTGGGGCCCATGCCCATCTCTAAAACAAGACTTCATGGGCTCCATTCAGATCCGGGTCTGATTTGAGGATGCTCCTCCCGCCCAGCCGTCTGCAGCACAGCCCTTCCTAAGAGGGAAGGAGCTGGGGGCTTCTACGGGAGCTGGTCCACATTTGGGCGGGCCTGAAGCTGGGGACCCTTGGGTGTGCAAGCAGCAGAGAGAATGACTTGGCCTTCTATGTGGCAAGAATTCATTTTTCTCTGCAAAGTGAGGAGCCTGCTGGTTTGACACTCAGGATGGTTCTTTCTCGCTCTCTCGATTGCTCTCTCAGGGGCAGTGGGATTTGAGACAGACGCTGGCTGGCCGTGTTGCCATTAATATGTGTCCCAGCCCTGTCCAATGTCTGCTCTGTAATGAGTAGTGTTTCGGAATGTCACCTCTGTTAATGGGGAAGCGGCACCTGTGCACAGCCGGAGCCACCTCTCTGTCTTCATTAGGCAGTCCTCGGCCTGGCTGCCGGCTGCCCTCGCTGGGTGACAGATGATGGGGATGAGGAGTGAGAGCAGCAGCCTCCTGCTGTCCAGGATTCATTCCCAGACAATGACCCCAAATGCCTGTCCCTGCTTCCCCCACCCCCCAACATCAAAATAGGCAGCCAAGAAAAATGCCCTTCTCGGGCAAGGTGCGGCAAGGACAGATAATAGCTAAAAAGCATGCTAAGGAGAGTAGAGGAGTCATTTCCAGAAACAGAGACCTGCGCTAGCCATTGTGATCTCTGGTTTAGATTGCATTTGGGGGTCTCTTCCTCCCCCCACCCCAGCTATCTCCACAGGCCACCTTTTATGCCTCTTCTAATAAATCTGTCCACCATGCAAAAGTCACAGTGTGAGGGCATAATGGTTGTTCTAATTCCAGATTTCCCTCTAGCCCAGACCTGCATATTGCCTCCCAGCAAAATCCTGATCCTTTTAAATCTCAGCCCTCATATCTGCCTGACACAATGCAGCATCGAAATGAGCCAAGCCACAAAAGGTCCTGAGACATTGACAGGGCTTCAGAGGACCCCTACCATCAGGATAAGGTCAGTCTTTGAAACACCACCAGCATGGATATCATATTCCTCTGGTTCAGTTCAACGTACCCACCCTCCCCACAAGGCTGTGTTAAAATAGTTGCAGCATCTCCTTCATCTCCTCCGCTGCCCAAGCAAATTAAACTGGACCAGAAGTGTCCTTCCATACTCTCTAGGTCATTGGAGGTGGAGGTGGGTTGGGGCCACCTGTGGAGGGTAGGGGATGGTGGTGATGATCACTTGGAATTGCCTGAGGCAACCGTCTGATCCAGAAGCTGCATGGATAGCTGGTTACTTGACTGGGGCTGGTGGTGGAAGTGGCTTCCCGTTGCCAGGCCCTCACTTTGAAAGGCTCTGAGGGAGCCATGTGGAGATCTGGACTTTTCCCATGACCTCTCTTCCCTGTCTCAGGGAAGGGCACCTCTGTCTACTGGGATATTCAAGCCAGAAATCTGACTCATTCCTGACACTCTCCACTCTCCACCCCATTCTCAATCGGTCACCAAATTCTCAAATCCTGTTGGCTCTCCCTCCTAAATCTCCCTCAAATCTATTTCTCTTCATCCCCACCTAGTTACTTAGTCCAAGCCAGCATCTTTTCTCACCTTGCTCTCCAGTCTACCACCCTCTCTCTCATGCTATGCCAGCCTCCCTGACTTTCTTGCCATTCCAGGAACACACACGTGGTCCTCCCTGACTATCTAGTCTAAATCAAAGTGCTTTCCTCCCAAGCCCTTCCCTGTCACATCAGTCTGTCTCGTTATCACATTCTGAAAGGTTCTTGTTCACTCCATTTGCTTGTTTGTCTGCTTTTCCCTCCTAGGACATAAGCTCCAGGAGGGCAGGAACCTCATTTGCTTTATTTAACCTTGTATTCACAGCACTAAGAATAGTGCAAGGCATGTGGTAGGGTTCAGGAAATATTTGTTGAATGAATGAAGGAATGGTTTGCTGCAGCCTAACGATACTCCTGTACCCAGTCCTGCACCCTTCCTCTCATCCCCTCCATAGCACCTCGAGGGCTCTTTCTCAAAGATAACTGTCATGGCATCACTCCCCAGCTCCAAGCTTTTGGTAACAGGATTGGCAAAATGTTGACAACAGTTGAAGCAGGGTGAGGAATATATGTGGGTTTCGTTATGCTTTGACTTTACTTGCTTGTAATTGACTTATGTTTGTTTTAAATGTTTTAAAATTATGGAAACAAAAAACCACCATAAAACCTTCAATGGCTCCCACTGTCCTTAAGATAAAGCCTAAGAGCTCCTTATCCTGCTTCCTAGGCCCTTGGCTGTCTGGCCCTCTGCCAGTCTTCCAGCCTCGCCCATTGCCAGTCACCCGATTGCCTTCCACACTCGGGATCCTCAGGAAGCATCCACACTTCTCGTTAGTACCAGGAACTGTTACAATGCTCTGGGACAGTTGTTTGTTTCCATTTCATGAGTATGGAATTGACTAGACAACTGTATGGCTGCTAGAAGGCCTTGTCAATTTGGAGAGCCTCCTGTAGGTACAGTCTATGTATCGGCCGTGAGGGTTTCCATCTCAGCCTCATTCCTTCTCCATTTTATGCTGCTACTTTTTCTGTCTTCTTTTGCTTCCACTTTTATTATCTTTCTGTGACTGTCTTCAGATCCCTGCTGGTACAGAGTCTCCTTTAAGCCATGGGAATTATACGCTCCTGGATTTTAAGGACAGGAATGGATGTCCCACAATGTCCTTGCCATCTTGGTTTGTGTGGTCTCCTCTTTCATGACATTGCTTCTTACCATGTGTACTGCAGTGGAAACCCATTCCCTTGAGTGTGCACTCTGTCTCTCTCTCTCTCTGTCTCTGTCTCTCTCTCTCAAATGTTCTTTTGAGAAAAAGCAGATCCCGACTGGCCTTTATTATGAGAAGCTGCTTTCAGTTTCCCTGAGTTTCCAGGTAAAGGGGTGAGCTATGGTATCAAATGAGATGGGAAGATGCCCCAATCATGAGTGATGTCCCCTTGTTAGCAAGAATCCCAGTGCAGGACCCCAGAGCCATTTTGTCATACTGGAACCTTACTCACAGTTCACACTTGTGAGCACTTACTGTGAGCACTTATAGAAAACAGTGTTTTTAGCTCCTGAGATGTGTTAACTCAAGTCCTTAAAAATTCTGGAAGGAATGTAGTGTTACGACTATATTTCCATTTCACAGATGTGAAAGCCAGGGTCCAGCTAGTAAGTGACACAAATAGAGGCAGTGATACAAAAATCCAGAATACAACCAGAGGCAGTATGACCCTGGAGCCTGTTCTCCTAACCACTCTGAAATTGCCTCTCAAGGTCCCCTGGGGCTTCCTGAGCTCCTGGTTAGTGACTCTGGTAATCGAAAGCCTCCCAGCATCTCCTCCACTACTGTTCATTATTCACAGAGACTGGGGTGAGGGACCCACTTGGTCTCCCTCCCTGCCTTCTTTCTCCCATCCTGCCCTGCCTTGCTAGATTATTCTTCTTGACAGCCCTGAACACCGTCCTTCAGAGGCCTCCAGGGTGGCAACCCATCGTCAGCTGCAGAGGGCCCCAGACCTGAAGGATCCTGGAACCTGAAGGGATCTGTGGGCCTAAACACCCTCAGGGAAATCCTGGAGCTGTCTGCAAGCTAGTTCCACCATATCCATCCACTTAGCTAAAACGCATCCTTTGCTGAAGCCAGCCTGGTCTCATCCCCACTTCTACCCCCAAGCCTTGTTCATGATATGCCTTTGCCTACAATGCCCATCCTTCTGCTTCCTGCCAATCCAGACCTTACCTGTTCTTTAGGTCCCACTCTGAGTTCTACCTCCTCCAGGAAGCTTTCCCTGAACAACACCACCCCCAACCAGGGGAGATTTTTCCCTGTTTCTGACCTTCTTCGGCATTTATGGCCACCACTGTATTGGTATTTGATTATGAACTTTCACTTCTTACCTTTGCCCATGTGTGTTTCTGGTTGGTTTCTCCATCTAGAATGTAATCCATTTGAAGAACTGCATCTTATATGTTTATCTATCCCTGTGGGTTGTCCAAAATTTCTTGCTTGTGGTTTATGTATCATAAATCTCTGTATGCAGGACTTACAGGATACCAGGAAAGGGGCCCCCAAGCTCTTGATTTACCGGCATCAAAGGTCTGATTTGCCTTCATGACAGGACAGGAGGCTAGGACCATTTAGGTTTTAAGCAGCAGCTCAGAAAATAGGGCAGATGGATACCTTCCTAACTTTGTATAGCAGGGGAAGTGTTCCTTTAAGTGTACTCTTCATGGGAGTCCAGTGTGTAAAGCAGGTTAGGGTGGAGTCGTTCTGGCTCCCCTGGAGTGGAGCTGCTCAGTGTCCCCCACCCCTCCATGGCAGCTCCAGGCACTACGGAGGAGACCTTGGGACTGGAGTATCATAGTTCCAAAAATTGCTAGGAAAAATCACGTCTTGCTCCAGATTAAAAGAATTTATTAATTTGGATTATGGAAAGGAGAAATTATATGCACTCATTTTATTAAAAGCATAGAAATTATGCTTTTATGTTTATAGAATGGCAATTAGGCAGCGTTTTCCCCTTTGTTATACACACTTGTTGGTTTTTTTCCCTCCATCAACCTTGTTCATGCCTCATGCTTTTGAAGGGAAGATGCTTCTGCCAGAACCTTCAGTGCATTTGAGTAAAGGTTCTGTTTACTCTTTAATTTACCCCATTACACCAGCAGCTCCTTGAGAATCGAGTCTACTGGGCCTTACTCGTTTCCTCATCTGTAGCCTTGCAGGGTGCCTGGCATGTAGTAGGTGCTCAGTAACTGAACTCCCAAGGGGTTTGAGTCTTTAATTATACAGCCACCTCTCAACGAGCTAGACCCGGCTCACGAGCTCTGCGGATGATCCATGGTGAATTTTAATGTGGCGTTGGCATCCTCCTGCTGCTCAGCTTAAGCCTGAGCCACTTCCCCGTCCTCCCCCTCCCCACCTCCCCTCTTCCCCTGCCCAGCTGGCGTGGGCTCAGAGAATATTAGTTAATTTTAATATTAGCCTAGGAAAGATTAATTAGGAAAGCAAATTTGCTCTAAAAGGTGTAATTAATTCCGAAGCCAAACAGAAGAGAGTTACGGATTATCTGCATTGCTGCTGCCTTCAAGTAGTGTGGATAATCAAGGGTTGACTAGACAAGTGCAGAATAATTTTTAAAGTGTCAGTGCTGTGTAGACCAAACTCCATATGGTTCCTTATGTAAGCAAGCTCATGCCTGAGACAAAAGATTTGTACTGAGATGGTGCCTATGCAAGTGAAGTGAAGAGGAAACACATAATCAGCCATCCTGTTGTGGCTATTCTGCCTTCTAAATCATTCATGAATCGTGTATCTTCCTCTCTAGTCCTCCCCCAAATGGCATCATCTCTTTTCTAGACTGTTGTAGTAACCTCCAAGGAGTCCCGTAGCCTCCAGACTGTTCCTTACCAATTCATCCTCCACTCAATATCAAACTAGGTGTAATTATACCATGAGCTACTTATAAACCTCTACGTGTGCCCAGAGGTGAAGGCAGAGCCCTTAGCATGGCACACCAGATCCTTAACAAATTGGAAGGATCCACCTATTCAACCTGGCTCATTTCTCATCTCGCTTACCACGTCCTAGAATGTCTGTCCCCAGCCCCTTGTTTATAGGGAAAACTGTTGCTCGTCCTGGAAGTCTCAGCTTCAACGTACCTTTGGACCCTTACGGTTCAGATTCTGGGCTCCTGCAGCATTCCTTTAACACTTTATCTTATTTTTTTGTAGTGATTTGTTTCCTTTTCTCTTTAAGGAAACTGTGAGCTCCTTGAAAGAGGGGCTATAGCTTTTGCATCTTTGTATTCTCCTCTACCTCTCCTTGATTTAGGCCAAGCATAACCCCTATCCCACAGGAGATGATCAATAAATAATTTTTGAAAGAAATTGATCAGCTAATGATTTCAACAATGATGCCAACCAGATCAGCTCAGTGAAACCCAAACTTCTCCCTTTTCCCTGCAGTCAGTAGTAAATTCGGCCTGAAATGTCTGGGGAAATGCCTCCGCTTTCCACTTCCTTTTGCCTGCATAGTGGAGGCTCAGAGGCAGGTGGCTTCAGGAGGAAAGTTATCTGAGAATGGTGAGTGATGCGGGCTTTAGACTGACAGCTGCTGATCTTTGCTTTAGTTGATTTCTCCTTTTGCAAATGGTATTGGCAATTGAAACTGCAAATCTACTATCTTCTCCCCTATGTAAATTGCATTTACATTTAAATTGTGCATTCTTCCAAAGAATGGGGTTAGTAAATAACTCGAAGATTAAATTTGAGGAGAGGAAATTGTGCCCCACGTCAAACCTGAGACTGAAGTGACATCTGGCTTTTACTATTTCCGTTATTTCAGTTTAATAACAGCATGTGGCATTAAGGGAAGAGAAATTGGATCTACATTTTAATGAAAGGAGGAAGCTCTCAGGGTTTAGATACCTTATCATGTTGAATACGTAGTCAATTGGCAATTAAAACTTGCTTCCCTCAAGAAATGGAATAAAATATCTTTGCAGCCATGGGGAGAGTGAAAAACAAAAAACAAGCTAATGCTCAGGACTGCACAGATAAAACTGAGGGAGATGGTGTGCTGCAAACAATTAAACCAAATATTTCAGGATAGCACAGAGTACAGGAATTCATAAATGGAATAATGCTGACAATAGAATCATAACTATGCTGGTGGATTTTCAAGAGAATAATTTCAAGCAGAATAGTTTGCACATGATATAGGGTTCAACCCATAGATGTTGATTGAAATCATCTGATTTAATCCTTTTCAACCTAGCTTGTTTTAAGCCCCAGAGATTTAACCAAGAAAATATTCTAGAAATGTCTGTTTCATCCCAATAGTCAAACTGTTTAAATGGAAGCAGTTCCACCTGCTGGCTGCTTTTTTGTTGAAAGCAATTCTGGGAAATGTAAACAAAATGCTTGTGCATCCTAATAACCCAAGCCTATCATTTATTTGCTTTGATGGAAACAAATGTGTCAATTTTCAAAGTCTTTGTTTGGTGAATGCAATGTTTGGATGTTGGTAAATGTTTGCATTACATGTTTGTTTGAAAACTGATGCTCTATTCAGAAACTGTGGAGCCATAGCCCTCGGAGCCACAGCCTGGGAGACTCAATAGCTTTCATAACCATCCACCCAAAGACGTTCAGCTCTTTCCCAGAATCTGGAAAGGACTGCAACTATAGACTCCCATGGGCAAGTGTAAATGAGATGAAGCCTCCTGAGGAAGATACTGGATGTGGGAACTTTCTGGGGCTAGGGCTCATGAGTAGAATAATGGAAAACATTTATATAATGCTTTCTATGTGCCAAGTACTTTATATGTATTATAACTCATTGAATAACATAGCCCTTTGAAACAGGTACCATTTTTATTATCCCCCATTATGGACAAAGAAGAGGAGACACAGTGAAATTAGTAACTTACCTGATGTGAGGTCACCCAGTTGGGAAATGACAGAACTGGGATTTGACTCTAAGCAGCCTGGCTCCCCTGTCCTCTTCACCCCTTTCAGATCATTCCCTCTATCCCTGCAATTTAATGAAGGCATTGCTTTTTCTCACAGTTACATTTTGTCTTGCATACGTCTTTAAAATCTAAGCAGTCTTTCTTGAAAGATGCAGGTTAATAGTCTCACAGATCTTTCCTTAAACAAAATAAGGCAACACCAAGTAGGTTTTTGCAATGTAGATGATAATATCTGTCTCAGCTGTCTTATAAAAGTGTCCAGAGGATGAAATGAGATGATATGAAAATGCTTTGAAAAGGGCAAATCCATCAAACTTCTGCAATGTATTATTATTTATCTGCCCTCCATCCTGATTTCTTGTTTTCTTAACTGAATAATCCTTAACAAATTAATATAGGTTTCTTCCACTTTCCTATTTTCCCTGGAGTATATGGTAAAATTGCCCAACTACTAATATGGGCCTTTTAATGGGTGGTCTAGACACTTGAGTTTGTTTGATTTCTCCTTTCTCTTCCTGGTTTCTTGACACCATTTGGTTTGGTAGCAGCTCCTTACTTACTGTGCATAATGATAACTTCTCCGCATCTCTTGACATTTTATCATGGCAGTGTGCCTATGAAGTCGACCAGTACCTCCTTCTGTTTGAACTTAGGTTCAATTAATCATCTGATTTGCACATCAATCTGTTGCTATGGGGGTTACTGATGTCACACTGTCAGTATTATGATTACCGTAATATCTAACAGGCAAAAAGGGACTGGTTGCTAGTGGAAACCTCAGGGTGAAACTCACCCAGCTTTAGTAACCAACTCGATTGCATAGACTTTAGATAACCATGTGAAGGGGTAAGTGAATTAATCATCCAGTTGGATTCCATTTGAATATTTTTCTTCCATATGTGTGTTCCCTCTAGGCAATTGTCTAGTGTCACTTGAAATTGATGAGGGCTCTATTGGAGGTTATTTTTGGGAAGCTGGTGAAACAACAGACAGCTGTTCTCAGGAACAAATGTCACAGAATCTGCCGAAGCTAGCTTCCAGTAAAAAGGAAAGAAAAAAAATCTGAGGTGCTGAGGTGCATTGTCCTTTTTCTTCCTAGCATTAGTTTGTTTCCCACTGGCCTAAAAGTGTTAAGTCAGTTTCCCAAACACACAGAAAAGGAGGAAACTAACATTTACTAGGTACCTACTATGTGTGCTAGAATGTGACTCTCTTTAAAGCATTGCTTTAAAGTAGAGAACTGTCAAACTAGGTATTCCAGAACAACCCTATTATATATAACAATTCATGACTTTTTCTAGCTTGTATACAGTGTTCTTCCTAATTGGACATTGACTGATCACCAACAAAAGCAAAGTCATTATTTAAAATTGGTCTAGATCCTCCTACGCTGAATAATTATCTTGCTGTTGTTTTCACTGCAGTATTAAGCCTTGAAACATGATAGAAATGTGATACAATAAACTCCAAAATTTAAAAATCTCTGTTAAAAGGTTTGACAAATGGGTCTGTCTTTTTGCGGATTTTGTTACGTAGGTAGAAGGGTCAACTCTGGGAGATCAAAGGATCAACTGGATAAAACTGATTGAACTTGAGGTTGTGCAGATTTGGAAAGCCATATCAAGATTTGCATAAATCTATATGAATCAATTTGTGTGCCAGAGAGTGAATAGCTGACTTTTTTTCAAATGCCAATTCAGCAATTACTAAGTCTGCTGGCGGTTAATTAAAAACTACCATCTTGTTATGTTCAGAGTTAAATTACAAGTGTGAAAGCTGCTACTGTTTGCAATAACTGAATGCTCTGTACTCTCTGTCCTGTCATCAAAAGGAGGGCAGGGATAAATAACTTTTATTTAACTCAAAAAAAAAAAAAAAACAAACCTCTCAGCTCTTTCATATTTAATTAAGTTCTTATCTTCTCAGAGCTTGAGTTTTACTCAGAGTTCCTGAGCAGTAATGGAAATATCTGTTTATTTTGTCCAGAAGATTTTTCTCATATTCATTGAACAGAACAGTTATAAATAATTGAGCCCTAAAGACACTGGGGAAAATGACACCCATCCAAAGTTTTACAATGGAGGCAACTAATCCTGGCAGGGATTTATGGCAGAAGTAGAAAGTGCTGATTTTTGCTTTATTGCCTGTGCACCTAGGAGGTTGGGGAGATAGGGTTATAAACACTTACGTGGATTGGTAACATTTTAGTACTTATTTGTAAGGTTGTCTTAATGCATTTAATGTTTTGCTATTTCAAGGATTCTACCATCAGAAAAGAGGCCAAACTTCTATCACCATGGTGGATGTGAAGTGTCTGAGTGACTGTAAATTGCAGAACCAACTTGAGAAGCTTGGATTTTCACCTGGCCCAATACTACGTACGTACAGTATGCAGCAAATATTAGAGACTTGTCATTTATGGTTTATAAACAACTTACAATAGAAGAAACATATGCAATAAAACCATTAAAATAGAAATAGGAACATAGAGAAAACAGAAAACCACAAGAGGGAAGAGGCAATAAATATACCCAAATCCTATTTACAGATTAGGATTGGGTGTTTGTCTTACTGCAACCTCTGCCTCCCAGATTCAAGGGATTCTCCTGCCTTAGCCTCCCAAGCAGCTGGGATTACAGGCATACACCACCACATCAAGCTAATGATTTTGTATTTTGCAGAGACAGGATTTCACCATGTTGGTCAGGCTTGTCTCGAACTTCTGACCTCAAGTAATCCACCTGCCTTGGCCTCCCAAAGTGCTAGAATTACAGGTGTGAGCCACCACACCCAGCCCATGGATTGGGTGTTTTTCATCAGTGAAAAACCAGTTACTCTTTATTATGTGGTTCAATTTTTTTGTTTTGTTTTTAGTATGTAGACCTTGTTAACTATTTATTTATTATCTATATTCCCCATAGATAGGATGCACAGCCTTGTCTGTCTTCTCAGATGTGTCCAATGCCTGACTCTGTGGTTAATCCATACAGGTATCACCTAAGTGTTTGTGGAAACGAAGGAAGGAGTTGAACAGCTGCGAGTCTACCTCGTTTAAAAAGCCATAATTGGGCAGGGCGCAGTGGCTCATACCTACAATCTCAGCACTGGGAGGCCGAGGCGGGTGGATCACTTGAAGTCAGGAGTTCAAGACCAGCCTGGCCAACATAGCAAAACCCGTCTCTACTAAAAATACAAAAATTAGCTGAGTGTAGTGGCGCACACCTGTGGTCTCAGCTGCTGGAGGGGCTGAGGCAGGAGAATCGCTTGAATCTGGGAGGCAGAGGCTTCAGTGAGCTGAGATCATGCTACTGCACTCCAGCTTGGGAGGCAGAGTGAGACCTTGTCTCAAAAAAAAAAAAAAAAAAAAAAGCCATAATTAACCAATAATGTAAGGGATAAGAATAAAAATCTGAATTATGAAATACCTTGAACCCAGTAGGCTCATATAAAAAAGAACAATTTAATTTGTTCTCCAAATTCTTCCTCAGCTTCCACCAGAAAGTTGTATGAAAAAAAGTTAGTACAATTGTTGGTCTCACCTCCCTGTGCACCACCTGTGATGAATGGACCCAGAGAGCTGGACGGAGCTCAGGACAGTGATGACAGCGAAGGTACTGTCATAAGCTGTACTGCTAGATAGCAACTTTGCACTTGTTAATACCTTGTCCGGCATGATTTATGCAGGTTTAAACGGTGTGCAGCCTGACCCGTGAAATAGCCATGTGGCCTCTTTGCACAGAGAGCCTGGAAAATAGGCCCCTGGGTGTAAAAGGAATCTGTAACTTCACATCTGTATTCATGCCAGTGACTTGACTGGGTGGCAAGTTGGGGGAATGACTGCTCAACGTGCATGCCCTTTTACTAACTGGAGCCAAATGTGTGGTGATGCCTTAAAATCAGAAATTCCTACAGGTAAATTTTGGGCCTCCTTTGAGGTCTCAACCTCTGCTTTCCTTCAGTTGATAAATCTGACCATTATTTTGGGGGGATTAAATGATTTTATGCCTATTAAGAAGGATGAACCACAGTGATGGCTCCCACCTACATGTAGTCCTAGCACTTTGGGAAGCCAAGGCGGGTGGAGCACCTGAGGTCAGGAGTTCGAGACCAGCCTGGCCAACATGGTGAAACCTCATCTCTACTAAAAATACAAAAATTAGCTGGTCATGGTGGCACACACCTTTAATCCCAGCTACCTGGGAGGCTGAGGCAGGAGAATCACTTGAACCAGGGAGGCGGAGGTTGCAGTGAGCCAAGATCATACCACTGTACTCCAGCCCAGTGGACACAGCAAGACTCCATCAAAAAAAAAAAAAAAAAAAAAGATGAACCACATTATACCTCCCTGAAACCCCTCCTATGCTGACTGCCCTCCTGATTTATATGACAACTGACAGCAACTGGTCTCTTTCAGGTCACAGAATGTGTAGGGAACAGGGGTCTCCAGGATCTCTGGGCTTTGCTGACAGTGGCCTCTGCTCCGGGTATACCATTCTCCTGCAGTGGTTTCTAGCTTCAGGGATCTTAGGGGAATGGCTTGGAGATTCCCACAGTACATTCCAAGGTGTTTCCATTCAACAAATATTTATCAGGAGTTCTCTATGAGCCACAGTAAAATAACAGGAACTACCATTTATTGAAGGCCACCAGTGCAACCTGGGCCAAATGCCCATCGTCCCATTTAACTCTCACAGCACTTGGCAGAAGCTCAGAGAGGCCAAGTGACTGGCCCAGCATCACTGAGCTCAGAAGCAGCCCCAGAAGATAAGCATGCATTAGCATGGGCCATGCAGAGCAGGACCAATCTGTCCTCATCACCACTCTCTGTCCAGCTCCTGGAACAGTTCCAGGCACATACCAGAACTCAGTGTATGTTTGTTGGATGAAAGAAAGTGAGAGAACTGAGATTTGTACCCAGTCTGGCTCTCCAAATGTTGCTCTTTCCACTCCATACCCTACATTTTTCTCATAATTTCTATTGTGAGGATGAACACATTACATTTTTTTTATCGTGTCTGATCTACAAAAAAAAGGACAGTATCATATAGTTCAAATGAAAAACTGGATAAACCATGCAAGTGCCTGGGGCCCTCTGAAAAATCCCCTTATCCCGACATTGGAGGTGGCACAGATACTGAAAGCTTTCCCCAGGGGTTAACACTGCTGGCCTCACTTGAAAAGGATGGCAAGGTTTAGGGATAAACTTCACTGGCCCTTGAGCAGGCAGTTAGCATGGGGGTACCTCAGGGAAAGTGGCTACCCGAGGCCTCTCCTGGTTGTAGATTGTGTTCAGAGTCCTGTCCCAGATTCAAGCCTGCTTCTGTTTCCTGCCCTGGGAAGGGGCTCAAGAGACCAAACCAGCACTCTGGTGAAAAGCAGTGCCAGGTTTAAGATCTCAAAACTGCTCACCACTGCCCAGGACTTCAGGTTAAAGCTATAAAACCAAGCTGTTGTGGTCTCAGTCCCCGCTATCCTGGGTCCCAGCATGTAGCCCTCCACAGAATTGCGTTGATGCTAGGGCTAGGAGAGAATTGGTCCTTCCGTTTGTAAGGTTTGCCACTGCTTTAGATTGTACCTCCCTGATCTAAGCCAACTACGGGCCATCAGGTCGAGGTGGAAGTGCTGATTCAGTCCTACCTTTGTAATGCAATTCTGTGGTTGCCACACGCAGCAAACCTAGTTCGCCAAGTTAGGTTTGAACTAGATATTTGAATTTGTTCATTGGAAAAGTCTCATAGCCACTGGTACCATTAGAGTGGAGGAGTTGTAATGAACTGGAGTGGGGCATCCTATGGACTCAGCCTTCTCCTTTCATGGAAACACCTAGTCCTGGAATGGGCTTGTAGTGGGGGTGGAGATGCAGGGAGCCCTAGACCTGAGGCTGAGCACGAGGTCATCCAAACAATCAGTGGGTTTGATTTTTCTCATTTTCACTCATTGACTGTCTTGTCGGTGGGCAGACATAACTTTAATTATCTAACTGCTTTCAAACTTTCCAATTTTTTTTTTTTTTTTTTTGAGACAGAGTCTGTCTTCCAGGCTGGAGTGCAGTGGCATGATCTTGGCTCACTGCAAGCTCCGCCTCCAGGGTTCATACCATTCTCCTGCCTCAGCCTCCTGAGTACCTGGGACTACAGGCGCCCACCACGCCCGGCTAATTTTTTGTGTTTTTAGTATAGACCAGGTTTCACCGTGTTAGCCAGGATGGTCTCGATCTCCTGATCTCGTGATCCGCCCGCCTCAGCCTCCCAAAGTGCTGGGATTACAGGCTTGAGCCACTGCGCCCAGCCCAAACTTTCCAAATATTTTTGACTCAGAGACCTCGTTTAAAATGGATGTGTAACTCCACCATTCCTTCAGGTTTATCAAAATGCTTCTTTGCAGGCTAATTAATAACATCGTTTTCTGTCCCTAGCAGTTCCCCCGATTTTAAAGGCTTTTAGCACAGGTCCGGCCTTGCCTTCCCTGGGTGCCTTTCTGGATCCAGAAGGAGAAAATCCTCCCTTCCTATCTTGGCATTCAGGAATGCATAGGGCTTACAGCTGGTTCAAAGGGACAATGACTAGACTGCAAACAGCCACCCAGATGAGCAGCCAGCTTGTGTATTTCTCTCGGAGGCATGCAAATATGACAGGCCTTATTCCCAGAGGAAGGCCTAAGTCTGTTTCACGAAGGCTGCTGCAGCTCAGAAGAAATGTTCTTTTCCATCAAAAGGGCCATGTGAATTTTCGTCCCCTTGCAAAAATGTCCTCTGATTGAGAGAATTCACCCTGATGATTGACGTTTATTCTGTTTGCTAGCTCAAATGTTCTCATGGCCTATTTTCCTTTTGTTTCCCATGATGCAGAGCTTAATATCATTTTGCAAGGAAATATCATACTCTCAACAGAAAAAAGCAAGAAACTCAAAAAAGTATGTACCATTCTAATGCCTGAATACTTAATACCCATATATCAAAAACAGGAAGTAGCTCTGTTCATCTGTATTAAGAAAGGGGATAGCAAGTTACTACATTCTGTTATAGTGGTAAAATCCTAGTTTAAAGAAGATCATTTTAATGCAGGTTTCTGTATGATGAAATGATTTCCATGATCTAGCAGAGGACCCAGAATGACAGGGTCCCTCCTGCCCCTTCTTGAAAAAGCCACCATTTTGCTTCTCCCAGCTGTCACCCCCCCCACTCCCCATTTTCACTATCCGTTGTTTACGTTCACATATAGCACTGAGCTCGGTTCTGGGCCCACAGCAAACATAGATTAAATGTGAGTTTCCATCCCGTTCGCTTTTCTAGCCCCTGAGATCTGGCTTCTACCCCCAGCACCGTATTGAAGCACACAGCCAAGTGTGTGAGGGTTACAGGTTTTGGGGTGACACCTAACTGGCTTAGGATTTCTGCCCTCCACTTCCTGGAAGCGTGACTTTGGGGAAGTCAGTGAACAGATCTAAGCCTCCTAGCACAGTTTAACAGCAGTGCCTACCTCACAGGGTGGATGTGAAGTGAAAGGCAGGTAAAGCTCTGAGCATCAAACACAGCCCATCATTAGTGCTCAGTAATGAACTCCAAGGTGCCAACTCTAGTGACTTTTTCTGTGTTTTGACCTCTGACCCTTTTTATTTGGAGATGGCTGCCTTCTTAGATTTCAGAATTCTGCCACTCCTTGGTTCTTGGTTCTGAATCCCTGTTTCTGTTCTGACTTTTTGTCTTCCTCTCGGCCCCTGATGTGCCTGTGCCTGACACCTCCTACTTCAGCCTCTGCTCTGTGTCATTCACTCACCCACTCACCCCCTCTTTGTGGCCCCCACACACGCTTCTCTCCTGAGGCACAGGTCTGCATATCCAACTGCCTACTGGGAAGCGCCTCCCTTTTCCTTCTTTTTCCCTTCCTTCCTCACTTCTTCCTGTGTTCATTTGACAAATGGTTACCTAACATCATGAACATTTTGTGGGTTACACAGACGTGTTCGCACTTCTCCCCATGGTTATCCCCCTGTACCTCAGGCTCAGGATGTCCAGGACTGACCAAGCACATTTCAGGCCACCCTGAACCTGCATCTATGGCCTGGGTTTATCCTGATGGTTCCAGCATCTCCCCACTGTCCAGGCTCAAAGCCTTGGAGTTATTGGACCGCCCCCTCCCTGCAGCTCTTCACATACAAAGAGCTGCCAAGTCTTAGGGATTTGAATGATTTTAAAAAATTCATCCCTTCTCTGTCTTCTTCCTACTGCTATCCTAGCTTGCAACCACGTTATTTATTTATTTACTTTAGAGACAGGGTCTCATTCTGTCACCCAGGCTGGAGTGCAGTGGTACCATGATAGCTCACTGTAATCTCGAACTCCTGGGCTCAAGCAATACTCCTCCCTCAGCCTCCCAAGTAGCTAGAACTACAGGTACACTCCACCACACCTGGGTAACTAAAAAACAATTCTGGCCAGGCATGGTGGCTTACCCCTGTAATCCCAGCACTTTAGGAGGCCAAGGTGGGAGGATTGCCTGAGCTCAAGAGTTCAAGACTCAGCCTGGGCAACCTAGGGAGACCATGTCTCTACAAAATTTAAAAAAAAAAAAACTGGCAGGGTGTGGTGGTGCGTGCCTGTGGTGCCAGCTACTTGGGGGGCTGAGGTGGGAGGACTGCTTGAGCCTGGGAGGTTGAGGCTGCAGTGAGCCATGCATGATCACACCACTGCACTCCAGCCTGGGCAACAGCATGAGACCCCATCTCAAAAATACTTCTCTTTTTTTGTGTGTGTGTGTAGAAACTCACACTGTGTAGGATCTCACACTGTCGCCCAGGCTGGTCTCGAACTCCTGGCCTCTAGTGATCCTCTTGCCTTGGCCTCTCAAAGCACTGGAATTACAGGCATGAACCACCTCGCCCAGCCTCCGTATTATTACTTTATTTGAACAATTGCAAAATACTCCTGTGTTTGCCTCTAACTTTTCCCAATTCCAGTTCAGATCTACAAGCAGAGATTTAATCATGCCACTGGCTTGCCCAGAGACTTTCAAAACAAGATGCAAACTTGCTATACACCATGAATCAACTCTAGTATCTCCTGTAACCTAATCTCGCTCATCATCCAACCCAACAAATGCTCACCTTGTTTCTGCACCTCTCACACTGTCTTCCCATGAACCGTTACTTCAACTGTTCTTTATGCCTGAAATTCTTTTCACTCTTCTCACCCCCTACCGCATTTTTCTTCCTGTTAAAACCCTGTGATCTTTTAAGGACTATCTCAATGGCCACTTCTGTGAGTCCTTTTAAAATGGTATTAAGGTGGGCGGATCACTTGAGGCCAGGAGTTCGAGACCTGTCTGGCCAACATGGCGAAACTCTGTCTCTACTAAAAATACAAAAAAAGTATCTGGGCATGGTGGCATGTGCCTGTAGTCCCAGCTACTCAGGAGGCTAAGGCACAAGAATCACTTGAACTCGGGAAGCAGAGGTTGCAGCGAGCCAAGATTGTGCCACTGCACTTCAGCCTGGGTGACAGAGTGAGAGGAGACTCTCAAAAAAAAAAAAAAAAAAAAAAAAGGCATCTTATCCCGGGCAACGTAGTAACACCTCATATCTACAAAAAAAAAAAAAAAAAAAAAAAATTAGCCGGGCATGGTGACACACACATGTGATCCCAGCTATTCAAGAAGCTGAGGCCGGGCGCGGTGGCTCATGCCTGTAATCCCAGCACTTTGGGAGGCCGAGGCGGGCGGATCACAAGGTCAGGAGATCGAGACCACGGTGAAACCCCGTCTCTACTAAAAATACAAAAAATTAGCCGGGCGCGGTGGCGGGCGCCTGTAGTCCCAGCTACTCAGGAGGCTGAGGCAGGAGAATGGCGTAAACCCAGGAGGCGGAGCTTGCAGTGAGCCGAGATCGCGCCACTGCACTCCAGCCTGGGCGACAGAGCGAGACTCCGTCTCAAAAAACAAACAAACAAACAAAAAAAAGAAGCTGAGATAGGAGGCTGGCTTGAGCCCCAGAGTCTGAGACCAGCCTGGGAGGTGAGACCTCGTCTCTACAAACATTGTAAAAATTAACTGGACATGGTGATGCACACCTGTGGTCCCAGCTACTTGGGAGGCTGAGGTAGGAGAATCTCTTGAGGCTTGGGATGTCAAGGCTGCAGTAAGCCGTGATGACGCCACTGCACTCTAGCCTGAGTGACAGAGCGAGACCCTGTCTCAAAAAAGTAATACAAATAAAAATTTTTTTAAAAATGGTATTTTATCCTCATTTAGTAGCTATCACAGGGTCTTGCACATAGTAGGAACTCAAAGCTCACCTCACCAAATCTACCAAACAGCTCCAACGACAAAAAGGTTAGTTTGCAAATATGGTCTAGTATTTAAACTAGTTGCTAAGTTTAAATAAATGAAAAGAAACCTTCAAGTAAACATTGCCACATATGCTATAGCTTCAGCTTCCCATTTAAACATAATTCAAATGTGATGAAGTAATTCTGATATCATACCAAATTTTCTGAAAGTATTTTTTAACTTCCAAATACCTCATTAAAGGAATCCTTTCCATTCAGTAAACCTCGGTTCTGCAGAAAACCCTTTAATATAGTTCCTACAAAGTTGCTACAGCAGTAAAAGCAACCTGAGTATTGAAAATGCATCAGGTAGGACCAGTGGCCTTCAGTCTCCGCTTTACATAAACCTGAAGTAAAACCACATCGATATTTTGAATTGGCAATAGAATTAAATAGGAAGTTTGTGATGGCCTAAAATGTTTTGATTTGAAGGATTTATATAAGCCATTTTCATTCTCAGAAGGGCCTCAAGACATCTGTTCATCCTTAAATCTGAAAGTAAATGTAAATAAGCATTCGCATTTCCATGTAAAAGGTGGTAGAAGGTGTGTTTATTGAGGCACTTGTCTAACACTGTAGACTTTAATTACTTAAGAGCATTTGTTTGTACCTAACAGCCTTCTGAGTGCCTAGCTAGGTAGTATTTGCATTTCTTTGAAATACCACATTTTCCTCTCATTTTTAGTTGGTTTCTAGTGGAATACAAGCCACTTAGAGATTTGGAATATGCAATTTCTGGACTCTGTTTAACACTGTATGTGTCTGCTTTATCATGTCACATATGCAGCCCATTGGATTTGGTCGTTAAAGCCACTCATTAAGCCAGGTCAAAATTTTTTTTAATTGGGGATTTTTTTCATCAGAAAGACACTAGACGCAGCTTATGCTACCAATAATGGAGTGGGACATTAAGTCAGTATGTGTAACTCAGTCTCTAAGTGCCCTTCTACCAAAGAGAGGAAAATGGGATTTGGAGTTGGTTGGTAGGGAGGCAGAGTAATCTACAATGTCAGGCTACATAAGGTAGGCTTTGAGTAAGGTGGCCGTATAATTGATCATCTCTACCAGTATGCTTTTGAAAAGGGACACTAACCTGAAGGGATGCTGGAACATCAGGAGTAAACTGGGACTATATGGGGCAAATGGAGGCAAATGGGGACATACGGTCTTGGGTTTGGGAGCAGTTCCAAGGGTGGAAGTGTTTATATCTGTGCCCCATCTTCAGAGGGCTGCTGCATCCAACAACCAGAGGGCAGCTGGCCCTGGGAGGTGGGTACTCCTGAGCCCTCCTGGGCCACCTGGGTGTTTCTTTACCCTCTCCCATGCTCATCCCTGCCGGAATCTCAGTTTACTCTGTTCTGCCAGCCTGCATGCTCTTTTCTCATCTTCCCACCCATCCTGCACATTCTGCAGGTCTGGGCCCAAGAATCAATCTTTCTTTTCCTTCCTTCCTTCCTTCCTTCCTTCCTTCCTTCCTTCCTTCCTTCCTTCCCTCCCTCCCTTTTCTTTCTTTCTTTCTTTTCTTTCTTTCTTTCTTTCTTTCTTTCTTTCTTTCTTTCTTTCTTTCTTTCTTTCTTTCTTTCTTTCTTTCTTTCTTTCTTTTTCCTTCCTTCCTTTCCCTCCCTCCCTTCTTTGTCTTTCTTTTCTTTTCTTTCTGTCTCTTTCTTCTTTCTTTTTCCTTCTTTCCTTTCTTTCCCTCCCTGCCTCCCTCCTTCCTTTCTTTTTTCTCTTTCTTCATTTTCCTTCTTTCCTTTCTTTCCCTCCCTGCCTTCCTGCCTTCCTTCTTTCCTTCCGTCTTTCCTTTCCTTCCTCTCTCCCTCCCTCCTTCTTTTCTTCTTTCTTTCTCTCTCTTTCTTCCTTTCTTTTCCTTCCTTTCTCTTTTCTTTTCCTTCCTTCCTTCCTTCTTTCCTTCCTTCCCTCCCTCCTTCCTTCCTTCCTTCCTTTCTTTTCTTTCTTTTCTTTCTTTCTTTCTTTCCTTTCTCACAGAGTCTCATTCAGTTGCCCAGGCTGGAGTACAGTGGCATCATAACTCAGTGCAGCCTTGACTTCCTGAGCTCAAGTTAACCTCTGGCCTCAGCCTCCCAAGTAGCTGGGACTACAGGCACGGGGCACCATGCCCCACTACTTTTTCATTCAGCCTCCACCCCACCCTCTGCCCAGGAGCTTTTGCTGCAGGCTGTAAAATGTTGAAGATGAAAACCCACGCTTTGACTCCTCTGCATTGAATTCTATGCCAGGCATCTGGGGGCAGGGTGGGGCAGGGGAGTTACTCAGTCCCTGTTGGCTGAACTGAAAGGAGCTTTCCTCTACTGATGTTGATGATCTCTCTCTTTCTGACTTCCTATTATGTACCATATACTTTGTCGCTTAGATGTACCTTGATGTAGTCTCTTGAGAGATGATGCTTAGATCATTGTGAAGGGATGACCATTCAGGGAATGGTTGCAACAGTTTCCACCCCTGGGTCTCAGCCTATGAGTCAACAACTATTGAGTACAGGATATTGTGCTAGATTTTCTTGAGGAAGAAAATAAGTAGGGAAAAGGCATAGATCCGATCATGAAGAAACTTGAAAATGAGCTCTGGACACAAAGAATATGTGTATCAAAAATAACAAAGAATATGTGTAACACAAATATGGACTCTGCTGGGTACAGTGGCTCATGCTTGTAATCTCAGCACTTTGGGAGGCTGAGGCAGGAGGATCACTTGAGCCCAGGAGTGCAAGACCAGTTTGGGCAACATGACAAGAACCCATCTCTACAAGAAAAATAAAAATAAATGAACTGGGGGCTGGGCGCAGTGGCTCACGCCTGTAATCCCAACACCTTGGGAGGCCGAGGCAGGCAGATCACCTGAAGTCAGGAGTTCGAGACCAACCATGGCCAACATGGAGAAACCCCATCTCTACTAAAAACACAAAAAATTAGCTGGGCGTGGTGGTGCATGCCTGTAATCCTAGCTACTCCGGAGGCTGAGGCAGGAGAATCACTTGAACCTGGGAGGCAGAGGTTGCAGTCAGCCGAGATCGTGCCATTGCACTCCAGCCTGGGCAACAAAAGTGAAACTCTGTCTCAAAAATAAATAAATAAATAAATTTAATTAATTAATTAACTGGTCATAGTGGCATGCAAGCCAAGCTACTCAGGAGGCTGAGGCAGGAGGATTACTTGAGCTTAGGAGGTTGAGGCTGCAGTGATCCAAGTTCATGCCACTGTACTCCAGTCTGGACAGCAGAGTGAGGCCTTCTCTTAAAAAAAAAAAAAAATTAAAAAGACTATAGAGCCAGACTGCCTGGGTTCAAATTTCAGCTCTACTACTAACTTGGACAAGACACTCAACCTCTCTATGTCTTAGTTTCCTCATCTATAAATAAGCTTAAGAACAGTCTCAACCTCACAGTGTTGTGAAGATTGAAATATGCAAAACAGAGTAGTATATGTATATGTGATATGAAATATGCAAAGCGGAATAGTATATGTATATGTAATAAGAGGCAAGTACAAATAAGAGCTATTATTATCATTAACATTATTGTTACATAAAAAGCATGTTATTTAATTACCTGTAGTACAAAAAAATATACTTAGTGAAAAATAACACTGGAAAACGAATCTTCAGTATTGAACTTCTAAGTGCCACAGAATGTGATTTATCGAGTGCCTACAGATATATTTATAGAAGTAAATATACAGATATAATTAAAGATTACTTTCTGTAAGCCCTGAGTGTTGAAAGAAGCAGACTGAACTTTAAAAAAACAACCATATGCTGGCCAGGCTTGGTGGCTTACGCCTGTAATCCCAGCACTTTGAGAGGCTGAGATGGGTGAACTGCTTGAGCCCAGAAGTTGGAGACCATCCCGGGCAACATGGTGAAACTCTGTCTCTACTAAAAATACAAAAAATTGGCCCGGCATGGTGGCACACACCTGTGGTCCCAGCTACTTGGGAGGCTGAGGTAGGAGAATCACCTGAACCCAGGATCTCAGATCACACCACTTGCACTCCTGCCTGGGTGACAGAGGCCTTGGTTTTTGTTGTTGTTGTCTGTTTGTTTAAGTCATTGTGCCCTCCCAGTATTTGAGACTCCTCTTTCTTAATCTTATACTTAAATTTAGCTGAGCTTGATGGCTCACTCCTTTAATCTCAGCACTTTGGGAGGCCAAGGAGGGAGGATCACTTGAGCCCAGGAGTTCGAGACTAGCCTGGGCAACATGGCAAAACCCCATCTCTACAATAATTACAAAAAAATTAGCTGGGCATAGTGGTGTGCACCTGTGGTCCTAGCTACTCGGGAGGCCGAGGTGAAAGGATGGCTTGAGCCCAGCTCGAGGCTGCAGTGAGCAGTGATGGCACCAATGCACTCCAGCTTGGGTGACAGAGTGAGATCCTGTCTCCAAAAAAAAAAGAAAGAAAGAAAGAAAGAAAAAGAAAGAAAGAAAGAAAGAAAGAAAGAAAGAAAGAAAGAAAGAAAGAAAAAGAAAAAGTTATTAAATCTTTCTCCACACCTCTCGAAATATTTTCAAACTTACAGAAAGTTGCAGGAATAGTACAAAGAGCACCCACATTCCTTCCGCTCAGGTTCCTCAGTTGGTACCTTGTATCACGTTTGAGGAGTGTGTGTGTGTGTGTGTGTGTGTGTGTGTGTACCCTACCATTTTCTCTTTCTGCATGATTTGAGAGCAAATTGCAGATATGAAGCCCCTGGGCTCCCCAGTAAGTATTCTGCCCACCAAAGGACACTCTACTACATAACCACCATATGACCCTCCAGATAAGGAAATCCACACTGATTCAATGCTTCCAGCCAGTACTGAGACTCCATGCAAGTTTCACCAACTGTCCCAATGATGTCTTTTTGCTTTTTCATCCACAACCACTCCAGGAACACATGCTCCCTTTAGTTGTCGTCTATTCCTTCTCCTTCGATCTGGAGCCATGGTGCCTCAGTCTTTCCCTGTCATTTCTGCCCTTGACAGTTTTCAAGAGTACAGGCCTTTCATTCTGTAGGGTTACTAGGAAATCTCTCTACCCACAGAACACTTCTGATGCAAATGTGTGGGGTTTTTTTCTCATGACAACCAGTTCTCCAACTCTCCAGACAGTAGTCAGGTGTCCAACAATTCAGTAGAATTCTGACACTATAGACCTGGAGTTAGCGTCAGATCCCACAGGTTAAGGGCCTCAGTCTCACAAGACGGCCCCCACTTAAAATGCCAATCTCAAGTCCTGGGTCTCCCATACTTCTAATTGACTCGCAAAAAATCAAAGGTTCCCACAACACCTTGGATTTGCTAATTTGCTAGAACAGCTTACAGAACGCAGGAGTGCTCTTTCCTTACTAGTGTATTTTAAAGGATATAGCTCAGAAACAGCCAATGGGAGAGATGCAGGGGGCAAGGTCTAGGTCAAGAGACGCAGAGCTTCCATGCTTTCTCTGGGCGCGCTGCCCTCTTAAGTACCTTAATGCGTTCACCAACTCAGAAACTCTCTAAACTCTGTCTTTTAGGAGTTTTATAGAGGTCCTGTTACTTAGGTATGATTGACTAAATCATTGGCTATCGGTGATTAACTCAACCTTCAGCTCCCCTCCTCTACCTGGAGGTCAAGGGGTGGGGCTCCAAGTTCAAATCTTTTTTTTTTTTTTTTTGAGAAGGAGTCTTGCTCTGTCATCCAGGCAGGAGTACAATGGTGCGATCTCAGCTCACTGCAACCTCCCCATCCCAGGTTCAACCAGTTCTCCTGCCTCAGCCTCCCAAGTAGCTGGGATTACAGGCACATGCCACCACACCCAGCTAATTTTTGTATTTTTAGTAGAAACAGGGTTTCATCATGTTGGCCAGGCTGGTCTTGAACTGCTGACCTCGTGATCCACCTGCCTCAGCCTCCCAAAGTGCTGGGATTACAGGTCTAAGCCACCGTGCCCAGCCCCAAGTTCAAATCTTCTAATCACATGGTTGGCCTTTCTGATGACCAGACCCCATTCTGAAGCTATCTAAGGGTCTTTGGGCACCAGTCAACTCATTAGCATATAAAATAGATAACTCCTGTAGCTCCAGAGATTCCAAGGGTCCTTAGAAGTTCTTGTGTCAGGAACCTGGGACTGAGACAAAAATAGTATACTAAAAGATGCTTCTATTACACCTATCACTGAGGAAATTACAAGGATTTCAGGAGCTCTGTGCCAGGAGAGGGGACAGAAGACCAGGTGTATGTTTCTTACTGTATCACAACATCACAAGGGTGTTGGATTTGTCTGATTTTTCCTTTTGACTAGTATTAGAAGCCATGCGTTCTTGGCCAGAATTCTTTAGAAATGGCTCTGTGCTCTTCTCATTACATCGCCACGGGACAAACAATGTCACTGTGTCCCACTGCTAATAATGTTAACCTTGATTACCTGGAAAAGTTGATGTTTGTCAGGTTTCTTGGCCACGCACAGTGGCTCATGCCTGTAATCTCAACACTTTGGGAGGCCAAGGCAGGTGGATTGCTTGAGCTCAGGAATTCAATAGTGGACAACATAGTGAAACCTCTTCTCTACAAAAAAAAAAAACACAAAAATTAGCTGGGCATGGTGGCACGTGCCTGTAGTCCCAGCTACCTGGGAGACTGAGGTGGGAGGATGGCTTGAGCCTGGGAGATTGAGCCTGCAGTGAACCGAGATTGTGCCCCTGCACTCCAGTCTGGGTTGACAAAGTGACCCTGTGTCAAAATGAAACAAAATAAAAACCCTCAAACATTATTTTTGCCTTTGTAATTGAACAGCATTCTGTGGGGAGATATTTTGAAATGACACCAACATATTGTTCCTCATGGACCCTCACTCGTTAGCCTTAGTATCTGTGGAACCCTCTGCCTGAATCAGCTTCCACCATGGTGATGGCCTATTGAGATTTTCTATTTCTATCAGTCCTTCTACATTTGTTAGTTGGCATTATACTGTAAGAAGCGTTTTCCTTTCTCCCTATTCATTCAATAACTCATTCACTCACTCACTCACTCATTCATTCATGTAAGTATGAATTCATTGATTTCTTTTCGTCCAATGGGTTGTATCCATTGACATCACTATTTTCATACTCAAAATTTCCCAGCTTTGGCTAGTAGGAGCCCCTTCAAGATAGATACTGGGTCCTTTTGACATGTCCTCATCATTATTTGAGCACTTCCTTGGTTTCTGGCACGAAAAGATGCTTCAGACTCATCTTGTACTTTTCCTGCCCCAGGAGCCTTGATTCCTTTCACAAGATGGTGTTTGGAAGCCGAGATCTAGGCCTTCAGTGAGCACCTTTCTACTGGGTATCATTGCTTCTAGGCCCTTTTCAGTGGACAGAGCTAGAAAATAAATGTATGTCTCTGTGTACATACACATACATACATCTCTATTTTTATGTAAGTATACATAAAATCAAAAACTATGAGTTTCTATTTATCTCCAATTGCAATCTAACAATCCAATGTTCTTTCTAATCATTCACTTTTATAAAATCACTTCTCTGACAGTGATTCCATTATCCTCTGATTATAGATTCCATTAGCCTCACTGTATTTACATTTTCACTCAGTTTTCTAATTTTTATTTTTAGATGGAGTCTCGCTCTGTTGCCCAGGCTGGAGTGCAGTGGTGCAATCTCAGCTCACTGCAATCTCCGCCTCCTGGATTCAAGCAATTCTCCTGCCTCAGTCTCCTGAGTAGCTGGAACTACAGGCGCGCACCACCACACTCGGCTGATTTTTGTATTTTTAGTAGAGATGGGGTTTCACCATGTTGGCCAGACTGGTCTTGAACTCCTGACCTCAGGTGATCCACCTGCCTCGGCCTCCCAAAGTGCTGGGATTACAGGTGTGAGTCACCACACTCAGCCTCAATTTTCTAATTTTCTCAGTGTAACTAATCACGCAATCACAATAACCACTTCCTTCTCTTTATCACCCGTAACTGCCTCCTTGACCATGGAACATACCAACACCTCCTTGCAGCCCCCACTACAAGAGGGCCCTCTTCCTTCCCCTCACTGTCCCTCTTCCTTGCGCCAGGGCACACTAACGTGTCCATGCTGGTCCCCCTACCCCTCCCAGTGCTCTAATTCTTCTACTACCAGGCAGGCAGAAACCCTCCACAACCTCGCTACTCCATTTCTTGGCCTCCAGGCATGCCAACACCTCTGCATCCATGTCCCTTCTGCCTCCTTTCTCCATGTGCAGAGCATACTGACACCCCAGGGGATGATAAAGAAGGGAAGGAAAACTGCATGTCTCATTTTTACTTCCAAATTTTAAGTTTATTTCAATGTGTTTCTGCCAAAACTTTAATGGGATTTTAACTCTCTGTGCCTCAATTTCTATTGTTGCTTATGAGATACCTTGTAAGCCTACATTAGCCTGTGCAGGGCCCACCCCAAAGGCTGCCACAAGCAGGCTTAGTGTATCATGGGAATATGTATTAAAGAACTACAATTAAGTAGTGTGTGATTCAAGTAGTATATACAGGTTTTAGAAGACCTGATGTTAAACATCTCTCTAATAGTTTCTTAATTAATTGAAAAACATCCTTATTCCCAATAGTAGTTGTATATTCAAATTGGGTCAAAGTGAAAAGAAAATTACATAGTTTCTTAACTGCTTAATAAGCCCTTTCTTCTTACCTCTGATGTGTGCTAAGGGGGCTGCTAAATGCCATCTTTACAAGGAATTTAATTTAACATTCTTTCTGTAAAAATATTGACCTCCTGGTAGATATGATCAATATATCTTGATCTTATTGATTAACCGTTGATTTCTTTTCTGTGTAATAGAACCCAGTTTTTGAAATTCAAGAGCGGCAAGAGGAAATAGTGGAAATAAACCCTGAATATAATGATTCCAAGATGATAATAAAGGTAAACTTACTTATTTCATAAACCTGAATTATGAGCAGTGTTGTTCTCCTGTAGAAAAAAATATGGATTTGTTTAGAAAACTCAGCTTTCTTTTCTTTTTCATCTAAGAATATACCCATATTTAGCTAAATTATACTTTGCTTTGTGAGTATGGATCTATGTGTTCATTTTAGGAAGAGGAGTTTCCTGTTGTACCTCCCATATGAGCACCCCTGAGTTATTTTTAATCTCTTGAGACTTGTCAAGGCTTCGTAAGCACTAGGCGTTATTCATTACAATTCTTGAGTCCAGGAATGATTTATTATAATTTTTTTTCTTGAGATAGGGTCTCACTTTGTCACCCAGATTGAAGTGCATTGGTGTGATCACAGCTCACTGTAGCATCGACCTCCTGGGCTCAGACTTCTGAGCAGCTAAGACTACAGGTGTGTGCCATCACACCCTGCTAATTTTTAAAATTTTTTTGGAGATCTTGCTGTGTTGCCCAGGCTAGTCTTGAACTCCTGGGCTCAAGGGACCCTCCTGCCTTGGCCTCCCAAAGCACTGAGATTACAGGTGTGAGCCATTGTGCCCAGCCTGTAGATAATTATGGATCATGGAATTTCGTATTTGAAAGGCATCTTGGAGGAGGCTATGTGATTTATCTTACAGATGAGGAAACAGGCAGAAAGGGAATATGACTTGCCCAAGACCACATAGAGGATTAGAGGAAAATTGGAAATAGAAACTAGTGTCCTAATTTCCATTCTGTTGCCCTCTCCGTTATATCAAAAGGCCACAGGGCAGGAAAAACGACCAGGCACCTGAGTGATGAAATAGCTCCCCTCAGTGTCCTTTCCGTGGTATTACAGAAGGACTTGGGACATCTGTTTTCCCATGGAAGCAAAGGCTGGTCTTTCTGATGATTGCTGCGTAGCGAGAGTCTATGGGAGGCACTTCTTGGTGACCCTTCCAATCGCAAACTAAAACCGTGGCACAGAAATCAGCACAGTTAGAAATGGGCTGACATATGCAGATTGGTAGCTGGAATTAGCCCAAGTGGGAAGGAAAAAACTGTGTCTGAAAATCTTTTAAAATAAAATACATTATGCATATGAAAAAGAATAAAGAATTACGTAATGAGAAGTTGGATTCCCATCCCAAAGATTAAAAAAATAAATCATTGCTGAATCAGTTGAAGCCCCCAGTGTATCCCTCTTGGGACATCTTCCTGTTCCCTCATGGCAACCACTAATCTGAATTTTCTACTTATTCTTCTTTCTCTTTTCTTCATAGTATTCACAAACTTTAGTTTAGTTTTTCATGATTTTGTATTTTATTTAAACGATATTATACTGCAAGTTTTCTTCTGCAGCTTCCCTTACCATTTAGCATCATGCTGTGAGCTTACATGGTCATTACTGGTAGCTTCAGTTCATTTATTTTCACTGCTATATAGAATTATTGGAGAAGTATTTTTATTCATTCCCTATTTGTTGGACATTTGGATTGTTTTCAGATTTTCGTAACACAAACAATGCTGTTACAAACTTTGTGGTACAGGACCCAGTGTGTATATGTGTAAGAATTTTTTTTCTGATTGCGTAAATGTACCTACAAGTAGGACTGCTGAATGGAAGGGGTCTACACATGTTCAACTTAAGAGATTATATTAAATTGCTCTACAACATGGTTGCACCATTTTTTGCTTCCCCCAGCAATATATTAAGAACTCCAGGAGCTGGGCATGGTGGCTAATGCCTATTATCCCAGCACTTTGAGAGTCCAAGGTGAGAAGTTCAAGTAAGGAGTTCAAGACCAGCCTGGGCAACATAACAAGACCCTGTCTCTAAAAATAAAATTTAAGAAAAAAATTAGCTGAGCAGTCCTCGCTTCTCAGGAGACCGAAGCAGAAGGATGGCTTGAGCCTGGGAGTTCAAGGCTAAAATGAGCTTTGATCCTGCCACTACATTCCAGCCTGGGTGACAGAGCAAGATCCTGTCTTAAAAAAGAAAAAAAATGCTCCATCGTTCTAAATCTTCTTCAGAATTGAGCGTTGCCAGATTTATTTTTCTTAATGTGGTGGGTGTAAGATGGTATTTTATTATTGTAATTTGTATGTATTTTATTATTAATAAGTTTGGGCATCTTTTCACAATTATTGGTATTTGTGTTTTCTCATCTGTGAAATGCCTAGTCATGTCTTTTGCCCATTTTTTATTAGGTTGTTTATCTTTTTCTTGTTAATTTATAGGAGCTCCTTATATATTGTGGTTACCAATCTTTTGTTAGCTATATGTGTAGCATGTATCTTCTAGTAGTTTTGACTTGTCTTTTTACTCTGTTCTTGGTGCCTTTTAAAAATTAAATGTGCTTATATTTGTAGTTTTTATTTTGAAGTAATTTCTTTTTTTTTCCTTTTTTTTTTCTTTTTTGAGACAGAATTTCCCTCTTGTTGCCCAGGCTGGATTGCAATGGCATGAACTCGGCTCACTGCAAACTCCGTCTCCCGGGTTCAAGCAATTCTCCTGTCTCAGCCTCCTGAGAGCTGGGATTACAGGTGTGCACCCCCAAACCTAGCTAATTTTGTATTTTTAGTAGAGATGGGGTTTCTCCATGTTGGTTAGGCTAGTCTTGAACTCCCGACCTCAGTTTATCTGCCCGCCTCGGCCTCCCAAAGTGCTGGGATTATAGGCGTGAGCCACCGTGCCCAGCCTATTTTGAAATAATTTCAAACCATGTAAGAAGAATTGTTACATGGCCATATTGAATCTAACCATACCCAAATTCACCAATTATTAAGATTTTTCCATCTGTGTTTTACAATTTTATCTATCTTTTTTCCTTGACCGATTTGAGATCAAACTGCAGACATCATGTTTTTTTGACCTCTGTCAAAATTTCAGTATGTATTTCCTAGAATAAAGACATTATATCACTTCTATAATCACGGTACAATGACAAGAATCAAAATTTTTAAAAATTGAGATGAAATTTACACAACATAAAATTAGCTATTTTAAAGTGCACAATTTAAGGCTGGGCATAATGGCTCATACCTGTAATCCCAGCACTTTGGGAGGCCAAGGCAGGCAGATCATCTGAGGCCAGGAGTTCGAGACCAGCTTGGCCAACATGGTGAGACCCTGTCTCTACTAAAAATATAAAAATTATCTGGGCATGGTGGTGCATGCCTGTAATCCCAGCTACTTGGGAGGCTGAGGCATGAGAATCACTTGAACCCAGGAGGTGGAGGTTGCGGTGAGCCAAGATCGCGCCAATTCACTCCAGCTTTGGCAACAAGAGGGAACCTCTGTCTCAAAAAAAAAAAAATTAAATAAATAAATAAACAAATAATATAGTTCACAATCCAGTGGCATTTAGTACATTCAAACTGCTGTGAAACCACCACCTCTATTTTAGTTCCAAATCATTTTTGTCACCCTAAAATAAAACCAATACCCATTAAGCAGTTACTCCCCAGTCACTCCACCCCCCACCCCACCCCACCCCTGCAGCAGCTATCAATCTGCTGCTTTAATGGATTTACTTCTTCTGGAGATTTCACATAAATGGAATTGTTCAATGTGTGATGTTTTGTGTTTCACTTCTTTTGCTTAGTATAAGGTTTTTGAGGTTCATCCATGTGTCCATGTATTTGCATCAGCACTTCATTCCTTTTTATGGCTGAATTATATTCCATTATATGTAAAAACCACAATTTGTTTATTCATTTATCCACTGATGGATATTTGGGTTGTTTCTACCCTTTGGCTATTGCGAACAGTGCCACTATGAACATTCGTGTTCAAGTATTTGAGTACCTGATTTCCATTTTTTTTGGCTAGGTACCTAGGAGTGGAATTGCTGGGTCATATAATAATTCTATGTCTGACTTTCGGAGAAAGTGCCAAACTGTGTTCTGCAGCGACTGGGCCATTTTACATTACCACTAGCAATGTATGAGGGTTGCAATTTCTACATCCTTGCCAACACTTGCTATTTTCCTTTTTTTTTTTTTAAGACAGAATCTTGCTCTGTCACCCAGGCTGGAGTGCAGTGGCACGATCTCGGCTTGCTGCAACCTCTGCCTCTTGGGTTCAAGCGATTCTCCTGCCTCAGCTGGGATTACAGGTGCCTGTCACCATGCCCGGCTAATTTTTGTATTTTTAGTACAGATGGTGTTTCACCACGTTGGCCAGGCTGGTCTCGAACTCCTAACCTGAAGTGATCCACCCACCTCGGCCTCCCAAAGTGCTGGCTCCAAAGAGCCACTGTTCCCGGCCTTTTTTTTTTTAATAGCCATTCTACTGGGTATCAAGTGGTATCTCATTGTAGTTTTGATTTGCATTTCCCTAATGACTAATGATGTCATTATCTTATTATATCATTATATCAAGATATGTCATTATCTTATTATAAGGAAGTTTATGTGCTTATTGGCCACTTCTATATCTTCTTTGGAGAAATGTCTGTTTAAGTCGTTTGCCCATCTTTAGACTGGGTTTTCTTTTTCTTTTTGAGTTGTAAGAATTCTTTATATATTCTAAATAATAGACTCCAGATATATGATGTGCAAGTTTTTTTCTATACATTGAAGTCTATACATTGTCTTTTTAACTATGCTCGCGGTGGCGGGTGCCTGTAGTCTCAGTTACTCCCGAGGCTGAAGCAGGAGAATGGAGTGAACCCGGGAGGCGGAGCTTGCAGTGAGCGGAGTTCGCGCCACTGCACTCCAGCCTGGGGACACAGCCAGACTCAGTCTCAAAAAACAAACAAACAAACAAAAAAACTATGTTGCCCAGGCTAGTTTCAAACTCCTGGGCTCAAGGGGTCCACCTGCCTGAGCCTCCTGAATAGCTGGGACTATTGGCATGCACCACCACACCTGGCTACTTTCTTGATAATGTCCTTTATTACACAAAAGTTTTCTGAAGTTTGATTATGACGTGTCCTGGCATGGATTTCTTTAGGTTTATCTGATTTGGGTTCATGCAGCTTCTTGATCTGTGGATTTATGTCTTTTGCCAAATTTGGGACATTTTCAGTCATTATTTCTTCAAAAAAAATTTTAGCCCCACCTCATTCTTCTCTCTTTTAGGGACTCTGATGACACAAATGTTAGGTCTTTCATTACAGTCTCATAAGACCCTGAGACACTGTTTATTGTTTTCTGTTTTCTGTCTGTCATTCAGTTTGGGTGATTTATATTGTTCTATCTTCAAATTCATTGATTCTTTTCTCTGTCTTCTCTATTCTGCTGTTGAGCCCATATTTTGGTTGTATTTTTTTCAGTTATATATATATTTTTAAGACAGAATTTCACTCTGGCACCCAGGCTGGAGTACAGTGGCACGATCATAGTTCACTGTAACCTCAAACTCCTGGGCTCAAACGATCCTCCTGCTTCAGCCTCCCAAGTAGCTGGGACTACAGACACATACCATCATGCCTGGCAATTTTTTTTTATCTTTTATTTTTAGAGATGGGATCTTGCTTTGCTGTGCAGGCTGTCAGTTCTAAAATTTGCACTTGGTTCTTCTTTATATATTCTACTTCTCTGCAAAGAGTTTATATTTTTTCATTTATTTCAAACATGTTCATATTGTTCATTGAAACATTTTATGATGGCTGCTTTAAAATCTTGGTGAGATGGCCGGGCGCGGTGGCTTAAGCCTGTAATCCCAGCACTTTGGGAGGCCGAGACGGGCGGATCACTAGGTTAGGAGATCGAGACCATCCTGGCTAACACGGTGAAACCCCGTCTCTACTAAAAAATACAAAAAACTAGCCGGGCGAGGTGGTGGCGCCTGTAGTCCCAGCTACTCCAGAGGCTAAGGCAGGAGAATGGCCGTAAACCCGGGAGGCGGAGCTTGCAGTGAGCTGAGATCCAGCCACTGCACCCCAGCCTGGGCGACAGAGCCAGACTCCGTCTCAAAAAAAAAAAAAAAAAAAAAAAATCTTGGTGAGATAATTCCAACGTTTGTGTCACCTTGGTGTCAGTGTCTATCATTGTCTCCCCTCACAAGACTCTGGGTGGTTTTTGTTTTTGTTTTTTGTGTTTTTTGAGACGGAGTCTCGCTGTCACCCAGGCTGGAGTGCAGTGGTGTGATCTTGGCTCACTTCAACCTCCACCTCCCAGGTTCAAGCAATCCTCCTGCCCCAGCCTCCTGAGTAGCTGGGATTACAGGTGCCCACCACCATGTCTGGCTAATTTTTTTTTTTTTTTTTTTTTTCAGTAGAGACGAGGTTTCACCATGTTGACCAGGCTGGTCTCAAACTCCACCTGCCTTGGCCTCCCAAAGTGCTGGAATTACAGGCATGAGCCACCACGCCTGGCCTTCTGGGTGGCTTTTAAATCTTGTTTTAGCAGACCTTCTCTGACTGTACGTTGGTGGGAAAAGAGGGGCACTGCCTCTTTACTGCCAGGTGGAGGTAAAAGTCCAGGCCCCCACTGGGGACACCTTTGGGTGTGTGTGGAGGCGGGGGATGCCTCCTTACTACTGGGTTGCTGGGAGGGCCTCCCATGTGGCCTCCATTGACACCACCCAGGTGGGGAGCAGGAGGGTTTGCCACATGGGGGTGAAAGTCCAGGCTTCTTATGCACCTTGGCTGGCGGGGGTGGAGGTGGGCTGTTTGGCTGCCACAAGGAAGTTCATGTCAAAAAGTTTTTTGTCTTACTAGGCTGCCTTTTTCCTTGTCTTTTGGCTTTTCCGGGAGCTTTTTTTTCACCTGCATCCCTTGGTGTTTCCAGGTTGTCAGCCCCTCCAGCTTCCAGTCCAGGATATATAAGGTAAAAAGAAAACCACGGGAACTCACCACCTTGTCTTCCCTGAGTCTCAAGCTCCCTGGCCCATCGACCTTCTCTCTATATCTTCCAGAGTCTTCATAGGCTTGTTTTAGGTATAATGTCCAGGGGGATTGGCTGGACTTAGCGGAATAAATTGGAAGAAGTACATCTACCCCAATTTGTTCCCAATACCGTTTTCCAATGGTCCATTTTTTTTCTTCTGAGCTGCAATGTCAGCTCTTGTCATATATCAAGTTTCCATATAGACATCGGTATTTTTTAGTGGATTATTTATTTATTTACTTTAAAATTTTAGATTCAGGGGGTACATGCGCAGGTTTGTTACACAGGTATATTGCGCTGAGAGTTGGGCTTCTGATGATCCCATCGCCCAGGTAGTAAACATAGTACCCAATACTATGTTTTCAACCCTTGCCTTCCTTGCTCCCCCTTTCGGAATCCCCTGCTTGTTTCCATCTTTGTGTTTCTGTGTATTTAAATGGGTATTTTAATGTCTTTACATTTATTGAAATTTCCTTTAATGTCCTTCAGTAAGATTGTATAATTTTCTTAGTAAAGGACATGCTAATCTTTTGTTAGCTTTATTAGTAGACAGGCTTTCAATTTTTGCTTCATTGGGAATAGGACCTCTTTTAAAGCATATTTTAAATTGTTGCTGGCGTATAGAAATGAAGTTGATTTCTGCATATTGATTTTACAACAATAAACTTTTTGCAATTATAATACTTTTTCTGCAGATTATTTTGTAGCCTGGTTTGAATATCTTTCTTTTTGTTTTACTGTGCTGGCTAAGACTTTTCATTATACTAGTGTAGGAGAATGACGACAGTGGACATTCTTTCCTTTGTCCCGATTTTAAAGGAAATACATCTAATATTTTACCTTTGAGTATGACTTATGGTGTAGGTTTTTGAAGATGTCTTTTGTCAAGTTAAGGAAATTCCTATTCCTGGTTTACTAAAAGTTTTTTTTTTTTTTTTTTTTTTTTTTGAGACAGATTGTAGCTCTGTCACCCAGGCTGGAGTACAGTGGTGTGGTCTCGGCTCACTGCAACCCCCACCTCCCGGGTTCAAGCGATTCTCCCACCCCAGCCTCCCAAGTAGCTGGGATTACAGGTGCACACCACCATACCCGGCTAATTTTTGTATTTTTAGTAGAGGTGGAGTTTCACCATGTTGGCCAGGCTGGTCTCGAACTCCCAATCTCAAGTGATCCACCCGCCTCAGCCTCCCAAAGTTTTGGGATTACAGGCGTGAGCCATCTCCCCTGGTTGCCAGAAGATTTTTTAAAATTCGGGAATGGAGATGATCATAAGGTTTTTAACCTTTCTTTTGGTAATGTGGTACAGATAATTTTTAAAGCCTTTTAACTAATTCAAAATCATTACTTGGGTTAAGAGAACACAACGCTTTAAATAAAGGCTTTATCAAATCAGGATTCAGGTAAAAACAATGAAGTAAAAGTCTGCTATGATTATAGATCTTTTACTAACTTAATAATTTTTAGTCAGTAAGAGGATTTGGAGTTAACTCAATTTTAAAGATCTGTAAGTCAAAAGGAGGTTTTTCTTTTTTTCTGCCTGTAAGCAGGTCATAATTTCCGCTTTGCTATGTCATTTGTAAAAGTGTCCAATTCTACATATAGGCCTTTAAGAAATAATTGCATTATTGAATTAGAGCAATTGGAGAATGTATTATGTTTCAGTTTGGACAGAATGCCATCCCCAAGCTTCAGGGACATCCCTGCCTTCTGACTTCTCCAAGTCCAGCGGTAAGGAGTATTGGGAGAATAAGAGAAATAAAGGGTAGGAAACTGGGCTCTCAGCACCCTTTTCTTGACTTCCCTTAATTGTAGGTGTCAGCCCGTGAAATTTTGGCCAGCTTCAAGCCTACATGGTAAATACATGTCTTGTGGAAATGCAAACAAACTTGTATTTCTTTATGGACGGTTAGTGATGGCTTTAGTCAAGATAGATTATTTTAAAAAAAAACAAATGTAGGCTGGGCACGGTGGCTCATGCCCTTAATCCCAGCACTTTGGGAGGCTGAGGCGGGTGGATCACTTAAGGTCAGGAGTTCAAGACCAGCCTGGCCAACATAGTGAATCCCCATCTCTACTAAAAATACAAAAATTAGCCAGGCATGGTGGCGTGCGCCTGTAATCTCAGCTACTCAGGAGGCTGAGGCAGGAGAATTGCTTGAACCTGGGTGGAGGTTGCAGTGAGCCGAGATTGTGCCACTGCACTCCAGCCTAGGTGATAGAGCAAGACTCCATCTCAAAAAAAAAAAAAAAATACTTTTTGATGATTTTAATGAGAATACAAAATGATTATTGTTCCTTCTGGCTCTGGATGTTAGCCCAGTGTTTTGTTGTTAACTATAATGTGATACAATATGACATAAAATATCATATGCAATATTATTTCAGATTGACTATGATATACCTAAGTAGGCCAGAATTAGCACAAAATAGTCCACCTGGAAAAAAAACCTTTATGAAAACACCAGTTCATCTGAAATAATTAAGAATGGAACTACTGGCTAAAAATGTTACTTCCATAGGAAATTAATGATTTTGATAATGTATTAATTAATGAACAGTTTTTAAAAACATGTTTTGACATATTTTCAATGATGAGTTCTTCTATAATAATATAAATATATTTTTTAAAGCATTGGAGCCAGAATATCTGGGTTTAAATTATAGCTATGCCTTTTATGAATTGTGTTATCTAGGGCAAACAATTTAGCTCCCTAAGCCTCTACTTCCTCTTCTGTAAAATGGTGACTGTAATAATTACGTCCTAGAGTTGTTAGAAAGATTAAGTGAATTGGTCGAGCGCAGTGGCTTACACTTGTAATCCCAACACTTTGGGAGGCCGAGGCAGGTAGATCACAAGGTCAGGAGATCAAGGCCATCCTGGTGAAACCCCGTCTCTACTAAAAATACAAAAAAAATTATCTGAGTGTTGTGGCTCATGCCTGTAATCCCAGCTACTCAGGAGGCTGAGGCAGGAGAATCACTTGAACTGGGGAGGCGGAGATTTCAGTGAGCCGAGATCACGCTACTGCACTCCATCCTGGCAACAGAGCAAGACTCTGTCACAAAAAAAAAAAAAAAAAAAGAAAGAAAGAAAGATTAAGTAAATTGAAGTATGTGAAATGCCCAAGATAATAGATGTCAGAACATGGTATTTCTAATTCCCTCCACTATCATGCTGCAGTACCATGTGGTGATTATGGGCAGGGACTGTGGGGCTCCACTGCCTCACAAGCTGTGTGAGTGTGGGAAAGCTACTTAAACGCTCTATGCCTCAGGGCTCTCATCTGTAAAATGGGCATAATAAAAGCACCTTTCTCATAGGGTGGTTTTGAGAATGAATTTTGTTTATTGATATAAAATGCTTAGAATGGTGCCTGGTGCGCAGGGAATGCCATGTACGTGGTAGCTAGTGTTGTACTGAGACAGTCACAGTTTGTTGTATTGGCATATCTCTGACTTACTACTTCTATAACTAACTACAGCTGTGGCCAGCAATATGCTTCAGGCCTTGGGAGTGTGGTGGAATTTTCGGACTTGAATGCCAAGGGTATAGCGAAGAGGGTGGAAAAGCAGAGGGGGCCACGTATTCCCCAGCTCTGGGCTCCGAATGCTTTGCTAAAACAGCCATCTTTGCAGATTCTAGCTCTGGGCCTAAGGAGAAGAGAGCAAAGATATTATGTGTCTCCTGGGTGCCATTTACCCTCACTGAGCCACTGCTTTAATAAACACCAATATTTTTTAGCTCCACTGTAAATGTTGTTTATAGTGAAAATCATATTATAACAGCGTTAATGGAATTTTTTAGAAGATGAAATATAAATCAACTATAAACGCACCACTTGATGCAAAAACTGATTTTATTTTTTCAATTTACCTCTAGTTTTTGTTTACATGCATATCTAGTATATGTTTACACACTAGACATCACTGTTTATGTACAATTATACCCTGTTTATTAATACTAATCGATAACAGTTTTCCCTGTTATATGGTCTTTATAATAGTAATTATTGATAGCTGCACAATCAGGTAGATAGGCCATAATTACTCCATTTTTGAAAATGACAATGTCCACCTTCTACATACTGCAGGAGAACTTTACATATGATTGATAGCAAAGAAAACAAATTGTAAAAGAAAAGGAAATCAAAGGCCTAAATCTCCTTATGGCACAAGGGGAGTATTTGATTGCTTAGGAGCTGTAAAATTCTATCATTTGATTTTGCAATGCATTTCTACCCCAAATGCTTTATTTCATGTATGTATTTTTAAATTTAAGAGAATTAAAAAGAAGTTGCATGTGATGGGTATGTGGAGGTTCATTATACTATTGTCTATTTTTGTATATGTTTAAAATTTTCCATAAGTAAAAAGCTTATAAAAGAATCTGCTTATAAATGATTTTTCCAATACCCTTGGAAATAGCTAGAAATATCTCTTGATGAACATGCCAACACTAGCCCACATGGCACCTTTGTGGGAAATTTCAAAGTATCTCTTCCTCAAGAGCTTTTGCTTCCCTGTACCTGGAAGGGTATGTGGTAAGGGTATGTCAATCTACAGCGTCTACATGGGAAAAGCTCCTTGCATGTGGCTCTCTTGCACGGTGCACAACTTCCCACATATGCAAGAGTTTTGCTTGGGTATCACTAAACCACTGTTGAGAACGTGTTTAAGAAGGGGGCACAGGGAGGGGAAGCGGAGGAGGCTGTAGCTGTTCCATCATTGGTGACCTGTACTGGGTAGAGGGTGACTAGCAGTGCGTGATGCTACAGTAAGCCATGCCCTCCCCAACCCACCCTGGGCTGGGACCCTTGGGCCTGCCGTAGGTCATAGTCCACATTCACTGGAGGGGTCCACTTTATGGTTGTGTCCTGACCACATCCTTGCTAAGACCCAGGCTCTCCTTTCTCCTGGTAGCTCCGTGATGAACACAAATGCCCCTCTTCTGTCGGACCCTCCAAACACTCCAGTCCAGGCTACCTTGGGATTGAGGTCATTACTCTCCTCTTGACTTTCCTTGTGCTTGTGGTTCTGTCCTGGTCTCGGTCAGTCCTTTCCCTGTCTGACGCTAGTCCCAGCTCCTTCTCCCACTCCTGGGAATTCTCCAGTTCCTGACTCACTGCAGCCTACAGGCTCTGACAGCACGGCAGGTGTCAGAAGGCGCCTCTTATGTTCAAGGGTCCTGGGCTTCCAGCAGGGGAGTAGATGGCAAGTTACCAGTAGCCCCAAATGTTAGATGCTGTGGCTTGATTAAAGAGAAATAGGAGACAGCTCCACGAGATCCAACAGATGGTCTGATTAGGGAAGAAGGAAGCCAGTGCAGAACACTTACAAAATAGCCATGCTTGGTAGTGAGCTGTTTTGGACAGGGACGGTTTGGCAAGCCCTTCTGAAATCTTCACAGCCGGCGTCAGGCCTGGCACTGAGCAGCATGCAACAAATGTTTGTTAGATGAATAAATAAAACATAAGGGCTGGGCACAATGGCTCACACCTGTAATCCCAGCACTTTGGGAGGCTGAGGCGGGTAGATTGCTTGAGTCCAAGAGTTTGAGACCAGCCTACCCAACAGGACAAAACCCTGTCTCTACTAAAAATATTACACAAAAATTAGCCAGGTGTGGTGGAGCATGCCTGTAATCTCTGCTACTCAGAAGGCTGAGGCAGGAGAATTGCTTGAACCCAGGAGGCAGAGGTTACAGTGAGCCAAGATCGTGCCACTGCACTCCAGCCTGGGTGACTCTGTCTCCAAAAACAAACAAACAAATAAAACACTACAGTATAAAATGTATATATTAGGGCTGAAGAAATATAGCATAGAAGAGTGATCTAAGTGGATGAGAGTAATAAAGATTTCCTACAGGGGGAAATTATTTTTAGAAACTGAAGGGTAGAGAGAAGTCTAGTGCAGTGGTCCAAGCACTGATAATAATACTGTGTAGCCTCTAGCAAGTTACTTAACCTTTCTGTCTCAGACTCATTTCCAAAACAGAATAGTGCTTACTAGATAGGGGTGGAGTGTTCCCTCGCAGGCGGCGCTCACTGGAAGGCCTCAGTGAGTTAATGGGTAAATGGAGCTTAGTGCTTGATCAATAGAATTAGCAACATCATCTGATATCCCATCTTCACATTCCTGGGAGTCCTCTACAATTGCTCCTAATTCTTTTACAAAGTAACATTTCATTTTCCTAAATTATTTTCTAGTCCTTGTTCATAGTCAACTTGTTTTGTTAAAATTACTTTATTCTTTGTAGAAAATGACGCATGCTCATAAAAAAGAGCTCCAAGCAATAAAGTACAAATAAAGAAGCAAAATAGAGTTGATATTTAAGAACAGAGTGCTGTTCTCATCACGTGGCCCTAGTCCCTTGTATGTGTATTGTTCTCATGCGAGTCACTGAAGCAAAATATTACTCCATGGAACCTGGATGTTTTTGCTAATTCTTGAATAAAGACAAACAAGTTTGTATTATAAAGTATCAAACTACTTTATCTAGACTTTTTCTAAATAAGAAAACTGAACTGACTTTTTCTAGAATAAAAACTGAGGTTATTTGTACAAGACATTGGAAACAAATTCCTCTTGACATTTTCTTTCTGTTTATCAGTGGCCTGAGGCTTCCACCACTAAACCCAAAGCTGTAGATACCTATTGCTTGGATTATAAGCCTTCCAAGGGAAGAAGGTAATGATGTTTTTTAGCATATGTGGAAATTGATATTGCATCCTGTAACTCTGGAAAAACTCATTGTTCAGATTTATGTGAAGGGTTTAGCCTGAAAATAATCTGTTGAGAAAGGAGAAAGATTTGTAATATCCAACAATTTCAAAGCCAAAGTTTCTAGTTCATTGCTCATATTTAGAGATAAGAAAGTAGGCCCAGGAGAACTGGGAGGACAGGGCAAAAGTCACAGTGGACTAAGATCACAACCCAAGTCTCCTGACATGTAGCCATTTGGAAACATTTCTTTCTATTTGCGTCCTGGAAGATGGACAAGAGGCAAAAAAATATATATATATATATTTTTTTTTATATATATATATATATTTAAAAGGATATAAGGGCGGGCGCGGTGGCTCTTGCCTGTAATCCCAGTACGTTAGGGGGCTGAGGCAGGTGGACTGCCTGAGGTCAGGAGATCGAGACCAGTCTGGCCAACATGGTGAAACCCCATCTGTACCAAAATACAAAAAAATTAGCCAGACGTGGTGGCATGCACCTGTAATCCCAGCTACTTGGGAGGCTGAGGCAAGGGAATTGCTTGAACCAGGGGGGCGGAGGTTGCTGTGAGCCGAGATGGTGCCACTGCACTCCAGCCTGGGTAACAGAGCGAGACTCCACCTCAAAAAAATAAATAAAAAAATAGAAAGGATATAAATATACGGTTAAATAGGAGAAATAAGACCTAGGGTTCAATAGGTCAGTAGAGTGGCTTTAGTTAACAATAATCCATTGAACACTTCAAAATAGCTAGAAGAGAATAATTTAAACATTCCTAGCATAAAAAGAAGATAAATATTTAAGGTGGTGGATATCCCAGTTGCCCTGATTTGATCTTTACACATTATATGAAGGTATCAGAATAGCACATGTTGGCTAGGCACGGTGGCTCATGCCTGTAATTCCAGCACTTTGGGAGGCTGAGGTAGAAGGATCACTTGAGGCCAGGAGTTTGAGATCAGCCTAAGCAAAATAGTGAGACCCTGTCTCTACAGAAAAATTTAAAAATTAGCCAGGCATGGTGGTATGTGGCTACAGTCCCAGTTACCTGGGAGGCTGATGCAGAAGGATTAGTTGAGCCCAGGAGTTCAAGGCTGCAATGCAGTGAGCATTCCAGCCTGGGCGACAGAGTTAGACCCTGTCTCAAAAAATATATATGTAATATAAAGTTACATATACCCCAAAATATGTAAATCTATTATGTATCAATTTTTAAAAAGGAATAAAAAGAGTAGGTAGTTCAACTAAAAGCTCAAGACAGGCAATTGTATTAGTCAGAAAGTAAAGCTTTCTGGAGAGTTTCCTAACTTCTGAATAAACTTCAGAAGGTTTTGCAGAATTAGACTAGTGGAAACATAAGGCTCATGCTAAAAAATTTCAGAAAGTGCTCTTGCCCTTTTAAGTGCAAAATAAGCAGATTGCAAAGGCGCTTTTCGTCTCCACCCTGAAAGGTGGTGTTTGTACCTAAGAAGGGAGGAACGAGAGGGCCTGAGTACTGAGGCTTCCCATCCACTTATACAATTTCCCAGTGGGGACCTGGGGATCTGAAAGGCCTGTGCCAAGTCAGGCTTTATGCTGGCATTGAGAAGTGCTACACAAGTGGGCAGAAACAATGAAGAAATGCTTTGTGGGATTAGAGAGACCTCACATCCCCCAATACGCTGTTAATATCACTTGTTGAAATTAGAGACTGGGCACAGTGGCTCAAGCCATAATCCCAGCACTTTGGGAGGCTGAGGTGGGAGGATCCCTTGAGCCCAGGAGTTCGAGACCAGCCTGGGCAACATGGTGAGACCGCATCTGTACAAAAAAAATTATTTTTTAATTTTTTTGGAAGCAGGGTCTCATTCTGTTACCCAGGCTGGAGTGCAGTGGCACAGTCATAGCTCATTGCAGCCTCGAACTCCTGGGCTCGACTGATTCTCCCATCTCAGCCTCCATGCCCAGCTAATTTTTTTTTTTTTTTTTCAGATGGAGTTTCACTCTTGTTGTCCAGGCTGGAGTGCAGTGGCACAGTCTCAGCTCACCGCAACATCCGCCTCCTGGGTTCCAGTGATTCTCCTGCCTCAGCCTCCTGAGTAGCTGGGATTATAGCCGTGCGCCACCACACCTGGCTAATTTTTGTGTTTTTAGTAGAGTCGGGGTTTCACCATGTTGGCCAAGCTGGTCTCGAACTCCTGACCTCGTGATTCACCCGCCTTGGCCTCCCAAAATTCTGGGATTACAGGCGTGAGGCACCGCGCCCAGCTCGTTCTCAGCTAACTTTTATATTTTTTGTAGAGACAGGATTTCAAACTCCGGGGCTCAAGCAGTCTGCCTGCCTTGGCCTCCCAAAGTGCTGGAATTACAGGCGTGAACCACTGCACCTGGCCTACAATTTTTTTTTTTAATTAGCTGGGTGTGGTGGCATGTACCTGTGGTCCAAGCTACTCAAGAGGCTGAGGTGGGAGGATGTCTTGAGCCCAGGAGGTTGAGGCTGCAGTGAGCTGTGATTGTACCACTGCACTCCAGCCTGACAACAGAATAAGACCCTGTCTCAATAAAAAAAGAAAAAAAAAAAAAGAAGAAGAAGAAGAAACTAGCATAGGTTTTTAGTGAGGAGAGGCTATCTCTAAATCCCCACCATGACTGCACCCTTGGGCTTCAAGACATATTTTAAGGGGGTGCTCAGGTACACCGGAGCTGTCCAATCCTAAGAGCCGCTGATGTTTTCACAGGTGGGCTGCAAAAGCACCAAGCACCAGAATCACATATGGGACTATCACCAAAAAGAGAGGCTACTGCGCAGAAGACCAGACTATTGAGAGCTGGAAAGAAGAAGGTTTCCCAATGGGCTTGAAGCTTGCTGTGCTTGGTATTTTCATCATCGTGGTGTTTGTCTACATAACTGTGGAAAATAAGTCGCTGTTTGGTTAAGTAATTTAGGAGCAAAGCAATACTCCAAGCGAGGCCTCCTGCTTCAGGAAAGAACCAAAAAAGTACCCTGAAGGGCAAGCCTAGCCCACAGCCCTCCCTGGCAGGGAGCCTTCCCTTGCACTGTGCTGCTCTCACAGATTGGTATCTGGGCTCAGCCAGGTGGAAAGAACCAATGGGAGAACGAGGCACCTGTATTAAGAGCATGATGGTTAGGAAATCCCCCAAGTCATGTCAGCTCTCATTAAAGGTGCTTTCATATTTGAGCAGGTGTCAAACAAGGAAACTGTCTGACATTTTTTTTCTAACTCTGGTGACAAGCCATAGGTCGCATTTTATTCAGTCTTCCAATTGTATAGCCAACTCTGGGAAACAGCTAATTTACAGCAGAGAAATGTGTCTAGTTTAGCAAACACAAAGAAATGTCCAACACCATGGAAACAATTTAGAAGAGGATAGCATTTTTGCCTTTGAAACTTAGCAAGGTTCTAAAAAATTACCATCTGACAAAGAAATGTAATAACTATGGCCTCAGGGACCAGGCAGAGCTGTGTAGGCACCCGGCTCCTCTCTTTATCGGCCCTGTGACCTTGGGTGAGTTAGTTGTCCTCCCTGATTTTCAGTTTCAACTTTCAAGGGTAGAATAGGCCTCTTAGGGTGATTAAGAATTTGAGGAAATAATGTGCGTAATGTACTTAGTGTGGTCCACACCTGACTTGTAGCAAGTACTCAATAAATGCTTAAGCAATGTTATACTTTGGCACAATATTGGAGGAGCTAATTCTAGGTACAAAAAAGCACCAGAGGCTGGGCATGGTGGCTCAAGCCTGTAATCCCAGCACTTTGGGAGGCCGAGGTGGGTGGATCACTTGAGGTTGAGAGTTCGAGACCAGCCTGGCCAACATGGTAAAACCCTGCCTCTACTAAAAATACAAAAAATTAGCTGGGCATAGTGGCACACGCCTGTAGTCCCAGCTACTCGGAGGCTGAGGCAGGAGAATCACTTGAACCCAGGAGGCAGAGGTTGCAGTGAGCAGAGATCGTGCCACTGCACTCCAGCCTGGGCAACAGCCTAGGCTCGTGATCCACCCGCCTCAGCCTCCCAAAGTTCTGGGATTACAGCATGAGCCACCATGCCTAGCCTGAAAATGCTTATTTTAAAAAAAAATTTTTTTAATAGCTTTATTGTGGAATTGCTTGAGTCCAGGAGTTCAAGGATGCAGTGAGCTGTGATCACACTACTTAACTCCAGCCTGGGCCCTGTCTCTTAAAACATATGTATATATAGAGAGATAAATAATTTATATGCCATACAATTCACCTACTGAGAGTTACAATTCAATTATTTTTAGTATATTCATAGAGTTATGCAATCATTCCCACAATAAATTTTAGAATATTTTCATAATTCCAAAAAGAAATCCTTAAGGTGCTTATTTTAATGGTAAACAAAAAAGGACACAAATTTGTTGTACCATATTATCACAACTGCACAACAGTGGAAGAAAATATGTCAAAATGTTAAGAGTACGTTGGTGACTGGGGCTCTAATTTTTCCCCCATTTCTACTTTTTAAATATTTTTAAAGATTTCTGTAAGCAGTGTATATCAGTTTGCTAATGAGAGAATATAAACATTAATTTTTTAAAATTGCATTCTATCTGGATGTGGTGGCACATGCTTGTAATCCCAGCACTTTGGGAGGCTGAGGTGGGAGGATCGCTTGAGGCCAGGGGTTTGAGACCAGCCTGGACAACATAGCAAGACCCTGCCTGTAAAACAAAAAAAGAAGAAGAAATTTTTGAAAAACTGCATACTGTATTACAGTTTGAATGCAAAGATCATAAAACTCTAGTAAGGCTGGCTTAAACAGGGATCTATTTTTATCTCATAAAAAGAAGTCTAGGGCCGGGTGCTGTGGCTCACACCTGTAATTCCAGCACTTGGGGAGGCCTAGGTGGGCGGATCACCTGAGGTCAGAAGTTCGAGACCAGCCTGACCAACATGGAGAAACTGCATCTCTACTAGAAATACAAAATTAGCCAGGTATAGTGGCGCATGCCTGTAATCCCAGCTACTCAGGAGGCTGAGGCAGGAGAATCGCTTGAACCTGAGAGGTGGAGTTTGCAGTGAGCCGAGATCAGGCCATCGTGCTCCAACCTGGGCAACAAGAGTGAAACTTGGTCTCAGAAAAAACAAAAAAGTCTAGAGTTTAAGATGTTCAGTATTGTTTAAAATGACCAAAAATGTAATATAATGCTGATTCAAACAAACCAAGTGCAGAAAAAATTATGATCAAGGAGATGTGAAACTGACCCGATTTTTGGTGGTATTCAGAGAGGTTTGTTTTGACCGAGCTGCAGCAGCTGTCTGACTCCCAGGGGAAAAAGCGAAAGGCTAAGAGAATCCCAGACACTGGCCTGGCACCTTGGAACTGCTGAAATTCCATGAAGAATCCAGATAATGGCCATCACATTATCATTTAAGGCAGGACACAAGGACTAACCATGTCTCTTCCCCAGCTCTACATATTTCATCCTGAGCAGCAAGGCAGGCTGAGAAAGTGGGCATTGGAGCCTTAGCAGCCTCTGTGTCAGACAGACAAGGGAGAAGAGGATTGGTCATAGGAGTAAGCAGAGCCAACCTACAGTGGTGGTCACATGCACTTAAAAAGGAAAACTTATGTTGTGTTGTTTTGTTTGTTTGTTTTGAAACAGGGTCTCACTCTATTACCCAGACTGGAGTGTGGTGGATCACCGCAACCTCCACCTCCCCAGCTTATGAACCTCCCACCTCAGCCTCCAGAGTAGCCGGGACTACAGGCCGGTGCCACCACACCTGGCTAATTTTTTTTTGTATTTTTTATAGAGATGGGGTTTCACCATGTTGCCCAGGCTGGTTCAGAACTGCTGGGCTCATGTGATCCTCCCAAAGTGCTGGGTTTACAGGTGTGAGCCACCACGCTCCACCGAAACTTCTGTTCTTAATAAAACCAAACGTTATAAAAAATAAAACTCCTAGAAAGTTGGCGGGGCGCGGTGGCTCAAGCCTGTAATCCCAGCACTTTGGGAGGCCGAGTCGGGGGGATCACAAGGTCAGGAGATTGAGACCATCCTGGCTAACCCGGTGAAACCCCATCTCTACTAAAAAATACAAAAACACTAGCCGGGCGAGGTGGCGGGCGCCTGTAGTCCCAGCTACTCGGGAGGCTGAGGCAGGAGAATGGCGTAAACCCGGGAGGCGGAGCTTGCAGTGAGCTGAGATCCGGCCACTGCACTCCAGCCTGGGCGACAGAGCGAGACTCTGCCACAAAAAAAAAAAAAAAAAAAGAAAGTTTCCTCCATTATTTTCAACTTTTCCTAGTTCTTTTATGTTAGGATTCTGGAATCAGTTTAAAGACACTGCACAAGACAATTACTTTTGTGTCTGACCATTCAAGGTGTGAGTCCCCAACCAGCAGTATCAGCATCTCAGGCTCCGTCCCAACTACTGAGCCAGAATCTGCATTTCAACAGGATCCCAGGTGATTCCTACCCAAATTAAAGTTTGGGAAGCATTGTGGTGGCGCATCCCTATCAGATGCTGTGATACAGTGATATAATAAAAAATTTATATTTTGTCTCTGCCCTGGTTCCTGGCACACAGTTCCTAAAACCTTGGAATCTCCTGCGTGGTAAGAGTGTCTTTTGTATGCTATTTGAGATGACTGGTGACTGGGGGCCACTAGATAGCTTCAGAATGGGGACAGGTCACCAGAAAGACCAAGGCAGGATTCTAGAGTTAGAACTTTCAGTCCCATCCCCCCAGCCTCCAGGAAAGGGAGATGAACTGAAGGTTAAGTTGGTCATGAATGGCCAATGATTTGATCACTCATGCCTCCATAATGAAGCCTCCATAAAAACCTAAAAGGACTGGGTTCAGAAGCGGGTTCTGGGTAGCTGAACCTATGGAGATGCCTGGGGGGTGGAGTGCTGGAGAGAGCACAGAGCTCCGCGCCCCTTCCCGTATGCTTCACCCTGTGTGTCACTTCCATCTGACTGCTCATCTGTACCCTTTATTATTAAACCAATACATGTAAGGAAAGTGTTTCCCTTACTTTTGTGAACCACCCTAGCAAATTAATCTAACCCAAGGAGAGAGTCCTAGGAACCTTGATTTATAGCCGGTTGGTCAGAAGCACAGGTCACAATGTAGGGTTCATAACTGGCATTGGAAGTAGAGGGCAGTCTTCTGAGACTGAGCCCTGAACCTGTGGGATCTGATGCTGTGCCCAGGCAGACAGTGTTGGAATTGAATTGAATTAAATTATAAGGCATCCAGTTGGTGTCTGATGGATAATTTGGTGTCAGAATTGCTTGGTATGTGGGGAAAAAACCCATACATCTGGTGTCAGAAGTGTTGTGGTGGCTGGGAGTAGGAAAAAACACTTTGGTTGGCCGGGCATGGTAGCTCACACCTATAATCCCAACACTTTGGGAGGCTGAGGTGGGCAGATTGCTTGAGCTCAGGCGTTTGAGACCAGCCTAAGCAACATGGCAAAACCCTGTCTCTATAAAAAATACAAAAATTAGCCATGTGTGGTGGTGCATGCCTGTAGCCTCAGCTACTTGGCTGACTGAGGTGGGAGGATCGTTGAACCCTGGAGGTTGAGGATATAGTGAGCCATGGTTTCAATACTACACTCCAGCCTGGGTGACAAAGTGAGACCCTGTCTCAAAAAACAACAACAACAACAACAAAAACCCAAAACAAACAAATAAACAACAACAACAAAAAAAAAACCTTTGTTTTTTTCCTATCTCTAATAGATCCATATATAGGAGGAGTCTCTAAAACTCAGGTCGGAGGACCAGTGAGTTAAGTCTATCAGGAACCTAAGTGCAATGGGGGACACGTTCCCTCTTGGAGAAAAACTTGTCTTAGAAGAAGAGACTCAACGCATACAAGTTTGGTCCCAGGCAATGTGTCACCATCCGTTCAACAATCGATTAGCACCTCTTGTTCCCTTGCAATAAAATGACAAAACCAGTCAGGCGTGGTGACTCACATCTGTAATCCCAGCGCTTTGGTAGGCAGAGGTGGGAGGATCACTTGAGGCTGGGAGTTGAAGACCAACCTAAGCAACATAGCAAGACTCTGTCTCTATGAAAAGAAAGAAGGAAGGAAGGAAGGAAGGAAGGAAGGAAGGAAGGAAGGAAGGAAGGAAGGAAGGAAGGAAGGAAGGAGGGAGGGAAGGAAGGAAAGAGAGAGAGAGAGGAAGGAAGGAGAAAAAGAAAGAAAGAGAGAGAGAGAAAGAAAGAAAGAAAAAAAAAAGAAAGAAGGAAGGAAGGAAGGAAGGAAAGAAAGAAAGAAAGAGAGAGAAAGAAAGAAAGAAAAAGAAAGAAAGAAAAGAAAGAAAGAAAGAAAGAAAGAAAGAAAGAAAGAAAGAAAGAAAGAAAGAAAGAAAGAAAGAAAGAAAGATTAGCTACTCAGGAGGCTGAGCCCAGAGGATCACTTGGGCCCAGGAGTGAGCTATTATTGTGCCACTGCACTCCCCCTGGGTGACAGAGCAAGACCCTGTCTCTAAAAAACTTTTTTTTTTAATCAGTATAAGATATAGTTCCTGCTCTCAAGGAACACACAGTCTGACAGGAGAGCTGAAAAGTCAACAGACATTATGGTGTTAAGTGATATCCTTTTGATGGTGGCATAGGGTACCCTGGAAGCACAAAAGAGCAACCTTCTCTGATATTGGGAGTAGACAGGGGTAGCTTCCTAGAAAAAATGGTATCACAGCTGAAGCCAGAAGGATGGGTAGGACTCAGTCCAAATAAGGGAAAAGTGGGCAAGGCTAAAGGAAAAGTCTGCCAGGCGAGGGAGCAGTATTTACAAAGACTAGCATGTGAGAGACAGCGTGGCAGGTTTAGGGAGACACAAGAGAGTGAAGAGGGTGGGGAGAGATGCGGCTGGAAAAGAAGATGGGATTCAGATCATGGAGGTTCTTGGGACCATAGGAAGGAAAATATGGTCTTTGTTAAAGTTTGAACTTTAATGGAAGTCAATGCACAAGAAAAGGAACTCTTCTAAGGACTAACAGTGTCTGCCTCCCTGATTGTCTTCCATGTCAGTTGCCACAGCCTCCTGCCTGAGAGCTGGAGAGGCAGGCTTCTAAGGAAGGGCCAAACCAAGGAGCTGTGTGCTGAATTCCTTGAGGGACTTGGGACAGAGGAGAGGCAGGTCAGTTTGCAGTGTATTTGCAGCAATAGATGTGGGCAGCCCAACGTGGGTGCCTTTGACACGGGCAGTGAATGGGGCAATGCTACTGGAGCAAAAGCAGCAGAGAAGGAATGAGGAGCTGCTGGCCAGTGGCTGAGATAGCTTTGTGGGACTCCCAGGGATAACAGAATTGTGGCTGCAATTGCCCAGTGCAAATAGGGCAGGGGAATTGGGGGTGAAGAGGAACAGTTGAAACCTCTCTGCTTAGAAAACTCTAAGAATGCACTTGCCCTGTTTTGTGAGTATTTGTGATGTGACCCAAGTGTTTCCCCATCCTCTTTTTTTTTTTTTTTTTTTTTTTTTTGAGACAGAGTCTCACTGTCACTCAGGTTGGAGTGCGGTGGCATGATCTCAGCTCACTGCAACCTCCGCTTCCCGGGTTCAAGTGATTCTCCTGCCTCAGCCTCCCAAGTAGCTGGGATTACAGGCACGTACCACCACACCCAGCTGATTTTTGTATTTTTAGTAGATATGTGGTTTCACCATGTTGCTCTAGCTGGTCTTGAACTCCTGACCTCAGGTGATCCACCTGCCACGGCCTCCCAAAGTGCTGGGATTACAGGTGTGAGCCACTGCACTCAGCCCATGATCTTCTTTTTAAGGCTCACCTTTCCCTGGTAATCTGGGGAAAACAGGTCCAGGGAATGGGGCTGACTGACGTCCCAGGATCACTGCCATCAAGCTGACCTCCGCAAAGAGCTGATGCAGGCCAGGCCAATTCTCCCATTGCTGCCCTGTCCCTACATTCTCCACAATACAGTGACATAGGCTGTGTTACATGTAACAGGCTTTTCTGACATTTTAGATGGAAGTGAAAATGTATATGAAATTGAAATGTGGGGAGGGAAGAACCTTAACACCGAATGCTAAATGAATCATTCCCAGAATCCTAGGAAAATAAAAAGTGCTAACCCCGTCAAAAGTGCATTGAAGCGGCTAGCTTTGCTTCCTGCTTCAGGATTCATCCTTTTCCAAGGGCCTCACCTTTAACCCTTCAGAGTGATTCTCCACCCTGAGACCCCTGTACAAGGCACAGTCATATCTCCCTCCCAGCGGCTTACAATGATTCAGATGTAGTTCTGGTCTCAGACTCAATCCTGCCTGGATCTATATAAAGAAAGAGAAAAATCTCCCTCACTCCAAAACAGCATAATATGCCAAGATTTCTCCTGCTTCCAACGTGTGGAGTGTATTTGTTTGTTTTCAAATCTTATGCTTCGTTCTGTTTCTGCAATTTCTAGAGCACACCTGGGGACCTGATACATAAAAAACTGGCCTTACCTCAGTGCCTTCTCCAACAGCAGAGTCATTGACTCACCCCCATCCCACCTTCAGCTATACAAGGACCCATGACCTTGAGATTTTCTTGACCCTGGGCCAAATCAAATTCTAAGGCAGGGCTCTCTCCCCCACTAGTCTCAGCAATAGGAAGAGAATCAGTCTAGAGATTGATTTCTTCTTGTCAAGAGCAAACTCCTAGCCAGCGAGGTGTTTTATTTTTTCAGTTTCAATGACTCATCTGCCTCCCCTACAAGTCTTGGAGCTCCCTGGGTCGAGGACTGTATCTTAATCATCTCTGGATCTCCTCTCAAAGTGATGTCTGTGCTACCTCCAGAAAGAGCCCATTTCCATTTTGAGCAGTTTCCAACTCAAAGAGACATTTGAAACCACAAAACCAATACCCCAGATTTTGCCTCCTGTTTATCCCTGTGACAAGAAGTCCCTAAAATGAGCAAACTGCTGTTGAAAGGCATTCCCAATCAACCTCATTATGTAGCGTTTAGCCTTCTAACACACTATCATTCTCAGGGCATCGAAGTGCCCATTCCTATAAATGTTGCTATTTACAGCAAGGTCAGTCCTGCCACCCAGCAAAAGTGTTCTCCATCCCATGGCCAAACAGTGAAGTGGTGCCCTGGCTGGAGAAACAGGATTGAGCTAATTGCATGTCACACAGACACACTGGATTTCACCAGCTTGTGTTCTACAGATGGGGCAATGAGGCCAATTCTATCGCATGCATGCTGTTTAAATCTCTACCCAGTCAGTATTCAGGCTGGCAGATGGAAGAAATTCTTAAAGGCTCTACTTCTGTTCTTCGACATTCAAAGAAATACTGTGCTACCACCTCTTAAAAATAATTGGTTAAGTACCAAGTTATTTTCATTCCCACAGTCATAAATAAAGAAGTGCTAGACCACAATGTTTATATCTATAGTAGTTGATAATCTTACATGCAAGAAAAATGATTGTTGATGTTTAGGAGGTTGCTTTTCTTGCTTTTTTTCCTCCCTTCCTTTCCTCCCCTACCCCTACCTCCCAGCCAAGAAAAGTCTTGTTGATTAGAGTAACGAGAAGGGACTGATTTGGAAGTAAAATTAAACTTGACTCTTTCCTGAAGCAAGAACGTAATCTCAAGACTAAAATAAGAAAGTGCCTAACTAACTTGGCATTTTATTCTGAGGAAAATTCCCGATAGAAACTTGGATGGAAGAAAATGAAAGGGAAGCCAATTAGCCTGTGTTAAGCAATGCTAACTTTTAACAAGCTTGCTCAAGAAGAAATGAACCTGTTAAGAGGGTCATCCAGGGCTTCCTTGCCGCCTCGGTGCACAGCCCAATCATGCTTCCTTCTTGTTCATTTTGACAAAGCAGGGGAGTGAGAAGCAAGAAAAAAAAAATATGCGGAGGTGTTGCAGCAACTTGCTAATCAGCACTGCTACAGGATCGCCAGCATTTACAGGACTGCATTCACTGAGAAATGATGGCTCCTATGAATGCTCTCGTGTGTGGGCGTCACCTAAACACAACCCTGCCTAATGAATCAATCTCTGGAGAGCCAGAGGGGGCTATTCTAGGTACTGCAGATGTGGATGAGGACGGCTCTCCTCATTTCCTGGCAACAGGAGAGTGGTGTGACAACTCCAATTCCTAGAGAGCCATTGGCAAAATCCTCTTTGGGTTCAAGGGTTAGCTAAAGATATGTGGAGGGGAAATGATGAGTTTATCTTTTTTGTTAATTTATTGTTACTGGACTTTTTAAAATTTGGCTCTTAGAAGGAGAATGGGTTATTAGTGTTCATTACTGTTCTGATTAGGAGGAAGCTCTTTTTTCCTTCCCAGATTAATGTCGGGTAACCCTTCAAATTGGCAAACAGAGAAGGGCAACTCTACGTGTATGAACAAGGATGGCTTTGCTGCTGTGAAGAACACATTGCCCTCACTTGCATTACTAGAAAAGAAAGGTGAGATCTGGCCTAAGAAGGGCTGAGGCAGAATTTTAAAAATAAATATTCATTCACTCCAAGAAAAGTAACAGGCAAGGCAAGGGTTAAAAAGAAAAGAAGCAAATTTTCCTCTGCTTAGCAGCTCACTTCAAGGACAGTTATAAGATAACGCTGTGCTGTCCGAAAAGCCAAGGCCAAAGGAATGGGCTCCAGACACCCACTCCTCCCTCCAGAGCAAGGTTGAAAGGAAAAAAAAGAGAGAGAGAGAAAGACAAATTCCTTTCCTGTTACTCCTTTCCCTGGCTTCTTAAGCATAACTGTTTTACAAATGTCTGTACTTAGCCAGTTCTTGTTTTAATTTGGACTCAGCTACAAGGCCACCAGCTATGCAAGGCCACAAGTTATGCCCTATATGATTAACTGCCTTTATTTTGCTTTTGTAAGCCCGCTTATAAAAACCCTGCTCTGTCTTTGTTCAATGCTCAGCTTTTTGGATGTGAATCCACTGAGCCGGTGCATACCTTAAAATAAATATCCTCCTGTTCTGCCATATCAATCTCTCCGTTCCTCAGTTTACCTCAACAGGGCAACGTTGGGGAGAGTGTCCTGAGCAGGAGATCCAGGATCCAATCCTACCTCTGCCCTGGCAGGCTCCCTTGGGGCCTCAGCTTCTTCATCTGTAAAATGAGCACCAGAATGATCTGAGCCAGAAACTATGCAACGGGGAAACTTAAAGCCATTATGCTAAGTGACATAAGCCAGTCAGAAAAGGACAGATATTATATGATTCCATTTACATGAGTTACCTAGAGTAGTCGGATTCACAAAGATAGAAAGCAGAATGGTGTTGCCAGGGGCTGGAGACTGTGGGGAATGGGGAGTCACTATTTAATGGGTACAGAATATCCATTTTGGAGAATGAAAAAGGTTCTGAGATGGACGGTGGTGATGGTCGCACAGCAGCATGGATGTGCTTAGTGCCACTGAACTGTACCCTTAAAATGGTTACAAGGGTAAATTTCGTTATGTATATTTTACCACTATTTTTTTGAGACGGAGTTTCGTTCATGTTGCCCAGGCTGGAGTGCAATGGCGTGATCTCAGCTCACCGCAACCTCCGCCTCCTGGGTTCAAGCCATTCTCCTGCCTCAGCCTCCCGAGTGGCTGGGATTACAGACATGCACCACCACGCCCAGCTAATTTTGTATTTTTAGTAGAGATAGGGTTTCTCCATGTTGGTCAGGCTGGTCTCAAACTCCCGACCTCAGATGATCCTCCTGCCTCAGCCTCCCAAAGTGTTGGGAGTACAGGCATGAGCCACCGTGCCTGGGCCTTTCACAATATATATTATAAAATAAACTAAGCAACTATCCACAACATTCACTCAAAGTATCAGGAGTCTCAAATTCAAGCACCCATGGGGGTCAGGCCATTTGTATGAGTGAGCCCATGGTCTTGCTTAGTGTATAGAGGAGATAGTAGCTCCCAGCCCAGCCAAGCCATGCCATGCAGGAATGTGATTAGACTTTTCAAGAGGAAGGGAAAAGTCTGTATAGTTATGTGAAATGTCTTAATTATTTAAATTGGCAACTAATTCAAAATTTTAAAAAGCAACAAACTGTGGGCAAACAAAATAAATCCGCAGGTGAGATTCTGTTTTCTATCTCTCTGTAGGTAACCAGTCTGTATAATCTACTTTTCGTTTCTTCTTCTTTTGCCAGCATTCCCACCCCACACATCTCCCTTAATAACAGGTCCTGGCCAAGATAAACTATCTGGATAAGTCCATTGATGTTCTACATTGTGTTCCTACGGGAGCCCAGCCAGAATATGGCAGCATAGGCAGGACACACCCACCTGCAACCAGGCAGGTGCAATGGCATCAACACTGCCATCGTTCTAGCAGAGCCTATCAGAGATCTGGGGTACACATGTGCATTTTCTAGCCCCAAACTCACTTTTGCCTCAAGAATTCCACTAATTCTTATCATTATTTTCTTAGTTTTCTCAATGGAGACCTAGTGAAATAGTTCTCACCTCCTCTCCCATTACATCACCCTCCATGTCATTGATCTCTTAATTTCTGGTGTAAAACCAGCTTCCTTACTACATCTGATGTCCACACTCACTACCATATTCAGAAGTCAGATGAGGCTGGGCGCAGGCCTGTAATCTCAGCACTTTGGAAGGCCGAGGTGGGCGGATCACTTGAGGTCAGGAGTTTGAGACCAGCCTAGGCAACGTGGTGAAACCCCATTTCTACCAAAAAAAACCCACAAAAGTTAGCCAGGTGTGGCGGCACATGCTTGTAATCCCAGCTACTTGGGAGGCTGAGACAGAAGAATTACTTGAACCCAGGAGGTAGAGGTTGCAGTGAGCCGAGATTGTGCCACTGCACTCCAGCCTGGGCGACAGAGCAAGGCCCTATCTCAAAAAAAAAAAAAAAAAAAAGAAAGAAAGAAAAAGAAAGAAGAAGTCAGATGATATCATGCATCTTTCTTGATTTTTGACAAGTGTGGAAGATACATCCCAATGTGTAAGCTTCTAGAGTACAAAGGTTTTATACTTCATGGGAGTAGTAGCAGCCATGCAGATTCTAGAGGTCGCCTGTACTGTATTTCACTTATAAGCCTGATACTGCAACTTGGCAAAAGAACATAGGCAGCATTCCACATTTGCTAGCAGCTTCATTTAAAGGTGGGACGTTGCTTGCGAAAGTAGGCCATTTGGAGAGGTGTGGGGAACATATCACCAATCATCTGCCAGTTCGATGCCTGCTTATACCAAATCTGGTAGCAAAAAGGAGAAACTTGAGCATTTCCTTAGGCTAGGCTTTCTACAAGTAATTCTGGGTGACAGCGCAGATGTCTCTTGCTTGTAAGAAGCCATCAAAAGGTTCTTTTGGATGTGCTATGCTCTCCCTAAGTGGGGAAGCAGAAGTACTGCTTAGATAAACAGATCTGCATTCTCAGGAAATTCTGCTCTGCTGGCTACGGGAAGGCTGTAGGCTGTTTTCAGTGAGTCTTTCTGCCCAACCACCCATGTGGTTCAGTGTGGCCCTATGCCCAGCGACGCCTCTTTCAATCAGCACTTTTCCCCAGACTACTACAGTTTACCTGTTTGAGAGCCATGACAATTTTTCTCCTGTTTATCATTCTGCTGACAAGTATAGAGAGCCTACTATGTGCTGGGCACTGTGCTAGGAGCTGGGATATAACAATAAGTAAGACTCTCCCCTCCCTCAAGAAGCTCACCAAATAGTGGGGGAAGCAGAGCCATAAACAGATGATTATAACCTGGCCTGACTGTTTGGATGGATGCAGTTTTGGTGCTCTGCCCAGATCCCCTTCCCTGGCTCAGCACACCCACTTCTGTGGCATGGGGGTTGGCTGCTGACAGCTCATGGGTGCCCCTCTCCTCCTGAGAGTTGCCCTCAGATGATGGGTGCTGCCTCTCCTACTCCCTTATACTCACCCACTCCCTTATATCCTTTGGCAGCCCACAGCCAAAGGATGGACTGATGTGGAAAAACAAAAGGTCAGCCCTGGGCACAGTGGCTCATGCCTATAATCTCAGCACTTTCAGAGGCCAAGGCAGGAGGATCACTTGAGGCCAGGAGTTCGAGACTAGCCTGGGCAACCTAGGGAGACCTCATCTCTACAAAAAATAAACAAAATCAGCCAGGCGTGGTGGTGCACACCTGTAGTCCCAGCTCCTCAAGAGGCTGAGGTGGGAGGATTGCTTGAGCCCAGGAAGTTGAGGCTGCAGTAAGTCAAGATTGTGCCACTGTACTCCAGCCTGGGTGACAGAGTGAGCCCCTGATTTTTACAAGGAGGAGCACTGGTCAAGCGCGGTGGCTCATGTCTGTAATCCCATCACTTTGGGAGGCCGAGGCGGGTGGATTATCTAAGGTCAGGAGTTTAAGACCAGCTTGGCCAACATGGTGAAACCCTGTCTCTACCACAAATACAAAAATTAGCTGGGCATGGTGGCAGATGCCTGTAATCCCAGCTACTTTGGCGGCTGAGGCAAGAAAATCGCTTGAGTCCGGGAGGCGGACGTTGCAGTGAGCCACGATGGCGCCATTGCACTCCAGACTGGACAACAGAGCGAGACTCTGTCTCCAATAAATAAATAAATAATAACTAAATAAATAAATAAGGGAGCATTAAGGTGGGGAGAGGATAATTCTGCAATATTATTTATGCTCCAGAAGACCCCACCCATCCACTGTGAATCCGGACAGGGCTAGACTTTACCTGGGACCACAGATCTGTTTGGCTCCTTCCCCTTATGCACTTTCAGACCCTTATAGATCTTTCTGGAGAGACTACTGCAATAAATCATATGCCTGGATCCCTGTCTGAGGCTCTGCTTCTACAAAACCCTACACATGACAGTCTTATGGGGACAATATTTGGTGGAAATCTTCCTGAAATTTATACCTTTCTTTGAGGATATTGAATTAGATGATATTCCTACTAACTCTTTTTTTTTTTTTTTTTTTTTTTTTTGAGACAAGTTCTGGCTCTGTCACCCAGGCTGGAGTGCCATGCACGATCATGGCTCACTGCAGCCTCAACCTCCCAGACCCAAGCAATCCACCCACCTCAGCTTCCTGGAGTAGCTAGGACTACAGACATGTACCAACACACCCAGGTAATTTTTAAATTTTGTGTAAAGCTGGGTTCTCCTTATGTGCCCAGCCTGGTCGTAAACCCCTGGCTTCAAGTGATCCTCCCTCTTTGGACTCCAAGTATTGGAATTACAGGCATGAATCACCTTGCCCAGTCCTTGCCACCTCTCAGGTGTTTTTGAAGTTATAACCATGAGCATCATTTCAGGGATAGAATGGAAAGGGAGACAGACCTGGGTTCGAATTCTGACCCCACACCTAGCAGCTGAGGGCCCTTGCTGAGCTACAGGTCTTTCAACTGGAGTGGAGGAGTGACATCAATCTCATAGGGTGGTTGTGAGGACTAAAGGACATAGTCCATCCTGAAGCACTCAGTACAGCACCTAGCAATAACTCTTACTGTAATTATTACAAATATTATTTTACAACCATATTAAAATAGGGATGTCTTCAGGGGACTACAGAGGCCTGTAAAACACTTGCCTCTACACTAGCCGGTCCCAGGCTGTTGTGTTTCTGAGTTGTTGGTTTTGTGTTTCTTCCCCCCGCTCCAGGCTGTCAGCCATCTCAGTTTTTCCCTGCATGTGAATTTTCTGACTCTAATCTGTTATTGGTTGGAGAAATCCTCTAACCAGACTTAGGAGAATCAATTGGGTTTTTATTGTCATTATTGTCTCTTGGCCTAGTCTGACTTGTCACGTGGTAAATTGCAGACGTGTAGCTTTCAACTGGATTGTGAGCTCTTAGGGCATGAGGACGATGTCTTAATTATCTATCAATCTCTTTAATGCCCAGCCCAGGGCCAGCAGATAACACAGATCAATACAGGATATTTGGGATACGTTTAAAAATATAATTTTAATAAGAATTAAAAATGAAATGGGCCAGGTGCAGTGGCTCACACCTGTAATCCCAGCACTTTGGGAGGCAGATGCCAGAGGATCGCATGAGCCCAGGAGTTTGAGACCAGCCTGGGCAACATGATGAGACCCTATCTCTACCAACAAATCAAATAAAAGAATTATCCAGGCATGGTGGCTTATCCGGTAGACCTAGCTATTCACGTGCCACTGAACTCCAGCTAAGGTGACAGAGACCCTGCCCCACCCCTTCAAAAAAAAAAACCAGAAAGAAATGTGAGAGACTCAAAATGAGGGCCTAAATGTTTGCTGCATGAGTCCAAGTTCATAAATTTTAGTTCTGGATGGTTGAGGCTTCTGGGTAACTTATTCTGAGATTAAAAATAGATATGAATACGTATGTGGGGTCAGGTCTGGTGGCTCATGCCTGTAATCCCAGCACTTTGGGAGGCTGAGGCGGGTGGATCACCTGAGGTCAGGAGTTCAAGACCAGCCTGGCCAACATGGTAAAACCCCGTCTCTACCAAAAATACAAAAAATTAGCTGGGCATGGTGGCTTGTGCCTATAGTCCCAGATACTTGGGAGGCTGAGATGTGAGAAGAGCTTGAATCTGGGAGGCAGAGGTTGCAGTGAGCTGAGATCTACCACTGTACTCTAGCCTGGGTGACAGAATGAGACTCCGTCTCAAACAAAACAAAACAAAACAAAACAAATAGGTGGATACTGAAAGGAAAAAGGGAGGATGGATTTTATATTTTGATTTGTGTTAACATGAAGACTAAAACTCAGAATATTAAAATTCTTTTCTTTTCCATGATCCCCACAATGGGCAGAGTGTCTTAATATTGTGGTTTTTGCAAACAATAGAGGACCCCAGAGGAAAAGCCACGTGGGTGTTTGTCTCCTGTAGCTCCTAATCATACTCCCGTCATTCTCCTTTGATGTCTTTCTTGTCTATTTCCTGAAATGACACTGATTCTCCCAGCCTGTTTTGGAGCTTAGCCATCCTTTGCTCCTGGAGGACCAGACAGGAGCCAGAGGAAAGAGCACTAGGATGCTTAATCAGCTGTTTTTACTGTTCAGGCCACCAGGCAGAGGTGAGAGTAGAGCTGGTCCCTCTGAGATCAAATTCCAGAAACTGCTGCAGTGGTACATTTTGTTCACACAACAATTAAACTGGTTAAACAATCGCCTGACCCCGGGATTGCTGGCTTGGAGCCCAGGGTTTGGGTTTCTTATCTAACAGGAGCTTACGACAGGAGAGTAGGCTAGGATGCCTTAGGCCTGGTAAGGGAACATTTTCCTTCTTTATCTTAAAGGCCCAGCATCTCACGGGTGAATATGATCTGGCCAAAGCTAAGTGGAATCGGGGCACCTCCTCGGAGTCCTTCACGGTGCAGGTTTGGACTAAAGGCTTGGAATCATTACTGCACAGGTTCTCCTAAGTCAATGGTTCTCAACCTGGCTGCCCATCAGAATCTTCTGGGGACCTTTTAATGCTCTCTGATACCCAGGCTGCAGCTCTGACCAATTAGATCAGCATCTCTGGGAGAGGGACACAGACATCAGTGTGCCTCGACGAAGACGACTTTAGAGAAGGTTAAACATTTTCAAATGAGTTTTGCTCAGACAAGAGGTGAGAGTGTGACTTTAAGATTCTTCCTCATTGGTAAATCAGGCCAAGAATTACTGGGGCCTGGTAGTGTAGTAAAAGGAGAAGCTTCTATATGGAATCAGACTCAGGGGCCTGAGGGTCTGGTGCTGCCACTTAATACCTCTATGATTTTGGAAAACTACCTCTAGGCTTCCACTTTCTTATCTATATAAAATGAGGGGACCAGGCATGGCTCACACCTGTAATCCCAACATTTTGGGAGGCCAAGGCAGGAGGATCACTTGAGCCAGGAGTTCGAGGTCAGCCTGGGCAACATAGTAAGACTCTATCCCAAAAAAAGTTGTTTTATTTTTAAATAGCTGGGCATGGTGGTGCATGCCTGCAGTCCCAGCTACTGGGGAGGCTGAGGCAGGAGGATCACTGGAGCCCAGGTGGTCAAGCCTGAATGAACTGAGATCATGCTACTACACTTCAGCCTGGACAACAGAGTGAGATCCCTTCTCAAAAACTAAATAAATAAAATGTGGATTAAAATATATCCCTTGCAGCCGGGCGTGGTGGCTCACGCCTGTAATCCCAGCTACTCGGGAGGCTGAGGCAGAGGTTACAGTGAGCCGAGATCGTGCCACTGCAATTCAGCCTGGGCGACAGAGACTCCATCTCAAAAAAAAAAAAAAAAAAAAAAAAAAAAATATATATATATATATATATATATATTATACATATGTGGCTCACACCTTTAATCCCAGCACTTTGGGAGGCCGAGGCGGGTGGATCATTTGAGGTCAGGAGTTCAAGACCAGCCTGACCAACATGGTGAAACCCCATCTCTACTAAAAATACAAAAATTAGCCAGGTATGGTGGCACATGCCTGTAATCCCAGCTACTCAGGAGGCTGAGGCAGGAGAATCCCTTGAATCTGGGAAGCAGAGGTTGCAGTGAGCCGAGATCACACCACTGCACTCCAGCCTGGCCTTGGCAATAGAGTGAGACTCCGCCTCAAAAAAAAAAAAGTAACTAGTCAAATAATAATAATAATATGGGCCAAGCGCAGTGGCTCATGTCTGTAATCCCAGTACTTTGGGAGGCCGAGGTGGGTGGATCACTTGAGGTCAGGAGTTGAAGACCAGCCTGGCCAACATGGTGAAACTGCATCTCTATTAAAAATACAAAATTAAGCAGGGTATGGTGGCTCACGTTTGTAATCCCAGCACTTTGGGAGGCCGAGGCGGGCGGATCATGAGGTCAGGAGATTGAGACCATTCTGGCTAACATGGTGAAACCCCGTCTCTACTAAAAATACAAAAAATTCACCAGGCTTGGTGGGGGGTGCCTGTAGTCCCAGCTACTCGGGAGGCTGAGGCAGGAGAATGGTGTGAACCCAGGAGGTGGAGTTTGCAGTGAGCCGAGATCATGCCACTGCACTCCAGCCTGGGCAACAGAGTGAGACTCTGTCTCAAAAAAAAAAAAAAAAAAAAAAATGAGCCTGGTGTGGTGGCCTACACCTGTAATCCCAGCTACTTGGGAGGCTGAGGCAGGAGAATCGCTTGAACCCAGGAGGCAGAAGTTGCAATAAGCTGAGATCGTGCCATTGTACTTCAGCCTGGGCAACGAGAACAAAACTCTGTCTCAAAAAATAATAATAATATGCAGTTATTACCTCAGTAGTTATTACTAATGCAGGTGATACTTTCTTATCTAGATTCAGGCTCCTTTGGTTGTTTGTCTTCTCTTTACTTGTAAGCCTTTCCTCATTTAAGTTGGACAAGAGGATTAATAAAAGAAATTTAAACCGTGAAAGTTGCTACTTAAGCTTTTTTTACATTATTTTCCAATCGAACTAGTTAACAGATCTTTTCATATGTTTACAGGCAGCTGTGCTTTCACAGCATAACTTGTATGTGTAAATACAAATATTTAATTTTTACGGTTCACATTTAGATGATGGAAAATAAACATATGTGGAAGCTATGAAAATTGTGACAGAACTTTTTCCTACTGCTCTGATCCTGATTATACTATCTTTTAGTCAATCACATATCTACCTAAGATATCTTCTTAGAATTCCATTCAAAGGATGTGAAGTTAATATAAATACTCCCTACTGAGTTTGGCTATCAAAGCCAGAATTGGTTTAACTCTGGGTGTCTTCTAGTTTTGGTTTTTAATTCTGAGGATTGTGTTTTGACAACTGAGAGGTCTATTTTTTGGCTTTGAAATGATATGTGGGATTGCACAGCTGTCACTTCCCTAAATGTATCTGTAGCCCCATGAAGTTTTCAGGGAATACCCTCGTGTAACTTAAAGTGCTAGAATTAACGATGGTCTGTGGTCACACACTAAAGTTGCTAGTCATCCAACCTTCCTAGTATGAGTCACATTAATTAAAAGCTTATTATAGGCTAGGTGCTCTGGCCCATGCCTGTCATCTCAGCACTTTAGGAGGCTAAGGTGGGAGGATCACTGGAGCCCAGGAGATTGAGACCAGCCTAGGTAATATACAAAAAAAAATAAAGCTTATATGCCTGGAACTGTGCTAAGTATTTTACACACATTATTTCATTTAATCCTCTCAACAATCCTGTGAAATAGGTACTATAAAAATCCGATTTTACAGATGAAGAAACTGAGACTCAGAAAGTTGATTTATTCAGGGTTAAGCAGAGAACCAGGATATGAACCCATATCTATCTAATGCTCAAGACTTTGCTATTTAAAAAGAAAAACAGCTTTATTGAGATGTAATTCACACGCCATATAACTCAACCATTTCAAGTGTACAATTCAATGGCTTTTGCCACATGGATTTGTGCAACCCTCACCACAATCAATTTTAGAACATTTTATCAGCCCTGAAAGAAATCCTATCAACTGATGAACAGATAAATAAAATACGGAATAGTCATACAATGAAATATTGTTAGGTGAAAAAGAAATAAAGTACTGATACATGCTACAACGTATCTATTTTTTCCTTTAGTTGCTTGTGCTTTGGTATCATATCTGAGAAACCACTGCCTAATCCAAGGTCATTAAGATTTATGCTTATGTTTTTGCCTGAGAGTTGTATAGTTTTAGCTCTTATATTCAGGTCTTTGAAGCTCTTTCTCGAAACCCCTATGCTTTACTGTTTTGTGTGTTCATAAAAACACACATACAGCGATAACCCATGGATGAGAGAGAAGCACGAAACGCCTGAGTAATTGGAATTTGGGGTTATCTCTGGATTTTAATGATCTGTTTTTCTCCTGCTCCGACTATGCTTGTAATTAAGAGTCGAATCACTTGATCATGTCCTGAATATATTCTAAAATCTTGCTTTGCAAAAACATCATACATTCCCATTTCCATGACCCTAATTTAGGTCCTCATCTTCTCACCAGTAGGCTATTTTGATAATCTTCTAAGTAGGCCAAGTTCTTCTCTGATGAAATGCACCGCCCTTTATTGAAATCAATTGCTTGTTAATTTATTCAGTCATAAGCTTCACTAGGACAGGAACTATTCATTTCTTTTTCACCATCGTGCCCTTGTGTCTGGCACATAGTAGGTGCCCCACAAATAATCACAAAGGAAGACTGTGTGGTCTCCTTATCACAAAACTCTTCTGGACTAAACACTGTTTACGCTGCTGTCAGATAAATATTCCAAACACTGCTCTGATCATTTCACTTCTTGGCTCAAAAACTTTCAAGGACTCTCTACTGCCTTCTGAGAAGCCTTGCCTTTTTTTTTTTTTTTTTTTTTTTTTTTTTAAGAGACATGGTCTTATTCTATCACCCAGGTTAGAATGCAATGATGTGTGATCGTAGCTCACTGCAGCCTTGAACTCCTGGGCTCAAGTGATCCTCCTGCCTCAGGCTCCTGAGCAGCTAGGACTACGAGCACATGTAACTGTGCCTGGCTAATTTTTTTTTGGTAGAGATTGGGGGCAGGGGGTGTTGCAGGCGTCTCTCTATGTTGCCCAGGCTTGTCTCGAACTCCTGGCTTCAACCATTTTCCTGCCTCAGTCTCCCAAGTAGCTGGGATTACAGGTGTCAGTCACCGTGCCTGGTCGTCTAACATGACATCCATGCAAGGGCTGCCATTCCCAGTTCCTTTCAGAACTCACAAGACAACTTTGGAGTTGGGGAGGCTGCAGGAGACTCCAGGTATGAGAGTGGTCATTTGCTGTTGTCGTGAGGTTGCCAGATTCAGGAAATAAAAATGTTGGGCCAGGTGTGGTGGCTCATGCCTGGAATTCCAGCACTTTGGAAGGCTGAGGTGGGAGGTTCAGTCGAGTCCAGGAGTTCCAGACCAGCCTGGGCAACAAAGTGAGATCCCAATCCTACCAAAAACAAAAAGAAATTTCTAGGAATAGTAGACAGTGGGTAAAAAATAAGATACTCACTTAAATCTGATTTTCAAACAACAAATCATTTTTTGGTATATCCTAAATATTCAAATTTAACTGGGCAATCTCATGTTGTATCTGGCAGCCCTACAGTTAGTCTCAGCCACACTCCAGTCTGCAACATGGATCCACTGTATCTGCTTGGAATGTCCGCCTCCCTCTCAATTTGGCCCAAATCTGACACCTCTTCAAAGGTCCCACTCAAAGACCACTTCTCTCACAAGGTCTTCTCTGGCATCCTCTGATAGTTATGATTACTTCTTCCTCGCCACTCCCAAAGCACAACGAACAGACCCATCATGTGTCCCATAGCACATGCTTCCTTCCACTCTGCAGAGGCGAGCCCTGTGTCTTAACCCCGCCTGAGCCTGGAAGCTTCCTGAGCACCAGACCAAGGTGCTCTGCCAGCTCATGCTGCGTACTCAGAAGGTGCCATTAGCTGGTTGTTCAATGAATACGTAAGACTCGATTGTCCTGAATCAGAACTACTTTCTATTTTTATTTTCAGAGTGGACTTTTCTCCCTAAATTCTAGGATCAGTGGCACATGGGCATCCCAGGCAAATTATATGGCTTCTAAGAGACTGAATCTGAAATCTTCCAATTTAGGAGAAAGGAAGGAAATGTGAATCTTTTTCTTCTCTGAACAAGGAAATGAGAATTTGTTTAAAAAAAAAAAAAAGATTGAGCATTGACAATTACTGATTACAAAATAAAGTAATATTATAGTTTTAAATGAAAACATCTCCATGTGAACAAACTTTGCTTTGTATTTTAGCATCTGTTTGAGTAGGTTTGTACTGCAAAGCGGAAAAATGAAATCTCCCAGGCACCATTTGCCAAGGGATTTGCTCCCCTCTTTTGTCTGTTCGGATTAATCTGAGAGTGGCTGAGAGCTGCCCATTTTATCTCTGGGTTGAGGCAAAAGGGAGAAGTGTTTTCCAAAATAGCCCATGAGATGGCTGGACTCCCTCAAACAGAATTTGGGGGAGGACAAAGGAACCATGTGGGCATTTTATGTAGAGTATCTGGACCGGGTGCCCTGTCATTTGGAAGGCATCTGTTCCTGCCATTTGCACATCTTCCGGTAATCCTCCATTGATCGCCACCCCGCGTTCCTTCCTGCCCACTTGTGCCGGCCCTCCCCGCAGTGTCCTCTGACGTGAGGCCCTTCTTTCACTGCTCTAATTCAATGGCTTCTAATTGGATGCTCTGCCTGGCTAATGGCTTCTACCCAACTGCAGGGCTGACATTTACTTATTTGATTTCCACCCCTCCCTCTGCTCTCTGGCCTCCTTTGTGAGCAGAGCTTAAATTAGGCAGGATTTTAGATCCAGCACCTTTTTGTATTTCGGTGTGGGCCTCTTGTTTTTTGAGTGGGGAGGGGTGGCTGAGTAGAGAAGAGCCTTGGAAATACACACTGAGCTGATCAATCCTGACCCCTGCAGATAAACCCAGCTTTGTGACTTATCTCTGTCCCAGAATCCCAGCTGCCTCTGGCTGCTTTCTTTGTTTGCTTTTTAACCTGGACCCCAGCCTGCTAATTTCGGCTGGAACAAACTTTATTGTGTCACTGAATATCAGATCAATGCCAAAAGAGTTGTTGCTTGTTTTCATCATTGGAAAGGTTCTGGGCTAAATGTTAGATCTCTTCATCTCCAGGGTTTGACATTCAAGAATTGTAATGTAGGGCTACAATCATCTTAGTGATTATCTTAGTTATCACAATCTGAACTCATCCTCCTTTCTCCCCTGTCCCTAGATATAAACATTTCTGGAGAGATGAAAGTCATGATCCTGAAAGGATTTCGTCTTTGAAGGCTCTTCATCATCATCTTTGCATTTGCCTGTTTTTCAATCTTGTAACCCCAAACAGAACAGAAGAGCCATCGTCCATCCATATTTGCTTAGAACGGATATTTACAAATTGAGTTTAAATTGTTCTCAGACGTGAATTATCTTATTTATTTATTTATAGACTTCACCCCATAGAACAAACAGAGACAAACGGCAAGTTTCCCTTTGGTTTAGGACCACTTGGCAGCATGACTCCAATCTCCACTATCACCCAAGCAGCTATGGTTCAGGCAAGCTGTTAGCTTGAGGTCTATAGTCTATCTCTAAGGATTACCTTTACTTGATTCTTAATTACATACTATTCTCCATCCTCCCAGTCCCTTCACACACACACACACACACACACACACACACACGCACACACACACACACAATTCCTCTTTAATTAGGTTGTAGCAGTCTTTTCCATGTATATCTAACTCAGTTCATTGTGGGCTGTTCTGATGGATAGCTGTCTGCCCTGGCCAACACTTCATTAGGAGTGATACCCTGCAGCCAGTGGTCCCCAGGTCGCCTTGTTCAGGAACCAAAGTGCAGCCCAGCAGGGAGTCTGGGAGACAAAGGGATAATTGTGGTGGAGAAGTAATAGTGATGAAAAGGCTTCCAGAACAGATGTAGGAAGCACCCTGCAGTGCAGTTCACTTTCTTATACCAGGTTATGAAATTAGGAGAGTGTTAATAAAGGCAACTCAGTTACCCAGGTGTTGCCTCTGCAGCTGAGAGACTGATATTCAAGCCTCAGGAAATAGCCAGAATATCTGAGTCTCAATAGGTGGCCCGTTACCTACAAAATCAATATGGCCTCTTGCCTATGCAATCCTCCTTTTTACTTTTTTTTTTGAGACAGGGTCTTACTCTGTCACCCAGCTGGCATGCAGTGGCATGTTCTCAGTTCACTGCAGCCTCAACTTCCTCAGGCTCAAATGATCCTCCCACTTCAGCCTCCCAAGTAGCTGGGACCAAGGTACACACCACCATACCTGGCTAATTTTTGTATTTCCTGTAGAGGTGGGGTTTTGCCATGTTGCCCAGACTAGTCTCAAGTGATCCTCCCACCTTGGCCTCCCAAAGTGCTGGGATTATGGGCATGAGCTACTGCGCCCAGCAATTCTCTATTTTACTTCTTACTTCTAACATTCACTTTCTCTTTCCTCTCTTCCTGAAAAGATGGCTAGGGAAGAAGAAGGGAATAAATATTTCCTATGTTCTAGATTCTCATGGCTGCTTTACCTGGTGATATAAACCTATATTTTTAAAAATTGAGGTATAAATTACACACAATAAAACCCACAGTTTGATGGGTTTTGACAAATGTATACACCCCTATAACCACCACTCTATCAGTTATAATGGCATGATTCATCCTCACATTCAATCTCTATGAGAGATTGGTGTCACTGGCTCAATTTTATAACTGAGGAAAGGGAGGATCAGAAAGATTAACAACAATAGCAATAATAACGGCAAATACTATGAGCCAGGCACCGTTCTAAGCACGTTACACATATTACCTCATTTATTCCTCTCTACAACCCCATTGGTCCCATTTTACAAATGAAGAAACCCCAAGGTCACACAGCTAAAGAGTTAGAGCAGGATTTCCGATGTTCAGATTACCTTATTTCCCTTACAGTACTTCCAGAGAATTTTTTTTAAGTTCCCTCATTAGATTTTCTTTTATCCCAGAGAGAAAAATCCCCCCAAACAGAACTAAAGGCCATCGGAAGGAAAGCCACATGTCCCATATCTATGCTAGCACCCCCTCCATCCCTGGCTTTCTTTAAACTATGGGCAGTCAGCTTTAACATCATAGATAGAAAAGGTTAGGCTTGAAGAAAAGCCTTGTTTTGCTACCCACTAAACACAGGGATTTTCATCTAAGAAAGTCCTTCAAGCCATCTGCCCAAGCAAAGTGATCAAATTGCGCTGAGGTTCAGCTTGACCTGGTAAAACACGTTGCTTTGTGGAACGAGTTTCGAGTTTCGCTTTGCCAGCGGTGCTGAGCATTTCCTCGGGAATTTCGCACCCACGCTGGACCACTGATGCCTCCTCTGTGCATGGAAAGGCAAAGGTATGGCGTGGCTTTTTGGGACCTTCATATAAAAAGGTCAACCCACTTCTCTGCTTTTTACCCACAGCCCCACCCCAGAGGAGGGAAAAATCTGCAATTGTTGGATTAGGGCTGAGGTGCATATTTGCCCTTTGCATAACTGGCAGCGTTGCAAAGGACAGCCCCTTTCTCTCTTCCCTCCATTCTCTCCCATCTGGCAGAGGAGTCCGGCTCCCTAAATCTTCTTTTTGTTGGTTAGTTTCCATGGTAGTTATTGTCTGTGTGTGTGAGCGTGTCCGCCCCCTCACCCGCTCTCTTTGTAGCTGAGACTGGGTGGAGGGAGAGGCACGGAGACACTGGGGCTCTGATGAGCTGGCTAAGGCCCTCTCAGTAGGGGGGGTCACGCCTCCTGGAACTCAGGGACCCCAAGTTTCTGTGCATTCAGGGCAGGGCTGGCCTCATGCCCTGTGCATAGAGGCCTGGCTGCATCCCAGTCGATCAGCCAGAGGCAGCAGCAGTGGACTCATCAATTGTGGAGGAAGCCCTGGGGACCCTGGGGACCTTGCCGACTCTATTCCCAGTCTGCTCCTAGGACAAGCCTCAAAGCCAACACCTGCTCGACCCTCTCCAGGCCCCTCCCCTTCTTTGTCTTTTGCAGATGATCGCCGGGTGTCCTCCTTTTCCCCCTAGTCAGGTAAGTTTTATTTCAATCCATCTATGCAGAGTGATGTCTTGGCATTCTGAGTGCCTGGTGGTGGGGAGATAGGCAGTGGTGTCCGTGAGAGGAGGGCTGCCCAGGTCAGACAGGCTGGCATGGGGGTCAGGAGGGGCAAGGGTCTTCAAGGGCTTTTTCTCCTCAGCTGGGCCTCTCTGGCTTTGAAGTTAAAGGTTTCTTCCCACCTGGTCTTAACCCAGCTAATTAACTCCAAAGATTGCTGTCCAGGGCACAGACTGACCAACATACAGCCAACCTCCAGAACTTCTGGCTTCTGATCCGAATTCGGCTCAACTTTATGGAATATCAAACAGAAAACCAAATATTGCATATTCTCACTTACAAATGTGGGAGGTAAACCCTGTACGCAGATGGACATCAAGATGGGAACAACAGACGCTGGGGACTCAAAAAGGAGGGAGGGAGGGGGACAAGGGCTGAAAAACTTCCTATTAGGTTACTGTGTTCACTATCCAGGTGACGGGATCAATAGAAACCCAAACCGCAGCATCACAAAATACACCCTTGTGACAAACCTGCACACATGTCCCCTGCGTCTAAAATTAAGATTTTTAAAACTTATGGAATATCTACTATGTACACACATATTGATACACTTGGCTCTGAAGGGATTGTGCTTTGACGACCATGGCACATAACATGGTTCCTGCCTTCCATTGCTTACCACCTGGTAAGAAAGAATATCTACATAGATAGGTATGGGGATTCTGGGGCCAGACAAGCTGGAATTCACATCCCTGTTCTGGTTGTGTGACCTTGGACAAGTCATTTAACTTCTCTAAATTTCAGTTTTCACCTTTGTAAAATGACAATAATAATAGTACCTACTTTATAGGCTAAATTATACATACACACAACTCACACGCACATAAAACTCTGATCAGTTCATGACACATACTGAGCACCATATACTTGTTAATGATTATTATTGTTATTATTATTGGCTTTTTATGTGGTTCAAATTATACAAAATATGTAAAGAATGTAGTGTGGTGTTGAGAATAATGCGTGGTGGTTATTATCATGCTAACACAGTTACAGAGGAAGTTCTATAGAAAAGGGAAAAATGACTCTTGCCTGCAGGGATCATGCAAGGCATGGAGGAGGCGGCATTCGGGCCAAGCCCTGAGGATGAATAGGATGTCAACAAGCAGGACGGAGCATATGAAGCAGAAAGCACAAAGCCAGGCATGGAGGCAGGAAATGAAAGGCCTATTGGGCATCAGGCAATAGAGTGGTTTGGCTGGAGCCCAGACATTAAGCCTGGCTGAGAGGCTGGACTGGACTTTGGGCTCCCAGCATCTTGAGGACAAGGGCCAAGATTAGGGTGTGACACTGTGAACACTGGAATAACCAGCCCAGCACCAGGATGAGGGGGAGTGATACACTTCATAGAGAGCCAGGCTCAGAGCCTGAGACCAGCATTCAGGTCCTGGCTGAGCTTCAGATTGAACTGGGTGCTCTGAGGCTAATCGCTTCACCTCTCTGAGTTTGTTTGTCACCTGTGAAATCGGGAGGTAAAATACCAAGTGCAATTCTTCAGGAGAAAGGAGAATTTGTGTGTCATCTTCATGGTCCTGGGAAAAATCCAAAGGAATCAATCATTTAACAAAGAGACTTACGTAAATTATCAAGTGCAATGCCTGACTCACTATAGTAGTTGAATGAATGATCTCGCCCATCATGATTAATTGCCTTATTCATCCATTCATTCATTCATTCACTCATTCATTCAGCAAATATTTCTTGGGTCCCCACTGAATGCCAGGCATTAGTTTTGCTGATGGGAAAGAGTGGTGAATACAACAGATACGCACCTGCCTTGAGACACTTATAAGCAACTGAGCAAACTGGCAACCTGAGGACTTCTGGGTGCTCCCACCCTACCCCCAGCAGCTTCCATCCCACTGGCCATCTTCTATTTTCTCTCAAAGATTACTGCTTTCGGATATTTATTTTTAGCAGATTTTAGGCTCCCAAGACATCTCCCGCATAGGTCTTGAGAACATCTCCTGTCTGCCCTCTGCTGGTGGGGGATTGTAAGCACTTTGCAATAAACAGCTCAATATTCATGACACATCAATACCAAGCGTTTCTGCTGCTGTCCGTCACTCCTGAGATGAACTGAAGTGCTTTAATTTTTAAAGAGGAATGAATTTGTAATTAGTACTTTAACGTTACACCAGAGTCATTCAAGAGGTTTTCTATTTAAATGCAAATTTAATCTTCCCAAAGGAAAGCTAAAAGGTGATGAAAATAGATAGCAAAGGTTGAGGAAGAAGGCAAGAAAAGGGAGATGGCGCTGACGTGGAGCCGTCACTGTTGTTGACTTGCCTGTGGCCCAAGCTCAGGACCAGGCTCTGAGGTGGAGGGAGCTGAGGTGGGGCCTGGGTCCCTAAAGCCTAAGTTCCAACTGCCCTGCCTGTTCATGGGGGCAGCCCAAACCAGCAGCCATTTGGGTGGGTCCTCGCTGGACTGCTGGTGGTCATCTTAGAATCTGGTGGCCTGGAGAGGATATGGGCTGTGGGGTTACGCAGATCTGAGTTTGAATCCAGGATCCTGTTCTGCCTAACTCTAACAGCTTTGGCGAGTTTCCTAATCTTCCCCATTCCTTCATTATGTAAACAGACCTCTTAGTGCTTGTTTCTCTCAAGGTTGTTGTAGAGATTATGTGATAAACAGAGAAAATGTCCTTGGTATACAGGAAGGGCCCTCAAAATGTTCATTTCCTTTATTGCCACTAGATATTGCCTTGTCAACTTAACATGCCACGGTGGTGCGAAGTATGTTCAAGAATAAGGTGGCAAGCTGGGAGTGGTGCGTGTCTATAGTCCCAGCTACTCAGGAGGCTGAGGCAGGAGGATCGACTGGGCCCAGGAGCCTGCAGTGAGCCATGATGGTGCCACTGCACTCCAGCCTGGGCGACAGAGACCCTGTATCATGCAAACAAGAAAACAAAAAATGAAAAGAATAAGGTGGCATTCCCCTTGTTCCCTTAAAACAGCCTGAGGTCCGGGGGAGGGCACAAACATTTTCTGTAAAGGGTCAGATAGTAAATATTTTACACTTTGCGGGCCATGCGCTCTCTGTTGCAACTACTCCACTCTGCTGTCGTAGTGGGAAAGCCGCCATAGACAACACGTAAATGAATGAGTGTGGCTGTGTTCCAATATAACTTTATTTATAGATGCTGAAATGTGAATTTCATATCACTTTCATGTATCCCAAAATATTTTTCTTTTGATTTTTTCCCCAATCATTTAAAAATGTAAAAATCGTTCTTAGATTTCAGGCCACACAGAAACAGGCAGCAGGCCAGGGTTGGCCCTCGTCATAGTTTGCTGTCTCCTGCACTGAGGTAGAACCTGTGATTTAGCGGGGACTTGTATCAAGGAATCTCTCAGAACATAACTTCCAAGACTGAGACCAAAGCAGGGAGATGTCATCCAAGGAAGAAAATAGTCCTTTCTGGGCCAGGACTAGGGAGGAACAAAGGACACATGGTATCCCTAGTGGTTCCTCGTGGAGGCAGTTGTTAGGTCTGGGTGTGAATAGAAGTGTCACTCTGTTTCTTGCCTAGCGATGTGCGGGGATGGACTGGCGGTTCCTGGGTGCTAAGCAGGCAGCCACATTCTCCTGGTGACAGACTATAGGAGGATGCTCAAGGGCCAAGGCCCTGCCACTCCCTCCTTCACTGGGAGAGAAATGCAGCCTCCCTGGGGCTCCTTAGAGATCCTCAGGTACACACCCACCAGCCCCGGGAGTGCCGAGTGATAAGGACAGGCAGATCCTTTGATTCACCCCCTTGGCCTGGTTCTCACCTTTCCGGACTCTCATGGCTTCTTAGACACACATACACACAAGGCACTCGCAGCCAGCCCATCACGGGTCCCCCGCCTCTCCTGTCTCCAGCACAGAGAGCACAGGTCAGCATGCCAGATGGCAACCTTGCTGCTGCGGCAGATTGCCGTCTCCCTAGGGAGCGGGGGTGAAAGCAAAGCACTGGATGATTCCTGTGCTCCAGTCCCCACCCCCTCCTCTCCAGTGTGCCTCTGCCTGGTCCTTTCTCTGGGGACAAGGGGTGTGTGTGTGTGTGTGTGTGTGTGTGTGTGTGTGTGTGTGTGAAGTGCCAGAGGAGAAGGGGAGAGGTGAGGAGAGAGCAAAAGCCACTCCCTACCTCTGTACAGGTCCTGCCCCAGTGACCAGGCACTTCCTTCCATCTGGAGAGTGAGCAGGACCTCCCTCTCTGGCGCCCAGGGAGGCTGGTGGGCTCTTAGAGGTGAGTAGAGGCATGGGACGGACAACAAGGCTGCCCCAAGGCCTGGTGAGAGAGGCAAAGAGGCCTGGGACCTTTCAGGGTGACTGATCTCACTTCCCAGCTCTTTGGAGGGCCCAGGCAGAGTGTCATGCCAGCCTAAACAGCCTAAACTGTGAACCTCGTCATCCCCTTCTCAGCCCCATAAAGGGCCCAGAGTCTTGGATCCCGCTGGATGTCAGGGTCAGACAAAATTTGGAGTTAGGAGGGAGGCAAGGAAAGAGAGGCGGGAGGTGGGCCATGAGAAAGCCTTTTTGAGACGGAGTTTCGCTCTTATTGCCCAGGCTGGAGTGCAATGGCACCATCTCGGCTCACTGCAACCTCCAACTCCCGGGTTCAAGCAATTCTCCTGCCTCAGCCTTCTGAGTAGCTGGGATTACAGGCATGCACCACCATCCCTGGCTAATTTTTGTATTTTTAGTAGAGACGGGGTTTCTCCATGTTGATCAGGCTGGTCTCAAACCCCCGACCTCAGGTGATCCGCCCACCTCGGCCTCCCAAAGTGTTGGGATTACAGGCATGAGCCACCGCGCCCAGCCGAGAAAGTCTCGTCTTAAAGTGAGCAGTGATGATCAAATAAAAGTCCAATATATGCTATGTACCAAGTGAGGAAGCTCTACGTGGAAACAAGAGGAATCTTCCGGGAGTGACCCCTTCTCTCCTGGGTGGGGACAAGACAACAAATGAGCTTTTGTCCTCCAGATAAGGCAGTTTTGCTAGGAAGAGGATGAGCGAGCAGGCCAGCCTTTTGTGTAGCCTTTTGTTTCTAGCAGGCCCTACCTCTAGGCTTACAGAGCTCCATGGGCTGGACTGTGGGTCTGCGGCCCTGCTCATTCAGAGCCTGCCAGCAAGAGAGCCAGCTCCCAGTGCCTCAGCACACACACACACATGCACGCCCACACACATACACATGCATGCATACACACACATGCACACGTAGGCATGCACACCATCGTGACAGGCAGGCTGGCCCAGCTGCCAATCAATCTTCCTTGCTGATTTCCCAACTGGAAGCAGTAGGGCTGGTGTGTAAATCATTCAGAGCCCTCTCTCAGCTCTGCCAGGACATGGAGCTCTTTTTAATTAAGAAGAATGGAGGATGCCGCTGACTTTGGAAATGGCAATATTAACTTACTAATGGGCATTTAAAGAGCCGCGTCTGAGTGGTCTGCTGCAGCCTTCCCCAGCCTATAGCCTCTTCTCCTCTGCAGAGCTGCCTCCATAAAGGCTCTGCTGTCCTCCTCATGAGAAGGGGTGAAGATTAGGCCCCCTAAGGGCCCCAGCCTGATGACCTGGGACAAATGGGTGCATTTTCACTTTTAGAGAAAGAGCCAGGTCAGGATGACCTGAGCCCTTGCGTCCTCTGCAACCCTTGCATACTCTCCTGGAAGCAGGCACCCCAGAAAGGTCAGAACCCAACAGGAAGCATGATAAGGCATCCAGGTGGGTGCCCAGCATCTACAGGGAGCCAGCCCATTTGCCACAGCTGCAGCTGTCACAAGGCACTCCCTTGTCCTGGGCTGATTGGAGAGAAAGGAGGGTGGTGGTAGCAAGAGAGAGTGGCCAGGGGAAGCCCTGATAAAGTCCTCACTGGTGACCGGACCTGGGGTAGCTGGCAGCGCTTGTGAGAGCTGGTGGGGCCAGACCTCCGCGATTGTATCACCTGGCAGAATGTGAGGATGTTCGTTCTAGAATCTGCAGCTTTGTCACTATGGCTAAATGCTTCTTTCTCTAGGGCTTCCCAGTCTGTATAGCACCCCAGGAGTACAGAACACTACAGCTGGGAGGGACCCCAGCTGCTCTCTTCTTCACCTTCCTTCCTTCTAATTTGACAGGTACCACAATGGATATGACTTGCCCATAGTTGCACAGGCTGGTTACAACAAAGGCTGGAGGTCATAGCCTACATTGTAACACGATGTAGCAGAGGTCTTCTGACTGTCCTATGTCTTTCTAGTATGCACGGGGTGGCAATAGAGGAGGAGGGGGCTCCGTGGCCTCTCACCTCACCTCATGCTGGTGTTTCAAGTTTCTGACACTGCTGGTCAGGAAATTCTTCCTTGTTTATAACTCAAATCCTCAGGCTTTATTGTAAGCCCCATTTCCTCTCACGACTTCCTCAATAAGCACAGGGAAGTAGCTGAGGTCTTTGAGAAGCATCCCTCCCCGCACGCAGTAAACAGCAGAGGAGTGTGCGGTTTCCCAACCCTTTCTTCTCTACCTTGTGCAACTCCTGAGTCTGAAAACGAAGATGACCCCCTCCCTTCACCCATCATCCCATATCTGGGGTCCACTTTCCAATGTCCCAATTTTACCTAAGTAGGCAGGAAGGTGCTTACAGATGAACAGATGCATTCTTTAACGGATACCCAGTAAGCCTCTCTAGGTTCCAGGCACCAGCTAAGCACTGGAGCGGGAGGGAGCAGGGCGGATAGCTGAAGGAATGTGACTGATTCAACTCTCCAATCAAGGCTGCGTGGTCAGGAAGGGAACTTGAATAGCTAAGGCCATTCTGCAGGACTCCAGCCCTCCACCTGCAGGGCAGCAGTGCCACGTGATCACATACAGATCCTGGTTCTGACTGCTGGCAACTGTGTCATGCCATCTCCCATCAAGTCCACGTGAGCTCTAAATCCTTCCTCTGGGCTGATGTTGGGACTGGTGGGGAGGAGGCCCTAATGAGGGTTCTCTATGCTGGGGGAGGAACTACCCTTTCCTTGGTCTGCTGGCAGCCTCAGTCCTAATTGGATGAGTCAGCCTCACTCCCCACTCCCTGAATAAGGACCACGCTTCTGGTAAGGAATGAGAAGGTGATTAGCTAAAGGAAGGGCACAGCTGTTCTCCAGATTAGAATGCAATTTAGGTTGCAGCAGATGAGATTTCAGCTAGCTAGGAGAAAAGATATCCGGTCTAAGACACAGGCCCAGAAGTGATTGGCTACAGGAGGGTGTGGGCCCTGGTAAGGCTGCCTATCTTGTGAAACTGGCACCTGCTTTGGGGGACACACTACCCTGAAAGTCAGAGGTACAGAAACTTGCCATCGCAAAGGGAAGAAAGACACTAGTCTTTACGAGGTACCTACCACATGCCCAGGAACTATGCCTGGCACCTCCTTCTAGAAAGTAGATTTTCTTATTCCCTTTTTCACAGATGAGGACACTCAGATTCAAGGACGTAAGTGACTTGTGCATAGTCACACAGCTAGGAGGTGGCTGCACCAGGATTCAGATCCAGCCTGCCTGATGCTGACCACATGGTCTGTGGGGTGCTGCAGAAAGAAAACTGCATAAAGAAGGTGATCCTGGCCTCGGGGAGTTCCTGGTGTGCGCCTCCAGCCAGCGTGGTTCCCTGCAGAGGGCACTCCGGTACAGAGTATTTCTAGGGAGGGCTAAGGAGCAGTTAATCACTAAACAACTCCTCTTTCCTCCTATCCCCCCAAAATGTTCCCTACACTTGGAATTCCACCAGACCTTGAAACCCTTCCCACAGTTACTGCATCCATGAATCTGCCTGGTTTATTGGGAAGGAACTGTCCCCCACAACACCCCCAATTTCCCCTTAAGGTACCGCAGTTTGGTGAAGACAGGATCCTGCTGAATGCCTACCAGACAACAGAGACTGAGTAAAACTGTGCATTTCATTGTATGTAAATTAGACCTTAACAAATCCAAGACTTACTGAGCCTGCCAAGGTGGTGCATGCCTGTAATCCCTGCTACTCAGGAGGATGAGGCAAGAAGATGACTTGACCTCAGGAGTTCAAATCCAGCTTGGGCAATATCGCAAGACCCCATCTTTTTTAAAAAAACAAAACAAAAAACAAAACCCAAAATGTACTGAGTGACTTTTTCTGGGGCCGAGCATCCCCAAGTTTGATTGATGCATCAATATCTATAATAAAGACTCCACAGCACCAAAGGCCTAATCTTTAGAGGCTTTTATGACTTCCCCCCGGCCCCGCTAATTCCCCAACCTCCCACCCTACCTTGTGACCAAGGCAAAAAATCTAACACTTTTTTTTTTTTTTTAAGAGAGACAGGGTCTTGCTGTGTCACCCAAGCTGGAGTGCAGTGGGACAATCTTGGTTCACTGAAGCCTCTACTTCCTGGGCTCAAGTGATCCTCCCACCTCAGCCTCCCTAGTAGCTAGGATTACGTGCCACAAAGCTCGGATAACTTTTATTTTTTATAGAGACAGGGTCTCGCTATGTTTTTGAGGCTGATCTCGAACTCCTGGGGTCATATAGTCACATGCCTCAGCCTCACCAAGTGCTGGGATTACAGGCATGAGCCACCTCATCCAGCCTAAAAACTCAAACCCCTTTTAAGGCAAAAGAGAAACCCTGGCTCAATGTTATGCAAGATTTTAGAGCAAGGAGGATTTAGATTTGACATGAGGAAGAACTTCCTGACCAGCAAAATGGTTACACACTAGAATAGGGTGGGGAGGGATCAAAGGAGTCACTGGACACTCTCCCTCTGCTTGGCACTCCTTAAGGCCCCATCTTGGTGCACTCAGCCCAGGCAGTGGAAACCACAGGTGACTCAGGGAATCTTAAGTGGCAGTTGCTAGGTTACAAGCTTCCTCGATGTGCACTCAGTGTAAAGACTAAAGGATGTTACCTGGCGGAGAGGAAGAGAGATGGGGGAGATGGAGAGAAGCCAGGACTTCCAGAACAAGCAATTAGGTCATGGTCTGGAAGACATCCTGTTCTTAGTACTTTTCCAAGGGTCTGAGTCCCTAGATCCCACGGTCTGCATAGAAGATGGTGCCTGTAGGATATGAGCCTTAGTTTAGAATGGGGGCCTATTCTAAGGCTGGATTCCAGCACTTCCTTACCTACACTGCCTGGCACAAACAGTATGGGCAGCCGCTGAAATATCCTTGGGAGCCTAGGCTCCTTTCTTCACCACGGTGGAATAAAGACCAGAAGCCAAGTGGAGAGTAGACCTGCTTGGTTTCATTCATAAGGCACAATTCTTTCATTTGTGATTTAATTGTGATAAAGTGAAGGAGTACTGGATTTGGAATTCATACCTTGGACCCACCCTGAATGGCCTGCATGGTCCTAAGTAAGTCACTTCATCTCATTAAGGCTCAAATTCCTCATCTGTCAAAAGTGGATACCAATACCTACCTGGCAACCCCTCCCAGGGCTGTTTTAAGATTACGAGAAAATGGACATGCAAGGGCTTAGATGATCTCAACAGGTGACACAAATATAACATACAGCGTGGAACTCTGTCTGCTTATTAAGCTGCCCCAGCTGGGGTGGTGAGGGCTCATTTAAGAAGCCTGGCCTCACTGCTTTGGTAGAAGGCTCAGTGGGCAAAAGAGGCTGAGGATGGACTCCAACAAGCCCTTTTGAGGAAGGTCTATGGCTTTAAATCTTTCCGATCACCCATTCTGATTTTGTGAAGACAGTTCAAGCTGAGGTAAATGTCCGTTCCCTATTTCTCCAGGCAGTTAGAGACTCCTAGGACGAAAGGGAAATGTTCAGTGTTTCCGTGAAATTTCATTAATTCACACCCCATGCTTTTGGAATTTATGAGTTCTGATTGAATAGGGAAAACAGACACAGCCTTCCTCTGTGAAGGTTCTAGAGGTGTTTACTTTGTAAGCACAGAGAATTCAAACTAAAAAACGTGGAATTTTTAAGCCAAGAACTCAAAGTAGTAAAATGGGCCCATTGGATGGAGTGCAATGGTACAATCTCAGCTTGCTGAAACCTCTGCCTCCCGGGTTCAAGTGATTCTCCTGCCTCTGCCTCCTGAGTAGTTGGGATCACAGGTGTGCGTCACTGCACCCAGTTAATTTTGTATTTTTAGTAGAGATGAGATTTCACCATGTTGGCCAGGCTGGTCTCGAATTCCTGACCTCAGGTGATCCACCTGCCTCAGCAACCCAAAGTGCTAGGATTACAGGCATGAGCCACCAAACCCCACCTCGATTGTATAATTTTGAGGGTGGAAGGTTTGTTTTGGTTTTTTTTTTTTTTTTTTTTTTGAGACAGAGTCTTGCTCTGTCACCCAGGCTGGAGTGCAGTGGCGCAGTATTGGCTCACTGCAATCTCTGCTTCCCAGGTTCAGGTGAACCTCCTACCTCAGTCTCCCAAGTAGTTGGGACTACAGGCGCATGCCACCATGCCTGGCTAATTTTTTTGTATTCTTAGTAGAGATGGGGTTTCACCATGTTGGCCAGGCTGGTCTGAAACTCCTGACCTCAAGTGATCTGCTTGCCTGGGCCTCCCAAAGTGCCTGGATTACAAGTATGAGCTACCTCACCCGGCCGGAACTATTGTATCTTGACTGATCAATTTCAAAACCCTGGTTGATATATACTGTACTATATAGTTGATATATACTGTACTATAGTTTTGTAAGATGTTGCCATTGGGAGAAACTGGGTAAAGGGTATTTTTTCTTACAGCTGCATGTGAATCTAAAATTTTCTCAAAATTAAAACTGCAGTTTAAAAAATATATAGATATGGATCTATCAAAAAATATATAGATATAGATCTATCTATCTATCTATCTATCTGTATAAGAAACTGAGACTTAGAGTAGTTAAACAAGTTTCAGAGGCAAGATTCAAACCCAGGTCTCCAGCCTCCCAAGCCTGGGTCTTTCAAGACTTGGCTACATTTGAGAGAACCAGGTAGGAGGAAGATCCCATCGGCCTTGCAGTCCACCAGACCAGGTGGTTCTCTGGCCTCATGGGCACCTTTGTTACTGGGGGCTACTGTCCTGTAAAGGGTATTACAGGGTGGCTTGCAAGGATTGTTTGTCAAGCTCTGTGGGTTGGTGCCGGGGACGGAGATTTGATCATCAGGTTTCCCCTTCCTAAAGCTTGTGAACGGTGATGGTGGCGGTGGTGGGTTGTGCATGTGTGTGGCAGATGGAAAAACTGCCTGTGTGTGTTTGTCTATGTTGGTGTCTCTGGCTGTGTCCACATGTCTGTCTGTGCATCGTTGGTCAGTGTCTCTGTGGATGTGTCTATTTCGGGGGGGAGGGTGATGTGTAAGTTACGCATCTATGTGCAAGTGGGTGTATATGTTATATTTGAAAGTACCTGTGCCAGGTCTGCGTGCATCGCACCCACATAAGTTGTTTCCATGAGGTTAAACTATATGATAATACCTCCCCCCAAGCAAAGCTGGCTATTGAGTCAGCCTGTCACGAACTGCGTCTGTGTACTGTAGATAAACTGGATAATTGGACTCTCTGCCTCTTCATCCAAAACAAACACAAAAGCCCGCCCCCACACCGGAGGGAGTCTGTGCCCGTCATCTGGGTGCTTGGTTCTAGTGCCCTGCTTTCCTTGACCCTGTAGACAAGGTGAGCGCTTCCCCGGGGGCCCGGGCGGCGGGGCTTCTGTAAAGAGGTCACAGCACGCTGTGTCCCGGGACGCACGCGGATTCCTGCACAGGTGTGGTGGCTGCGGATGGGGACCGAGCGGAGCGGGCTCACCGGCTTCCTCCCCGGCGGCGGCTCCGCTTCTCCTTCCTGCTGTTCACTTCATCTCCTCATCTGCATGTGTGACAGCGGCGCGCGGACTGGGGAAGGACAGAGCGCCCTCTCCCCGGCTCCCGTGCAGCCGGGCGGGGGCTCCGGGCTCCCCGGTGATGCGTCGTCTGCGCCTCGCCGCCGCGCTCCCGGGGCCTGGCAGCGTAAGTGATGCGGGGGCGGGGGCGCCGAGACTGCGGGGAGGGGGCGCGGGGGAAGAGAGGCGTAGACGCCGAGAGACGCTAACTCCTTCCTCCGCCCGGGGACTGCCCGGCGCCTGGAACCCCTGAAAGCCCCGGCCCGTGGCGCGCTCCGGCAGTGTCCGAGCAGCGGGTGGGGAGGGGGCGGGGACCAATCGGTGCAGGGCGTGGTGCCGCCGCCGGGGGGCGCCCTCCGCCGCCGCGTCTTCCCGGTGAAGTTGACCAGGGGCTGCCGAGCCCGCCTGGTGCCTGCTGGAGGGCGCGTGGCCCCGGCTGCCCTTGATTCGCCGCGTTCCTCCCGCAGGGCCAGGCGTGGACACCGCCGGACCGCTGAGACTCGGAGCACAGTGAAGTACTGGCCGGCGTCTGGCTGGGGCTGGCGCTCGAGAGCCCGATGGAGGTGGCCAGAGGGGCCGTGGGAGCCGGCGCCGAGTAGCCGGTGGACCCCCGCGCTCGCACCTCTCCCGGCGCCCGGGCGCTCCCCGAGGCTGCCATGGAGGTGCCTAACGTCAAGGACTTCCAGTGGAAGCGCCTGGCGCCACTGCCCAGCCGCCGGGTCTACTGCTCCCTGCTGGAGACCGGGGGCCAGGTCTATGCCATCGGGGGATGTGACGACAACGGCGTCCCCATGGACTGCTTCGAGGTCTACTCCCCCGAGGCCGACCAGTGGACCGCCTTGCCCCCGCTGCCCACAGCCCGGGCGGGGGTGGCCGTCACCGCCCTGGGGAAGCGGATCATGGTGATTGGGGGCGTGGGCACCAATCAGTTGCCCCTGAAGGTCGTGGAGATGTACAACATCGATGAGGGCAAGTGGAAGAAGAGGAGCATGCTGCGTGAGGCCGCCATGGGCATTTCTGTCACGGCCAAAGGCAAGTGGGGCCAGGGCTGAGGGCGGCCAGAGAGAAGGAAGTGGGGGGCCACGAGGGAAACACGCCTTTGCTGTGGGCTGTGGAGTTTAGTGCCATGTTTCTGCAGACCGCATGCGTTCAGCAGAATGCCTGCACCTCCCGCCGCCACACCCCAGCCCCTGAAACCTGCCTTGCAGGTGCCACCACCCCCAGACGCCTATTTGGGGTCCTGACAATGCTCACTCCATCCTTGTAGCGTCACCAGGCCCCACTGAGAGGGCTTTGGGATCTGATTCCAGGGGCCTCTTCCACCTTCAACCTCCCCCTCTGCCTCCCAGTCTCAGAGATGCTTAATGGAGACCAGAATGTTCTTGGGGGTTGTGCTCCTGAAACGTCTTGCCCATTTCACTAAGTCCTCAGCGCATGCATGTCCTCACTACATGGTTTTGTGATTCCCATTTTCCTTTCTCAAAGCACCTCATTTCATTCTTTTCACGCCTAGTACAGCCCAGAACCTAGAACTCTGAAAGCTCTTTTGCTAAAACACAAAGGGTTTTGTGGGAGATGGTTCAATGGGAATGAGGAGACACCAAGGTCAGACACACCTGAGCAGCAGAGGCTTGCAGTGGGGTGCAACCTTCCCTCCCTCTCCTTTTCCTCCCTCCCTCTCCTTTTCCTCCCTCCCTCTTCTGCTAAACCATACTAGCTGCATGTCAAATCTACTGTAGATTGGGAACCAGTATTTCTTGAGCACCTGCTCTGTCCCTGGCACAGTGCCAGGCTCAAGGAAGGAAGGAAAGAGGCAGAAGATCTGTTCCCTGCCTTCAGGAGTCTGGATCTGACCAATGAAGGTGACCAGAGAGAAACTCCTGTGCAGAATCCCGCATGGCAGCACAGCCAGTGGGGCTTCTGTGACCTCCCAGTAAGAAGGATGGAAGGCCTGGAGGCCTACAGAGAGCAAGGGAGGGAAAAAGTACATCTACATCCCAGGCCTCGATAAGTGGTCTTGAAAGATTAAGAACTAACGTTCATTGAATCCTTACCATTGGTGCTTTGCATACATTAACCCCTTTGATTCTCACAACCTATCCAATGAGGTAAGTGCTGGTATTACTCTGATTTTAGAGAGAAGCAGTGTAAGGCCCAAAGAGTTAGTTAAACCACTGGTCTGAGGTGACACAGATAGTGATGATTGAATCTGTGCTCTTACTATGGCACTGAATGAGTTCGAGAGTTAGTTTAATAAGCATTTACATGCCTGTGTGCCAGGCATTGTGCCAGATGCTGGGGCTATAGATTTAACAGATTCTCAAGGGCCTACAATCTATTGAAAGAAACAAAGATTATTCAGTAACGTGGCAATTAGGGTGATGGAATAGGGTGACAGAAGTGCCATCATTCAGGAGGCACTGAGCCGGTGCTGTCGACCCAGCCTTGTAGTTCAGGGACACCCAGATGGTTCTGAAACGATGAGTAAGAATTGGGCACAAAAATAGTAGTGAGGAGTGGATGGGAGGATTTCCAGGAGGAGGTGTTTCAAGTAACACAGGATGGGATGGGTGGAGCTTGTGCAAGGTGAATTCCTCATTAGCAGGCACCATCTTCCAGCCTCAGGCTAGGGTTGGCATTTTTTTTTCCAGTAAGATTGGAAAGTAGGAGGAAATAGTACTCATCCCTACAATCACCTTAAGAATAAAGGCCTCCTGGAGCCAGAAGCAGTGAGGACTGGCTGCTGGCAGACAGAATCCCAGGCAGGGGTGGCTCCCTGAGAAAGAGAGGCTCAGGAGGTCCTGGGGTGAGAACCAGGGAAACACAGATGACTTGCCCATCCTCTCTGGTGTAGTGAAGTCCTTTGAAAGACCACCCACAGTCATGAGTAGTAGAGAATGAGAGGAGACTCACTTCTCAAAGTACCCCAGCTCACTTCCTAGGCACGGTTTCTTAAAGGGGCCAGCACTCTCTCCAAAGCTTCACCCTCATTCGCCCCTAGCCCTATCTCATTTAGTCGAAGTGACTCCTGGATCCCACAAGTCTCCCAATGTGTGAAGGAAGATGGTATTCCCTCATGGGGCTGGCAGACACAGAGAGACCAGCAGCAGTCCAGTGTCCCATAGGCCAGTGACAGCATGACTCATCTTATTTCTAAAGGCCCCTGCCATATCTAAAAAATTCCAGTTTGTGAATGCCTGGGGAAAGGGCATCAGAAGAATATCTCTACTCGTTGAGGCCAGGCGTGGTGGCTCATGCCTGTAATCTCCACACTTTGGGAGGCCAAGGTGGGCGGATCACCTGAGGTAAGGAGTTCGAGACCAGCCTGGCCAACACGGTGAAACCCATCTCTACTAAAAATACAAAAAAAAGTAACCAGGTGTGGTGGCAGGCATCTGTAATCCCAGCTACTCTGGAGGCTGAGGCAGGAGAATCGCTTGAACTTGAGAGGCAGAGGTTGCAGTGAGCTGAGATCATGCCATTGCACTCCAGCCTGGGTGACAAGACAAGACTCTCTCTCAAAAAAAAAGAATACCTGTCCTCTTTGGCTTCCCCTCTGGCTGCCCAGGGAGGAGGACAGTGAAGGGGACAAGACCTGCAAAGGGTTTTCCAGGCCTAGACTTCATACAGTGTTTCAGGCTTAGCCAAAGGGCTGGACACTAAGGAAGACTAAGGCATGTAGTCATTCCATTGCTTCAAAACACCCAGGCAGCTGGGCGCAGTGGTTCACACCTGCAATCCCAGCACTTTGGAAGGTTGAGGCAAGAGGATTGCTTGAGCCCCAGAGTTCGAGGCCAGCCTAGGCAACATGGCAAAACCCTGTCTCTACAAAAAATACAAAAATTAGCCGGGTATGGTGGCATGGACCTGTAGTACATGCCACCATAGCTACTTGGGAGGCTGAGGTGGGAAGATCTCTTGAGCCCAGGAGGTCAAGGTTGCAGTGAACCGTAATTATGGATTATGCCACACTCCAGCTTGGATGACAGAATGAGATCATATCTAAATTAAAAAACAAACAAACAAAAACAGGCTCTCAGGCTCAGCTGTAGCAGGGACTTCTTTGAATGGTGCTATCAACCACACTGATACAAATATGACTCACTCTGGCTGAGCAGTGGTTGAAAGCTTGGCCTGGCCATGGGAGGCAATGGATGCTGGTGGGCCCGTCTTGATGTACCTGTGAGCTAAGCCAGGGGCATGTATGGCCTTTCTTCTTAGATTACCGAGTATATGCAGCAGGCGGGATGGGCCTGGACCTACGTCCACACAGCCACCTCCAACACTATGACATGCTCAAGGACATGTGGGTGTCGCTAGCACCCATGCCCACCCCGAGATATGCTGCCACCTCCTTCCTCCGAGGCTCCAAGATCTACGTGCTGGGTAAGGATGGGTTACTGTTCTATACCTGCCCTCCTTCCTTCCCTTGGCTCAGTTCCCATGGGAAGCAGTGCCTGTGTGCTGAGCATCTCATTGGTACTGGGGATAATCACACTGCCCAGCCCACCGGGAGCTTCCTGTATGAATAACTGTCAAAAGGGGAAACCTTTTCGCTGTCCCTGTCCTCAGGGACAACCCTTCTGCCCAACCTCTATCCTGCTCTGGCCCCCAGGGGGACGACAGTCCAAGTACGCAGTCAACGCTTTCGAGGTCTTTGACATCGAGACTCGCTCCTGGACCAAGTTTCCCAACATTCCCTGTAAGCGGGCCTTCTCCAGCTTTGTGACCCTGGACAGCCACTTGTACAGCCTGGGAGGCCTGCGGCAAGGTCGCCTCTACCGGCAGCCCAAGTTCCTGCGGACGATGGACGTATTTGACATGGAACAGGGTGAGCTGGTCACCTTCCCCAGGAAGCTCTGGCTGCCCACTGCCCTTCTGGCTGGCTCCCCATCCCTTACACCCATTCCAGCCATCTTCCAGGGCCGTTTACCCAGCTGAGCAAGCTTCTCGGAAGTCTCAGCACCCCTCTCCACTCAGGGCTACTCTTGGAATCAAATTCCTTCATTGCTATAGTTCCCCTTTTTGCTTGGTTGATTTTTTTCAAAGCCCCTTTTCTACCTATATTGTCTTTTCTTACAATATTCACACAGGACCAGGTCAGAGAGGGATTTTTCTTACTTTTTACTGATGGAGAAACAGAAGGATCCTGACTCCTACCCTCACTGCCTCTATTAGCCTCCTAAGCAAAAGTCAAGGTGATTCATTGTAGGGGATGATGATGCCTTACAGAGCAGCAAGCATGGGAGAGGGGGAAGCCGCAGAGAATTTCAAACAGCAGGAGGAACTGTGTACTCCCCAAGCATAAAGGATAAATAGAGTGAAGACACTGCCCAGGGTGAAAGCTATTTGGGCCACAATCTGTATTTGGTGGGAGTGGTCTGTATCTCATTCTCTCTATATAACCCACCATTATCCATGGCCTATAGGGGGATGGCTGAAGATGGAACGATCGTTCTTCCTCAAGAAGCGGCGGGCAGACTTTGTGGCTGGCTCTCTGAGTGGACGGGTCATAGTGGCTGGGGGACTTGGTAAGGATGGCACTTTCAGGCTGGAATTTATTGTGGTTCTGGTGCTCGGTGGATCCTTGGCACTTTGCATATGCAGGAAAGGGTACTGGCTCCTTGCAGACCACCTGCCTACCACTTTACTCCAAAAAATTCAAAGCACTCCCTTTCTTCCAGCCTGGATATTACCTATCCACTATGGGCCCCAGGTGTGGCCTTTCTGTCCTCCTACACGGGGGAAACTGTGACGCAGAGAGAATAAGGGACACCCATAGCCGTGCAGCACAGGCTTGCTGAGCACAGATCCCTAAATGGGCATGACTGGAGACAAAATGTGGAGGGGATTAGCCTTGGTCTTCCTCTGACCAATCTCTTCTCCTTGGATACCCAGCCCAATCATGGAACAGGAAAGCAATCTGATTAAATAAGTTCAACAGATGAATCTTGGATTTGATATATTAACTCTGCCAGAGATTACTGGTATTTTGAAGGAGGGACTCTAAAGTGAGAAGTCCCTCATCATCAAGGAAGAGAGGTCCAGGCAGCAGGGCTTCCAGGTACCCGAAGTCTACTTAGTGTGGACAAACTCCCACTTTACTCATGCATGAAGGAACTGTGTGAGCTAGGCCATGTCGGTAGCTTTTTTAAGAAAGGGCAGCAGTGAGTCAGTAGTGTGCTAGAAAGCTCTGGTGAAAAGCAATGGGTAGGGAAAGAAAGCTTACTCTTAAAGAGACAGAAAGGAAGAAGGTAGGAGGGACAAAGTGGCTGCTTGACAAAAGCCACTGGCTTAGTAAAGGGAGTAATCCTGTAGCCAAGGAAGTTGCCCTTGCTTGGCTTCTGCTTGTGGGTGCCCAAGGGAGGAAGATGGGGTGACTGTGGGGCGTGGATTGGCGGTTGGACTCCTTTGTAAGGTCTGATTCCCTTGACACTTTCAGGGAATCAACCCACTGTCTTGGAGACGGCGGAAGCATTCCACCCAGGGAAGAACAAATGGGAGATCCTCCCTGCCATGCCCACACCCCGCTGTGCCTGCTCCAGCATAGTCGTCAAGAACTGCCTCCTCGCCGTGGGAGGTGTCAACCAGGGTCTGAGTGACGCAGTGGAGGCCCTGTGTGTCTCTGACTCCTAGCTGTCTCTGGGTCCAGTACCTTTGTGCTGGACCATATCACTTCACTCTTGACATGAGGAATGATCTTGTCCAAGCAGTCAGGGCTGCTTCCCAGAATGTCAGCTCCTGTTAGCAGCCAATGGAGTCTGGCCTTGGGGCTCTAAGTGACCTCTCTATAGCTCCAAATCCTACCAATCTCAGAAAACTGTAAGAGGCACAGATGACTCAACCAGCTGCAGAGCTGACTCTGAAGAGAGTCTCCACTTACTGCACAGGCACAGAAGGGCACAGGAATATTTCCTACCTCTCCCTCCTGTGAGTCCCACCTCCCCCCACCCCCATCTCCAGGAGGCAGGTAGAGCAGTTCTGACAGAGAGGATAAACTGCTGTTGCTGTCTTTCCCCAGCTCTAAACTAGTTTTAAGGTTGCTTAGGATGAAAAATGGAGAATGATTGGGGGTTCCAAACCCCTTTCTCCTCCCTTGGTTTATATCTCTTCACCATTTGGTGGTCAACTGTGGGCCTACCCTGGACCTCATCTACTCAGCGAGAATTGGACATGAAGCTAGAGGCAGCTGCCTTGGAAGGGAAGTCAGGCTCACTTGGACAGCCCAGGCCATGGCAGGAAGAATCCCTTCCTCTTGGGGTCCTTGCTGGGCATGTGATGGTGGAGAAGGAGCAGTCTCCCAGCCATGGGTCTGCTCCCCACATCTCTCCTAATTCCACTTCACCTTCTTCCACCCCCTCCCCACCAGAGGCCTAGCCCTTTTGTCACCGAAGGCCCCCAGAGGGTTTCTGTGTGAAACCTTCTCATTTACACTGTGGCATCAAAATCCACAAAAGATGGATTAATTGCACTCTGGTTAATAGCAGCAGCACAATGATTAAAATCTATATTCCTAACTTCTCTAGCACCCTGGTGTGGGGGTGGGGCAGAAGGGTGTCTTGAGGGGCAGGAAGGACCCCATAAAACAATCCCTCCGGCATTCTCAGGCTAAGGAGGGCCCCCAGTGACCACCTGTTCTTGGCTGTCCCCTCTGAAGAGCTCTGCCTTCTCACAGCCACCACCAGTTACCCCACTCCCAGGAAAATAGCACATATTCTTCTTCTCCTGCCTTGAGACTGCATGTTAATCTTCCATTCAGAACTCATCAGCAGCTCAGTCCTTCTTATGTCTAGTCTCAGTTCATTCAGCCAAAGCTCATTTTTGTCCTATCCAAAGTAGAAAGGGTTCTTTTAAAAAACTCGAAGAATGTGCCTCCTCTTAGCATCTGTTTCTGACTCTCAGTTATTTTTAAAATAAATGATGAATAAAATGCCTGCCCTGAAGGGTTCTGGAGGAGTCAGGTATCACTCATCAGGTGATAGTGTAATTCATTCCTCCAGGAGGCAGGAACAGAGGAGGATCACCTCTCTGGATCTGAGGGGTCTAGGGAGCCTCCTGGAGGGAGGGAGTGTGACACCTTCAGTTCAATCTTCAAGGACAAGTGGAACCTGGGTCTTTACAGGATACGGATTTTTTCCCGTCCCTTTCTCTTGGTACTTGGACTTTTTCCTTACTTCTGTCCAAGAAGGGCACTGCCACCTGCTGGCCCAGCATTTCCCTTCACCTCCCCGGGCTGGGAGGCCTCCGGTAGCCGCTGCTGCCCCCTAGTGGGGAGACTGCAGAGAGGCCTCCCCTGCTGTTTCTGGATCCCTATGAGTTGAGCCCCTGAAGTAATTGATAGAAACAGGAGCTGGAGGAGCTGCAGATACTATAAGGGATGATGGAACTGTGCGTTAGGGGATGCTCTTCCAAAGGCATCCTGTCTCCTCAATCCCCTACCCAAGAAAGGTGTTTAGCAACAGGGGTGCCTCCACCCCTTCCAAGAGAAACCCAAGCCTTATGGGAGGGGGCATTTCCAGGCACACAAAGTGGTCCCATATGCATGGATACGGCTGAACTTTTTTTTGAGGCAGGATCTTGCTCTATTGTCCAGGCTGGAGTGCAGTGGCGCGACCAGGGTTCACTGCACCCTCCAGCTGGGCTCAAGCAATCCTCCCACCCCAGCCTCCCAAGTAACTGGCCCTAGACTCAAGTGATCCTCCTGCCTTGGCCTCCCAAAGTGCTAGATTACAACCCTCAGCCACCATTCCCAGACAGTGAACCATTTTTAAATGGTCAGACAGAACCTTGGGAGTACAGAGAGCTCTAAAAGGTTGAATTAGCCGCTGGAATCTGTGAGGGTAACTCAGGGCTGGAGCTGGTATCTGCTAAGGACTCACCCCTTGGAAGTCCATTCTGGAAAGACTTTAGGGGTGCCTCACTGAGGAATGAGGGAAATACTGAATGTCTGTTAAGCCATGTGATCCTGTACCTCATGGTGCTACAGGGGCAGCACAGGATCTGGGGTAAGATGGCCTGGCCCAGGCCTCGCTCCCCCACCCCCATAGGCTTTCCCGTTCCCTTTCCACCGTGGGAAGGCTCCTCACCTTTCCTGTCTTCATTTCCCAATATACACAACAGCAATCATAATGCTGTCTCACAGGTGGTGAGGCACTTCCTTCAATCCTCAGATCAACTCCATAAGGTAGGTAGTATCCTCCCATTTTACAGGTAAGAAAACTGGGACTCTAGGGTCACAAGCTCGTAAGTGACTGAACCAGGTCTGATTCCAAAACTTGTGACCACAGCACTGCATAGCCTCACATGAAATAGCACAGGAAAGGAAAGAAAATCAACTGTGCTATACTATGTAGGAAGTTGAAAATGTCTCAAAATCTAGAAGGATGGAGACTGTTTCTTAAGGAATGAGTGTGAGTATTAGCAAGGAATGGGTGAGAGGGGCTTCCTAATGTGAAATGGGCATAGATTATTCCTAAATGTATACCCCCAGGAAAGTTTCCTTCTAACTTTTTCATTCCATTATTTAACATTTAACACCTATTCTGTGCCTGGCATGGTGCTGGATTCCTGCCCTAGAGCAGTTACAGTCTTGGGAGGAAGACAGGGGACCATGGCTGCCGTTGCTGTTTGATCAGTGTCAGCCTTTGCTATTGCAACTCAGAGGCACCCCACTCACGGTGGTTGCAGATAGCTGAGATGAATTGAAGAGTTCAGTGCAGGTTTCCAGGAAATAAATCTCAAACTGCACTTTGAAAGAAGAGGGAGGCCAGATGCGGGGGCTCACGCATGTAATCCCAGCACTTTGGGAGGCCAAGGCGGGCGGATCACCTGAGGTCGGGAGTTTGAGACCAACCTGACCAACATGGAGAAACCCTATCTCTACTAAAAATACAAAATTAGCCAGGCCTGGTGGTGCATGCCTGTAATCCCAGCTACTTGGGAGGCTGAGGCAGGAGAATCACTTAAACCCGAGAAGTGGAGATTGCAGTGAGCTGAGATTGCGCCATTGCACTCCAGCCTGGGCAACAAGAAACTCCGTCTCAAAAAAAAAAAAAAAAAGAAAGAAAAAGAAAGAAAGAAAGAAAGAAAGAAAGAAAGAAAGAAAGAAAGAAAGAAAGAAAGAAAGAAAAAGAAAAGAAAAGAAAGAAAAGAAAGAAAAAAGAAAGAAGAGGAAGACCAGCCAGGCAGAGGAGGATGAGCACTGGCTTTGCAGCAAGAAAGATGGCTTCAAATCATGATTGTCATGTACTAATTGATCTTGGGTACATTACATAACCTCTCTGAGTCCCAGTTTTCTTATTTGTAAAATGTGCAAAATAAGGCCTCACTTATGAGGCTAAGAGCTACCTGCTATATGTAAAGTGATGTATGTGTGTTCAGTGAGTAGCTGCATTATTATTTCACTGTTGTTGAAGGAGAGGTAGAGGTGTTCTCAAGCCCACTGAGGGAAAGGGTTTGGCTTATTTGGGGGAAAACATGTAGTGGAGAATGTAGAGGGGGGATGTGGGAAGATGGGGCTCAAAATGCAGTCAGGCAGACCAAGAAAGGCCTTACTACATGCCTTGTTAAGGAGTCTGGAGTTTATGCATGTGGGAAGTTAGAAGTAAATTAAGAGTTTTAAGTATAAGAGCAGTGTGATCAGAACTGTACCTCTCTAGCATGGGATATTCCAAGTTCTTTTCTAAGGAATAGAAAGTAAGTGAAATCACTAAGGCATCATCTAAGATCAGAAGGAACGGCTGGGCATGGTTGCTCACGCTTGTAATACTAGCACTTTGGGAGGCCAAGGCAGGTGGATCACCTGAGGTCAGGAGTTCGAGACCAGCCTGGCCAACCTCGTCTGGTGAAACCTTGTCTCTACTAAAAAATACAAAAAAAAATTAGCCAGGCATGGTAGCCGGCGTCTGTAGTCCCAGCTACTCAGGAGGCTGAGGCAGTAGAATCACTTGAACCTGGGAAGCAGAGGTTGCAGTGAGCTGAGATCGTGCCCCTGCACTCCAGCCTGGGTGACAAGAGTGAAACTCCATCTTAAAAAAAAAAAAAAAATCAGAAGGAACCCCAGCTGCGGTTGGAGTCCTAGGACAATAGGCAGACCAAGCTTTTTAGGCCTTGTCTTGCGGAAGGCTTATCTACTGGGCAATCAGAGAGGGCCAGGAGGCTGCAGAACTGCAGGAGAGTGGACTAGTCCACGCCCTCCATCACTTCCCTTTCCCCAGGATTGTTTTCTAACAATCTCTTGCATTTGCACTGGACTTTATGACTTGCAAAGCTCCTGCATGGGAGGTAGGGTACAGTTAGCCTTTTCCAATCCCCATTTTACAGAAGAAGAAACTGAGAACTGGGAACCGTGTGACTAACCTAGGTGGCACAGCTAATAAGTGATAGGAATGAAAATCTAACCCAGCTCGGTGTACAGCGTCCCTCTCCCCGTACCTGCTGCTGTCTCTAAGCTCTATGGTAAGGGGAATAGCAAGGGAGGTCAGTGTATCCATCCATGCCGCCATGTGACCTACAGACCATGCCCAAAGCTTTGAGCCAAAGGCCTCCAGCTTGAGAAAGAACTCAAGTTGTAGTTTGAGTGAGATCAAACATGAGTGAGGGCAGGAGCTTCATGTCAGGATAAAACACCTGCAGAAGTACAACACAAGGCAGGATCCAGGCAAGCACTGACGAGGAGGGCACACAGAAGGACCCAGGCAAGCTGGGCAGATCAAAATGACAATATGTATTAGTTCCCTAGGGCTGCTCTAACAAAAACACCACAATTAGGTGACTTAAAACAGAAATGGATTGTGTCACAATTCTGGAGGCTAGAAGTCTCAAGCCAAGATGTCAGAAGAGCTGTGTTCTCTTGGAAGGCTCTCAGGGTGGGGGTGGGGAGGGCAGGATTCTTCTGTGCTTCCTCCTAGCTCCTGGTGTTTGCTGGTTATCTTTGGTGTTGCTTGGCTTATGGCAGCATAACTCCAATCTCTGCCTCCATCTTCACATGACCTTATAAGGACAACAGTCATTGGATTAAGGCCTGTCCTAACCCAGTATGACCTCATTTGAACTCGACTATGTCTGCAAAGACCCTGTTTCCAAATAAAGTCATATTCACAGGTACTAGGGGTTAAAACTTCAATATATCTTTTGGGGGGTGTCATTCAACTCAAAACTCAACGTAATGGATCGATGAGCAATACGGGAAAAGCAAGAGCCCCCTAGGGACTGAGCACCTCTGGGAAGGCTGCCTACAGGAGCCCACTGTTGTAAGTGAGCCTGCAGGGAAGGGAGAGCTGAGGTGCCAAGCACACTGAGCAAAGGGGCCTTTTGGGGAGTGGTGTGAAAAGACTTCAGAAGGCACGTTGGAGTCTGTGCAAACCTTGAGTTGGGGAGTTAATGCGTCAAGAGGAAGGGTTTGGGGCAGGTCAGCCTAAGTGTGATGGAGCTGTTCTGGCTGTTCCTCTCAGACCTCACCGCTCTCTACCCTCAGGGCAAGTGGTGACAGAGGAGGGAGAGACAATCCCTGGGGGAAGGGGAAGGGCCAGTTTGCTGCAAAATGTCTTTAGAGTTTGGTGTTCCCCGGGGTATGATCCTTTTTATTTTAATGGTTTAATTGTGGGCTGTTTCCCAAATATTTCCAGTTCATTTTGAGCTCCCCAGGCAGGTACTTGGCTCAAAGAAGGGGGAGAAGCCCTGTTCCTGACTCCACAAAGCAGAGCACCAAGAACCCACCATCGCAGCACAGAGGGCAAAGTGTACTTCTTTCCAAGAGTGAGCTCTTTGCGGATCCTGTGCAGCTGCTATTTCATACCAGATGAGCTTCCTGCAACTCCAGCCAGCACACTCTGCACCTGCCTGCCCCAACACACACACACACACACACACACACACACACACACACATTCTCCACACTCTCCCCCTTCTTTCTTACTCTCATGCCTGCACATTCACTCATGTCACACACATGCTCTCACACATCCCACAAATACACTCACACACACTTATCCCACAAACCACCCACTCTTACACACTCACCTTATGTAAACACTCACATATTTACATTCACAGGATGATTCATGCTCACACACACACCTCACGTTCATGCTTCACACTCACCTTGTACTCTTACCCCTCAAATCCACACATGCCTTACACACTTATCCTCATTTGTAAACCTCAGATAACACACCTTACACTCTTACACGTTCATATACACATCCATATGCCCTTCCACACACATGTTCATGCACATACTTTTGTTCTTACACTCACACACTCACATTCCCAGACTCACATTCTGAGCAGGCATCCATGCTCGGAGTCCTTTAATTTGGGGGTGAGTGGCTGCAATGTTACCCAGGCCTCACCCCTCCCTCCAGAACCCCAAACTGCAGTTTGCCATCGTGGCTAGGGAAATCTTTTGCACCCTTCTAAAGATGGTGAGGTGTTTTACAGGTAAGGAAATGGAGACCCAAGAAGTCCTGTGACTTCCACAAGAGCTCCTGAGCTCCATGAAGCAGGGAACCCGGTCTTCCTCACTTACCCTCACATGCTTAGCTTCCTGAGAAGCTTCCCAAGAACCAGCACTTGATATACCTGTGTTGAGTAAATGACTGGATGGCTCCCTGAGGGGAAGAACTGGGAAAGATCCTAGTGAGGAAGTCCCAGTTTCTAATTTAGCCAAACTGGACTCTCCTGGCTCTTGAGACAGTTTCTTTTTTTCATGCATAATCCCTCAGCCACTGCCCCGCTCCACAAAGGAAACAGATGACTAGGAGGGTCCATGGGATGAGAGCTGGAGGCCAGAGACTCATCTGAACACTTGGTGCCTGAAGTGACATTTTGGAGTTGATGGGTTTCCAGTGGTTGGGGAGAAATCTATCCTCCTCCCTTTAGCGTGCCTGCAGCATGGACAGTGGGACAAGAAGGAGCTTCAGGCTGCCAGCTGCTGGCCTTCTGCTCTGCTTGGTTTCTCACTGGGCTGTCGGGGCTCTTCCCCTGCTCAGCCTTGGAAGGGAGCATATGGCTGTGCCAGCAGGGCTGGGAACCCCCATGGCCCCATGCACTGTCTTACGGTGGCCCATCCTGCCTTCCTTACCTGGAGGATGACACAGGACTTTGGGGCACTCTGCCTGCCATTCAACAGACAATGGGCCTTAGTCCTAATCACAGCCTAGCAATTCATAGTCTCAACACCAAACATTTGTAAGGGAATAGTAATTTACAAATCCCTTTCCCAGGCTCCCCTGTTCCAGATCTGATGGGCCCATCTGTAGAAAGAGACTGGACTGGAGCTTCCCTTCCAACTTCATCTTACTCCACCCCAAACCTTCGCTCCCAGTGCCTCGGGGCAGCCAGTTCAACCCTGGGTGGCAGGTGACCTCGTTATCTTCACTCCTCTCTCCCTCACACAGCCACTAGCTTAGTCCAGACCGTCACCATCCCTTGTGAGGACAGTTTCAGTAGCCTCCCAACTCCATCCCCTACCTTCAGGCTCCCCACCAGACCCCCTCCACATGGCTGCTAGACTCCTCTGCTCTTGTCTACAGATCTGACCATATCCTTGTGGAGCGTAAGCAGCCTCCTTCTAAGGATCCTCATGAAGTCCCACCCTTCCCACCTCCCCTTCTTACCTCTGCCCAGTGCTCCCTGAATGCGTCCAGCTGTTCCTTGACTCCCTGTCCCCTCTGCCCAGAATGCCCCCTTAATGGTGTACCTGGCGAATCCAAGCCACTGTCTCCCCACCCCACCTCATCCCCATGCACACAAAACTTTTAAGGTACTTCTCAGGACTGCAATGATATTATTAACTCTTACAGGCCCAGGGCATCACACAGAGTGCCTGGCATGCGAAATCTAATTATGTAGCAAACAACTGAGTTGAATAAAAGCCAGAAATCAAAGAGCCCAGAGGCAGCACCAGCGTTGAGGGAATCCTTAGGGTGCTCCCTTTCCCTCTGAGTTCCTCTATGGCCTGCAACTGACACAAGGAACCAGATCCAGGAAATAAGCAATATTTCGACTCCCCCTGCTCAGGGATTGAGTTGCCTCTCCCCTTGACTGTGGGCACTCTCAGGGGTCCTAGGTCAGACCTGAGTTTTCATGAGTTGTGGGTGAGAACCAGCTGATTAACCCAGTCTGGTAGTAATAGCCCCTCAGTACCAGATTGTGCTAGTGTTATTTGGGGCCAAGAGAAATGCTGGCTCTTGCCTTTCCTTACCAAGGGCCAGGAGCTGGTGACCCAGCTAAAGAATGTGCTTTGCTTGGGGTTTACATTCCAGGATCGGCTTGGGAGGCCAAGGGCTCAGGTTGCCAGTGGGAGCCAGGCACAGGGCAGGGGGATGGCAATGGACAGACCTTTCTCCCACCTCCCTCCTGGGCACACTTTCCATGCCCTGCCCTGCCTGGTCATTCCGAGTGGAGGCAGGGCCAGGAGGAAGACCCTCAGCCCCTTCATAGGGAGCAGCATTTAAATGGAGTGTGAAGTGACCTAGTATCCACTGCCATAAACCCCTACCTGCTGGGGAGCCTTTAACAGCTTACAAAGTATCTCCAAGTTTGGGGTCTTCTTTGAACAATTAGGAACTAAGGGCTGGGAGACTGAGTCACCTGTCCCAGGTCATGTGGCCAGCAAGCAGCAGAGTTGGGTGTAGCACCTCATCTCCTGACTTCCATTCCCAGGCTCATTGTACCTCCTGCCACATCTATATCAACAGCCTCTGTACCCCAACATCTAACCAGAAGCCCTGACTTCACAGGGTCAGTGACGAATCAATAAAATAGTGAGTGTGAAAGGGTGGACTGTAAAGATGGGGGGTTATTTTTCTTTACTCATCCTTTACTCACAAAGGATCTCAGGTGACTACAATGTAATAGAGCAAGTTAGTAGAAAGTACTTGAAGACCCATGGAAGAATCCCATGAAAATTTTCCCCAGTCACTGGCATAGCTTCCCCCTCTCCACTCCCCAGCACCCACACTTCCCAACTCCACAGCAATGGAAGTGATACACCCTCCGTGACTGGGAAAAGGACACAGGAGTGAAGGGCAGAAAAAGAGAAAAATCTCTAGTTTTGCTACTAACGATGGGGTAAGGAGACCCTTTCTAAAACAGTGACTGGAAGTTCTAGACTTTATTTGTTTATTGAGACGGAGTTTCACTCTTGTTGCCCAGGCTGGAGTGCAATGGTGCGGTCTCGGCTCACTGCAACCTCTGCCTCCCAGGTTCAAGCAATTCTCCTGCCTCAGCCTCCCAAGTAGCTGGGATTACAGGTACCTGGCTAATTTTTGGTTTTTTAGCAGAGACGGGGTTTCACCATGTTGGCCAGGCTGGTCTCGAACTCCTGACCTCAGGTGAGCCGCCCACCTTGGCCTCCCAAAGTGCTGGGATTACAGGCATGAGTCACCGCGCCTGGTCCCTCCAGACTTTAAATCTATACATATATCCACCCACTCCACCTCCCAACTCTCAGAACAACTTCCTTCAGGTGTTCAAATCTAGCACTAAGAGTTGTTAAGAGGTCCTTTTCTTTTCTCTCTCAGGTCGTCAGCTCCTTCCTCCTCCCTTAACCCAAAGCTCCAGCCCTGGGCTGTTTCAATGACTGCTTCCTAGCTCTGAGCTTATCTTAACTGTCTTCTGTCCCAAATCAGATCAGCTAGAGCTCAGGGCACTCTGATAACCCCTCGCTGTCACACACACTAGGCGGGCATACACACTCTTGTGTCTCTGCCAAAATTGGGGGAGGGAACTTGGGAGGACCAGAGCCCAGCAAAGCCCCAGGCAGACTGATGGGAAACCATCAATCTGATGACTTCACTTCTAATTTCATCCCACAGCAAACCCAGGAGGTAGTCATTTCAAATGAGGAAACTATGACACAGAGCAGTTTAGTGTACTTGAGACTCTGGGCAAGTCAGGAATCCTCTCTAAGCCAAAGTATGGTGGCTAAGAGTGCTGTTTCTGGGGCCAGATTGGACCCCAGGCAATCTGGCTTCACCACTTGACAGGTCTGTGACCCTGCATAGGCCCTTAATTGCTCTGTGTCTTACTTTCCTTACATCCAATGGGGATATCATAGGCTAGTCCCTACTTCATACAGTTGTAGAAAGGGTTGAATTCATTAATACAGGAAATCTAGGGAACAGTGGCTCACACACAGTATGTTAGCTGCATAAAAGAATAGTTCTTATTTACACATGAAGTGGTGGAGACAGGAGTTATAGTCACAGTCAGAGCAGAGCCTGAAGCCCAGGATGCCAGATTCTTGAGCCAAAAACATTATGCCAGCCTGGGGATGCGAGATGGAATGGGGCTCCTAAATGTCCAGTACTGAGGGAATCAGTTACCAGGTGGCAAAAGAAAGCGAGTGGCTGAGATTTCTAATTTGTCCCTGCTTAGATATTGCGGAGAAGTTACAGCAGATTTGAAACGAAACCGAGAGTTGGTTTATCCAAATCTCCTTTTACAGATAAGGAACCACCCCTAAAAGACAAAGTCCTTGGCTGCAGCGTGGCATGGGTTGGTGGTGGAAGTGGAACTGGACCCCGGCACACCTGCCTCCTGTCTGTCTGTGTGTGCTCTCCCTCCCACTCCAGGCGGGAGACAGGGCAAGCTCTTTGGCCTGGGGAGAAGAGCTAGCTTCTCCTTCAGTCACATCCCCTCCCAGGCCTGGTCTGTGAATAACATTCGGTTTCTCAGGGTAATTGAGAGCTTGAGGGCTGTCTTCAGTGTTTGCGGCACAAAATTCTCCAAACTTCCGGCAGGACGTACTAGAATTTAGAATTTAGAACCAGGGCTGGCTTAATAAATGTTAGATATTTTTATAGCTGTTATTACAATTACTCAGTCCATATTTGTTGAATGAATGAATGAATGAATGAATGAATGAATGAATGAACAAATGAGTGGCTTACTGGAGGAACAAATGGCCTAAACCGACTTCTGCTTGTGGTCACAGCCTTGGGCATCCCATAAAACATGCTAGGCTTAGTTTGGTCAGAAGAGGGCAGCTTTGAGCTAGGCTTCCCAATTTGCCAGCGACTGACAGGATTTGCATCCCTCTCTTGGCGGGGAGGTGGGGAATACTACAGGCTGTAATTCATCCTCAGGGCTCAAGACTCATCTTACAGGTTATCTGAGATCTGCCTTACGTGCTCCCAACCCTCACCTGACCCCCATAGCATGGCCTTGGTGCCTCTCACCTGTGCTCCTGCCTGCACCCTGCTCCCACCAGGACACATCATAGCAGTCCACACTCTGAGCTGCTTTCAAATCCCCTTTTACCAGTCTGGACCCACCCTTACTCCCCTACAGACACACACACAGATTGTGAAGTGTTTAAGGACAAGGACAGACATTTGTTCCCACTTGTTTTCCCAGCATAGCACATAGTAGATCCAATAAACAGCTTTCTCCCATGACCCCCTCAGACATGGATCAGCCATGGGACTTGGGGCTGGGGGGTAGGCGTTTCCCTTCCAGGAGTCAACAGTGGGGCAGGCAGGATTGAGAATAGCTTAGCTCAGCCCAGATATCTCAGCACATCCACACATCCGACCACATGACCCAGGAATTCCCCAAGACTGCTGGTGGCAGAGTCTCTGACCAACACGGATTCCCTGTCAGGCACTCTCGCTCTCCCACCAACCAGATCTCCTTTAAGGAATTTGAGATCTGAGTTTCAGCAGCTTAGATCATTTCCGAGTCACATGCTGTTCTGGCTCTGTGTCTTCCTTGCCTGCCTGCTATGATCTTTGGTCACCCATGGTTCCTTACCTAGATGGGAATTCAGATTGTAGTCAAAGGAAGCTGGAGCAGGGGTGAGAAGGTCCAAGAAGAGGTTGCAGATGACTCCCCGCCGACCATGGCCAGATAGCTGGTAATGGAGTGGGCCCAATCACATGTAGGTGTTTTTAGTTTCGTCTTTGGATTCCATCGCACATCCATTCCTTCAGTTCATAAGCATCCATGGAGCACCTTTTGTGTGCCTTGTAGCACACTGGGTGTTGTACTGGAAAAAATTACAGGAGTGTAGCTAGATTAAGCCTTAAAATAAGTATTAGGCTCATCTGTGTAATTCTTTCATCTTATGAAGAAATGTTGATTCAGCTGGCCAATTGCCCCTTGTCCTTCAGGTCTCAACTTAAAAAGCTCTGGCTTTAGGAACCTGCCCCTGACCAGCCTCCTCCCACCTGGGGTATATATCTTAAAGGTAATCTGAGCTGGGCACAGTGGCTCATGTCTGTAATCCCAACACTTTGGGAGGCCGAGGAGGGCAGATCACCTGAGGTCAGGAGTTTGAGACCAGCCTGACCAACATGGAGAAACTCCGTCTCTACTAAAAATACAAAATTAGCTGGGCGTGGTGGCACATGCCTGTAATCCCAGCTGCTCAGGAGGCTGAGGCAGAAGAATTGCTTTAACCCAGGAGGCGGAGGTTGTGGTGAGCTGAGATCACATCATAGCACTCCAGCCTGGGCAACAAAAGCAAAACTCCATCTCAAAAAAAAAAAAAAAAAAAGGCAATCTGTTCTTCTTCCATCATGGACCCTTCTCCCTCTGTCCAGGATTTACTTGTTTATTTCTCACTAGACTGAGAACACTCCAAAGGCAGGGATCTTGTCACCATTGTATCCTCAGGCTCAGCACCTAGTGGGCACCAGTATTTGTAGAATGAAGTAATTAGTAGAAGGCCACAGAACTGGTTAGTGTCAGAGTCAGGACTCAAACTCAGGTCTCCCAACACTAGGCCCTGTGCTTGCGTTACCCATGCTTCCTTTACAGAATCGTAATCGTCTGGATGAGCCCCCAGGAACAGAAGCAGATTTCAGAGAGGAAAGGAAATAGCAAATCAGGGCAACTATCTCTGGGCCTCATCCTATTTGCACAGATAACCAAAAGGGGAGGCTGGTGGAGGGAGGAATGCCAAACCGGCCACCACCTCCTGTGGCCCTCCAAATTTGGGACAGATACATTGGTTTCCTGTGTAAGATGGATCCTCTCCAGTCACAAAGGAGATAAAGAGCTCCACGGAGGGATGGAGACATCCGTAACTCACACTAGAAAAAAAATCAAAGGATCAGTGGAAGTAGAAAAGTGGGCAGCCACTGGGGGTGAGTCCTTCTCCATCCTCAGCACACCCTGGATACACAGGGGAGGCACTATCCTCCTGAAGGCCTGAGGGGAAGGCTGGCTCCCCAGCATAGCTGGAATCCATCCAGGGCCCTAAACTGGCTGGCAGAAGGGGTTTCCCTCAGGGAAGGGGATCCAGGTCTATTGTCCTCCATTCTCTTCCTTGAGGACCAGGGTCTAAATCCTGCCACTTTGTTACCAGTTGTGTGGCCTTGGGCAGAATAATACTCATTTCACGGGATTAGGTTATCAAGATGGCCAAAGGGGAAATGTTCCCTCTCCCCCATTTAAAGCAAGAAGGAAAACCTATGGCCATTCTCATTCCACTCTAAATGAGCACTCAGAGTGGAGATTCTGGACCTAGCAACTCCAGGCCTCAAAAACCAAGTCAAACCTCATAACCTACCACCAATGCTCCTGGCACCAAAAGCACAAGAAAACCTTGGGTGGAGCAACTATTTTCAGATTTAGGGACACAGGTTAGACAGCTGGCATGTACAAATTTTAAATAAATACATGTCCTTTTGGGTTCTCTCCACCTCTGGCCAACACATCACAAATAAATTCCACCAAGTGGTTGAGGGAATCTACTCAACCTTAGAAGCCCTCTTTTTTTTTTTTTTTTTTTTTGAGACAGAGCCTCACTTTGTTGCCCAGGCTGGAGTGCAGTCGCGCCATCTCAGCTCACTGCAACCTCTGCCTCCTGGGTTCAAGCGATTCTTCTGCCTCAGCCTCCCGAGTAGCTGGGATTACAGGCGTGCACCACCATGCCCGGCTTTTTGTATCTTTAGTGGAGACGGAATTTCGTCATATTGGCCAGGCTGGTCTTGAACTCCTGGACCTCAGGTGATTTGCCTAAGAAGCCCTCTTTGAGGAAGAAGAAAGACGTTTCCAGGCCATTGGATTCCAATATCCAAGTAAGGTTGATCTCACTGAAGACAAGTGAACTCGAACCATAGAACAGCTCTGCACTAACCCTCCCACTAGGCTGGATTCTGCCTTGTCCTATCCCAGCTCCCTTTCTCCTTTATGGACTTAATGAAGTGGTCAAGCAATTATAGATTTTGGCTTGGGACAAGCAAATTACTCAGGATGAAGAAATACTTTGGTGACCTCTGAGCCAACTGAGAACACAGTACAATAAAACAACAGGGCATTAACCAGGACCAAGCGCCACTCAGAAGCAAGTACAGCTCCAAGGGCCCTCAGAGTAAGGTTCTGGGCCTCAGGCAGCCTCCGCTAGAATCCCCTAGTCCCCATTCCTGGTGGGCGGGGCTCCATTGACACCTTTCCCGGCCACGCCTAGGGGGAGGAGGCGGGGCCTGGAGCTCCGGAGAGCCAATGTGGACGGCCGTGGTCACGCGCCGCCGTCGAGCAGGCCAATGGGCGCCGGGGGGCGTGTCCAGGGCCTCGGACTCAGGGCGTTTATAACTACTTGGAATGCTGTGCTTTACTGCGCGCTGTGGTACTGCTGTGGCTGCCCGTCCGGGTGCGGGACGTGTGCCCCGCGCTTCAGCCCTCCCGGCACAGCCTATTGATTCCCCTGCCGCCCTCGCTCACCTCCTGCTCGCCATGGAGTCGCTGGTTTTCGCGCGGCGCTCCGGCCCCACTCCCTCGGCCGCAGAGCTCACCCGGCCGCTGGCGGAAGGGCTGATCAAGTCGCCCAAGCCCCTGATGAAGAAGCAGGCGGTGAAGCGGCACCACCACAAGCACAACCTGCGGCACCGCTACGAGTTCCTGGAGACCCTGGGCAAAGGCACCTACGGGAAGGTGAAGAAGGCGCGGGAGAGCTCGGGGCGCCTGGTGAGTGCGGCTCCCTCTCGCGGCGCGGGGCGGGCTCGGGCTTGGCCGCCGGCGGGGAGCGGAGGAGGGCGGGCGGGGGCTCGCTCGTTGCTCGGCGGAGAGGCCAACGTGATCTTTACCGCGCTGAGCTTGCGTGGCTACCGCGTGTTGTCCCTGGCAGATGTGTCGGTCCGTGATTGCAGGGACAGTGGTCGCAAAGTTGCGAACCCCAGCCAGCAACACCACACTGCTGTGATGATTGTCAAATAAAAGGGAGGCTATGGACAGTTGGCGCGGAAAGACGAATCGTGTCGTGTCCTGGGATAAGATTAGTTGAATTTTGCTGGGAACAGACTGTTCAATAGAGTACAATGGGAAGAGGAAGTAGAAGGCACCCCATCTTAATAGGTATTTGGTAAATATGTGTGTGGTTGAATGAATGGATGAGGTGTGGAGTTCCCCAACTCCAAGAATCTGGCAGCCCAGCGCACTGGAGCTCTGGCACAGCGGGTGGATTTTGATATTTAGGTCCTTTCCAGCTCTAAAATTTAGTTGAAGTTTTATTATGATGAGTTTTTGATTCTGGAAAATGTGAAACCACGTCCACTGTACCAGAGACACCTTTCGGTTTGGGGGCCTCTTCAAGAACATGCCCTGTTACTTTGGTGCGAGTGTAGTAGTTTAGCAATCTGTGTGACCTTGGGCAATTTCCTTCATCTCTGTACTTTGTTTCCCCTTTTGCAGAACTGTAGAAAACACAGCCTGCCTCACAAGCTGCTGTGAGGATTGAATAAGATCGAAATATGAACTATATTGCTCCTGATACATAGAACTTGCAGTGAGCACTTCTGGAAGGCCAGCCCGGAAAGGATGGCAAATTTGTCAAAAGTTAGTTAGCAGTGGTTAACTGGTTCTCAAACTTGAGTTTAAAGTACATAAGAATCACCTGGGATGTTTGTTTAAAATACGTACATTCTCTGGTTCCACACCCAGAGTAGTTAATTCTGAAGGGCTAGGATAGGGCCATATAATGTATATTTTAACCAACCTTTTAGAGCAGGTGGTTTAGGCATTATTATGTTTTGCCAAATCCAGTTGGGTGCTGGTTGTGAGGGTGGGTGTGTGTGTGTGTGTGTGTGTGTGCGTGTGTATATGGTTTACCCTGTTGGCTACATCAGCAGTTACTTCCCCAGATTGTGTTTGCTTTTGCAGCCAGTAGCTGGTTTGAAATTCAAGAAGTCATTTCATTGGTGAAGGAGAGTGGATGTTGGAGAAAGGGATAGAGTATGGCCCCATCAATAGCACCGAGTATGTTTTTCCTGCTATTGCCTGGCACAGTCCCCAGTTGCCTGCTGCCAGGTTACAGCTATTGGGCAATCATGTACTTCCTGGCTTGCCTTTTCTTTCTCTTTCTACAAAGTCTGAAGGCCTGGTGAAGCTCCAGGCTTGAAGCTGTTGGACCCAGGCTTTTTCAGGGGCTTAGCTGGAAAATAACTGCTGGTGGCTTGTGCTTCATGCCTCTTGGGGGTGGGGAGACTGGGTCGTGGGGACTGGGGTGGCCCAGAAACTGAAAACCTGAGATTGAAGTTCAGAGATCCCATCAGGCTCTTGACCCAGGTCACTGTGGGGTGTGTGTGTGTGGGGGGGGTGTGGACATGCGTGAGAGAGAGAGAGTAAGAGAGAGATCTCATTTGATTCCAGAATGAGATAAACTAGCTTTCAGTTTTCAAACCTCAGTGGATTTAGACAGGGATTCCAGCTCTTATTACATCAGAAGATACTCCCTGGCCTCATGCCTCTTGCTCTATGTAGGAAGCCAAGATCAGTAGGCATGGGACCTGCTGTGAACCTCCCTGATCCATAGACCACCCAGTTCTGCAGCTGGGAACTTGCTCAGGGTCTCCTTCCTTCTTGGAGAGCGGCTGCCTGTTGTGCTAATGGTTTCTCAGTTCTGGAGCATTGCCTCTTCCCCACCCCACCCCACCCCTGCCTCTTGACTGTCCTCCATGAATCGAGAGAGCCCTAGTACCTCAGGATACTTCAGTGGGGGAGAGGGGTGTGGGAGCTTGCCCAAGACCTCCCCCAGAATGAATTGAGATTGTTGGTGGGAGCTAGATTCAGAGGAAAGCCTGCTGGGTGACTTCTATCCCAATTTTCTCTCCACCTTTCTAGCATGCTTCCCACTCCCAACCTGCCTAGATGGGATTTTCGGGGCCAGATGGGATTGGCAGAGGGGAAGGGCAGGTGGGCGGAACTAATGGAACTAACTAGGAGGGCATCAAAGGAAAAACAAATATTTGCTCTGGCTCTTCAGTACATTCCTGGTATCCAAATGACATTTCCTCCTGGGACTCTCCCAGCTCCCCTGGCCACCCCTCCCCCTAAAGAGAAAAACACATGCTGGGGTCTCTGAAATGGAGTCCACCAAAGCCTTTGGATGATCTGCATGGAAGTCTTACCTTCAAGGGGCACCATGAGGGGCATGAGTCCAAGTGGATGGTGCTCTGGAGCTAGAGTGCTTCTGTCTTTTTCATGTGTTGGAGTGCAGTGCAGGATTTGAAAATGCTTGAAAATGACTGAGGTGGTCTGATTCCTTCACTGACAGATAGAGTAGCTGAGGCCCGCAGAGGGGAAGTGACTTATCCTGTAGCTGGTGAGTGGCATGCCTGCAACATGGTCTCCTGGATGACCAAGTACTGAGTCCTAGACTGGGAGTTGGCCTTGAGATGAGCCCGGGCTTGCTTCAGTGTGCTTTGTTATTCCAAAAGTTAGCTCCCGCTGCCTTTCCCAGTGCTCCAGGCTGTGCTTCAGGTGGGAAGAGTCACTGGGAACCAACCCCCACCCTCACGTACAATGACTGTGTTGAAGGATTCGGGGTGGGTGAACTATACTGTATTCCTGGGTTTCAAACCTTGTTGGGGATGCTGCCTAGCTGAGAGTCAAGGCTGCGAGCATCCAAATCGTGGCTCCATTGCTTACCAGCTGTGCAACCTCTCTGTACCTCAGTTTCCTTATCTGTAAAGTGGGGGTGATGATCATTCCTACCTAGTGGGATTCTCTTTTTTTTTTTTTTTTTTTTGAGACGGAGTCTCGCTCTGTCGCCGGGGCTGGAGCGCAGTGGCCGGATCTCAGCTCACTGCAAGCTCCGCCTCCCGGGTTTACGCCATTCTCCTGCCTCAGCCTCCTGTGTAGCTGGGACTACAGGCGCCCGCCACCTCGCCCGGCTAGTTTTTTGTATTTTTTTAGTAGAGACGGGGTTTCACCGTGTTCGCCAGGATGGTCTCGATCTCCTGACCTCGTGATCCGCCCGTCTCGGCCTCCCAAAGTGCTGGGATTACAGGCTTGAGCCACCGCGCCCGGCCCCCTAGTGGGATTCTCTTAGGATTAAGTAAGACAGCATATGTAAAGTGCATAGCACAGTATCTGACACACACAGTGTTGTTATCCCAGCAGGGCTGGCTTTGATGAAGTCCTGCCCTTCCCTTTCCTGGGAAATCCCTGTGTCCTGGAGGTCTGTCCTACCCTAAGAAAGAGTAAGGATTGTGCTGGGCTTCCCTAAGCCAAACCACTTTGGTTGCTGCTTTGTTCAAAGTCCTCGTTTCTCCTTCGGCCCCAGCTCCAGAGGACTCCTGCCTGGCTGGCTGCCAAGGGCTTGCTTGGCGGGACACTGCCCTCCCTGCTCCCTCTGCACCTGCCCGCTCAGTAGCAGGGAGGGAGGCTGCAGGCCACTCTTGTCCTTGAGCCCCAGCCAAACCACACAAGAAGGCTGGGCAGGGAAGCTCTTTGCCCAGCAACCTGGTAGAGGGGGCTGGAGGATGGCAAGGAGGGGGCAGCACAGTATGGGGAGGTGGCTCAGGCTCCCTTTGGAGCCTATTCCTGATCCCTGCCTAGTTCTCTGGCTGGTGTGGTGGGATGGTAAGCCACCCCTAGGCCCATCGCCACTCTGCCCAACCTGGGCCAGCCCAGCCCAACCTCTCCTCCGTTATCTAAATGGGTCATCCTCCAGCTCCTTGCCCTGCCTCCCAGACAGCAGCTGCTCCACTAAACACCAGAGAGGAATCAGGGATCTTGGCTCCAGCTCCAGGTGATAACTGTGACCAGAGATGCCCAGCTTGCACCTTCTCTCCCTCCACCTGGAACCAGCATCTCTGGATCTTCTTTTCCTAAGACCTTTCTACCATCCTTTCCTGAATCCAGATCATTCCTGATCTGAGTCCCTGGGAGGGAGGCAGTGTTTACCAATTGAGCCACAGCACCTACCTCTCCAGGGTGTTGATAAAGGAGTGGGCATATTTGTATGTCTGTAAGTGGGATGGGGTGGCTGGGCGATACTGCACAGCCTGGCCTAGGGCAAGATATAGGGCATTCCCTTCTCCAGGGATGGGAGGCAGGCAGGGAATCTCCATGGCTGAGATAGAAGCTTCTCCAGGCACCATCCTTCCATCTTCAATCCTGATTGTGTCTTGATGGGTTGTGGAACCTTGAAAAATTCAGTGTGCCTTTCTGGGCTTCAGTGTGTGCTGTTTGCAAACTAGGACGAGGAATTAACCCTGCTGCCTTTTCCAATATTCAGGACCTCAGGGCAAGAAAACCACTGGGGCAGAATCAGAAATTACGCTCAAGCAGGCTACTGTGGCTGTAGTATGGGGCTCCTTATAATAATCCTTGGCTAGCACCTTCCTGGCATAGTAGCAGGTGGCCCGTTTCTGAAGAAGTTCGGCATAGAATTCTAGAGTTTGGAAGGGTGCGTAGAGATCCTGATGTGCAGATTCGTGAATGTCTCTTTTTGGTCTTTGCTCAAACCTTTCTTTATGCCTGGAATGCCCCTGTTGTCCCTCCGTAGCCCACCTCCCTTGGCTTAGCAAACCTCACTCATCCTTCAAAATCGAAAGCAGTTTTCTCCCGGAGGTGGTTTTCCCTGCTCCTCCTATAGGCAAAGGAAGTTCTTTCCAGTGCTCTTGGAGCCTCTCTGCGGGCAGGGACATCAACTGCCCCATTTATCACAATAGAATGGAGCTTATTTAATTGTTAGTCCTCCCACTGGACTGTGGGACTGTCCAATTTTTATCTGAATCCCTAACACCTATCACAGTGCCAGCCAGGCACATAGTAGGCACTCAGCAGATGATTGAAGAATAAATATCCTTTCATTTTTCAGATGAAGACATGAAAACCAGCCAGATGAGTTAACCAGACTTATTGTCTGGTCAAGTGACTTAAGAGTTGCATAGCTCGATAGGGACAAATAAGGACTAGATACCTGGGCTCTTGATGCCCTCTCCACTAACCAGATATTCAAGTTGACGTTATTATCATTGAATCTGGTTTTCCTTCCCCTTCTGAGTAGGGTGGCCATATAATGTACTGTCTAAACTTGGATACTTTGGAGAGTAAAAGGAGCAACGTTAGTAATTAGACCAGGACTAGCTCAGGCATGTGGCCTTCCTGCCTCTGGGTGATTGGTTCAGCAATTGTTACCCTCTTTCCTTGGTTTTGGTCGTCTTATTTTTATTTTTATTTTTTTTTTAAGACAGAGTCTCACTCTGTCACCCAGGCTGGAGTGCAGTGGTGCAATCTCAGCTCACTGCAACTTCCGCCCCCCGGGTTCAAGCAATTCTCATGCCTCAGCCACCGAGTAGCTGAGATTACAGCAATGCATCACCAGGCCCAGCTAATTTTTGTATTTTTAGTAGAGATAGGGTTTCACCATATTGGCCACGCTGGTCTCGAACTTCTGGCCTCAAGTGATTTGCCCGCCTCAGTCTCCCAAAGTGCTGAGATTATAGGCATGAGCCACTGCGCCCAGCCTAATCAACGTATTTTTATTCTAGAGAATATTGCCCGGCTATCTTGCAGATGAGAACAAAGGTCCGGAAAAATTAGTCCTTATAACCAAGTGAACTCCACCCGTGACTAGGAAGAAGAGGAGAAAATCTTATCTGAGCACTGCTCCCATCAGTCAAAGATCATCAGCCCAGTGACTTAACTAGTAAATATTTGTGATTTATGTTCACCAGTAACAACTGTTGGACGCTTTCTGTATGCTGAGCTCTGTCCAGGCCTGAGTGGTTGCTGTAATTTACTTTGACAGGCCAGCCAACAGATAGCTAGAGCCCTCTCCTGTGGGGCCAGGATAGGCTGGAGAGTAGTGGCCCAACCACACCAGGGCAGTGATGCATGGCTCTTCTTGTCTGCCACCTGCTTGGGGACTGATGGAGGCCTGATGACATAACTTGTTTGCTTCCTGGAAAGTGCCAGCCGTACTGTGATCTGCTGGGACCTAATATGGATACCTGGTGGGTCCCTAAGCTACCCCCTGATACCAGAGCACAAACTTGCAGGAGGCTGGAACTGTTCAATGAGGATTAACAATTCTGATGTAGAATCATGGGCTTCTGGAGTTGAAAGAGATGGATCTTGGGGTTCAACTTGTGCACGCTCCCCTATGCAGAGACTCCTCCCAGCCCCGCTAAGACCCCTTTCTCCCTTTCTTGGAACCTCATTTATTTTAGGCCTTGTCATCTTTAGAGTTCTGCCCCCTAAGCCTGTGATGATTTAGTTCACTATTGTCTCTGCGAGTACACAACTGAACATCCAAGATGTGCCTATGCATACATCTTAAGTTCTGAAATAGTTTTCATTATCTAGATATGGGATTTGTGTTTATATATGATTGATCGTTTTCTCTTTATGGACCTTTATCTCCGAAGAGCTCATAGAACTTTATCCATTGTTTTATTTTAAACAAAGAATTTTAGTGAGAAAATAACTTGTCCATAAAATCTCCCCTTCAGGGAGAGGAAAAAGGGTATGGAGGCAAGAGCTGTGTGGGAATGAGCCAAGTTGAATCCAGGAAAGAGAGATGCCTCCTAGTTGAAGGAGAATTCAAGCCCTTTCTACGCCTACCCCGGCCCCCTGCCCAATTCCAAGCCCAGGTTTTTGTTTTTGTTTTTTTGTTTAGCTCACTAGGGAGAGATGTATGGTTTGGAGCAGAAGGGGGATAACCCCATCCCATCCCCTGCAGCTGCAGCATGGGCCTCTCCAGCATCCTGGGGAGGAGGCTCCATGGTGACCATCCCTCCCACCTGCAATTGTCCTCCCTGCCTTGCTCTGGGAGGGCCTGAGAGCAGGGCCTCCCCTCTTTCAAGGATGAAGCTAGGGGGGAGGAGCAGGGCGGAGGGCACGCCATCCCTGGCCCGTTGCCGGGGTGACCGGGCCAGGGCATTGTGAGCAGCTCCTCTTACGGGATTAGGGCTGTTCCGCATTCTTGTCAGATGGAGAACACAGGCCGGCAGGGCCTGCTGCCCCTGCAAGCCAGAAGCCATTGTCTGCCTCCAGAGCCCTGTGAAAGGGTGGATTAGAGGCTCCTCCCATCGAGCAGGGGTTTTCTTTTTTCTGTCTCCCTTTGAATCTTGAGGGGAGGCAAACCCTCCTGGGAAATTGAACGAGGAGCTGTTTACAACAGTCTAGGTCTTCAGATTCTCACAACTTGCCTATCTCCCATAAGAGGAAGACTCGTATTTACCATTTGCGTCCTTGGGCAGCACTTGCCAGGAACTGGCTGGCCCTATGACACCCCACCCCCACCCTGCTCCCGCCCAGCCCTGCAGCCTCTGAGGGCCCCGTGGCATCTCTACAGCTCATTTCATAAACTCAGAGCAGGAAAGCCCCTCAGATCTCTTAGTTCAACCTGTTAGTTTCACAGAAAAAAAAAAAAAACCCGGGGCTCTTGAGAAGGGGTGGGACTCGCCCAGGGGGACAGTGACAGACTCCCCAGGCAGCGTCTCTCCCTAACTCTGCGCCTCAGGCCCTGCTCCCTGGTGTTTTCTGGGGTTTTCTCCAGGAGCTGCTGCTGAGGAGGGTGGAGCAGAGAGGGGCTCAGAGCTTTGCTAGCTGCACCTCAGTAGCCCTCTTTCCATTTCCTCCTGCCTCACTCCACCCTTCCAGAGCCCACCACACATACTGCCCAGAAGGCTTAGTCCTCCTGTGGTGTTTTTCTCTTGCTGGACTAAGGTAGCAAGCCCTGAGATAACAAGCCACTGTTGAGTTGTTTGTTTCTTGTCAGGGGAGGAACATTTCTTGTCTGAACTGTATAGACTGGTGTTTGGGGGCTTTTTTTTTTTTTTTTTTTTTTTTTCATAATTTTGGGACCAATTTTTAAAAACGTGGTAAAACATACATAAGATAAAAGTTACCATTTTAAGTGTACTGGTAGTGTTAAATTTAACGTTGTTGTAAACCAATCTCCAGAATTCTTTTCATCTTACAAAACCGAAACTATACACATTAAACAACACCTCCCCATTTCCCCTCCCCCAGTTCCTGGTAACCACCGTTCTATTAATATTTTCTGTCCCTATGAATTTGCCTATTCCCGGTACCTCATTTAAGTGGGATCATACAATATTGATCCTTTGGTGACTGGCTTATTTCACTTAGCATAATATTTTCAAGGATCATCCATGTTATAGCATGTGTCAGAATTTCATTCCTTTTTGTGGTTGAATAATATTCTATTCCATCCTATGGACATACCACATGTAATTTATGCCTACATTTCTTTTTTTATTTTTGTTTTTTTTTTGAGACAGTCTCACTCTGTTGCTCAGGCTGTAGTCCAGTGGTACATTCATGGCTCACTGCAACCTCTGCCTCCTGGGCTCAAGCAATTCTCCTACCTCAGCACGCGCCTATAGTGGGACTACAGGCATGTGCCACCATACCTGGCTAGATTTTGTATTTTTTGTACAGACAGGGTTTCGCCATGTTGCCCAGGCTGGTTGTGAACTCCTGGTCTCAAGTGATCCTCCTGACTTGGCTTCCCAAAGTGCTTGGATTACAGGCTTGAGCTACTGCACCCAGACCTATCTCTACTTTTCTTGATGGACATTTGGGTTGTTTCCACTTTGTGGCTAGGGACTGATTGCTTATAGCAAGTTACAGTACTGGGGAAGAAAAAGCACCAAACTGAGAATCAGATGGCCAACAGTCTAATCCAGTTGTGCCAGTTAGTGACCGTATGACTGAGCACATCATCTAACCTCTCTGGGTCCCAGTTTCTTCGCCTGTAAAGGGTATTGATGATGCTTTTTGTGCCCACCTCCCAAGGCTGTCATGAGGGCCAATTCATTTACTAATGCACCAAGGAGTTGTTCTGTGCCTACCGTGCATCAGGCAGTGTGCTCAGTGTCAAGAATTCAGTGGTGAGCAAAACTGGCTGGTCCTTGCACATGGTGCAGATTGGCACATTTGCTTTACAATTCATAAAGCATCAGCCTTGCAAATGCAGGTTTTTACCTTCCTTGGCTATCTGTAGACTATGAATAAGGAGGTGACTGGTCCATATTGCTTCCTGCTGCATGGACCATGTGCACTCAGCTCAGATAAGATCTTTTTCTAGAGAAAGTGCTCTCCAGCCTCTCTGCCACCTACCCTGGTGAAGGATGGAGTGGCTTCTCTGGGTGTTCTCTGTGGCCTTTATAGCAGCTACAGGCAAACCACCAGGACCAGGGCCCCCAGAGTGTCCTCTGCCAAACCTTTTCCTGCCAAACCTTTCTCCTCATTCTCCTGCCTTCTATTCCCAGGTGGCCATCAAGTCAATCCGGAAGGACAAAATCAAAGATGAGCAAGATCTGATGCACATACGTAGGGAGATTGAGATCATGTCATCACTCAACCACCCTCACATCATTGCCATCCATGAAGGTACAGTGGGCACTTAAAGCTGGAAGTTGGGGGTCTATGTGTGTGCATATGTGTGTTCACATGCGTGTGTACATGTGTCAGAAGAAATAACATAAAGAAGTAAAAAAGATACAGATTCTAGAGGTGGGCAGGAGCTGAATTTGAAACTCAACTGTATGACTTTGCACAGCTCATTGAATTTAGTCTCTGGGCTTCAGTTCCTCATTTATAAAATGGGGTAATCCCATCTACATCACAGTGTGGTTGCAAAGATCAAACTGTTTATGTCATTGAATGCTCCACTCATGGGAGGTACTCAAGGAATTGCAGGGTTTTTTGTTGTGATTATTCGGTTTTCCCTACTTGAATACTACCTTCCCAACCCAATGAGCTCCTTAGCAATCTGGGGGAGGCTGAAAGATACCTAGACCTGCACCTGTCCCAGATGTGTGGGTGCTATTCTTCATGCGTCCCAAGAGCCAGATCTCCTAGAGTCTGACCTGGGCTCTGAATCATTCCTGCCACAGGGCTGGCTCCTACCGCTACTTGTCTTTCTTGGCCTCCTCTTCTCTGACATCAGTGCTGATTTCACCACTCCAGCTGCCCTCCTCCCCGTGGCCCAGACAACAAAGTGAGCAAGAGAGGGTGACGAAGGAAAGATGGGGAGCCCTCTCCTACACACACCTGTCTGCGTTGAGCCTTTACATAATATCAGTTAGACGGGAAGCGAGGGATAGCAACAGGAGGGAAGAAAGGGAGCCTGTAGCTCTGCCCTTTGTCTGTCTATTCCTGGTGGGGGAAAAATAGAGCAGTCTCTGCTCTTGGGTCGTGGTCATAGAAAGATTAAGGGTAGAGCCACTAACATGGCCCTGTGGCTTGAGCCTGTCCCATGAAGAGCCAGGCAAGTGGCTGAGAAGGTTAATTGTATCTCTGTGTGCTTCCCTTAGGGAAGAGTGGGGAGATGACAAAGTATTGGTTAAGCCAGGCTGAGTGTGGTGATTGGGGTGTGTGTGTGTATGTATGTTTGTATGTGTGTATGAAATCTGCCTTACACCCATATCTCCAGCTAGGCTGAGTGTGGTGATTGGTGTGTGTGCATGTGCGTGTGTGTGCGTGTGTGTGTGAATTCTGCCTTATATCTCCAGCTGGATCTGGGAACTGAGCACTGCAGCTCAGGATATGACTTCTTTGGCACCTTCAGATTCAACAGACATGAGAACATCATAGTGACTGTGTGACTGGAGGGGGTCCCCCAAATTCATCCCCTTCCTGCTATAGGCTTCAAGGGATGTGAGGTAGTGGGTGTGCCTCAGTCCTGGGAACTGACCTCTAACCTAGCTGTTCTCCAAAATGTGCCCTGGCTGGCTTTTGACTCCCAATTTTATGGCACAAAGGTTGCATGCACCCTTGCAGAGATGGTGAGAGCCATAGGGGTGGAGTCTCAGCCAGGCATCCCCAGGAGGCTGGGCCTCCACAGATAAGGGCCATTTACTCCTGTCCCCCTGGAAAAAAGGACAGTCCTGGCCATGTATCCAATTCCCTGGAAGCTGGGACTCCTCTAGGGAGAAGCCTCTTCACTTCACTCCTTCTCAGAGCCTAGACAATATTAGCTCTGGGGCAGACCAAGCAAGCCAAACTCATAGGACCCGTTTGACACAAAGATACAGTGTCATGGACATACATGTTCTAACACACACCAGGCAGAAGGGCCAGTTTGGTGAACCAGCCACGCCCTACCTAGTCTTCAAGTGGCAAGAGGGCCACTCCTACCCAGAGAGATGAGCCAGCTGGGATGGGGTGGCTGCCGGGAACCCAGCCAGTCAATTAATTACCAAATATGTATTGATTGCTTCTGTGTAGAAGGCCTTATTCATGAGGCCCTGCCCTGGATCCTCTGGAAGGAAGTCAGAGATGGTGATGAATATCTCAGCTCTCCGTGGTGCTTTATAGTTCATGATCCACTTTAATATACTTTTATTCCCTCTTCTGATCCTCAAGACAGACATTATTATTGGCCTTATTTTTCAAATGTACGCATGAGGGCATTGATTATAAATATAACTGTGGCCGGGTACAGTGGCTCACGCCTGTAATCCAAGCACTTTGGGAGGCCAAGGTGGGCAGATCATGCAGTCAGGGGTTCGAGACCAGCCTGGCCAACATGGAGAAACCCCGTCTGTACTAAAAGTACACAAATTAACTGGGCATGGTGGCATGCACCTTTAATCCCCACTACTCAAGAGGCTGAGGCAGGAGAATCGCTCGAACCTGGGAGGTGGAGGTTGCAGTGAGTCGAGACCACGCAACTGCACTCCAGCCTGGATGACAGAGCGAGACTCCGTCTCAATAAATCAATAAATCAATAATATCCAACCATAGGTACCATTTATCGAGTGCTTGTTTATGTGTCAGACCTACACCAGCTTGCTCAGCCAGCCCTGGAACTGCTGCTGACTTTTTATGTTTCTCACCCCAGCCCTGTGAGGTTGCCTTATTATCCTGCTTTTCAAATGAGGAAACTGAGGCACAGTGGTTTAATGACTTGTCCAAGATCACCCAGCAAACCTGCATTCTTACTCATGTCTCTAGAAGACATTTGCCCAACGCCACAAGGTGAAAAAGTACCAGGTTCTTAAACCAAGGAGCCTGGCTTTTCATTCCCATCTAGTGACGTCTCTGGCTTCCTGAAAGGGCAGGGTAATTTTTCAGAATTCCCAAAAGCCTGAACTTCCAAGGAGGCAGAGGGTGAGCCAGTGTCTTTGGCCTTAACTCATGGCTCCTGGAAGATGCTGAGAACTTCCAAGGCCCTTCTTCTGCCCTTATTTGCCACCGTATAGCCCCAATAGCAGATATCCCTGGAGCAGGTCCTGTCTGGTGTGGGGCCCGGGGTGGGGGAGGAGTGAGTCACCCCCAGTGGAGAGCAGTGCACTCTGGGAGGGCCTGACGTTCCTTTCTTTGCTCTGCCCAGTGTTTGAGAACAGCAGCAAGATCGTGATCGTCATGGAGTATGCCAGCCGGGGCGACCTTTATGACTACATCAGCGAGCGGCAGCAGCTCAGTGAGCGCGAGGCTAGGCATTTCTTCCGGCAGATCGTCTCTGCCGTGCACTACTGCCATCAGGTGAGCACCTACCTGCTCCAGCCGTGTTCTCAGCGGGTGGTCGCTGGGGCTCTGGGGCTGTTTTGGACCAGAGAGGTTCCATGACTTATCCAGGATCACACAGGGAGACAGAAACAGAGGCAAAACTAGATTCTGGACTCTCAGGGAAATGCTGGTGTCTCTAACTTTGAGTCCCTTACCCGGGGATAGAAGGGCCTGTGATTTCTTGCAGCCCACACCAATAAAGATGGGCATTCCCAGCCTACCTGTGCTCAAGCCCACTTGGCTCCCTTTGTGTTTACCTCAGTCTCCAGATTAGGCCCCTCATCACCTTCCATTCCATCGTGACCTTCCCCTGACTGCCCCCTCCTTCTTTCAGAGTAGAGTTGTCCACCGAGATCTCAAGCTGGAGAACATCCTCTTGGATGCCAATGGAAATATCAAGGTGAGTCCCACTTCTTATTTCTAGAAGCCTCCCTGCCCACCCCAGCTTTTCTGCACTGTCCCCAGCCAAGTAGCTCTAAGCTCTTGGTGGATTCCTGAAGGAGCTGAGCAAGGCTGACCTTCATTGGTACTGGTAGGGACTTCAGCCGTCATCCATTCCAACACCTCATTGTGTGGATGGAGAGCTGGGGCCTCAGCTGAGGGGTGCTTTGCACAAGATCACACAACTAGTGTGTGGCTGAGCCTGGACTAGAACCAAGATCTTCTGACTCCCAGATCAGTGCTCCTTTGATGTCATAAGGGTGACAGGAGTCTAGATCTAAGGTCAGGTTTAATACAACCTTGGGATGGGCCCGGCCTGAGTTCTTCTCCCTGCCCATGTGTGTACACACTTGCATACACACACACATGCATGCTTTAATCTGCTACAATTAGCCAGGCGCGGTGGCTCACGCCTGTAATCCCAGCACTTCGGGAGGCCAAGGCGGGTGGATCACGAGGTCAGGAGATCAAGACCATCCTGGCTAACACGATGAAACCCCGTCTCTAGTAAAAATACAAAAAATTAGCCAGGTGTGTCTGGCGCCTGTAGTCCCAGCTACTCGGGAGGCTGAGGCAGGAGAATGGGCGTGAACCTGGGAGGTGGAGCTTGCAGTGAGCCGAGATCGTGCCACTGCACTCCAGCCTGGGTGACAAAGCGAGACTCCATCTCAAAAAAAAAAAAAACTGTTACAATTAGATAGCCCTCTGGAAACTTCCCACAGATGAAGGACTCCAGCTCCAGCTTCCTGCTTTCTGCAGCTGCTTAAGTAGTTAAATTCAGGCATGGAAAAGTTCATGTTGATGGGATAAACTGAGATCTCAGGGCTGGAGGAAGGACATGGCACCGGGGAGGCTGGCCCCTGCAGGCACCTGGGAAGGTGACGCTGTACTCTGACCCTCTTCAGAATCTTCCTGAACCCAGGCCATAGTCTCTTCCGGTGGCTCCTGACCTGTACCATAAGGTGCCCTGGTACTGAGTTCATTCCCTCTTACCAGTCAATTCCCGGAGCAGGTGGGGCGGTCTTTGATGCTGACCAGAAGGGAGGGAAGCCACAGCCAGTAAACCCACATAATCGGGCACAAACATGGACAGGCATGAACTTTCCTGTCTCTACCAATCACGTGCTTCATTATGGGCTTCAACTGGCAACTGCTTGATAAGAGCCCAATAAAACCATAAACAAAGGAGCCAGGGTTTCATAAACAGCCCCTCCCCACCCTGAACACACATAACCTCTGATGGGGTGAAGAGGTGGGGAGCACGAGGGCATGGCCTCAGCCTCTTACTGAGGATAGGTGGGAAAGGGTGTCTCCGGGGAATGAGACGATGGGGTCGGGTTCTCAAGCCCTCAATATCAGATGGTTCAGGGAGTCCTGGGCTGTAACCACAGCCCTGACGTTTGTTCTGCCCTCATTATTGCTTCTGAGCTATATTGGGCTGACCCCAGGTTTCTGCCACCAAGTTCTTGCCCAGGTGTGCACACAAGAATAAGCCCTTTGCTAGGAAGGGCAGCTCAAGTCTTATGTGGTTCATTGGTTACAGGGCTTGCTTGTTCCTGAGGGCCATGACATTATCACAAGATGCTGGCTTTCCCCTTCCATCTGGCTGACCCTCCTTTCCATCACTAAACATCCTTAGAACCTCATGCAGGCTCTCAGCTGGGCTAGCAGCTGCAGGAGAGGTGGGGGCAAGGAGGTCAGCATGGGAGTGTACAGTCTGTCTGGAAGGCAGATCTAATGAGCAGGGGCTCCAGGGAGGCATTGGAAACTCTAGGCTTCTAGAAGAAGGAAATGGAAGACTTCCCAAGGGATATGGGCATGAGAGAGCATCTCTGTAGTGGAATGCCACGTGAGCAAAGCGGTCTGGGGAGCAGTGAGGATCCTGAAGCCCCCACACACCTCTGCCTAGATGCTCCTTACTGACACAGCTCCTCAGGGTTCGTTCTTCCAGGGCCTGAGCTATGCTGACAGTGCTCAGTGTGGGGTGGGGATCATGGAGACCCTTTCCTCCACTGGAGCCTGGGTTTCCCCAGGGTCCGAAGAGGGTGGGCCAAGAGCTACAGAAAAACCCAGGCCTTGACATGACCTGTGCCCGTGTTTGATTCAATCCTGCAGATTGCTGACTTCGGCCTCTCCAACCTCTACCATCAAGGCAAGTTCCTGCAGACATTCTGTGGGAGCCCCCTCTATGCCTCTCCGGAGATTGTCAATGGGAAGCCCTACACAGGCCCAGAGGTAAGTGACCACTCTCCCCTGCCGGCCTGCCTCGGGTGTTTACTATGACTTTAGATCCTGGGAGATTAATGGGCTAGTTTTCTCATTATTCACCTTTTCAGAGCACAAAACTCAAGCCTCCCAAAAAGTAGTAACTTGCCAGGTGTCTAGCCACGAGTGGCAAAACTAGAACTAGGCCGGGCGCAGTGGCTCACACCTGGAATCCCAGCACTTTGGGAGGTCCACAAGTGGACCACTTACTTGAGGTTGGGAGTTCAAGACTAGCCTGGCCAACGTGGTGAAACCCCGTCTTTACTAAAAAAAATACAAAAATAATGGGGCTTTATGGCATACACCTGTAATCCCAGTTACTTGGGAGGCTGAGGCAGGAGAATCACTTGAACCTGGGAGGCAGAGTTTGCAGTGAGCCGAGATCATGCCACTGCACTCCAATCTGGGCAACAGAGCAAGACTCCATCTCAAAAAAAATGAAAAAGAAAACAAAACAAAAAAACCCTAGAACTAGAACTTAGGTCTCCTGCCTCCTAGGTTAGTTCTTTGCCTCCTTCACCTTCCTCGTTCCTGGTACCTTTCCCGGCACCCAGTCCAGCCTCCCAAGAGTGACGCAGAGATGGTATCTGTCACAACCACCCCTTCCCCAGCCCAGAAGAGATGACCTGGCTATAGCTCTTGTGCTTGTGGCTGTCCCTCCCAGGGAAAGCGATTGACAACATCTCAGCCCCCTTCTGCAGCATCCCCGTCTTGGCCCCTGGGTAGGAGAGGTGGGTCATCGTCAGGTGTGCTGGCCTCTGAGTTCTCCAGCATGTACCATTTTCTCATCTGGTATGGGCATCCCTGCTGACCTCCCCTGTCTCTCTCAGGTGGACAGCTGGTCCCTGGGTGTTCTCCTCTACATCCTGGTGCATGGCACTATGCCCTTTGACGGGCATGACCATAAGATGCTGGTGAAACAGATCAGCAACGGGGCCTACCGGGAGCCACCTAAACCTTCTGGTGAGTGAGAGGGGTGGGTGTTCTTATCCAGGCCTGGGGTGTCCTTCACTCATTCCTAAGGCAAGAACTACACAGTGGCACTAAAGTCAAAAGGGCAACAGTCCATCATGACCCATGGTAGGTTAGGGGACCGCCCACCGTATGTCCAATGTCGAGACCTCTGGGGAAGGAGGGGATAGCTTTCTTCCCATAGGGGCATGCTCGATTATATTCGGGAAGTGGTTCCTAAGCTCCTTCCTTTGCTACAGTTGTCTCATTTCCTATTGCTTTTGTTCTCATCCTCAGAAACCTTTTTGTCCTTGACTATGACTTAGAAGGCAGGAGGAAGGGTGTGAGAGCCCCAGTTTACCCTGAACACAGTCTCTACCCTCAGAGGGTTGAATTGCAATGGAGAGAGAGAGAGGATAGATACCAACATACTCACAAGGGCTCATGAAGGGGTCACAGTCCTGAGAGGTCAGAGGACAGAGAGGCAGCTGGAGGAGTCAGTCCAGGAACTGTGGACTGGGGAGCTGTCCTGGGCCAAGGCATGTACAGAGCCGTAGGCTGGAAGGGACGCATCCAACCCAGGAGTAAGCAGTGTCTTAGCTCAAAAGGGGATGAGCTGGGGACAGGGGACAGGGAGTGCCTATTCTGGGAGTTGCCAAACTGAAGCACCTGCCTTTTGTCTTCCAGACGCCTGTGGCCTGATCCGGTGGCTGTTGATGGTGAACCCCACCCGCCGGGCCACCCTGGAGGATGTGGCCAGTCACTGGTGGGTCAACTGGGGCTACGCCTCCCGTGTGGGAGAGCAGGAGGCTCCGCACGAGGGTGGGCACCCTGGCAGTGACTCTGCCCGGGCCTCCATGGCTGACTGGCTCCGGCGTTCCTCCCGCCCCCTCCTGGAGAATGGGGCCAAGGTGTGCAGCTTCTTCAAGCAGCATGCGCCTGGTGGGGGAAGCACCACCCCTGGCCTGGAGCGCCAGCATTCACTCAAGAAGTCCCGCAAGGAGAATGACATGGCCCAGTCTCTCCACGGTGACCCAGCTGATGACACTGCCCCTCGCCCTGGCAAGAGCAACCTCAAGCTGCCGAAGGGCATTCTCAAGAAGAAGGTGTCAGCCTCTGCAGAGGGGGCACAGGGGGACCTTCAGGAGCTCAGCCCGATCCCTGCGAGCCCAGGGCAGGCTCCCCCCCTGCTCCCCAAGAAGGGCATCCTCAAGAAACCCCGACAGCGCGAGTCTGGCTACTACTCCTCCCCCGAGCCCAGTGAATCTGGGGAGCTCTTGGATGCAGGCGACGTGTTTGTGAGCGGGGATCCCAAGGAGCAGAAGCCCCCGCAAGCCTCAGGGCTGCTCCTCCATCGCAAAGGTATCCTCAAACTCAACGGCAAGTTCTCCCGGGCAACCTTGGAGCTCGCGGCCCCCACCACCTTCGGCTCCTTGGATGAACTCGCCCCACCTCGCCCCCTGGCCCAGGCCAGCCGACCCTCAGGGGCTGTGAGCGAGGACAGCATCCTGTCCTCTGAGTCCTTTGAACAGCTGGACTTGCCTGAACGGCTCCCAGAGCCCCCGCTGCGGGGCTGTGTGTCTGTGGACAACCTCATGGGGCTTGAGGAGCCCCCCTCTGAGGGCCCTGGAAGCTGCCTGAGGCGCTGGCGGCAGGATCCTTTGGGGGACAGCTGCTTTTCCCTGACGGACTGCCAGGAGGTGACAGCGACCTACCGACAGGCACTGAGGGTCTGCTCAAAGCTCACCTGAGTGGGGTAGGCATTGCCCCAGCCTGGGCAGGCTCTCAGATGCAGCTGGCTGTACCCCAAGGGGAGATGCCTTCTCCCCCACCTCCCAGGACCTGCATCCCCACTCAGAAGGCTGAGACAGTTTGCAGTGGAGCCCTGGACAGGGCTGGATGTGGGAAGTAGGCAAATGAAGTGCGTCAAGGGTTCAGTGTCTGTCTTCAGCCCTGCTGAACCAAGAGGATAATAGAGAAAGAGAGGGGAACGGGAAGGCCCGAGACAGAGTCCACGTTGCCCATTTCTTGTGCATGACGGAGTCCAGGTTGCCTGTTTCTTGTGCACGTGGTGGGGCCACAGAGACCTGGAAAGTGAACTCTCCCAGGGCCCATCTCCTGCATCCCATGAATACTCTGTACACATGGTGCCTTCTAAGGACAGCTCCTTCCCTACTTATTCCCTGCCAAGTGGGGTCAGACCTCTTTACACACACATTCCCATTCCTACCAACCACCAGAACTGGATGGTGGCGTCCCTAAGGTGCCTGAGGCATCCTGGGAATGGTCTGGAGTAACCCTTCCTTATTTTTATTTTTATTTATTTATTTATTTTTTTGAGACGGAGTTTCGCTCTCGTTGCCCAGGCTGGAGTGCAATGGCGTGATCTTAGCTCACCTCAACCTCCGCCTCCCTGGTTCAAGTGATTCTCCTGCCTCAGCCTCCTTAGTAGCTGGGATTACAGGCATGTGCCACCACGCCCGGCTAATTTTGTATTTTTAGTAGAGACAGGGTTTCTCCATGTTGGTCAGGCTGGTCTCAAACTCCTGACCTCAGGTGATTCACCCGCCTCAGCCTCCCAAAGTGCTGGGATTACAGGTGTGAGCCACCGTGCCCAACCTAACCCTTCTTATTTAGCCTAGGAGTAAGAGAACACAATCTCTGTTTCTTCAGTGGTTCTCTTTCCTTTTTCATCCTCCAAACCTGGCCTGAGCCTCCTGGAGTTGCTGCTGTGAATCTGAAAGACTTGAAAAGCCTCCGCCTGCTGTGTGGACTTCATCTCAAGGGGTCCAGGCTCTTCTGGACTCCACCTTGGACCTCAGAGACTCAGAACTTCTGCCTCTAAGCTGCTCTAAAGTCCAGACTATGGATGTGTTCTCTGGGCCTTCAGAACTCTAGAGTGTCCATATTTATTTTTTATGTTCTCAGCTTTGTGTTTTAGGAAAAGTGAATCTTGCTGTTTTCAATAATGTGAATTCTATGTTCTGGGAAAATCCACTATGACATCTAAGTTTTGTGTACAGAGAGACATTTTTGCAACGATTTCCACCTCCTCCCACGGCCCCTCCACACCCCACTCCACACTCTGAGTCTCTCTACCTAATGGTCTCTACCTAATGGACCTTCGTGGCCAAAAAGTACCATTAAAACCAGAAAGGTGATTGGAAGCAGGCCCTGCTGTTCTCTGTGGTGATTGAGGTGGGGAGGGATGGTGCTGAGCAGGTTTTTGAGCCTTCTCCTAATACTGGTTCCCCTAGGCTGCCAGGGATGGGAAGTAGAAAAACTGCCGAATCAAAACAAACGTGAGCTCAGTAGCTCTGGCCTGACCCTAAGCACACAGGTGGGAAGGCCCTGGGCCCAGGGTCCCAGTTGTTCTTCTGGCCTTTGGCACTAAAGTAGAAGTGGATTTGGCAGATTATCCCACCCTGCCCCCACCACCTGCCTCCTCCCACCCCTGCTCCTGTCTGCTAGAGCCCTGCTCCTGCTGGGTAAAGACACCCCCACTGCTTTTATTCTCTCCCTCCTAAGAAATCCCCTTTACTCTGGTGCTGGGCAGCTTCTCCCCACTCCGTCCTCACTGCCTGACTCCTAGAGAAAGCAAAGAATGCCTGGAATGTCCACCCCCACCATACGCCAACTCCCTCAGCCCCCTGCAGAGCATTCCCCACACGCCTGCTCCATTGAGAAACTCCCAGGCTCCGAGGGCTGGGGATGAAAGGGAGGGTGAGGACAAAGTGCCGGCCAGCAGCCGGCTGGCTCTGGCTTCAGTCAGCCTCCCTCCCCTACCCGCGACCCACTCTGGTAGTCACAGGAGGCTTCCAAACATCCCCAGCTCTGGCTCCGGCCCCACAACACACCTGTCCTGCCAGCTGTCGGTGCCTGCCCAGTGGAGCGTTGGACCTCCCCTCCCGCACCTGGAGAGCTGAGCTGGCAAAGTCACGAGTCTGCAAAGGAGATGGGGAGGGCAAGGCAACTATGGGGTCAAGGTGGGAGAGCAAACAAGACATTGCTTAGGCGACACTGGAGTACTTAGGTCTTAAGTCTCTGAGGTCCTACTCAGTGCTGAAACTCTGGGCTAGACTCTGGGTAAACATGGAAAAAATCCAGGGGGCGGGTTTATCTCCAGAAGCTTAGAGTTCAGCTGTGGGGTTAGCAGTGCTCCTTTATTCATTCCTCTCATGAATCAAGCCCTTTTGTGTGCTAAGCTTAGTAGAAGACAGAGGTAATTGCTGTATCCCTGGTGCAAAAAACAAAAAATCAAAAAAACAAAAACAAAAAGAAAAAGAGATCTTAGCCTCAAGGAGGTTACAGACTAGGGGTAAGGTAGCATGCAATAAATTCAATCAGAAATGGTTACTGGTTCAGATCCTGTTGAAAGGGAGTTTGGATGATGGAAAGAATTGCATCTTGGGAGATAATAATAGGCGCTACCATTCATGAAGTTTTATGGGTCAAGCTCTTTAGGTGTCTTACCTCACGTAACGCTCACGATAGCCTTGTTAGTTCAGTACTATTTTTATCATTCTCATTTTATAAAAGAAATGGAGACAAAAACATCAAGTAAGCCAGGCGCAGGTGGCTCACATCTGTAATCCCAGCACTTTGGGAGGCCGAGACAGAAGCATCGCTTGTCAGGAGCTCGAGACCAGCCTGGCCAACACAGTGAAATCCTGCCTTTACTAAAAACACAAAAACTTAGCCACACATGGTGGCTCACACCTCTAGGCCCAGCTACTTGGGAGGCTGTGGCAGGAAAAACCCTTGAACCTGGGAGGCAGAAGTTGCAGTGAGCCGAGATTGTGCCACTGCACTCCAGCCTGGGCGACAGAACAAGATTCTGTCTCAAAAAAAAGAACTTGATAGCAAATGGGGAAATCAGACCTCAAACCCAGGTCTGACATCCCACAGACTCACGTGAACTGCATGGGGTTTGGAGAATTGGATAAAAGAATGTTTAAGTGTAGGAACTATAAATTTATATGCCAGGTTTATTTATAAATATTTATTATCTGCCATATTTATTATATGAGCATCCATTATATGCCAGGTTCTTTTGCAGGCACAAGGAATATGCCAATTTCCGAAGTGCCCTTTCCTAGTCTCCACCAGCCCTGAGAGAAAGCTAAGAAAGAAGAGAGTGAGGCCGGGCGTGGTGGCTCATGCCAGTAATCCCAGCACTTTGGGAGGCCAAGGTGGGTGGATCACCTGAGGTCAGGAGTTCGAGATCAGCCTGGCCAACATGGTGAAACCCCGTCTCTACTAAAAAAAATTTAAAAAATTAAAAAAAAATTAAAAATTAAAAAAAAAAATTAATGGCCAGCTAATTTTTGTATTTTTAGTAGAGACAGGGTTTCACCATGTTGGCCAGGCTGGTCTCGAACTCCTGACCTCAGGTGATTCTGCCTGCTTCTGCCCCCCAAAATGCTGGGATTACAGGCATGAGCCACCATGCCAAGTCTATTTATTTATTTACTTATGAGACAGCGTCTCACTCTGTTGCCCAGACTGGAATACAGTGGTGCAATCTCTGCTCACTGCAACCTGTGTCTCCCGGGCTCAAGCAATCCTCCCACCTCAGCCTCCCAAGTAGCTGGTACTACAGGTGTGTGCTACCATTCCTGACTAATTTTTCTTTTTTCTTTTTTGAGACAGGTTCTCACTCTGTTGCCCAGGCTGGAGTACAGTGGTACAATCTTGGCTTATTGCAGCCTTGACCTCCCAGGCTCAAGCAATCCTCCCACCTCAGCCTCCCGAGTAGCTGAGACTACAGATGTGAACCACCACACCCGTCTAACTTTTGTATTTTTTTGTAGAGACAGGGTTTCGCCATGTTGCCCAGGCTGGTCTGGAACCCCTGGACTTGAGTGACCTGCCCACCTTGACCTCCCAGAGTGCTGGGACTACAGGCTTGAGCCACTGTGCCTGGCCATGGCTGTTTAATATACTATATCATTTACTTATTTACTATACTTGTCTGTCTTTCTCCACTAGAATAGATGCCCCATAAGACAAAAATCTCAGTTTTGTTCACAGATGTATCTCCAGAGCCTGGAGCAGTATACACTGTTGGCTCTCAGTAAATACTGAATGAATGACTGAATGACCGAATCAACATCATACTTTTTTTTCTTTTGAAACAGAGTCTTGCTCTGTCCCCCCCAGGCTGGAGTGCAGTGGCTCGATCTCGGCTCACTGCAATCTCCACATCTCTCTTGCCTCAGCCTCCTGCGTGGCTGGGATTACAGGCACACGCCACCACACCCAGCCAATTTTTGTAATTTTAGTAGAGACTGGGTTTCATCATGTTGGCCAGGCTGGTCTCGAACTCCTGACCTCAAGTGACCCGCCTGCCTCAGCCCCCCAAAGTGCTGGGATTACAGGCGTGAGCCACCACGCCCAGCCTGAATGAATGGCCTATGTAGGTGGTTGCCTTATCAAGCTGAATCTAGTGTCTCAGTAGCCCCCACTCAATGGTCCTGGTCCTGCTCTCTGAGCCATGTCCTGTACATCTATTCTCTTTTCCAAAAAATCAACCCTGTTGTCTATTATGTGATTCCCACCCACTGCCCTTCCCCTACTTTAGAGGTGCCCAGGCTCTTCAGCTAAGACCCAGGACTCTTCCTTTGTCCTAGGTCCATCCTTGCCCTCAAGACATGTGTGGGCTATCAGTCAGCAGGCTTCAGATTCTGACTGGAAGAGCTGAAGTCCGCCTCTAGCAGCGCTACTGGAGTGTGGGGATTGTGCTTTGTAGGGGACTGTTGTTTCCAGACAGTGATCCAGAGCTCTGGATCACTGTCTCCCCTCTCACTTTATCTGCCCAAGGAGGGTCCAAGGAAGCTGATGGGATGGGGTAGGGGGAGAGGTGAAGGGGTCATCTTGACGGTGGGGACTAACATGCCACTGCAGTTTCCCTCCCTCCACACAGAGGACTGCCTGGACTTGCCCCAGGAAAGGGCTGAGGACGGGGAGAGGATTCCTACCAGGATTTCATGGTCCTGGTTGCAGAAGGCCCTTTCCTGTCTCTTAAAACTGCTTCCCCACCTCCCCCAACCCTCGTCATCGTCTGGGTTCTTCACATTCCGGAAGCACTGATGTGGCACTAAATATTCCTGCAGCTCCAGCCTTCTCCCTTGGGGGCCCACATCATCGCTGTGAGCCTGGTTTCTGGAATGTTTTTGGTATGAAGTGTCCAGGCAGGTGAGGGGAAGGGCTGTGCAGGGCGGGATCCACAGCCCCTCATCTAGGTCTCTTTGGAACCAATAAAATGGATACTCTCTTCCAGCTCAGATTTTCTTTCCCCAGAAGGCTTCCCCCACATCCACCCCCTCACCTTGCCCACCCTTTCCTCCACCTGGCTTAGAAGAGGTTACATAAGCAGATGCAGGCGGACACAGATGTTAGGACTCTCCTTTCCTGAAAGTCCACATCCCCCAGTCTCTGCTGAGACAGCACTGGCAGAAAGGGCTGTGTCCTCTCCCTCCCTCCCCATTCCACACCCTGTGCTTCCCTTAGGTACAGGCTGTCCCTCCACTGTGTCCTCCTCTCCTCCATCCCCTCCCATTCTAGTCCTGTCCCTCACCCTTCAGCTTCTCCCACTCACTCTCTCTCTCTTTTTTTTTTTTTTTTTTTTGAGATCGAATCTCGCTCTGTCACCCAGGTTGGAGTGCAATGGTGCAATCTAGGCTCACTGCAACCTCCACCTCCTGGGTTCAAGTGATTTTCCTGCCTCAGGCTCCCAAGTAGCTGGGACTACAAACATGCTCCACCATGCCTGGCATGGTGGCGGATGCCCATAATCCCAGCTACTCAGGAGGCCGAGGCAGTAGAATAGCTTGAACCCAGGAGGCAGAGGTTGCAGTGAGCCAAGATAGTGCCACTGCACTCCAACCTGAGTGATAGAGCAAGACTCCATCTCAAAAAATAAACAAATATATAGTCATGACGAGAATTCGGAAAATACTAATAATTAGGATGGGGTATGGGGATGGAGAGGAGACAGAAATGAAATTTTAAAAAAGGGTGATCAGAGAAGGCCTTCCTGAGAAGGTGGCATTTGAACAAAGACCTGGTGGCAGGGGATGCAGGTGGAACTAGCTATGTGGCTATCTGGGGGAACAGTGTTCAGGGTGGAAGGAACAACCAATGCAAAGACCTTAAAGCAATAGCAGGTTACAAGTCCTAGAACAGCCAGTGAGGCTGGAGCAGAGTGAATGAGAGAGCAGCAGTAGACGTGTCAGGAGAGGTAACAAGGGTGGGGAAGGTAGATTACACAGGGCCTTGTGAACCATTATATGAGCTCCAGCTTTTATTCAGAATGAAATGGCAAACCACCAAGAAGTTCTGAGCAAAGGAATGACATTTTTTTTTAGATAGAATTAAAAAAAAATTCTTCTGCTTGTTGAGAGTAGCCATGGGAGGGTCGATGTTGTCCAATTCTGGAAGGAGGTTGTCCAATTCTGGAAAGGGGCTTGGACTAAAGTCTGTAGCAAAGAAATGACAAGTTGTCAGATTTCTAACATATTCCGAAGCTAGAGCCAACAGGCTTTCCTGATAGATTAGATGTAGGGTATGAAAGAAAGAGGGAAACCAAAAATCACTCCACAGCCTTTGGCGTGAGAAACTTGGAGGGTGGAGTGTCCATTAGCTGGGTTAGGGAAGGCCTGCAGATGGAGGAGGTGTGAGGTGAAGTCAGAGGCACTTAGGCCTCCAGGCAAAGATAAGTGGTATGAGGAGCCTGGAGTTTGAGAGATTTGGGTTGGAGATAGAGATGTGGGGGCTGTTGCTAGAAGGAATTTCTGCTTCAGGTGGAAAATCCAGCCAGATGACACCTGAAGAAGTCCCTTCCATCTGTAAAGATTCTAGGATTGTATTAACTAGGAAAGCAGAAAGCAGTTCTTTCCAAAGCTTGTCTGATATGATTATGTGAGGAGGTGGGCAGTGCTGCGATGAGGAGGTGGGCAGTGCTGCGATGAGGAGGTGGGTAGTGCTGCAATGAGGAGGCATGTTTTGCCTGGTGGGGACTGGCTTTCTCCACCCGATATAAAGTCTTTTTTTTTTTTTTTTGACACAGGGTCTCACGCTGTGGCCCAGGCTGGAGTGCAGTGGTGCAATCTCAGCTCACGGCAGCCTCGACCTCCTGAGGGCAAGCGTTCCTCCCACCTCAGCACCCCCTGCTCCTCCAGTAGCTGGGACTACAGGTGCACACCACCACGCCCAGCTAATTTTTTTGTATTTTTGGTAGAGACAGGGTTTTGCCATGTTGGCCAGGTTGGTCTCAAACTCCTCACCTCAAGGATCCACCTGCCTCGGCCTCCCAAAGGGCTGGGATCACAGGCTTGAGCTACTGGGCCTGGCCAAAGTCTTTCACAGATTTTTATAAGAAGGTTAGAGAAGTCACCCTTAGACCAGAGCTCTGCCTCTGACATTGGCCCCTACAGAGGGGTTGTGAGTCGCTTTATACAGCAGAGGCCCCAGGCTGGGAGAAGGATTCCCACTCAATATTCTTTCTATGTTTCAGAACTTTCTACTTCAGATCCCTGAAGGAGCCTGGAATCGGAGCACACCCCAGTGAGGGCACGGCAATCTCTGCATTTTCACAAGCACGGCAAGTGACTCTGATCACACTAAAGTTCCAGAATTTACTCAAGGTGAGGGCCTGAACCTACCTTAACCTAGAATATTTTTACTCTGCCAGGCATGCAGCTTCCCTCTGGGATGAAAATCTTTCTCTCTTTCTCACTCTACCTCTTTTTGGCTCTGAAATCCTCTCCTCACCATCTCTTTGCAAAGGAATTCCCCATCCTTTTCAGTTGTCTTTTCCTTTCTCTCTCCAGCCTCCAACCCCCTCCCTGAGCTAATCCCACCGTCTCAGTTTCACCCCTTCCCCTCTCTAGGGGCAGTTGGGTCAAGCTAGGGGATGAGTCATCCTAGGTGGGGGAGGGGATTTCAGGTCCATAAATGGGCAAAAACTCAGATTTCAGGTTTCTGTGTCTAGGAAAAGGCCAGTCTGTCCCCTCTATCTCTCCACCCCCAAAGGAATTCCCCAGGGAAGAAGAGGAAAGAGTCTGGGGCTGGCTTTGACCGGATGGAATCCTAGAAATAGCAGAGCTTTTTAGGAGATAGGTTTCAGTGTGACTCAGCTTCCCTGATAAACAGACACTGCCGGCCAGGATTTTCCCAGCCCAAGAGGCCAAAACCCCCACTTCCCAGTGGAAGTGTTCAGCTCTGCCTTTGGAGTTCTGGGCCCAGCCAGCACCACTGCCTCCATCCTCCTCACCATTCTCTTTCCATGATCAGAATTCGAGCTCCAAGCTGCATTAACCTGAGCTCTGGCCTGTGAGGGCACCTAGCTATTGCAGCAGAACTCACCGCATGTCCCCTCCTGGAAGCTAGGGTTAAGGTGCAATGACCCTTCAAAGTTCTTCCAGCTAGATTCCGAATCACCTCTTTATGACCCCTGGCAGCAATCACCCATCACCTTTGTTGTGTCCATCCGGAGGGTCCTTGGTAAGTGACAACTTCATACTCACAGCAGGCTAGCTACTGGCAGGGATCCCTCCTCTGCTGAGGGACCCTGGCTTGCCCTGTCTCCCAGTCCAATGTGCAGTCCTCTGTGAATCCAAGAGCCATTGGTGAGGCTGAGTGGGGCCTGGGGAGAGCCTGGCCTGCCAACAGGGCCTCACATGGTGGCCAGGCTCACCTGAAGACCTGTTTGACATTCAGAGCCTCACTTTGCTGCTCAGAAACCTTGCTTATCAACAGGCTAGGAGGCTCAGGAGCAGACTCACTGAGCTCTAGGAGAGGAATGGATTCAGCCAACATGCCAATTCATTCATTTCTAATGAATAACAAAACCCCTGTCAAACCAACCAGATACTTGGGTTTGCTGATGAGCACATTCACTGCCTGTGGCAATTTCACACAAGGGTATTCTGAAGTTCAGTGGGAAGTTTTCTTGAAGAGCATGGAAGCTGGGCTAGGAGAGCTGGTTGAATTGGTCTTCATGGTGGCGCCAACCTCTTTGTCAAGATACATCTGGTAACCCCGTTCAGGACACCCCGCCCCAGCGCAGCTCTTGGGAGTGCCTCCCCACACACGCACACATTGGACATCCCAAAGACAGCCTTGCTGGGCTAGCACATTCTTCCCACAGAGTGCACTGCAATGACTTAGAGAGTCACTTTCACAGTCAGCTCACACCCATCACATTACTGCAAGGATTAAATGAGACAACACATGAACATGCTTTGTAAGCAATACATCACCGGAGAAAACCTAAGGAGTGAGAACAGGTACTCAATAAATGTTTAATAAAGGGCCTCCACCCGCTTTCCTGGCCCCAGCCCCTTATGAAGGGGAATCTGATAGTTAAATCAAGTGAAAACCCATTCCCTAATAAACACACCAACATTTATTAAGACCTTACTATTGTTCTAGGTGCCACGTAAAATACAGAACAGAAGCAATTGAGGCACGTCCCCTCCTTCAAGGAATTTACATGTAATAAACTTGGGGCCATAAACTAACAGCTACAGGATGGTCATTAACAGCACAGAGGTGGGAGGCTGGTGGCTCAGGCCTGTAATCCTAGCACTTTGGGAGGCTGAGGCGGGTGCATCACCTGAGGTCGAGAGTTCAAGACCAGCCTGACCAACATGGAGAAACCCCATCTCTACTAAAAATACAAAATTAGCCGGGCACATGCCTGTAATCCCAGCTACTCGGGAGGCTGAGGCAGGAGAATTGCTTGAACCGGGAGGCAGAGGTTGCGGTGAGCCGAGATTGCACCATTGCACTCCAGCCTGGGCAACAAGAGCAAGACTCCGTCTCAAAAAAAAAAAAAAAAAAAGCACAGAGGTGAATGTGCTAAGGGTGTGTGTAGTAAGACGCCCCAGTTCCATTGGAGCTGGTTGTCATGGGACTGCTTGTGTTGACGTGGTTAGACTGAAAACTGGCCGTTTTCAGTCCCCACTCTTGCGTCACTGGATTGGTCAGTCAAGGAAGAAGCCCCCCAGCTGTGGGGCTCTGCACGCCTGGGCCCAGGGGCAGAGTTACTGGAGCGGAGATTTGAGAGCCCAAGTTGTTCCTCATAAGCAATGTTAGCCTTGCTGTCCCAGCCCTTGCTGGAGATGCCCACGAGGGTCAGAATGGGCAGACAGGCTGGGCATAGTGGTTCACATCTGTAATCCCAGCATTTAGGGAGCCAGAGGTGGAAGGATAGCTTGAGCCCAGGAGTTCAAAACCTGCCTGGTCAACGTCGCAAGACCCCATTCTCCACAAAAAGGGGGGGAGAAAAAGAACAGGCAGACAGATGCCAGGTAGGGGTGAGGGGTGGAGTTGGTCAACTCCCTCCCTCACCAGTCATGGTTGGGGGTGGAGTGAGCAGCACACAGCTGGCTCCTTGACCCTGGCCTCCTACCAGGCTCACCCATGCTGTCTCCCTGCCTAGCAGGGTTGACTTTCTTTAGATGCCTCTTAAAGGCTCTGGGAACACAGAACTGCAGTTCTCTCTTTCACAGCTAAGTGAGCTTGGTCCACCTCACAACTGAGTCCCATACCCAGGCCTTTTGGGTCAGTCTATCTGGATCCAAGGTTCCCCACATCTGCACTCATCTCAGAAAAAAAGAACCAGCTTGGAATTACATTAAATTATATGCATGGTGTCACACCATCCCCATCCCAAATTAACTTGCAGGGCAAAGGAGTAGATGCTGATCACCACTGAAGTCTCTGGCATTGTGCTAGAGCACTGGTTCTCCAAGTGTGGTCCAGGAACCCCTGGGGGCTCCCCAAATCTTTTCAGAAGGTACACACAGTCAGAAGTGGGGTTTGTTGGTGGTGGTGGTGGTGGTGGTGGTGTTTTGAGGCAGGGTCTCGCTCTGTCACCCAGGCTGGAGAGCCACAGTGTGATCGTGGCTCACTGCAGCCATGATCAAGCAATTCTCTTGCCTCAGCCTCCCAAGAAGCTGGGATTACAGGCATCTGCCACCACACCCAGCTAATTTTTGTATGTTTAGTAGAGACGGGGGTTTCTCCATGTTGGTCATGCTCTTCTCGAACTCCCGACCTCAGGTGATCCACCTGCCTCGGCCTTCCAAAGTGCTGGGATTACATGTGTGAGCCACTGTGCCTGGCCTTAATTACTACTTTTAAATGTCTGTTTTCATTTCTAATATGGTAAATATCAGTAGCTATCATTCATCCACATAAATGAAAGTTCTTTGGGTGTCCTCAATAATTTCTAAGAGTGTAAAGAGATCCTGAGATCAAAATGGTTGAGAACTGCTGCTTTCATGCGAAGGAATACAAGGTTGGGTGCGGCGACTCACACCTGTAATCCCAGGACTTTGGGAGGCTGAGGTGAGTGGATCACTTGAGGCCAGGAGTTCAAGACCACCCTGGGCTGCATGGCAAAACCCCATCTCTACTAAAAATGCAAAAATTAGCTGGGCACGGTGGTATGTGCCTGTAATTCCAGCTATCTGGGAGGCTGAGGTGGAAGGATCCCTTGAACCTAGGAGATTGAGGCTGCAGTGAGTTGAGATCGCACCACTGTGCTCTAGCCTGGGTGACAGAGTAAGACTGTCTCCAAACAAAAAGAGAAGGAATACAGCAGGTAGGGAGTTGCCAGATAAAATAAAGGATGTCCAGTTACATTTGAATTTCTGATACACAATGAGTAATTTTTTAGTATAATATTACATAGGACATGCTTAACTAAAAAGTTATTCATTGTTTGTCTGAAATTCAAATTTAAATGGGTTTTCTGTGTTCTGTATTTTTACTTGCAAAATATGGCAACCCTAACAGCAGGAGAGATTTGGGTTAGACAACAAGATGAACTTGGATCAGATATTGGGATTCTGACCCAGGGAAGGATGGAGAATCCCCTATTCTGGACGGCTTTAAAAAAGGAGAATGTGGGCCAGGTGCAGTGGCTCACGCCTGTAATCCCAGCACTTTGGAAGGCCAAGGCAGGAGGATCACCTGAGGTCAGCAGTTCAAGACCAGCCTGACCAACATGGAGAAACCCCGTCTCTACTAAAAATACAAAATTAGGCAGGCGTGGTGGCGCATGCCTGTAATCCCAGTTACTTGGGAGGCTGAGGCAGGAGAATCGCTTGAACCCAGCAGGTGGAGGTTGCGGTGAACCGAGATCGCACCATTATACTCCAGCCTGGGCAACAAGAGCAAAACTCCGTCAAAAAAAAAAAAAAAAAAAAAAGAGGAGAATGTGGTGAGGTGTGGTGGCTCACGCCTGTAATCTCAGCACTTTGGGAGGCCAAGGCAGGCAGGTCACCTGAGGTCAGGAGTTCAAGACCAGCCTGGCCAACATGAAGAAACCCCACCTCTATTAAAAATATAAAAATTAGCCAGGTATCGTGGCACACACCTGTAATCCCAGCTACTCAGGAGGCTGAGACAAGAGAATCGCTTGAACCTGGGAGGCGGAGGTTGCAGTGAGCCGAGACTGTGCCATTGCACTCCAGCCTGGGTGACAGAGTGAGACTCCATCTCAGAAACAAACAAACAAACAAAAAACAAAACAAAAAAAAAAAGAAAGGTGAGTGTGTCCGAGGACCTGAAGGGCAAGCCTCTAAATGCTTAGGGGTAGAGTTTATAGTCAGAAGGACCTTCCCACAGCTGTGCCAGAGACTCCCCCACCCTCAAGAAACCTCAGCAGCTGAGGATGAACAAAACCCACAGGAAGTGGTGGAAGTGAAACTTGGTGTCAGTGTTGTTGTTATTAAAAGGGGGAAGTGCCGCCGGGTGAGTGAAGGGTCGGTGGAGGCAGGGAACCGAATTTTCTAGAGGTAATGAGGTCATTCAGCAGCCCCTCCCTCCTGCTCTGCTAAAAATAGTTATGGTTGTGATAGGGGTGCGGGTTGTCTGAGGCTGGGGGAATGACTCTTGCTTGAGGTCTAGATGGGGCAGAGCAGAAGTGGTGCTGGGGTGGTCGGAGCTTCAAACCAGGTAGCAGGAAAACCTAAGAAGCATTTTTGGGTTTGGAAATAAACAAATAAGTAGCCTCAGAAGCAGCTCAGAGGAGAAGGGCCCTGCCCTCCAGCTAAGAGAACTAACCGTAAGAGGGAAGAGGGGCCCGTGACCATGGCAGTCCCTCTTTGGTCAGCATGGGAAGCTCTAAGAAGCTCTTTCCATTAAGAGAGACAGGGGTGCTCCAGAAACCAGGCTGGCAGGGAGGTTGCAGTGCGTTTTTGTCTTTAGCATTTATTGAGCACTTACTGTGTGCTTGGCATTGTGCCAGGCCCTGAGGCTCCTGAATTAAATACAATGTGGTTCCTGTGCTCCAGAGCTTGGAAGTCCAGGGGAAGAGATAGGCATAAAACTAACATAAATTCATGAACTCATTGTGATCAGAGGGAATAGTTGAAAGCCCGAGCAGCAGCCGACCTGTGAGCCTGAGCCCGCCCCTCAGCAACTCTCCCCAGCCCTGGCCCAGGCTGCAAATCAACAGAGGCCGGAGTCACCCAGCTGCCTGCAGAGCCATGCATCAAGCCAGGACCCTTTCTCTGCCCAGACGTCTTTGCCAACTGTTTAGAGCAAAGGGAAATAATCTGGTTTGGGGAAAGACATAAGAATGACAGTTTTCTTTCCAAAACCTTCACCCTCTCCCATTTCAGCCTGAGAAAAGCTGTTAGATTTTTCTTCAGAGGGTTTCTAAGGGCCACAATTGCCTTCCACCTAAGAGGGAACAGGGTGGGGAGGGGTGGCAATGGCTTTCTTCGACCGCAGAGGTTTTGGATTTAGCCTGAAGTCACAGAACAAGTGAAGCTGAAAGTTCACTCTTTTCTGGTATCTAGAGCTTATTGAACAAATGTCCATTGACCCCCTATTGCCAGGGGCAGGGGTGAAATATTGAGTTGAGTCCAGGGCTCCAGCCTACTAGAGGCACAGTCTTTAGAGGAGTCAGATAATGACCAGGCAGTGCCTAAGCAGGATCTGAATCCAGGGCCGTGAGGAGGGAGCAGGCCCCTTAGTCATCAGATGCTTCATGGAGGGAGCTGGGTCTTGCAGGCTGAATAATTTTCTGGGTCAAGTACGTGTTTAGGGAGCAAGAATTCCTTGGAAACTTAAAAACTAGTCTCCCATGGTCAAGTCTGGTGCCTGTATGTGAACATTATACACATGGAACATGGCTCTGTATCCTGACTCCTGTGCCCCGCTGCCACATTTTATACTCCTGGGTGTGTGCTCCTGGCCAGTGAGGTGTCTGCACTCTTGGGACAAGTGGTGGTCAGGGAGTCTTTGTCCCCCGGGTTCCTGGAGTTCAGGCTACAGGTCTGGTTTCTGCCATTGCCCCTCCTCTGGTTCCCTCCTTCTCACAAGCCACAGCCTGGCAACTGGCCCTCTCTCTGCCTTCGTGAGGAGGGAGGCTGCTCAAACCACAGCTCACCACAGAGGCCAAGCTGGGTGTGCCTCTGTGGAGCAGCGGCAGGAGCCGGCTGAACACAGCCAGGACCAGTTTCCCCAGGGGCCAAATGCAACCTGTTCTCCAATGCATCTTCCCCACTGCTGGGCAAACTGTGTTGGGCTTCTGTGAGACCCCATAAAGGTAAGAGAGTCTGGAGTGACTTTGCCCAGACTGACTGTGTGACCTTGAGCAAGTCACTGGACCTCTCTGGGCCTTGACCTCCTTTATTTAATTATAATCCAGACCCTAGGGTCTATCCCAGCAATGTATGTGAACGTGCACTGTGAGTTGTCGAGCACAGCACTCATGTGAGAGGTTATTACTTTATTACTTTGAATTTGCCCTGAGCCCCACAGTTTGGGGAGGGAGGCTGCCTCAGAATTTATTTTTGGGTATCAGCTTCCAGATGGAGATTCCTAACCAGGGATGTGAGGATGGTCTGCAGGGAGTCCTGGTGTCATATACAGAATTTTTGAGTAGATGCATTTTTCTTGGAAGAAGATGCAGAGTTTCCATCAGACCCTCAAGAGTCTGATGAAAACCTCTTAAGAGCCACCCATGGGGGGCAGGCAGAGGGGCCTCAAATCCTTAGTGGCAGTATTCACGAACCAATGTGACCCGCTCAACAAGGACATGCCTATGTGGGTCTGAAAATACCAAGTGCAGGCCGGCAAGCTAACAGAGCTCATGAGAACCACAGTGCCAGAGCCTGTGAGGTGAATTTCATTACCACCCTCTGTGCTGGCCTGACCTTAGCTGGAGCACTGTGCTCTGTTCAAAACAACATGCTTTTTGCGGAGTTTTTTTTTTTTTTTTTTGGTTGGTTGGTTTCGTTTTTTTTGAGATGGAGTCTCACTCTGTCGTGTAGGCTAGAGTACAGTGGCGTGATCACAGCTCACTGCAGCCTTGATCTTCCAGGTTCAAGTGATCTTCCTACCTCAGCCTCCCAAGTAGGTGGCCCATGTCTTCATGCCTGGCTAATTTTTTTTTCTTTTTTCTTTTTCTTTTTTTTTTTTTTTTAAGTAGAGATGAGGTCTTGTCTTCTTGCCCAGGCTGTTCTCAAACTCCTGGATCCAAGTGTTGCTCCTCCCTTAGCCTCCACTTTGAGATTACAGGCGTGAGCCACTGCACCTGGACAAAGATATCATGTTTTTGTTTTTGTTTTTGTTTTTTTTTTTTTTTTTTTTTGAGACGGAGTCTCACGCTGTTGCCCAGGCTGGAGTGCAGTGGCGCAATCTCGGCTCACTGCAAGCTCCGCCTCCCGGGTTCCCGCCATTCTCCTGCCTCAGCCTCCTGAGTAGCTGGGACTACAGGCGCCCGCCACCGCGCCTGGCTAATTTTTTGTATTTTTAGTAGAGACGGGGTTTCACTGTGGTCTCGATCTCCTGACCTTGTGATCCGCCCGCCTCGGCCTCCCAAAGTGCTGGGATTACAGGCTTGAGCCACCGCGCCCGTCCAAAGATATCATGTTTTAAGAACTTGGGTAAATGGAAATGTTTCCAGAGGAAAAAGGCCAAGCTGTCAAAAGGTCTTATGCCCATGTCTTGGGAGAAATGACTGAAAGAACTAAGGGTATTTGGCTTGCAGCAAAGAATATAGGTTAGATGGGGATTGGAAGTGGGCAGTAACTTCTTGAAATGCCGCCTAGTGAATTCTACCGGGAGGCAGACAGAAACTTAGCAAAAGGAAATACTTTCCAGCGGGGAGCCCTGTCCCTCCTGGAGTGGAATAGGACTTCCCTCTGCCTCACATACTTGGTTCCGCCGGATGGAATACATTGCAGACAGGATCCAAGCTCTATCTAACAAGGGAACAAATAGATGACAATGGCCACTTCCCTAGGGTTTGGGAGACTGAGTGATGCCTTGTGGGTCAGGCAGGGGAGTACAGGCTGGACTTGGGCCCTTGCAGCCTCTGTCTCCGTCACAAAGGAGTCTGTTCTGTCTGCCTGGGTCTGCGCCGTCAAACTCCTCCCTCTCCACTTCACAACCCACTGATGTGGTGTTGCACAAGCAGCGGGGGGAGCCAGGTTGGATGAAGAGAGAGGAAGCGGGCGGCCCTGGGAGGCTGGGCTGCAGCTCCCTTGGAGGACAAGCTAGGCTGTCGTGGGCCAGGCTGGAGGGGTGGGGAGGGGAAGATGGCTCACTGGTGAGTCACGGTGGCCATTGTCTGCTCCTGCTCCCTCTGGGGGAGGGTGACTGAAAGAGACAAGCCCTCTGGCCAGCTGGGCCTGTGAGGGCAGGTTTTCCACCCTTGTCCGCACAGCTCTGAAAGCAACTGGGGTTTGGCTCCCTTACCCTGATTGCCCATCATGCAACAAGGCAGGGCTGGTGGCTGGCATTGGATGGATGCTGAGAGGAGGGTGTCCAACCCCGCTCACACCTTGCTAAAGGGCTCAAGATGGTCAGTGGATCCTAAAAGCCCAGGCTTGGGGAGAAGCTGTCCTGCCCTGTCTGGCAGGGCAGAGGAAGCAGGCAGGCGTGCCCCTCTCTGGTGATCACACTGAACTGAGTGGCACACCCTCCCCACCGCACCCTTCCTAAGCCTCCTTCCAAACCTGCTCCCATCTAGCAGGCCTGTCCAGCACCCCACCCTCCCTCAGGGCCCCAGGGGGAGCCTGCAGAGAGCGAGGTCACTCTGGGTCGGTGCCTGGAGGCACCACCCTTGCCCCTCACCACAACCTGGTCTGGTCCGAGTGTCAGGGCCTCCATCCTGCCCCCTGTCAAGCCCAAGTTTGGGTCCCTGATAACTCCTAAGGCTGACGTCACAGAAGCACAGAATGACAGACTGTCAGGGTTATTGTACGTTTGGGGAAACTGAGGTTCACAGAGGTCAGACACATGCAGCAGGGGTGCCCAGTCTGCAGTGGGCAGGTGGAGGAGGGAAGACTCCCTGGCGGGGGACAGCTGTGCTTCCAGGCCCTGGCAGGCCTCCGAGCTGGGGACAGTCTGAGGTTTAGGGCCACCTTACAGTTCCCCTGCCGCTGCCTCCTTTGCTGCTTCATTCTCATTTGGGTGGAACAAAGGTGTTCCAGAGCTCAGGGGGTGAGGTGAAGTAAGGAGCTGCCTTGTGTGGGCGGCCGTGTGGCTTTGGAGTTGACAGACGTAGGTTAGAGCCCGTATTTCTCAACCTTCTGCCGGCGGGACCCTGAGAGGTGCCTAGATCTCATTTCCCATCTGTGAAATGACAGTAATAAGCATCTCACAATGCAAAATGCTTTGCATATATTGTCTCATGTATCTTTGAAGAGGAACAGAATATGCCACACCAAAATATGCCACTTCAGCATCAGAGTTACTCTCATTTGAAAAATGGCTGATGCAAAAGGCACACTCTGACCTCTTCCCTTTTCTCCTTGTCCCCAGGGGAAAGAAACGTTTTTGTCACCAGAGATGAGGAGTTGAGGCAGAGGCAAATGTGCACAAAAGGATAAAATACCTCTTACCTTCCTTAGCTTCCCTAATCATCCTTTTCCACAGTCGCCACTCTTTCTTTCTTTCTTTTTTTTTTTTTGAGACAGAGTCCCGCTTTGTCGCCCAAGTTGGAGTGCAGTGGCGTGATCTCAGCTCACTGCAACTTCCACCTCCCAGGTTCGAGCGATTCTCCTGCCTCAGCCTCTTGAGTAGCTGGGATTACAGGCGCCCGCCACCATGCCTGGCTAATTTTTGTGTTTTTAGTAGAGATGGGGTTTCACTATGTTGGCCACGATGGTGTCGATCTCCTGACCTCATGGTCCACCCACCTTGGCCTCCCAAAGTGCTGGGATTACAGGCATGAGCCACTGCGCCAGGCCCACAGTTGCCACTCTTTCTGTGATCATCTTGGTTTTGCAACTTCTTTAGATCCCCCTCGTCTTTGGGGGAACCTCTGTGTACAGGTGAAACAAAATCTGAATGTGTTTCTCCTGAAAATATGTCTTACGTCAACTTAATTCTGAGGCCCCGCTGAAGACCCTTGGAGGACGGAGGTGAAGTTTTGCCTCCCCTGGAACTCTTGCAACAACACTGAGGTCAATATTATCCCCATTCTTCAGAAGAGAAAATTGAAACTTGGAGAGATTAAACACATGTGCTGGATCCCATGAGGAGAAAGCTGTGGAGCTGGGTTGTGACTGGGACTGTGATTTGAGGGCCTTCCCTTTTTTTTTTTTTTTTTCTTTTTTGAGACAGGGTTTTGCTCTGTTGCCCAGGCTGGAGTGCAGTAGCATGATCATGGCTCACTACAGCCTTGACCTCCTGGGGCTCAAGTGATCCTCCCACCTCAGCCTCCTGAATAACTGGAACTACAGGTATGCACCACTATACCTGGCTCATTTTTACATGTTTTGTAGAGGTGTTTCACCATGTTGCCCAGGCTGGTCTCAAACTCCTGGGCTCGAGCAATCTTCTGGCCTTGGCCTCCCAAAGTGCTGGAATTACAGGTGTGAGCCACTGCGCTCAGCCAAAGACCTATTGTTTTTTTGAAACCCAGTTTCACTCTGTCCCTCAGGCTGGAGTGCAGTGGCATGGCAACCTCTGCTTCCCAGGTTCAAGTGATTCTTCTGCCTCAGCCTCCCCAGTAGCTGGGATTACAGGTGCATGCCACTGTACCTGGCTGATTTTGTATTTTTAGTAGAGACGGGGTTGCCCAGGCTGGTCTCGAACTCCTGACCTCAGGTGATCCACCCGCCTTGGCCTCCCAAAGTGCGGGGATTACAGGCGTGAGCCTGGCCTCTCGAGGCCCTACTCTTTTTTGAGACGGAGTCTCACTCTGTCGCCCAGGCTGGAGCGCAGTGGCTCCGCCTCCTGGGTTCACGCCATTCTCCCGCCTCAGCCTCCGAGTAGCTGGGACTACAGGCGCCCACCACCACGCCCGGCTAGTTTTTTTTGTATTTTTAGTAGAGACGGGGTTTCACCATGTTAGCCAGGATGGTCTCGATCTCCTGACCTCGTGATCCACCCACCTGGGCCTCCGAAAGTGCTGGGATTACAGGCTTGAGCCACCGCGCCCGGCCGAGGCCCTACTCTTGATGGCTCTTCTAGACTGCTGCTGGCTCAGGATGGATCTGAGACATGGAAGAGGTGAGTGAGATAAAAGGTCACAGTGCTCTTCCCAGAGCAGGGCAGTGGAGAGAGGGGCTTCTCAGGCAGAGGATGCTACTGATGTCCAAAGGAGAGGAGGCCGAGAGGGTTGCCCTGAGTCCAGGGACACAGTCCAGGGCTTTCAACTGTGCCTGGGGGAGCTTTGGGCTAGCGGTAGAGGAGGGACTGGAAGTCTTGAACAGCAGGTGGCCAAGAGTTCGTATAATGGAGGTTCTGTGATTAAAGGGGCTCCTCAGTGCCCATGGGATGAGGGCTGAGGGCTCGGACTCAGGATGAGTACGTGCCAAGCTGCTGACAGTACTTTCCTCTAGGGAGAGGGGCTGAGGGACGTTGTTACTCTCTATGCCTTCACAGTGTTTGCTTTTTTTTTTTTTTTTTTTGAGACCAGGCCTTGCTCTGTCACCCAGGCTGGAGAGCAGTGGCATGATCACGGCTCACTGCACCCTCAACCTTCTGGGAGCAAGTAATCCTCTGCCTCAGTCTCCCAAGTAGCTGGGACTGCAGCCAAGGGTCACCACCCTTGGCTAATTTTTTTTTTTTTAAGTTTTCTTTTGTAGAGACAAGGACTTGCTATGTTAGCCAGGCTGGTTTCGAACTCCTGGCCTCAAACAATCCTGCTGCTTCTGCTTCCCAAAGTGCTGAGATTACAGGCATGAGCCATGTTTGCATTTTGTTTGTTTGTTTTTTGTTTTTTGCTTGTTTGTTTTTACAATGATTGTGCCATATTTGAATTTTCTTTCTTTTCTTTTCTTTTCTTTTCTTTTTTTTTTTTTTTTGAGACGGAGTCTCACTCTGTCACCTGGACTGGAGCGCAATGGCGTGATCTCGGCTCACTGCAACCTCTACCTCCTGGGTTCAAGCAATTCTCCTGCCTCAGCCTCGTGAGTAGCTGGGATCACAGGCATGCGCCACCACGCCTGGCTAATTTTTGTATTTTTAGGAGAGACAGAGTTTCACCGTGTTGGTCAGGCTGGTCTCAAATTCCTGACCTTGTGATCCGCCCACCTCGGCCTCCCAAAGTGCTGGGATAACAGGCGTGAGCCACCATGCCCAGCCTTTTTTTTTGAGACAGAGTTTTGCTTTTCTTGCCCAGGTTGGAGTACAATGGCGTGATCTTGGCTCGCTGCAACCTCTGCCTCCCGGATTCAAACGATTCTCCTGTCTCATCCTCACGAGGGACTGAGATTACAGGCATGCGCCACCATGCCTGGCTAATTATGTATTTTTAGTAGAGATGGGGTTTCTCTGTGTTGGTCAGGCTGGTCTTGAACTCCTGACCTCAGGTGATCCGCCCGCTTTGGTCTCCCACAGTGTTGAGATTACAGACATGAGCCCCGCATGCAGTCGAATTTCTTTTAAAGGAAGAATAAAGACCAGAAGGGCCTATGTCATGCTAATAGTGGGTGGCGGGGAACGACTTGGGATTTGAGTTTCCCAGTTGAATTTTCTGCAACAAACATGTATCAGTGAAACTAGAAAAATATTTTAAAATGAGATTACATATGTAAATTGTTCAGAGTAGCAGCGCTGTTGGAACAGAACACCTGCCATACTGGGAAGTTTTCTATCTGCACTGTCTGAGACTGGAGTCACTGAAGCCACTATGGCTGTGGGCTCTTGACATGTGGCTAGTGCAGCTCAGGAACTGGATTTTTAATTTATTTAATTTTGACGATGTTAAATTTAGGCCAGGTTGGGTGCAGTGGCTCAAGCCTGTAATCCCAGCACTTTGGGAGGCCGAGACGGGCGGATCACGAGGTCAGAAGATCGACCTGGCTAACACGGTGAAACCCTGTCTCCACTAAAAAATACAAAAAACTAGCCGGGCGAGGTGGCAGGCGCCTGTAGTCCCAGCTACTCGGGAGGCTGAGGCAGGAGAATGGCGTAAACCCGGGAGGTGGAGCTTGCAGTGAGCTGAGATCCGGCCACTGCACTCCAGCCTGGGCGACAGAGCGAGACTCCGTCTCAAAAAAAAAAAAAAAAATTTAGGCCAGGCACAGTGACTCATGCATATAATCCTAGTGCTTTGGGTGACTGAGGCAGGAGGATCACCTGAGTTCAGGAGTTCGAGACCAGCCTAGCCAACATGGTGAAACCCTGTTTCTACCAAAAAAACCCCCACAAAAATTAACTGGGCATGGTGGCGGGCACCTGTAGTCCCAGCTATTCAGGAGGGTGAGGCACAAGAGCTGCCTGAACCTGGGAGGTGGAGGCTGCAGTGAGCCAAGATTGTACCACTGCACTCCAACCTGGGTGACAGAGTGAGATCCTGTCTCAAAAAAACAAAACAAAACAAAAAAATTAAATAGCTCTGTCTTGAGAGCATCGAATAGGACAGACTGTGAGGGTGACAGGGCGATGCTGGGTCTTAGGAGTGAGTTTCCTGCCTTATCACCATCTGAGCCCCACCTGATGGGTGCTTTCTCCCCTATCCTTTCTCTCCTCCCAGGCTTCAGAGCATCCTCTGTTCAGGGTCCCTCCTGCCTCAGGTTCCTTCTCCAACATGTACAGAGGACAGGGGTTCCTCGGTCAAACCCCTCCAGGTGTGTGTGTGTCATGGTGGGGGTATCTCCTGCAGGTGAGAGCCCAGGCTCAGCACCACCTTGCTGTGGGGATCTTGGGCAAGTCACCTCCCCTTTCTGGGCCTCAGTTTCTTCATCTGTATAATGAGGGTATTGGCCAGAGATTCCATAAGGGCCCCATGGCCCTTTGTCTTCTTTTTTTTTTTTTTTGGTGGGGGGGGATGGAGTCTCGCTCTGTCGCCCAGGCTGGGATGCAGTGGCCGGATCTCAGCTCACTGCAAGCTCCGCCTCCCGGGTTCACGCCATTCTCCTGCCTCAGCCTCCCGAGTAGCTGGGACTACAGGCCCCCGCCACCACGCCTGGCTAAGTTTTTGTATTTTTAGTAGAGACGGGGTTTCACCGTGTTAGCCAGGATGGTCTCGATCTCCTGACCTCGTGATCCGCCCGTCTCGGCCTCCCACAGTGCTGGGATTCCAGGCTGAGCCACCGCGCCTGGCCTCATGGCCCTTTGTCTTCTAATTGCTGAGATCACTGGTTGAGGTCCTTGGCCATGGTCAGGTGTACTGGGCACTGCTGGGCAAGGGACACTTAAATGAGGTAACAGAAAGGACTTTCTGCTTTGGGAGGCTGAGGTGGGAAGATTGCTTGAGCCCAGGAGTTCAAGACCAGCCTGGGCAATATAGTGAGACTTCATCTCTACAACGTAGTGAGACTTCATCTCTGCAATAAAAAAACAATTAGCCGGGTGCAGTGGTGGGTGTGGTCCCATCAGCTACTCAGGAGGCTGAGGTGGGAGGATGGCTTGAGCCCAGGAACTCAAGCTTGCAGTTAGCTGAGACGGTTCCACTGCACTGCAGTGAGACTTTATCTCAAAAAAAAAAAAAAAAAAAAAAAAGGCTGGGTGCGGTGGCTCACGCCTGTAATCCCAGCACTTTGGGAGGCCGACGTGGGCGGATCACAAGGTCAGGAGATCGAGACCATCCTGGCTAACACGGTGAAACCCTGTCTCTACTAAAAATACAAAAAATTAGCCGGATGTGGTGGCAGGCACCTGTAGTCCCAGCTACTCTGGAGGCTGAGGCAGGAGAATGGCGTGAACCCGGGAGGCGGAGCTTGCAGTGAGCCGAGATCATGCCACTACACTTTAGCCTGGGTGACAGAGCGAGACTCCGCCTCAAAAAAAAAAAAAGAACTTTCTGGCTGGAAGACTAACAAGGCGCTGGGATGGGTGAAGTGTGTGATGATGGGTGTGTCATGGGGCCAAGAGAGCTCTCTGCCTGTTGATCCAGCTTGCCTCTGGCAGTTCGTTGCTCTGTACTCTTCCTCAGATCCTGACTTTATTTTGACACTTACCAATCTCTGTTGTCACTGACCTGTTTTTATCTCTGTCTTTCCCAATAGATTTCAAGATGTTCACAGAGAAAGAGTCTGCCGAGCTCACCTCTGGATACCCCAGCTCCTATGTGAAGCAAATGTTTCTTTTTTTATTTTTTGAGACAGTCTCACTGTGTTGCCCAGGCTGGAGTGCAGTGTCCCATTCTTGGCTCACTGCAGCCTCCACCTCCCAGGTTCAAGTGATTCTCCTACCTCAGCCTTCTGAGTAGCTGAGATTTCAGGTGTGGGCCACCACACCCAGTTAAATTTTGGTTTCGCCATGTTGGCCAGGCTGGTCGGGAACTCCTGACCTCAGGTGACCCATCCGCCTTGGCCTCCCAACCTGCTGGGATTACAGGTGTGAGCCATTACGCCTGGCCCAGATGTTTCTTTTTCTTTCTTTTTTTTGAGATGGAGTCTCACTCTGTCGCCCAGGCTGGAGTGCAGTGGTGTGACCTCGGCTCACTGCAACCTCAGCCTCCCAGATTCAAGTGATTCTCCTGCCTCAGTCCCCCATGTAACTGGGATTACAGGCCAGCACTGCCATGCCTGGCTAATTTTTGTATTTTTAGTAGAGATGGGGTTTCACCAGTTGGCCAGGCTGGTCTTGAACTCCTGACCTAGAGTGATCCAGCCACCTCAGCCTCTTAAAGTGCTGGGATTACAGGTGTGAGCCACCATGCCTGGCCCCAGACAATGTTTCTACAGGTTTGAAGAACAGAAGCATGAACAGTTCCTTTGCAACCTCTCCCTGGCTTTTCCCTTTGGGGTTAGAGTTAAGCTCCATGGCTAAAGGACCCAGACTTGAGAAAAAATACAAAGTCAACAGAATTTGGAGACATTTTGTCTTGCTTTCTGCCTCTTTGAAAGTGACTTTTTCCCTCAACTTCTCAAACTTCAATCTTCCCTTTCTCCTGAAAAGCAGGAGAGTGTTCAGTGGGCTGTCCCCCACACCGGGGCACCTACATTTTTGTTGTTGTTTGTTTGTTTGTTTTGAGACAGAACCTCCCCTGTTGCCCAGGCTGGAGTGCAGTGGCACGATCTCGGCTCACTGCAACCTCTGCCTCCTGCGCTCTAGTGATCCACCACCTCTGCCTCCCAAGTACCTGGGACTACAATCACGCGCCACCCTGCTGTGCTAATCTTTTGTATTTTTTGTAGAGACAGGGTTTCACCATGTTGCCCAGGCTGGTCTCAAACTCCTGGGCTGAAGCAATCCACTCACCTTGGCCTCCCAAGGTGCTGGGATTACAGGCGTGAGCCACCACGCCCAGCCCATTTCTTTGGTTTTCTTTTTTTTTTTTGAGACATGGTCTTGCTCTGTCACCCAGATTGGAGTGTGGTGTGGTGGCGCACAATCACAGCTCACTGCAGCCTCAACTTCTACCTCCCACCTCAGGCAAGCCTCCCACCTCAGACTCCTGAGTAGCTGCGACTACAGGTGTGAGCCACCATGCTCAGCTAACTTTTTAATTTTTTTGTAGAAACAGGTTCTCACTATGTAGCCCAGACTGGTCTCAAACTCCTGACCTCAAGTGATCTTCTTGCCTCGGCCTCCTGTGGTGGAACTACAGGCATGAGCCACTGCACCCAGCCACACCTGTATATTATATTAAGAAGTAATGCCTAACCTGAATGTGGCTTGTCACACTTCAGTTACAGGCAGGAGCATTGTCGTCCGACCTGGGTTCATCCTGGGTCTGCTGTTCACTAGCTGTGTGTCCATGAGTGAGTTCCCTTTATCCTTCTGAGCCTCAGCTTGCTCATCTGTAAAATGGAGTCCAGTGACACCTCCCTGGCCATTCTCCAGGTTGCTGTGAGGATACAGTGATTCAGTCCAGCACACAAGAAGCATCTGTGAGCCGTAAGGGCCTGAACGGAAAAAGGGTTCATATTGCCATGACTTTGGGCCAGGGTGGGGCCTTCCCACACCCTCTAATCATACCAGAGTCGATGACAGTGGCTGTGCGTGGAAGCCACCTCCTTTTTAATCTTACAGCTGACAAGCAGAGAGGGTAGCCCTGGTATCGCTTTCATCTTTAGCCTCACCCCTGGGGGAGGGTGACAGAGAGGCCAGGTAAACCCAGTGGAGCCCAAATCTTGCTCCTCTCCTAACCTGGAGCTCCTCACTGGCCTGACCATCCAGTACTGAGGACCCCACTGGTGGTCAGAACACAGGTCCCAGATCTGTCTTTCCTGTCTTTTTTTTTTTTTTTTTTTTTTTTGAGACAGTCTTGCTTTGTCGCCAGGCTGGAGTGCAGTGGTGCAATCTCAACTCACTGCAACCTGCACCTCCCAGGTTCAAGTGATTCTCTTGCCTCAGTCTCCACAGTAGCTGAGACTAAAGGCACACACCACCATGCCTAGCTCATTTTTGTATTTTTAGTAGAGATGGGGTTTCGCCATGTTGGCCAGGCTGGTCTTGAACTCCTGACCTCAGGTGGATCCGCCCTCCTCGGTCTCCCAACGTGCTGGGATTACAGGCGTGAACCACTGCGCCCAGCCCCGGACCTGTCTTCACTCCCCACCACCCTGACTCCATAAGCCTCCCCTCTACCAAGCTGGGAGCCTGCCCTTGAGTCGGCTTTGCACGCAGACACCGTTTTAGGTATTCCCACAGCCCCCAGGGCCTGGTCACTCATTAGCCATGTCAGTCTCTCCATCCTAAGTTCTTTATCTGTGTAGATATGGGGACACTAGGACCAGAGAGGTGATGTTACCAGCTCAGTGTCACACAGCACATCTGAGCATCAGTCCCCAAATCCCCAGAATGCCAGATGGCTCCAGCTCTTCCGCACGGGAATGCTTTTTCTTTCCCTTCTTTCTCAAAGCTTCCCTCTGGCTTCCCTTCTGATTTCAGTGGGTTGTTCCCACCCCAGGGGCACCTGCATTTTATTGTTTTGTTGTTGTTGTGTGTTTCCCTTCCCTTTGGCTTCCCCCGCCTGCTTTTTCTCTTTTTTAAGACAAAGTATTACTGTCGCCCAGGCTGGAGTACAGTGGTGCAGTCTTGGCTCACTGCAACCTCTGCCTCCAGGGTTCAAGCAATTCTCCTTCCTCAGCGTCCCGAGTAGCTGGGACTACAGGTGTGCGCCACCACGCCCAGCTAATTTTTGTATTTTTAGTAGAGACAGGGTTTCACTATGTTGGCCAGGCTGGTCTTGAACTCCTGACCTCGTGATCCACCTGCCTCGACCTTCCAAAGTGCTGGGATTACAGGCGCGAGCCACTGCACCCAGTCGCCTTTGGCTTTCAAGCATGGACAACCCCTTTGAGGCCCCCAGGCCCTAGAATTCTGGGGTGGAGTCTCCTTCCTGCTCTGAAAGCCATCCTCATTCTTCTCACTGCCACAGACTGAGAAGCCCGTTCCTCAGGTATCTTGCCCTCTGGGTTATGGGCCAGGCAGTGCTGATGCCTGAAATCACTGCATAGCTACTCACACCATGGATACCCTCTCTCCCGCTCCAACCCCAGGACGTGACCAAAGCCATCCTGCTATAGAACACGGTCCCTTTTGCCTCTTATGCTTCCTCCAATGCTTGGAGAAACCTCCCCTAGCTCCCATCAGAAGGAAGCTCTACATCTTGAAACCTCCCCATCCCCGCCAGGCCCTATGACAGCATTGATCTCTGCCTGCCTCTGTACTGACGGGGTGTGTGTGTGTGTGTGTGTGTGTGTCTGTCTGTCTGTCTGTCTGTCCCCACTAGCTCGTGAGCTCCATGACAGCAGAAACCACGTCTTGCTCCTCTGTCTCCACTGCCTGTCACAGAGCCGGAGTTCAAAACCAAGTTTCTTGAATTTAATTGAACCTAAAGCTGGGTGGTTTGGGGGTCACAAACCTGGACTCCATGGCTACCAAACCATGATAAGAGCTTCAAGACCAACAGAGGAGAAAATGAAGAAGAAGGAAGGGAACCCCTCCTTGGCCCCTTCCTCCTCAGCAGCCGGATTCCCATCTCTCAGGTCTTCCCACCCTTGGCCTGGCTGGGCCACACTTGGCTGAGAAGCTAAAGTGGAGGAGGCCGGTCAGAGAGACATCAGGTCTGTGTTGGTGACTTGTCTCTTGCATGAGTTCACTTAATGACCAATTTCATGGGAAATCCTCTCTTCTCCATCTCCACCCTCAGTATGGGTGACTGGGGCTGACCCAAACTAGAAAAAGGACAGAGGGACCCCAATTAAGTAATAGCCGGAGACAGCGCCAGGTAGGAGTGGATGGTCTCTTACCTAGGGTGCTATGGAGAGGACTCAGTCTTCCTACAGGAGGGCAAGGAACAGAACTCCAGACCAGCCAGAGAGACACTCAGATCTTTCTAAAGTGTTTACTTGAGACTTACCTTCAGAGAGCTGAGATTACAGTAAGTGAAACCAAAGTGGCCAGGCACACAGGCTCATGCGTGTAATCCCAGCACTTTGGGAGGCTGAGGCAGGTGGATCACCTGAGGTCAGGAGTTCGAGACCAGCCTGGACAACATGGTAAAATCCAGTCTCTACTAAAAATACAAAAATTAAGCTGGGCACAGTGGCTCGAGCCTGTAATCCCAGCACTTTGGGAGGCTGAGGTGGTCAGATCACCTGAGGTAGGGAGTTCGAGACCAGCCTGACCAACATGGAGAAACCCCATGGAGAAACTCTACTAAAAATACCAAATTAGCCGGGTGTGGTGGCTCATGCCTGTAATCCCAGCTACTTGGGAGGCTGAGGCAGGAGAATCACTTGAACCTGGGAGGCGGAGGTTGTGGTGAGCCGAGATCATTCCATTTCACTCCAGCCTGGGCAACAAGAGCAGAACTCCGTCTCAAAAAACAAAACAAACAACAACAAAAAAAAACAAATTAGCTGGGTATGGTGGCACACACCTGTAGTCCCAGCTGCTCAGGAGGCTGAGGTAGAAGAGTCACTTGAACCCAGGAGGTGGAGGTTGCAGTGAGCCGAGATTGTGCCATTGCCCTCCAGCCTGGGTGACAGAGCAAGACTTTGTCTCAAAAAAAAAACAAAAAACAAAAAACAAAAAACAAGAATAATCAAAGTAAGGCAACAAGAGATGGATAAAAGACTACAAATAGGGTACAGTGTACACTGCTTGGGTGACGGGTGTACCAAAATCTCACAAATCACCACTAAAGAACTTACTCATGTAACCAAACACCACCTGTTCCCCAATAACCTATGGGAATAAAAATGATAAAAACGACTTAATGCCAGATACATGCTGAGAAAATTAAACTGAAATAATTTGTTTCACTTAAAAATAAAACAAAACAAAAGAACAAATTAAGGGCAACAAGAGAAGCTCAGGCTGAGGCTGGCAGGGAGCAGAGAATGGGCACCCAGACCTCTCAGAATCACCTCTGGTGCTTTTGTTATCAGAGCCAGCTTTGTGGATGGTTGCCTGGAGGCAGGCGCATGGCTGAGGTGGCACCGCTGGGCCTGAGATACTTCATCTGGATAGTCGGCCTTGGCGTATGGGGGGACCAAGGCGGGAGTACTCTCCTGGGAGGCCCCGTGTCTGGGAGGCAGCACTGCTGTCACCACCCCGACTGCTCTTCTGGCTGCCTGGGTGACTCAGGACCTGCCAGCAGGCCCGAATGTGCTGCGACAAGTCTCAGCCTCCCCTCCTTCCCCACATGCCTCCCCGTGGCCTAGCGGGGACTAAGCTTCCCCCTTCCATCTGCATCTGGAGGTTGGCTACAAGCTGTCAGGCCCGTGGGCCACTGCTGGCTGCTTCCCCAAGCCCTGCCCAGCCCTGTCCCCGGGCAGATCAGAGCCCTCCCTGGGGCCCCAGATGACTGGCAGCATTCTAACAGGTCATTCCCCTAGGGTGAGATCCTGGGGTACCGTGGGGCAGGCACTCATACTTGACACCTACGAGCCTCACTGGTGTCCTAACAGTTGGGCAGCACGGATATGATTATCCCCATGTTTCAGTTGGAGAAACTGAGAGCCACAACCTCCACAGTCTCAACTCAAAAGCAGGCCTCTTGATTCCTGCTCTCCTTCCTAGACCCCACACCCAAGACCACGGGCTGGAGGCGGGAGGGAACCACAGACTGATACACTTGTGGAGTTGGGGTGGAGGCAGCCATCTTGGGTTGAAATAGGCCGAATCCAGTCCTCTCTCAAGCTGGGGCTTGGCTTCTTGGGACTGGACTAGCTTTGTCTACCAGACCGAGGGAGGGGAGAGGTTGCTGGGAATAAGCAGGTTCTGGGTTCCCAGGGAAGAGGAACCCTGAGGACCTCTATTAGGCCTTCCAGTGTCAGAGGCTGAGGCTCACTTAGCCACCCTTGGTCTTGTATGTTCCTGTGGAGTCGGCTTTAGACTTCTCTGAACAGTTCTCCTGCACCTTAACATCTCACAGGGTCAGGAATGAGGAACAGTAATAAATCTCAGGTTAATCCATTATGTTCTAGGCCTTGTGCTTAAGTCTTGATCTGCAGAATGTCAAGTCTCCTGCACTCAAGCCTGTGAACCAGTTTCATGTCACCTCCATTCCTCCTGGAAGATGAGGATATTGGGCTGAGAACAGCTGGAACCCTGTCCAAGGTGACTAGCAGCAGTAGGGTTTGAGCCTAGGTCTGCTGGCTCCTTAATATTGGGATCCAGACTTGACTTAAGGGCCCTGGCTTTGAAGGGGAAATTGAGCCTGCCACGAAGATCCCTCCAGGTGCCCTGGCTACAGCTCCCCTCCTCTCCCACCCTGTGGTCCCAAGTCTTTCCTCCTCCCTTCCCTCCCTCCATAGCTCAGAACCATTCCAGAGTAACCTGGGCTGGCAAGGGTTAAGTCACCTCCTGCTGGCCTGTGCTGTCTGCCTGCTTTGCTGTTTGCCAGGGCTGCACCTGTTGTAGCCCTACAGTTTTGATGAGGTTGGCAGGGAGTGCCAGCTCGTACGGGCATGGTAAACATGCCACCTGCCTGCTCAGTGCTGCCAGAGCAGTAATGTGCCAATTCCAGCACGAATTCTTAGCTACTCCCTCCCTAGTGGACCCAGGCTGAGGGGGGCATACCAGCCTGGCTGAGACCTCCAGACCCTCAGGTGAGGGGCTGGGGCCTGCATGACAGATGCTCTGGAAAGGACCTGCCTGTTGGCCCTGCATGCTGAAGGAGAATGGTCCCCAACAGAGGAGGCAATCCCAGTGAAGGAGGCCAGGTTGAAGTGGGGACAATGTACTCCCTTTTTCTTTCTTTTTTTTTTTAAATTTGAGACAGAGTTTCACTCTTGTTGCCCAGGCTGGAGTGCAATGGCACAACCTTGGCTCACTGCAACCTCTGCCTCCCAGGTTCAAATGATTCTCCTGCCTCAGCCTCCCCAAGTAGCTGGGATTATAGGCATGTGCCACCATGCCCAGCTAATTTTGTATTTTTAGTAGAGATGGGGTTTCACCATGTTGGTCAGGCTGGTCTCAAACTCCTGACCTCAAGTGATCCACCCACCTCGGCCTCCCAAAGTGCTGGGATTACAGGGGTAACCCACCATGCTGGGCTGCACTCCCTTTTTTCCAAAGGGCGAGAAGGCTCAAACACAAACAAGGAAGCATCAGTGACCATCAGCGTTCCAGATGGGCAGGGCTTTATTAGACACGTTGTCATGATAAGGCAAACACAGGCTGGTGTTCTGTCCTTTTTGCAGATGACCCTATGTAGCTGGGGCTGGTCTTCCCCCACCTCCTCTGTTCGCTGTCAGTCTCAGGATCAGCTGAGCATGCCCGCCACCCTCCCTCCCTTTTTCCTCCTCCCTTTCAGTGTGGGCTGTGGTTGGCGGTGACATTTAATTCAGGGAAGGCACCTGACCTTGGGGAGGAATGTGGGAAATGTCTGCAGACTGGGGCAGTCACCCCCCACCTGGAGCCCAGGAATGTGGGCTCTAGGCCACCTGCAGCCCTCAAGGGAGGTGAGTGCAGGGTCCAGGAATGACACTGTTGGAAGACACTGGCAAGGTCACCTAGTGAAACTCCTACATTGTACAGAGGGTGAGGATGAGCCACCAATGCCCACCCCCGTGGCACCAGCACAGCCTTCTCTCCAATCTGGTGATGGCACTGTCCCTGACTCTTGGTGTCTCCTCAAGCCGGAGGCCACAAGTACAGCGGCAACTTTTGATTTGTCAGACCCACAGAACTGCAGAAAGTCCAAGCCCTTCGAAGTGAGCTGCCGCACATCCTCTATCACTGATGTGGAGACTGAGGTGCAGACAGATGTGAGTTGGCTGCCATCTACTCACTATGGGCCAGGACCCAGGTCTCTGGCATGGGTGCATTTCCCACCATCCCCCCTGTTCCCGATGCTGGAAGTCAGCATCTCCGCTTCATCCCAGCAGGGAGATTCAGGTGGCCTCTCCAAAACTCCCACAGGATTACTGCTGGCAGTGCAGTGCCTTCTGGGGTGCCCATCTGTGTGAACTGCCGGGAGTGGGCGCTGCAGCCACAGAGGGCCTGGTCACTACACTCAAGCCCACGCTCCAGCACCTGGAGAGCAGGTGCTCTGTGCTCTGGCTGACTGCTGAGAAAACCAAGCTAACTCCAGCAGCTGCCTTCTTTGGGGCTGCACCGGGAGAAAGGGTTAGAGTAAGGACTCTGCTGCCCTCTCGTGGCCCCACTTGGGCATTGCTGCTTGTCATTCAGGCTGCTGGCAGCTCAACTGCTCTGAGCTATGGAAATCTCTCTCCTAATTGCCCTCGCATGGACTCCAAAAGGCCTGGATGGGGTGTATATCATTCCTCCTATCACACCACTTAGGCCATGCCTTGTTCCTTGTTGGATCCTGGAGGAAGAGGGCCTCAGGTCAACAGATGACGCCCAGCCTGTTACCCAGAATGCTTGGGTGTGGGGAGACACCTGGTGGTTCCCACAGACACAACCTAATCAACCAACACCAGACAGGATGGTTTGAAAATTTAGAGGATATTTATTTCTCAGGAAGGTGCACAACAGCTGGCAGGCACTGCTTTCCCTGCTCTAGGGGATTCCTCTCTCCTTTTCCAAGAAATCCCCTCTCTTCTTGGAAGTGCCCATGGGAGGCTGGGATGTGAAAAGAAACCATACACAACACTCCAGAGCCTTAAAAAAATAAAGCAACGACCTCCTCCACATGAATACACACTTACAAAATAAATAGACAGATAAAGGAGAGGCCACGCGCCTCCCATCCCGGCTGTAGGGCTGCTTGGGGAGAGAAGGGCTGGGTGGCTCGGTCCCACTTCTCCCAGCCAGGATGATCCAGAGGCTAAATGGAATGGAAGGGCCCTGGCCTCAGAGAGAGGACGGGGTAGGACCTCTCCCGGTGCTCAGCAGGGAAGACGCTGGGAGCATGGGTAGGGAACAAAAGAACAAATAAATAAATAAATAGAACCCAACAGCACTCCCAGAGGCCTAAGGGCTTAGGGTGAGGCTCAGGGGGGCCCTGGGGCCTGTTTCCCTGAAAATAGCAGATCCAGTACAGGCAGAAAGGACAGCAAGGAAAACACAAGCCACACCCACCTGGCCTGCAGAGCCCAGCCCCAGAAGGAGGCCATAAATCAGCTCTACAGGGAGGAGGGGTGGGGTGGGGGATGCTGAGCTCCACACTAGCTGCTCTGAGCCTGCTCTCTGGCCCTAGAGGTGCCCGAAGGCTAGGGACCCTCCCATCCCTGTGTTCTCTGAGGCCAGCAGAGCCTCCTCCCTCACTCTCCAGCCTTCATCCTCACCATCTCCACCAGAGGAAACCGTAGCTATCTCTGAGGTGGGCTCTTTCCTAGGAAAGTTGAGGCAGAGCCCTCTCCTCTTATTCTTAATGGCCTTCCTGACCCGGGGCATCCTGAGGATCAGCTGGGAGAAGTCAAAACAATCCAATCCCGTGTCCACCTCTGCTCCACTTGGCCACAGGTGCCCCCACTACATCCAGCCAGGGCTGCATTCTAAGCTCCCTTCAGGCCAACAGGGAGAAGGTGTCAGACAGAAGCAAGTACAGAGAAGGGGGCAGGAGCTGCTGGAATGGACAGTTTGGGCAGGAGGCCAAACTGGACACATGAAGAAGTCCAAGGGTCCCTCCTGGAGCAGAGTGGCCAGCTGGGGGCCGGAGAGCACAGGGTCGGCATGGCTGACCACTCAGCTGGGCAGCAACACGTGCTCCAGGAGGTAGGTGAGGGAGTCCCAGTGCTTCCAGAGGAGGAACAGGACAAGGACCAGGAGGGCAGTGCTGGTGATGCGCAGGCGTGTCTTCATGAGGGGCGTGATGAAGTTGGCGACGGTGGACACGAACACCAGCAGCACGGCCATGAGCGCCAGGATCACGTTGATGAACTTGCCCAGCAGCGCCCGCGCGTTGGCGTTCTCCACGCCCTCCAGCTGCACCACCTGCTGCTGTTGCTGTTGCAGCTCCAGCTTGGTGACCCGGGTCAGGCAGGACTCCACGGCCTCCTGTGGGAGCAGAGGGGCTGGCATGTGGGCGCTTAGGTTGGGCAGGACCCCTAGCCTGAAAACCTACCTACCCCACTGGGAAGGTGCCTATAACGAAGCCTCCTCTCCAAAGGCCAGGAGGAGTGGAGGTTGACTAGCTGTAACTCGGGTCAGAGCCCTTTAAGGATGACTCTCTGGGGAGGATGCTAGGAAATGAGAGTCTTGATTACTAGGGATGGAGAGGAGCTGGCCCAATCCCAGCTAGCTCCCTCTTCAGGCAGGCTGGAGGCTGGGAACTCCAATTACTCATTTGCAAGGCTGCCATCAAAGAGGTAGGGGCCTGGCGGCCCTTGCCCTGTGGGCTTGCCTCTGCACAGTGCATGCTCTCAGCTTCAGGCCTGTCTTGCTCATCTACACTCGGCCCCCGCTATGCTGCCCTCTTCGTCCACGTGCCTATCTGCCCCGGCCAACAGGCCAGCCTGTGTCTATCATGCCCCACGAGACAAGAATCCTAAACCTCTGGCTGCTGCCAGCTCTCCCAGCACATGTGGGGCCTCCCACAGTTGCCCTGGCCATACCTGGATGTCCCGCGCCCTCTCATAGGACTGGTAGGCCACCTTCTCCTCCATACTGGCCAACTCCTGCTTCAGGTTCGTCATCTCATTCTGGTGAAGCTCAGTCAGGTCGTTGAGCTGCTCCTCCAGCCGCTCATACCTGGCGGAGGGAGAGAGAGTGACACCAGTCCTGGCTCCCCGAGCCTCCCTTCTCTCCCATGGTTGATTCATTGATTCTCTCAATAAACAATGACTCAGCCCACCCCACGTGTCCAGCTCTGCTCTGTTCTAATTTTAACAGCAACAACAATGAAGCTACTCTTTACACAGCACTTAGGTGCAGGCACTGTGCTAAGCGTCTTACCTACATGACCTCATAGGATCCTCCCCGCAATCCCGTGAGATAGGTGCCAGTGTCATCTCCATTTTACAGAGGAGAAGACTGAGGCATGGAGGCTGAGGAGCTGCCTAGGATCACACAGCTCATGAAGGGAGGAGTTAAGGATTGGCTGACTTCAACCTGGGCTCTTAAGCCCTGGGCTCAGATGCTCTCTGGGTACCAGGGACACATGGGTGTGGAGGACACAATCCCCACTCTGAAGGCACAAAATAGTGTAAGATGAATATTATGTGAGGAGTGGATAGTTTTTAGGTGGGGCTCCCCTTCAATCTTCCAAACCTTCTTCATATATACGGAGAAGAAAAAGAGAAAGTGCTAGCTAAGGAGAAGATCCCTCCGTGAGCCCAGGGAGCGAGCAGCAAAGGGCGGCAAAGGGCAGCACAGGGCCGAAGGGAGACCCAGAAGGAGAGGCCGAGAGACGCCAGCTCCATTGCAGGCTGGCCCCAGGAGCTCCGACTGGAGGTTCAAGTTTCCCAAGTTACACAGTCACATGCTTCAACTTTACAGGCCTGGACTCATTATATCTTTACGACCCTATGAAGAAGGGATTAATGTCATCCCTGACTTGAGGTCAGGAGATCGAGACCAGCCTGACCAACATGGTGAAACCCTGTCTCTACTAAAAATACAAAAAAATTAGCCGGGTGTGGTGGTGCGGGCCTGTAATCCCAGCTACTCAGGAGGCTGAGGCAGGAGAATTGCTTGAACCCAGGAGGCGGAGGTTACAGTGAGCTGAGATCGTGCCACTGCACTCCAGCCTGGGCAACAGACAGACTCTGTCTCCAAAAAAAAAAAAAGAAGAAGAAAAAGAAGTCTCCTTAGGGCCTCATGCTGGCCCCTTCCAGCCGCCAGGAAACTGCAGATGCTCCTCTGACTGCCTCCACACCCTGGGTCTGAAACCCAGTGCTCCTTGCCTCATCCCAGGTCCGGCTGGACTGCAGGAGGGGCTGGCTGGGCAGGCACCTACCTGTAGCGCTCCTCCTGCAGGCACTGGGTCATGTAGGTGTAGTCCCTCTGCAGCTGAGTCTTCAGGTCTTCCATGGAGTCCTCCAGGTGAGACTGTCCCTCCTTGATCTCCCGTAGCTCTTCCAGCAGAGCATCCAGGTTTCCAGCAGCACCATACAGTGCACTGGACTTAGGGCTCCCCAGTGCTCCGCTGGGCCCAGCCCCCGAGTTGCTGCCTGCCCCGGCTGAGCTGGCGCTGGCACTGGAGCACTCGTCATCGCTGCCATACTTGGGGCTGGAGACGAGTGTGGCACTGCCGCTCAGTGCCCGGGCTGCCTCCTCGGGAGGCCCATCTTCCAGGGGGTCCTTCAGGTGAGCGATGTTGTCAGCACTGCCAAACTTGTTGCGGATGAGGCTGGCAAACTCCCGGGGCTTGGACACCACGGCGGTGTGGGTGGCCTGTGAGAGACCGGAGAGGCTGCCCTTGACGCCCTCCACCACGCCGCCCCCAAAGCCACTGATGCCTGCGCGCACGTTGGCGCCCACGTCCTTCAGCCCCTGCTGCATGTCCCGCAGCACGTCCTTGGGCTGCCGCGAGGGCCCGTTCTGCTCAATCTCCTTCAGGCGCCGGCGGTAGTGCTCCAGCTTCTTGTGCAGCTGGGCGATGGTCTGGGCTGACTTCTGGTTCTTCTTCTCGAACACCTGCTTGATGCGCGACACCTGCTGCTTGTCTGCGTTGTTGGCCAGTTTCAGGTACTCTGCCACGTTGTCGTCGCGAGCCTCCTGCTCGATCTTGATCTGCTCGGTGATCTTCAGGATCTTCTGGTGCAGGTGGTCAATGGCGGCCTTGGTCCGCTGGGGGTCCGGTGCCCCGTCGGGCACATCCAGGCTGATGGGGCCGTCAGTGTCACCATGGCCGGCGGGGAGGCTCAGGGCCACCAAGTCTCCCTTGTCGACCTGCGGAAAGAGGCAGGCAGAGGAAGCATGGGTAAACCCTGAGACCATAGGAGTGCCCCTGGATGCCTCTGGACTTGGTTTTTCTACCTGGAAAATGGATGCAGGAGTCCAAAAGAAGACAACCACCACAAGAACAGTATTCCCTGACAGCCATTTACACAGGGCTCTCACATCTGCGCTCTACCCAGTCACCACAGCATCCCTAAAATGCAGTCTAGGCAGAGCTGCTCCTCTTTTGGTCCAGGAAGGTCAAGCAAGTTGTTCAGGGACATACGGCCAGGAAAGGACAGAACTTCCAGCCCAGAACTCTTTTGTTTGTTTGTTCATCTATTTATCTGAGACAGAGTCTCGCTCTGTTGCCCCGGCTGGACTGCAGTAGCATGATCTCAGCTCACTGCACCCTCCACCTCCCTGGTTCAAGGGATTCTCCCGCCTCAGCCTCCTGAGAAGCTGGTATTACAGGCACCCACCACCATGCCTGGCTAATTTTTGTATTTTTAGTAGAGATGGGGTTTCACCGTGTTGGCCAGGCTGGTCTCGAACTCCTGACCTCAAGTGATCTGCCTGCCTTGGCCTCCCAAAGTTCTGGGATTACAGGTGTGAACCACTGCGCCTAGCCCCAGCCCAGAACTCTTAAAGCTCCAGTACATGGACAGGGCAGGTCTGAGGCCTCATTGGAGTCATGGGGTTAGATTTCTGAGAAATGAGACAATTTTTCTCTCTGGACCCAACCGCCTCATAAGGCCTCTCCCAGGCCTCTCCCTCAGGGCTGACCAAAGCCTACACTTGGTGTCCTGCCTGCCTGCCCTCACCACCCCATCTTCACTAACACAGCTCGGTGGGCCACCCTGCCTCTGCTGACACCTCTCCCGGGCCCTCCATTACCTTATGGCTCTCCAGAGTCATTGGTAACCTTTTCCGCTTCATAATGGTAAGAGCCCCCAGTCCTTCCTAGTCCCCGAGAATTGGGAGAGGAGCATGCCCCACCCCCACCCTGCTGGCCGGGTCCCGAGGACTAAAGCCCCAGAAGGAACTCACAGGCCAAGGGAAGCAGGGACCAGTTTGGGGGCCTGAGGCTACCAGCCACCCAGCTTTGCAGAGGGTGAATGCGTAGGAAGGAAATGACAGCCCCCTTTACACCCCACCAGGCGGGCAGGCTTCCTGAGTGCATCAGGGTGGCACCAAAGTTGGAGAGACAAGGAAAGGAGAAGAGAGACTAAGAAAGGATGAGGGGGAGGGAGAGAAAGGAAGGAAAAGGTCGCAGGAGATAGGAAAGATGGGAAATGTAAGGTGGGCTGAAAGCGGGGAGGCCTGAGCCCCGCTCCCCTGGCTCCTGGTTCCCCTCAGCCTGTTGGAGGATCTTTCTGTCCACAGCTGAGTCCCCAGTGTCTTATCGCCATGCAACAACGGAAGCAGCAGGAAATGGCTCAACCCCATGTATTTTTACACATAGCACACCCCAAGCAAGGCTGGGTCAGATCATTCGCCCTTAGTATGTATGGGAGGGGGCAGGGGTGTGGTCAGATATATGTGGGGGAAGGGGTTAAACACAAAGAAAGTGGCCCAGTCTAACATGCACCAGAACTGGAAACAGTCCCTGCCAACAACAGGCATAAGTCACTTGGCTTGATTCTGCCAAGGTGCAAAGTTATTGGGAAACATGATTGAAAACAATAGCCCTGCCAAACTCAGGAGCCGGGGCAGGGCGGCTCCTCTGTGGGCTTCCCCCGGGGATGCTGGGGACAACCACAACCCCGTCCCTAATCTCTCCTGAAGTCAGGACTTCCCTCTTATGTTTGCTTTGGGTCTCCCCTCATTCCCTCTTGCCCTCCCAGCAGGTGCTCATACCTTCAGGACTCTGCTTCTCAGAATTTCTGACCTTTCATACCCACAGTCTCCCTTAAGTGATCTGCTCCAAGGTCAAACTGTCACTGTAGCCTGACTTAAAACCCTACCCTGCAATGAGGCTGCTTCCTCCTGCCTTGTTCCCTGCAGTGACAGCAAAAAGCCCATCTCTCCATTTTCCTGACCTTCAGTGTCCGCGCTGACAAAAGGGGGGTAATCATAGCTACTCTCAGGCCTTTTGTGAGGGCTATACAAGATGATGTCTGGCAAGCACTTGGCATAGTGCGAAGCATACAGAAGGTACTCATTAAATGCTGAGTCTGATTCTGGGCAGCATAATCCTTTTTTCCCCTGGGAGAAAAAATGCCTGCAATCAAGCTGGCCTAAATTTATTTCAGAGATTATACCAACAAATTTACTCCGTATTGCTAGAACTACACAAAATTAAGGGGTTTTTTTGTTTGTTTTTTGTCTTTTTTTGGGAGACAGGGTCTCACTCTGTCGCCCAGGCTGGAATGCAGTGGCACCATCTCAGCTCACTGCAACCTCTGCCTCCTGGGTTCAAGTGATTCTCCTGCCTCAGCCTCCCAAGTAGCTGGGATTACAAGCATGAGCCACCACGCCCAGCTATTTTTTATAGAAATGGGGTTTCGCCATGTTGGCCAGGCTGCTCTTGAACTCCTTATCTCAGGAGATCCGCCCGCCTCGGCCTCCCAAAGTGCTGGGATTACAGGCCTGAGTCACCGCGCCCGGCCCCAAATTAAGTTTTATAGGCAACACACGGCCTTTGATATTACAGAATCTGGCTCTCTTATAAAGCTGCTGCCCTTTCCACAGATGCCCAGCTCTCTATCACTCTCTTCCTGGGAGAAAGAATATCTAGAAAATGGGTTCTGAGTCTGGCTGCATCACTGCCATTTGCTCATCTTTGTAACAGGGAGAGAGTCTGTCCCACCTACTTAGAGGGAGAGTGGGAGGAGCTAATAAGCAATGGATGTGAAATGCTGTGAAAAGCAAAAGTGCTTTAGGACTATATGGGAGTGTGAAATAGCAAAGTCTCTACCTGCTGTGGCTCCTTCCTGGCAGCTTGGCCCCCTCCTCCCTTGATTTGGCATCTTTCTGGCTTACAAATGGAAAAGCAGAGTTCAAGCTGGCTGTGAAATCCCCATTAATGAGAGGAGAAGAGACACTCCTGGGAAAAACAGCTGGGGCCTGATGGTTGGTGCAGAGGCCTGGGCTGAAGCTCTGGCTCCCTCGCCCACCCCTCTTCTCTACCCTAGGACCCAGACTTGAGTCTAACAGTCCTGCAGCAGGACACCAGCTCCTTCCGTCCCTCCATGGAGGCCTGGACACCTCCTTGGTGACACGAAGGTCTGCAATGCCTGGATTGAGTGGGTCAGTCTCCAGTCACAGAACATATCCCCATTTTATTCTTTTCCCTGTGGAGGACTCAGCTCCACTGGCTTCCAGAAAGGTGCATATTTTCCCGGTGGCCTCTGGGCTCTTCTCTTTTTCTCAAATTCTAAATGTTTTGGAAACGGATAAGGATAACAATTATAGTTGGCCTTCTATATCTGAGAATTCCACATCCATGGATTCAACCAACCATGGATTAAAATAATAATACAAATTTTAAAATACAGGGGCCAGGCGCAGTGGCTCACACCTGCCAGCACTTTGGAAGGCCAAGGCGGGCAGATCACCTGAGGTTAGGAGTTCGAGACCAGCCTGGCCAACATGGTAAAACCCTGTCTCTACTAACAATACAAAAATTAGCTGGGTGTGGGATGTGGTGGCGGGCACCTGTAGTCCCAGCTACTTGGGAGGCTGAGGCGGGAGAATGGCGTGAACCCAGGAGGCGGAGCTTGCAGTGAACCGAGATCGTGCCACTGCACTCCAGCCCGGGCGACAGAGTGAGACTCCATCTCAAAGAAAAAAAAAAATTAGCTGGGTGTGGTGGTGTGTTCCGGTTGTTCCAGCTACTCGGGAGGCTGAGGCATAAGAAGCACTTGAACCTGGGAGGTGGAAGTTGCAGTGAGCCAAGATTGCACCACTGCACTCCAGCCTGGGTGACAGAGACTCTGTCTCAAAAACAAAAAAAAACAAAAAACAAAAAAACAGTATAACAACTATTTTCTATTTTCATAGTATTTACATTGTACTAGGTATTGTAAGTAATCTAGAGATGACTTAAAGGAAGGATGTGTGTAGGTTCTATGCAAATACTACACCATTTACTGTATGAGACTTAAGCAATCTGGAGTTTTGGTATCTGCAGGGGGTCTTGGAACCAATCTCCTTCAGACACTAACATTTCTTGACATACGTCAGACTTGTCTCTAAGTGTTTACACCTATTAATTCATTTAATCCCAGTATTAACTTCACAAGATGGGTAGCACTATTGTTTCCATTTTACAGGAGAGAAAACCAAGGCCTACAGATATAACTTGCCCAGGACTACACAACTAGTAAGTAAAGAACCTAGAATATAAATCCTGTCTGGCTCCAAAACTCAGGGCCTAACCTCACCTTGTGGGCTGACAGACCCACAGCTTAAGATACCTTTGGCTAGGACAGCTGGCCCTCTGCCACCTTTTCAGGAAGCAAGAGAGTCTAATCAGTGGTTGTCAACCACAGCCCAGCCTCACTCCACAGCAATGAAATTGGAATTTCATACAGCTAAGACTGCAGGCTTTTTTTGTTTTTTGGTGAGACAGAATCACTCTGTTGTCCAGGCTGGAGTGCTGGAGTGCAGTAAGGCAATCACAGTTCACTGCAGCCTTGACCTCCCTAGGCTCAAGTGCTCCTCCCACCTCAGCCTCCCCAGCAGCAAGGACTACAGGTACACGCCACCACACCTGGCTAATTTGTGTTATTTTTTTTGTAGAGACAGGGTTTTGCCATGTTGTCCAGGCTGGTCTCAAACTTCTGGGCTTAAGCGATCCTCTTGCCTTGGCCTCCTAAATTGCTGGGATTACAGGCCTGAGCCATGCTGCACTTGGCCAGACTGTTGGCTTTTACACCCCGAGAGAGCAAGGAAAAACAAAGGAGTTCTCCCCAGCCCCATCCTGCCTTCTCCACATCTGAGGGCGTGCAAATCCTTAGAAATGTCCAAATATTGGCCACAGCATTTAAAATCACCTCTGAAGACTTATCACGGTGACATCTCCAGCCTTCCTCACTGGAGGTAACCCTTAATCTTACTGGTCTCCATGCAGACTTCCCTTGCCCACCCAGCCCCCTCTCGTGCTTAGGGGTATGTGCGTGTACCTGCATGCATGTGTGCAAACCTGAGAACAAGAGAAGAGGTTTGTGTGTGTTGTGGAAGGTGGTAGGAGGTGCTTGAGGGAACACTCTGTGGGAGATACCAAGATCCTGTTTGTGGTTTTTGCTTTTAAGGCTGGAACACCTTGGCAACCACATCCATCTGAATTAACTCCCTTCGATAACTCCCCCTGCCAACCGGAGACTTTTACTATGGACTCACCACGAGATCCTAATTGAGACTGAGCTCATCCCTGCTTGTAGCCTGGAGCTCAACCTCAGGAAAGCACCTAACAGCTTCTCCCCAACACCAGCCTCCTCCTTAGATCCTGCAGTCCCCACCCCACCCATCAGGGATGCAAAGAAGGACACAGGGAGGTAGGCAGTCTGCCTGGAGCCCCAGACTGCACTGAGACACTCCTCAAATCAAGGAAGGGGTAGCCTCCCTCTGGGGCAAACCTCACATTTATCTCACTCGGATCTGCCCTCTTCACACACAGGCTGACCAAACCCAGGAAAGGTTATTTCAGTTTAGAGAACAAGGGAAACATCCTGCATGCTAACAGGAAACAGCAGACATCCCCCCATCCTTCCCCTCCAGGATCTTTAGTCTCTACCCCTATCCCTGGAGGGAACCCAAGACCTCCAGATCCCGGAGAGGCTGTGCTGTCTAGTTACAACTCTGAGAAGCAGAGTTGGAGCTGGCTGGGAAATCCCCACGAAGGAGAGAAGAGACACTCCTGGGCCTGGTGTGTGGAGTGGCCTTGAGCTGAGATCCTGATCCTCTTGCCAGCCCCTCTTCTCTACCCCTGGGTCAAGATTCCAGCCTGGGAGTCCTGCAGCAGGACACCAGCTTTTTCCTACCCTTCACAGAGGTTTACAATGCCTGGGATCTGCTGTTGAGTCTCCAACCACAAAACATCACTTTGCTCTCCTTCCCCATGGAGGGAGCTGGCGTGTCTGAGGAAGGCGGGGAGCTCTCCATGCCCTGCCTTCCGCGGCACACATACCCAGGGTGACAGCTCCCTTTCAGGACTTGATGGAGAGAGGGCAACCAAGGTAAACAGAGCCAAGAAACTGGCAGACAGGGAGAGGTACAAAGAGGGATTATGCTTTAACAAAGGAAAGAAAATTAGTGAACAAGAAAAAGATGAGAAAGCTGTTCAGAGTGCTGGAACAGGTCAGAGGGTGAGAAAAGGAAAAAGATTTGCCAAAAAGACCAGCGATGAGACAGGATACAGGGCCTGCGGAATGTAAAGGAAAGGGCTTTAAAGTTGGAGTTGGGCACTGATTTAGATCCTGGCTCTGTCACTTACCAGCTGAGAGCTATCACGATGAGGAGAGGAAACACTGAGTAAAGGGCATAAAGCAGGTGCTTAGAAACAAATACGAACAAATTAAGAGACACTTCACACCCTTAGAATGACTATAATAATTTTTTTCTTTTTTTTTGAGACAGGTTCTCACTCTGTGGCCTGGGCTGGAGTGCAATGGCATGATCATGGCTCACTGTAGCCTGGACGTCCCAGGCTTAAGCAATCTTCCCACCTCAGCCTCCTAAGTACCTGGGACCACAGGCATGAGTCACCGAGCCCAGACCCTAGTAATTTTTAAAAAGGAAGTAAGTGGGCTGCACACAGCGGCTCACACCTGTGGTCCCAGCACTTTTGGAGGCCAAAATGGGAAAATTGCTTGAGCCCAGGAGTTTAAGACCAGCCTGGGCAACATAGCAAGACCTGTCTACAAAAAATAAAAAGACAGCCAGGTGTGGTGGTGTGTGCCTATAGTCCCAGCTACTCAGGAAGCTGAGGCAGGAGGATGCCTTGAGTCCAGGAGTTCGAGGCTGCAGTGGGTTATGAACACACACACCACCGCACTCCAGCCTGGGCAACAGAGTGAGACCCTGCTTCAAAAAAAAAAAAAAAAAAAAAGGAATAAGTGTTGGTGAACATGTGCAGAAATTGGAAGCTTCGTGCAATGTACCTAAAATGGCACAGCTGATGTGGAAAATAGTTTGGGAGTTCCTCAAAAAATTAACATAGAATTACTTTATGATCCAGCAATTCCACTCCTAGATATTTTCAATTCCCAAAAGAATTGAAAATGAGTATTCAACACTGATCTGTACACAAATGCTCACAGCAGCAATATTCACAATAGCCAAAAGGAGGACATAACTCAGATGTCCATTAACTGATTAATGGGTCAACAAAAATGTGGTATGTCTTGTAATGAAATACTATTCAGCCATAAAAGAAACAAAGTGCCAGGGCTGGGCCTGGTGGCTCACTCCTGTGATCCCAGCACTTTGGGAGGCTGAGGCGGGCAGATCACCTGTGGTCGGGAGTTCAAGACCAGCCTGACCAACATGGAGAAACCCCATCTCTACTAAAGTAAACACACAAAAAAATTAGCCGGGCATGGTGGTGCATGCCTGTAATCTCAGCTACTCAGGAGGCTGAGGCAGGAGAATCGCTTGAACCTGGGAGGCGGAGGTTGTGGTGAGCCGAGATCGTGCCATTGTACTCCAGCCTGGGCAAGAAGAGCGAAACTCAGTCTCAAAAAAAAAAAAAAGAAACGAAGTGCTGATAATGCTCCAACATGGGTGAACCTCAAAAACATTAGGCTAAGTGAAAGAAACCAGACAAGAAAGGCCATATAATGAATGATTCCATTATATGAAATATCTGGAATAGTTAAATCCACAGAGACAGAAAGCTGATTAGTGGTTGCCAGGGGGTTGGGGTGAGCGTGGGGGAAGGAATGAGGAGTGACAGCTTAATGGGTACAGGGTTTCCTTGGGGGTGCTGAAAATGTTTAGGAACTAGACGGAAGTGATGTTTCAACAACTGGGTGTGGAAGGCCAGGGTCCTCCACTGGCCTGGGCCGCAGCTCCCACCGTTGTCCCATTACAGAGTGGGTCTGCAGGAGGATCTCTGGGTCCTTCAGCTCACCGTGTCAGGTTTAGTAGAGCAGCAGCTCTTCCTGACACACTCCTAATCCCCCTGTCGTGCAGCTGGTTGACTAAAAAGAAGACCAGGACAGATTACTCAACCCCCAGTCACCAGTAGGCAGAAATGCCCAAGGTTCCCCAGCCCAAAGCAGGGCACAGGTGGGCTACACAGGCACCAATGCTCCTCTCTCCAAGCCATCAGAGTCCTGTTTGGTCCATGCTACCCAGCTCTCTATCCATGCCCAGCCACCAGCACCACACCTGGAGTTGTGTCCCCCATGCCATGACCTCCTCACCCCACCCCCTCCTGCCTGAGACAGGCTGGCCACTCCACAGGTACCTGACTCCAGATTAATCCCTGTGAATGGGCTGGGCAAGCTTTAGGAGGAGAACTGTGGAGGGAGAGTCATGCTTCTTCCATGATCCAACTCCACACCAGAATGCCCCCTGCTCAGGGACCCTACCAATCAGGGCCATACATCTTGCTCTACACAAAGGCTGGGGGCTAAGAAGTGCTGATGAATGTCTGGATGAGCCACAGCTGGGATGTTCTCTCAAGTGTCCAAGACCCAACTTTCCCTGTTCCTCTTCCTGCTCCAGTGAGACCTACCCTCAGCCCATGCACACCTAGGGGCTCCCCTCCACATGGCGTTGGTGGCACTCTGGACTCACCTCCCTGGCCCCTTTCACAACACTAAATTAAGCTGGATTAGGCTCTCTGCCAGATTATAAGGAGCTGCCGGATCAGGGCTTCCCAGCCCTGGCTCCCATGGCCTTCCTGGGGCTCCCATCTCCTCCCAGGGCCTGAATTCAGTGTCCTCGTGTCAACCCGGCCCTGGACATGGGACACCGGTGCTTCCTCTCACACACTAGCCCAGCAGCCTGGATCCCTGAGATCCGGGAGGCACACAGTAGACACAGTTGGGACAGAAAGTATCCAGGCTTAAGTGAAGCTCTGTGGAGGGAGGGGAAGGGCACTAGCTATGTAAATCGGGAAATGTGAATCGTGGTTCTCTTTCTTCATAATGTAAATGCATTAAGCAGTTTTCAAGATGGACCACAGAAACAGCTGCCACTTGCAAGGAACATGTGCTCCATACCTGTGCTCCTAGTTGCACGAGAGATCTGTGCCTCTGACCCTCCTCCTTCTGGGGCAGGCAGCCCCTTCCCAGACTCACAAAGAACCCCTATTAGGGTCCCCACAGCAGGCTGACAGGGAGGAAGGAACCTTCTCTTGTTACCATCTGCTCAGGATTTGGAAAGACAATATAAGGTCACTCTTAGATGGAAAAAAAAACACAAAGAAAAAGTTTTGAGGGTTCCTATGCTTCCCTTTAGGAAAGCAGGGCAGCCCAGTCATCCTGACAATGGAGTCAGGTGTCAACCCTGGCTTGTCTATGGGTCTAGACAAGCAGGCCGAGGCCCATGCAGAACACGGCTCCTGGGAGCAAGGTCTGGGCTTCCAGTGGGTCAGAGCCCAGCAGGCGAGTGTGGCCCCAGGGCTGGCAGGCCTGGGTGACTCAGCGGAGATGCTTCAGTCTGCTGACTGCTGCCCCATGACTCTGATTTCAGTGGCCTTCTCGGGATAAAGAACGCTCAGATTCCCTCTTTCTACTCATTCCCGGATGGAAGGGGAGGTCAACCGGACTAGGATGGAGAGGAAAGCCTATGGCCAGCTAAAATCCTTCAACCCAAAGAGGTCATGTGACCTTACAGTAAAGCTGGGAGAGAAGGAACCTGTCATTTCCCGTACCAACCCAACATTCCAGCAAGAGCAGGCTGGAAAAATTATTCCAACCCTTGGTCCTGAAGTCGCAGGCTTCCCCCATTCCATTTTCTCAACTCAGCAGGAATAGCCCCGTGGGGCTGGTGGCTCTCTGCCTTCCTGGTGAGGATATGTGGGCACAGGAAGCTGCTCACTCCAGCTCTGATGTGTGATCACAGCTGACCCGGGTGCTCCCAGGTGGGCGAAGGGGTGGGGGTGGAGAGAGAGCCTACCTATCGGTTTAATTGGTGCCTGGGAGCCTAAGCGGCTTTTCTCAAGCGGGCAGGCACCACGTGCTTAGATTGAATGGGGCACATGTGGGGCAGTATGGACCTGAGTCACTTCGCCAGGGGCACAGCGGGGTGACAAAATCCCCGTAGCAAGGCCCCAGCTACCACATGGGGGATTCGAGGGGCAGAGCATGCCCTCAGTAGCTTTAAAAGGCATCTCGCTCTACTACAAGGGGATTTCAGGTGCAAACTACCAAGAGACAGGAAAGTCACTCACTCATCCTTTCAGGCAGCACCTGCTCATCTCCAGGCCGTGTAGAGCCAGCTGCCTATTATCAGCTGACACCAGGTAGAGGCTTCCACCTGCCACCTCCTGTAGTCAGCAAGTTCCTCCTTCTGCCCTGACCCTAAGGGCTACTCTCCTGTCCTGGTGGAGACACCCCTCTCATCTAACCCTTGGCTTCTAGCCCCTTCCATTAGGGCCACCCCTCAGTTCTGATGAAAACTACATCCTCCGCTCAGCATCTGCCCTGTGGAGAACAAAGCACTTTTGTCCAGTAAATGTCCTGCACCCTCCTCATCTCCTCACACCCACAGATCCCAGTTGGGGCCCTGAGCTGCCCTCTCATATTCAGGTTTTCTCCATTCTCCATCCTCTGAATTCCCTAAAAACTCTCAGTCCCCAAACATTTTACTCCTTATGGCCTCCCCCACTGTCTCCCTGGGATCAGCACTCACTGGACCTTCACAATCCCCATCCCTGTCACTGTTTCTCCACAGACAGAAGTGACCACAACCACGAACACCCCTCCACTTAATAAGGTGCCTGGGCCCCAGCGGAAGTGCCACATAGCCACGGTTTCTGGAGGCATCTCTGCCAGGGTTCACCTGCCCTCCTGCACAGGGCGCCCACACCCAGCCCCAGGGGCTCTCCCAGCATTTGGCAGCGTAAGGCTCCTCCTTTCTCCTACCCACAAGCAGTTCTCTACACCTGGAGGAGAGCTCCCTGAGAGACTGGAGTGTAAGCAGAGCCCACCTGACTAACTGCAGAACAGGTCTTTCTCCATCCCCCAACTCCACCCCACCCAGTGAAATTCTCTCCTTCCACCCACCAGGGGCCTCACCTGTGTGGGCACTGTTTCCCGAAGCCGTGCTGGCGACAAGGTGCCCGGAGCTCTGAGGCCCCAGCTGTCTGTGGAGTGCGTCGGGCCCCCGGGATCACAGACCCTGGGCAGCACTGGGCTTGCTCCAGGAAGCCGGGGCCTGCGAGCAGGTGTGCCTGAGCTCCCAGGCTCTGCAGCCGCCATCTCCAGACTGAGGCACAGCCTGGGGATTAGGGGCGGATTGCTCTGGGAGATTTCCCCCTCCCCTGGGGCTCATGGGCTGCTCCTTCCCATCTGGCAGGAGTCATGGAGGATCACCGAGAGGACCAAGCTCTGATGAGATGCCCCTCCCCAAGTCCAGCTGTTCCACTGTGAGTTATGTGCATAAGGATGCCCAGGTATGACAGACACCAATGAGGAGGGGTGGCGGGGGGGCAAGGGAGGTTGAAAGGGATGTGCACAAGGACGCATGACAGGATGCACTTGCATCCTTCAACCACCCAGAAGACAGGCACTCCACCTTGCCCCTCCCATCTCACAGAAATGTCTCCCATGATCAGAAGCTCCTCTCACAAACAGAGCAGTCTCATGGATTTGAAATGGAAGTGAGCCTCCCAGCCAGCCTTCCAGGATACGGAAGAGCTCTCCAAAGCCAAAAAGACTGGAGCCTGGAGGGGGGCTCCCCAGCAGATCCTAACACAGCCAGCTCCAGCCAGAGTCCTCTCCTCCTCTCCCTGCTGCCCTGCCCGTTGGCTTAAGGCACGATCACTTCCAAGGCAGTTTCTCTACTCCAATAACCACCTGGAGGAAGCTGACAGCAGCCAGCCTCACCAGGGAAATTCTTCTGCCCTGAGATCCTGTCCCAGAAATCCAGTCTCTGCCCTGGACACCAATGGCCACTTCTGCACTAGCTTCTGCTTCCCAGTCTCCGCCAGCATTGCCCTGGCAAAAACACCCAAGATAAAACACAGATGGCAAACTCACGGCAGTTTCTTCCTCCTTGGACTTCATCTCGACAGTCCCAGCAGGAAATTCTGTGAGTGGCCAGCAGAGGGGGACAGAGGTCCACAGTTGAGGACAATGAGCAGTGAGCAGTGTGAGTGAGTGGCCCGCTGAGTCCTGGGGCCTGCTGGATCTCTCTAATGGCAGCTTCCCACAGCAGAACTGTTCAGAAAGACGTGGATTCTGCACCCACTTGAGCCTGGCGAGGGACTCCGGGCTTAAATGATGATGGTTAACACACGTCACGTTGATTGGGTAGTCCCAAATTCAAGAAGGTGTAAAGAGATAAGGGCCCAGTGCTATCTCTGGGAGCCAGTGCCAGGGCTTGCAGCCAAAATCACCAAGATCAGGAGTCCTCATACCCTGGGCTCATGGAAACTATACAAACATTTGTGGTTGGCTGATGACTTGGGGTTTGTGAGCACAGAAGCCTGGCAAAGCATATTACATAGGACCCAATTTCTGAGGCCAGCTCTGACCTGTAGGGCCAGGGAACACTTCTGGCCGTTCCCCTACTTCTGTAAACGCTCCCCCTCTTATGGTACTGGATCTTGACTTTATATGTTGGCACCAAGCACTGTTCTTGTATAAGGGTTATTTGTAAATAGGTCTTATGCCCCCATTAAATGATAAGGCAGGGATCAGATCTGATGTTCATCTGGACCCTTCGCTGTGCCTAGCATAAGAGTGATCCTCCCTCAACACTGACATGGTAGAATGATGAAATGATCTATCTCATTTAGCTGCCATGAAAGGCAGTCTGGCCACTGCAGTTCTGTCTCAGGTAGCAACAAAGACAGCTTGGTCTTCTCATACTCAAGATACCCCTTCTTTTTTTTTTTTTTTTTTTTTTTTTTTACTTTTTGAGACAGAGTTTTGCTCTGTCACCAGGCTGGAGTGCATTGACACGATCATGGCTCACTGCAACCTCCACCTCCTGGGTTCAACCGATTCTCCTGCCTCAGTCTCCCGAGTAGCTGGGACCACAGGCGCGTGCCACCATGCCCAGCTAATTTTTGTATTTTTAGTAGAGAGAAGGGGTTTCACCATGTTGGCCAGGATGGTCTCGATCTCTTGACCTCGTGATCCGCCTGCCTTGGCCTTCCAAAGTGCTGGGATTACAGGTGTGAGCCCATGTAAGCCCATGCCCAGCCCAAGCTAAGATTTTTAACTTCTTCTTATTAAGCAGAGGAAAAGGAAGAGAAGGCAGTGGCAGCAGGAGACAGGTGGGGAGGGGCCGAGTGAGCTGAAAGCCCTGGGGTTCACTCTACATGGTAGGTCTCTCTGTGCTTCCTGGGATCAGGAGGGCTCAGAAGCAACAGAAAGAGTTTCCTGCAAGGCCACGTTGCACCACCAAAATGAACTGGGGATAGGTGCCCCCAACACAGGCACCTCGTAGTTCCCTAACGGGAGGTTTTAGCTCCAATCCAAGAGCGGCTTACGCATCAGCACAATAACTGAACAGCAGGAAACAGGGGGTCAGGAGGGAACCAATAGTCTGCTAGGAGAAAAGTAGCAAACAGGAACCAGGGGGATGCCTGCCAGGCAAGTTAGCAGGAGAGCAATGCTTCTCTGAGCCTGCTCTTGTCTTTATACATGAGATGTGTTCCCAAATCTGCCAAGGACGCAGAGCTTCCTGTGGTGGGGGTGGGGAACAGACAGCCCAAAGCATGATGGCATGGTGGGAAAGGCCCTGTAGAGCCCTGGGTGCGAGACTCACTTCCATGCTTTCTAAGTGGCCTTGGTCAAGTCACCATAGGCGCTGAGACGGTTTCCACAAATGTGATGGGAAGATGGTATAAAGAGAGGGGATTAAGGTGAATGTGTCTGGCAGGAAGATGTGCCAGAGCTGGGCTCACTGGGCACTGAATGAGCTTTTCAGTGGCCACAGAGTGCTTGGGAGTCAGAAGACCTGGTCTAAATCCTTACCCTGCCACTCGCTAGCTATGCGGCTTCCACGTTCTGTCCATGCCACTTCACAACTGCAAGGAGGCAGGAGCAACTACAAAGCAGCAGCCTGGGTGAGGCGGCCTTACAGAGCGAGACCAGTGGCATCAGGAGATGGAGGAGAGGGTGAATGAGCCAAGCCTTGGAGACTCTGTGCAACTGAGTCTCACTTCTCCTAGCTGCAAATGGTACACAGGACCATTATCTCCCAGGACCCTCGTGCAAACGCATGACACTTTCTAAGTTTTATTGAAATCGGTGACTTGTCCTGAAGCTCCCTCACCATGGGTATATGTGCACATGCATACACAAACCACAGTATTCCAGATAGTACCTGGAAGACTTGGTCTGAAACAGAAAAAGTCAAAGAAGTAGCTGCCATCAGGAGCAAAGTTAAGAGAGTGGCAGGCACACCTGGGAAAAGCTGCCAAGGGCACTAAAGCAGCGGGCTCTGAAAGGACACCAGTCGCAAAGCAGCTCTTCTTTTGCAAAGAAAAGGAGCTGTGGAGTAAGCCGCATCCCCTGCACTTCCTGATCAGTCTTGGACACCCCTGGGCTGCCTCCTCTCGGGCCTGGCAGAGATGGAGGCCACATCTCAGTGACACAGAGTGGTCACTATCAATTCACAGGATGGGCAGCTGAGCTGTGGCAGGGGGTCTCTGGCTTCACTCTTTCCACCCATCCAAGTTAAGCCTGAGGCAGGGGTGACAGATGGGCTCTTGTCATCTTAGAAGGGTGGACTGGAAGGAAGCCCAGGTCCTGGGCACAGGCTCTTCTCTCTGCACGTCTGGAAGGTCTCAGCCCTTTTACTGGGTTCCCCTTAGTTTAGTTTCTTCTTCTATATCCTTCCTCCTCTTCCCTTAATTTTTATGCCATGCCTCTTCTTTCTTTAGTACTCTTTAAATCTTTAAATCTTAAATTTTTTATTTTCTCTTCCTTTGCCTTGTTGTTATTCTCTCCCTGCTGCCCTTTTAAAATCATCTTATTTTTCTTGTTTTTTTCTTTTAGAGACAGGGTCTCATTCTTTCCCCTAAGCTGGAGTGCAGTGGTGTGATCATGGTTCACTGCAGCCTCAAACTCTGGGGGCTCAAGCGATCCTCTGCCTCAGCTTCCCAAGTAGCTGGGACTACATGTGCATGTCACCACACTCAGCTAGTTATTTTATTATTATTATTATTTTTTAAGAGAGACAAGGTCTCACTATGTTGCCCAGGCTGGCCTCGAACTTCTGTCCTCAAGTGATCCTCCTGCCTTGGCCTCCCAAATCACTGGGATTACAGGCATGAGCCACTGCACCTGGCCTACTTTTCTTTCTCTTAAAAAAAAAAAAATCACAAACCACACATTTTGAAGGGTGGGAAACTGGAGAAGTCATAGGCTTTAGGAGCAAAGAACCACGCAGAAAAGCAGCTACATTTAGTAGCTTAGAATACAAGGTGAGGCCTTAAAAAACCTCAGGCCCCAAATGTGCGGTGAAAATCTCCCAGTGAGGATTCTTCTTTGAAAGGCTGGCAGCTTCTTTTATGCTCACCAAGCCTGCTTGGAAATGGAGGTTTGCAAAGTGGTCATTATTCAGAGGTTCTCTCCCCAAGTATTCACTTTCAGCCCAGCCAGAAGGTGCATCTTCTTAGAAACACACATGACCAAAGAGCTCTGCTAACCCCCAGGGAAATGCGAGAGGAAGGATAATATTCTTCAGCGTGAACGGCAGCAACCAAGGTGGGCAGGCTTCCTAGGAGTACCTGGATAGGCACAGCTGTGTGAGCTGGGAAAGCAGACAGATCAGGTCAGAGTGGAGGAAGATGCAGGGCAGCACCCACATGCACACACCAGGGCCCCTTTCAGCTGCTTCCAGAGAGGGAGCATGCCATCTCTCCTGCTGGTCCTCTGCCCGTCTAATGCCAGACACTCCTGTTTAGGTGGTCCTTCTCACAGACATGAGCCCAGATGTTGGGCAGTGAACAGAACCACTTACCTAGGTCACTTTTAGGCAAATCAAAATCTGTACCAGGCAGGTAGGAAAGACGGATGATTTCTTGCCTTTACAGTCACTTGCCCTGGAGGAGGCTTTACTGGCAACAGGCCCGAGAGAAAGTGACCCGGAGAGGAAGCCACATTTCCTTTTTGGGCAACTTTTAGGAAGCAGAGCACCCTCGACCCCATCCTGCTTGCCAGGAATAATTTGGAATCATTCCTTTCTAAAAGCAGAGGATTGAAACACTGAATTCTAGTGTGCTCCTGCTGACTCAAGGGCTCAGAGCATACCATGAGCTGATGTGACTAAATGAGAAATGTGTGTGAACGCATTCTGCAAACTGTAGCTTGCTGTTCAGCTGACTGTTGATGCCTGGAAGGCTTTCAAAAGGACAGGAGTGGCACCTCTTGGGGGGCATGCCCATAAGCCATTGAGGCCCTGAGAAGTCAGTGGACAGGCATGGGGCCCAGATTATATTTGGATCTGAAACTACCTTCTCAGGCAATGAAGAAACCTTATATAATGAAGTTAATGTTACAGAGCACTTGTCTTTCCAGGGCAGGATTCGTCTTTCCAGCTGCCCAGAGGAGGCCTCCTGGTCACAGTATCACCTTGGGTCTGATTTAGCTCCTGCTGAGCCTGCTGAATTATTCACTAGCTATGGACACTAGCCCAGCTCTAGGGTCCCAGTGGTGGGGTATCTGGAGAACTGTAAGGAAGAGGAAAGGGAAAGGAAGAGTGAGAACTCCCAGAATCAGATCTGGAGGGGGATCGAAGAGGACAAAAGCAGCAGGAGGCAGGAGGCCTCTAGGTTGGCATCTGGAAGATTTGGGAAATGGGCTAGGGGTCCAAGAGCCTGTCCCTGGACCGAGAAGAGAGGTAGGAAAAGGCTACTGTCCCCAGAAATGACACTCACTTCCCCCAACTCCCTACTGCAGCTCAGGGGAGCTTCTGATTCCCTAGGAGCCTAGAAGAAATGCAATGGGGTGTGTACATTCATTTTTGCTTCTATTTCAGAGCCCTCTGCTCTGTGGTGTATAAAGAGAAAGCCTAAAATGTGCCTATGAAAAGGACAGGCAGAAGCAGGGATCAGGTTAATGATACTGTATTTCCATTGCCTCATCTGGCACCAGAGGGGACTGGGGTCACGTTTCTCATCTCAGGGATGTGGCAGATCCAGGAAGAATGTGCTGGGTAGCCGGGGAGACCTGAGCCAACTCCCATGACCCAGCCCACATCAGAAGCGCCGGCTCCTCACCGTCTGGAACTCGATGACAGCTACTCTTGCTGACTGCTACCAGCTCTGGCATAGGGGTCTGACCGCTGAACCGTGAGCACACCTTCCCCTTGGGCAGCCTTGGAGAGCCCAGGCAGATACCTGGCTGGCCTCTCCCACCTGTGTCTGCAGACAGACAGCTTATTTCTCACCAAGTTTTCACCTGAGCTTGGGGACAAAGGCGTCAACAAGGCATGACCTCACATCTTGGCTAGGTAACTTGGAAGTTATCTAATTTTGCCCCCTGTATCCTGGCAATTTCTGTACTCCCAGATGCCAGAGCTAGTCTGGAGAATACTGGATATTTTCTTTTTTTTCTTTTCTTTTTCTGAGACTGAGTTTCGCTCTTGTTGCCCAATCTGGAGTGTAATGGCGCGATCTGGGCTCACTGCAATCTCTACCTTCCGGGTTCAAGCAATTCTCCTGCCTCAGCCTCCTGAGTAGCTTGGATTACAGATGCCCATCACCACACCTGGCTAATTTTTGTATTTTTAGTAGAGACGGGGTTTCCACATGTTGGCCAGGGTGGTCTCGAACACCTGACCTCAGGTGATACGCCCGCCTTGGCCTCCCAAAGTGCTGGGATTACAGGCATGAGCCACCGCGCCCGGCCGATATTTTCAATCTAGAAAGAAAGTCAGTGGGTGTTAGTGGGGAAAAGATGCATAAAGGCTAATTCTGGAGGCCAGTTACTTGCTGTCTGATTCTGTCTGAAAAGTCAAGAGGATGCTGCAGCTTATGATGTCTGGTGTCAGAGCCTTTGGTCAGACACAGAGTCCTCACTTTGGGCCCCTCTCCTAATTGGACAGGACCCCTACAAGGCAAGGGGCTTCACCTCAACATGAGGAATTCAAATCAGACTAAAGGAAGAAACTTCTCGGATCTCCAGGCACAAGAGGATATACAGCTGTGCTGGGACCCCAAGGCCTCTGGGGAATAGGGGCTTTGAGTCACTGAGACAGGGAGCAGCAATTCATGGCAAATCACACAGCTGCCCTGCCTTGGCCTGGCAAGCCACTGGCAGCACAGGCACGGCCTTGAAAGGCTCCTCTGAGACTGCTGGTCTGGCTGCCTCTGGCTCTCCCTCTGCCCAAAGGACCTTTCCATGCAGAGAGGAAGAAAGAAGGGCAGAAGAGATGAGATGGGATGGGCGAGGGGAAGAGAGGAGGCAGTTGCCCTCCACCACTCCTGGGTGTGAGGGAGGGCAGGCCAGCAGAGGCTGGCGCATGTACCTGCATGGTGGTGTGACTCAGAAAGTGGATGCATTCGTGTGAACATGCAGAGTGTGGCCCGTCTGGGCCCCTTCAGCCTCCCATGCAACCTGGCCTACAAGTTCAGATACATCGGGCGCCTGCATGGCCAGCTGGCTGAGCGGTCATGTTTGGAAACCTCTCTCAGCAGAGCCCGCCCCACCCACCTCTGAACCAGCAGACTCCCAGACATAAACAAACCAAGGCCCCTGGGCAGCTGCCAAGATCTATCTTCTTGGCAAGAGCCAGGGGTTGGGGGGGGCCCTCACTCACCATCCTTCAGAGTAAACAGGGGTGCTTATTTATGCTGGGGCAGAGAAGAAATCTTGTTGGATAAATCTGGTGTGGGAGTGGGCGGAGAGCATAGGGCATTCAGAGTCTGCTCTGGCTTAGGTGACGGGCTGAACTCCACTGGTTTCCCCGTCTGGAGCCTGGAGATAACACCTCCATGAGGCCACAGGGAAGCATCCAGTCAGGACATTGTCATCTCTCCACCCTCCTCACTTCACCTGCAGCATGAGTGGGGAGATCTTGGCCCTCTCTTCCTTCCTGCCTGCTCTCAAAGCGGGGCCTGTCATAAAGTCCTGTCCCCAGCACCTCCACAGTCTCCTGAAGCTGTCCAGAAGCCCTCCCAGCTCTGCCCCATGCTGCTTCTCAGCCACACTGCAGGAGGGGAAGGGGTGAGCCGGACACAGTCAGGGGCTGGCTGGCTGTAAACCCAGCACTCCTGCGCTGCATCCCCTTCCTGACACTCCATGCACAAGCCCAGGGGTCAGCTGGGGAGAGGTTCTGAACAAGGCGAGAGGGGACTGATGCCTCACCAGGCCTGGGAGAGATGACAGAAGGGGAATACAACCCTCTGACACTACATTTTCCAGGAACTGCTGTTAAAAAAAAAAGAAAAAAAAAAAAGAAAAAAAAAGAAGAAGAAGAAGAGGGAGAAGAGGGTGGGGACCTCATCTGTTTTGTGAGGAGCCAGATGGCTCAACTCTACCTCCACTGGATGTCTAACCAGTAGTTCCCTCTCTAGTCTCCAGGGCATGTGCCTCCCAGAGGTTAAGGCAACACACGGATGGAAAACCTGCACTCTCTAATCACCTGCCAATGCCCAAGTGCACCCACAATTGATGACATTTTTTTCCCCACTTTACAAATCTAAGACAGAGACAGCCGTTACTTTTCTGTGTCACATACATACTAGAAAGCAGAATGGCGAGGCTGAGATGACGATTTTTAAAAATGGAGATAGGGTCTCAATCTGTCACCCAGGCTGGAGTGCAGTGGTACAGTCGTGCCTGACTGCAGCTTCAACCTCGCGGGCTCAAGTGATCCTTCCACCTCAGCCTCCCAAGCAGCTGGGACTACAGGTGCATGCTACCACGTCCGGCTAATTTTTAAATTCTTTTTGTAGAGATGGGGTCTGACTATGTTGCCCAGGCTGGTCTCAAATTCCTGGGCTCAAGTGATCCACTCATCTCGGCCTCCCAAAGTGCTAGGATTACAGGCAGGAGCCACGCACCCAGCCAACAATGTTTTGTTTTTGTTTTTAAACAGGGAAGTCATTGAAGGCACAACCTCAAAGACAACTAAGTGGATCTAGCAGGAACAACCAACATCCAAATTACCATCACCAAGGCTGAGCTGCTTCCCTGGACCGTGAGCCCCTATCTGTCCCCCATCACACCCTGCTCCCCTTGGGGCTTGAGGTCCCCTACTTTCTTGGGGTGGGGCTGGGGTGAGCCTCTCCAGGACAGCTGAGGAACTTTAGCTGCCTCTAGGGTGTTTCGGTAACTCAACCCCAACAGGGCTGCTCTGGTCCGAAAGCCAGCTGGTGAGTTCTAAACAATGGCAGGGGGTGTGCGGAGAGGGGGAGGCTTATGAATTAAAAATAGATGCTAGTAACCGCCAGGGATCTTGCAGAGAGCATGTGGGGCTGTGTTTACTAGGGAGAGAAGAATACCTCCTATTCATGCCCAGAGATCCGGGCAGAACTGCTACTGCTTCTCACACCAGCCCAGGGCCTCTGGGTGTGGGGGAGTCAGCTGACAGAGCAGGGTTTACTGATGGCTGGAAGACCCTTTTCCTCTGTGACAGGGAAGCGCCTTTCTCTCCTCACGATCCCCAGGGCCACGCCCATTCCTGGAAGGATAGCTCCAGGTCAGGAAATCTAGGTAACTCAAGGGGAAACAGCAACCAAGAGATAAAATCATCCCCCTCGGGCTGAGGCAAACCTGCTCTCCATAGACTTTGCATAAAATGGTCCCCAGCTGGGTTCAGTGATGTCACCTCTCAGATGAGTCTCGGGTACAGACTAGGATCCCTTGTCTCCCTGCCAAGACCTAGCTGGGTGCCATAGACAAGCAGTCTATTGATTCCCCTAGGCCTTAGTCTATTCATCTGTAAAATGGAGATAACACCTGCTCTGCCAACTTCACAGGTATGTTATAAAGATCAACCAGGTCACACACCTAACAAAGCTGAGGGTTCTAAAGAAGGATATAAAATAGTCACAGGAACAACCATTTCCCCCATTATCACCCTGAACCCAGAGAACTGTCCCCTCATCAGGTCACCCAAAGTCTCTGGGTCTCGTCTTCCATAAGCAGCAAAAAAAGAGTTCCTCCCTCCCATCTGGGTATCTCAGGCATGGTGAGCCACATGGCAGAGCCCCACAGAGAAGCTCCCCAGCTAATGCTTCCCCCAGGTCCCACTTCCCCCAGGCCCCTGCAAACATCCAGTCTTTCACCAGCTTCTGTCAGTGCCCACTGCCCACCCCAACATCTTCCCCCTGCTCAGGAGGTCTTCATGGGAGTCCTAAGCAACCAAAGACAGCAAGGTTCACGGTTTCCCTCCTCATAAAATAGCTGCATACCGGAGACTCCTGCTTGACAGGATTTTTCTAATTTGATTTTTAAAATGTATTCATTGACTCACCCATGAGAGGTGGGCCTGGCTGCCTCTACACGCAGAGTGTCTGCTCATTAAGGGCTGAACAACCTGGTTCATTCTGCTGGGCTCCTCCAGCTCTCAATTTCACAAAGCCACGCCACCCTTTTAGCCAACGTGTGCAGAGCTCCTCACTCTGAGAACAGACTTCTCCCCACTGGAGGCTAGGCTTGCAAATGGTTCAGTCCCATCATTTTAAATACTATCTATATGCTGACAACTCCCAAATTTATGCCTCTAGCTTGGATCTCTCCCCAGAACTCCAGACTCGTACAGCTGACTGCTTATTTGGCATTTCCACGTGGACGTTTAATAGCCACTTCAAACTGAAGGTACCCCAAACGTAGCTCTGATTTCTGCCTCCCCACCTCACACCCCTTGCCAGGTACTCATTCCATTTGCCATCTTCCTTGACTCAGTTATTGGCCATTTCTTCTTTCTGGCTGCCAGGCCGCAAATCTGTGAACCACATTTGACTTCTCTTTCTGTCATGCCACATAGAATCATCAGAAACCTTTGTGGCTTGATCTTTGAAACCAATCCAGAATCCAGCTACTCTGCCCCACCCCCAGAGTAGTTGGACAGCTTCTGAACCAGATGCCCTGCTCACACCCAGTTCACAGCACTTTGGGAGGCTGAGGAAAGCCGGATCACCTGAGGTCAGGAGTTTAAGACCAGCCTGGCCAACATGGTGAAACCCCATCTCTACTAAAAATACAAAAATTAGGCAGGCGAGGTGGTGGGCGTCTATAATTCCAGCTACTCAGGAGGCTGAGGCAGGAGAATCACTTGAACCCAGGAGGCGGAGGTTGCAGTGAGCAGAGATGGGTGACAAAGCAAGACTCTGTCTCAAAAAAAAAAAAAAAAAAAAATTGGGATATCGTCACCTGGCTTAGCTGTCTCACAGGATTGCTTTAATGAATTCATGAAACAATGTCTACAAAAGCACTTTCTACGTTGGAAAAGTACAAAACCAAACCCGAGCTGCTATACAGTGCCGGGCACACAGCGTATACACAAATGCTTGTTGAATGAATGAACATCCAAACATTTTCAAATGTCAACACGCACAAGAACCTGAGAAACAGTCTGTGTTGATGAGAGGACAATTTAAAACTATAAGTGGAGATGGATCTGCTCTGGTGATCATCTAAGGTAAAAACAACTTTATATCAGAGTTTCCCTTGGAACTTTGACGCTGGAAAACCCACAGGGCCTCACATGCCCCAAATGTAGAATTGTTTGGTCCTCCATCATGTCTCCTTCTCTCACTTCCACTTGAGCTGTCTTCTCTTTCATCTGCCCTCCCACTGGACCTTCCAGACTCCTCCTTCCACAACAAACAAGCTGCCTCCTGCCCACAGTCATGCACTTGGGCCCCTGCAGGCTCTTACTGCAGCTCCGCTTGCCCTGGAGCCCGCATTAATCGCAGTGATTTTTTCTTCCTCTTCCTCCCTCATTTTGTGCCCTCTGGAGATGGGACCAGCATTCTACTGTACTCAGTGTTGCTTTAGCCCGGCCTCCTTTGAGGTCCCTGCCATTGCACTCTTCTCCCCCACCCTCCAGTCATCAAAGCTACCAGCTGCCCTCCTTCCTGACCACTGTCCTAGGGGGCATCTCCATGTTGTGGACAGCCCATCCCACAACCTAGCCTCTCAGCTCTTGCCACTGCAAATTATCTTTCCATTCATTCCTTGTTTGCCATGCTCTATGAGTATACTCGGACCTTTGTCTTCCCTATCCCATCCCCCAAATCGTAAACACCAATGCCCTCTCCTATCTCTCACTCCTCTTTATTCTTAACATACCTGCTCCCTCACTCCCTCAGTACCCCCATCTCCTTTTCTCCACATTCATCAGCCTTCTCCTATCCCCACCTCCTTCTCTGCTAGCCAAGATTTCAAGCATTTTCTGATCCAAACCCCCAACTCCTCTGTCACCCTTACATGCCCTCCCAGCAACCCCCAACCCTGGATTAGCCAGATAATCGTTCAGCTCTGTTCCTACCCTCTGGCTAGGACCACTACAGAGAAAACAATGTGCAACCACTAGGGTGCTGCCAGCACAAATTACGAGCCTCTACAACACCAGACAGGTCACCCGTGAGTTCCTGCTCAGAGCCTTGCTCTGCCCCAAGCCAAAACTTTACAGCCCTTCTCAAGCCAGCCCTTCCCACCACCCCTACTATTCACAATAAACAGTTGCACTTTTGGTTTCTTCCCCCAAAGAAAATAAAAACAAAGTAAGAATTCATTTCTGCCTCCCAGAGGTGACTCTTTGTGACCAAGGACCATGCTGACATCTGGATCTCACACCCTTTCACCTACTCACTGACCTCACCCCAGTGAGAATTCCCCTTCCTCACTGCTATCTTCGGTCTCTCCCTAATAGGGCCCTCTCCAGTCAACATGGAGGTGGGCTCAGGTGCTTCCTGACTCGAAAAAACCAACAAAACCAGACTGCCTCCACCTGATGCCCTCCTTCTTCCCAGCCAAGCTACACACCTGCCTCCACTTCCACCCTCTCCTTAATCCACAGAAGCTGGCTTCAGGTCATGGTTCCCAATGACAGCCACTGCTTGCTACTGCCTGTGCACATTTCCAAACCCAGATGTGACCTGCCCCTTCTATGCATTTCACTCTAATTACTTCCTCCTCCTTCAAGCTCATTTTTCTTTTGTTATGCTGCAAGTTTACTTCTATCCATCTGACTGCTCTCTCTCAGGCTCCTGGTGCTTGGCCTGTCACTTATATGTCAGTTAGATCTGTCCACGGCCTCCTTCTCATTCGACACATCCTCCTTTGAAGACCTCACCCATACCCATGATTTCAACCTCAGTGCCAGCTCCCAGAGCACTGGCCCCGGCTCAGGACTCTACCCCACAGACCCAATTACCAGCTGGTCCTCCCTAGCTGGACAGCTCCCAAAGGCACTTGCAACTCAACAGGTCCAAAACTGAACTCATCACCTTCCCCTCAAAACACGCTCCTTCTCCTGTGATTCCTCAACTAGAGAATTCCCCCATTTCTTTTATTTCTCTTTATTTATTTATTTTTTTGAGACTGAGTCTTGCTCTGTCGCCCAGGCTGGAGTGCAGTGGCTTGATCTTGGCTCGCTGCAACCTCCGCCTCTCAGGTCCAAGCAATTCTCCTGCCTCAGCCTCCCGAGTAGCTGGGATTACAGTCGCCCACCTGTAAAATTAACCATGCCTGGTTAATTTTTGTACTTTTAGTAGAGACGGGGTTTCACCATGTTGGCCATAGTGATCTTGAACTCCTGACCTCAAGTGATCCGCCCACCGCGGCCTCCCAAAGTTCTGGGATTACAGGTGTGAGTCACGTGCCTGCCCCAATCTACTCTTTATATTGAGACCTAGAGGGACCTCGTCCTGCCAGTTTCCTGCCTGGCACCCCCTGATAGCTTCACACTATTCCCAGACTCAACATGGCAAAGCCTTTTGTGATGTGGCCTCTGCCTACCTGTCAATCCCCAAAAGTGCTAGATGCTCTGGCCATAATGAACCCCCAGTAGCCCCCAGCACCAGCTTGTGTGCTTTTGTACGTCCTATGCCCTCCCTTCCCCCTTCCCCTCTCCCAGTTCTTGCCTGGCTAAATTATTTAAGATTCAGCTCAATGGTTTCCTCAAACAGGTCTTTGCCAGCTCCTTGCTCTCTCCTCAAGTCCCCTCTCCCTTGAAGCTCCCACAGCAGCTCCCATCTCTCTGTTCATTCACCCACTTGTCCCCCTTCTAGAGTGAGCTCCACAAGGACAGCAACACTGGCTTGTTCATTCTTGTAGCACAAAATAAGGATTCAATAGATACTTGTTACATGAATAAAAGAACGAATATATAAATTCATGAAGTGCCAAACTAGCTTTTCTCCTTCCCAAATCACCCTTCACGGATTCCCTATCTTCTTTGGTTGGTGCCAATAGTAAAGATGATACTACTCCAGGCTCTATTCCAAGTATGTTATATATATTAACTCATTTAGTCCTACAACTGTACTATTATTATCCTCATTTTCCACTGGTGACACAAGCATAAAGAGGTTAACTGAGTAAGTGGCAGAACCAGGGTTGCTTCCAGTCTATGCTTTAAACTACTATACATATTGCTTCTTGATAGCCCATTTAAGGAAAACAAGTCAACATTAATACCAGTATGAACAAAACACAATTTTGAAAAAACCCTGAGGAAACAAAAATTAGCCATCCTGGGGATCATCTCTTGTTTTTGGCCTAGTCATATCTGACTCCTTTAACCAAGGCAGATAACTATGCAGGCGGCAGGGTGTCAGGATCTGCCAGGCAGGGCCCCCGGTTCAGCTCCCCAGATCTCAAGGCCCCTCAGCAGATGGCCCTTGCCTTTGAGTCTCCCCCTGCCCCAGAAGGCCCACCTCACCTTGTCCCCGATGCCTTCGGCCTCCTCAGCCAGGAGGTACACGTTGCTACCATCGGCCAGCAGCAGAGCAGTGTCGGTGGTGGAGGAAGAGCGGGGACGGCACTGGTGCTGGTGCAGGATGGCGGCCAGGCTGCTGTCCTGGGGGGCCTTCCGCAGCAGGTGAGGGCTGCCACGCTGGGGCTCCAGGGAGCTACTCTTGGTGCGCCGGCTGCTGCTCCCGCTGCTGCCGCCCCCACTGCTGCTGTGCAGGCTGGCGCCCCGCTTGATGGAGGGCCGGGACCGGATCTGCTGCAGCACACGGTTGAAGGCAGTGGGCCGGGCAGGCAGATCGTGCAGGGACATGGCGTAGGAGACGCGGTGCATCTCCGGAGAGCGTTCCTTCTCATCTGGGGAGTCATGGTCGGACATACCCTGCTGCTGCTGCTGCTGCTGCTGGGAATCCTGAGACGTCTGGTGCTCCCTTTCCCGAGACCGACGGCGGCTGTGGAACAGGTGCTTCAGACCGTGGCCAAACATGGAGCCCTCTGACAGCTGCTGGATTTTCTGAAGGGGGAGAGATGAAGAACCCTGGTGAGTGGAAAGCTCTTGATTGCCTAGTCAGTGTGGGGTGAAGGTGAAGGGTCTGTCCTTGGTGGACTGGCATAGCTAATGCAGCCATCTGAACCTGGAAGATCTCTATAGATGGCATGTCGTGCATAAAAGGTCACTTTGCGAAAAGGTGGCAACCCAGACCCATCCTTTCATTCCCAAAGAGATGTGCCCCCATGGTTTTCCCACAGGACATTCCCAATCAAAATGTAGATTCAGAGTTTCTAGGAATGATGCTCTCAGGGCTTCAGTCTGAGGCTTAATGGCATACATAGGTAGCACTTGGCTCATGGGGTTGTATCCCTCTACATTGATACCCCCAGCCCCAGTTCTTCCCTCCTTCCAAGTTAGACATCCCTTCAAGCTGTACCAGCTCTTTCAGGCCACCAAGCATTGATTTCCAAAGATGCCCAATTCCAACATTCGCCCAGGAAAATCAGGGTCATACAATCAGGTTACACTGTTGTAGCAGACACTGCTAATTGCCTACCCAATATCTATTTCTCTTTCTTTCTTACCAATCAAACTGCAAGGACTTAAATCACCTTGCTAAAAATTCCTGCTTCATCAGACTCCCTTGCAGCTACGAGTAGCCACATGACAGTTTGGGCCAACAAAAAGCAAGGTGAGTTTCTGGGAACACTTTTGCTTTCCTGATAAAGGCACTGGTCCTTTCCACATCTTCCTATCTGGAATGGGAATGCAGTGCCCGGAGATGCAGTGGCCATTCTGCAACCTGATGAGGGCCTGCACACAGATGGTGGAGCCCAAGGGACAGTCCTGGGAACTTGAAAGTCTATGGAGCCACCAAACCAGTTGTGAACATCTATCCTGGAATTCTTGTTGCATGAAATAAACCCATCTTTGTCTACACAACTCTAGTATGATTTTCTGTTATTTGCAGCCAATCTCATTCCTGATGCGGTTGGCAATGAAATAAACTTTACTTCTATGGGCAAACCTTGTGACATAGTCAGTAATGTGACCAATTCTTCAGCATACACATCGGAACAAGCTATCCAAATGAGTGTCTTTCCCCTTAGACCCAAAGAGGCCCTGCAACCCAGTGCTGCCCTGGCCACAGCCTTTCCTCTCAGCCCTGTCGCTGAGATTCTCCAGCTGCTCCTCCAGCAAGACTGCTCCCAGAGGGGCAGCTGGATGGCCTGCCAGGGCGAGCAACTGTGGGATAATTCCAGACAGCTGCTTTTGTCAGGGGACGGCTTATCTGGCCAGGCTGAGCCCTCTATGAGAGCTTTGGAGCCAGTGGGAGGAGGGGTGAGACTTGGAGGACCAGGAGACACCTCACATTCTGCAGCTCCTTAGAGGAAAACTCGGGACCCAGCCATGTGGGACTCAATGAGCCATAGCAAGATTTCCTGTGATGAACAACCTACAATCTTACCAGGCAGCCTCAATCATTTAAAAAATGTTCCAAAAAATTACACAGACTGGATTTTCTTTTTTTTTCCCTAGAAACAACCTTACAGAGCAGAAAATCTAGACCATATAGAAACCAAGAAAAAGCAACCTGACATCCTCTGAATGAGCTGACCCCACTCTTAGGTTACTTTACAACTCAGCCTTGAGTTTGTGCAGATGGCTGCACTTACAGCTGGATACAAATAACCACACCATTATGTATTTGTGTAAAACATTAGGATTTTCATTTTTCACCTCATTTGAGCATCCCCAGAATCTTCAAAGTAGGTGAGGCCCTTACATCACCCATTTTACAGACCAGATAAATTACATCATCACAACTCATCACGAACTAACGGTTTTTCATTTTAAAGAAGCTTTGTATCCTGCATTATCCCATCTGGTTTTCCTAAATAGTAACAAAACCAACAACTGGAACATCTCCTTTTAGAGATGAGGAAATTAAGGATACCACGATTCCCTCTCAAGAACTGAATTCTGGGGCGGCCCTCGAGATGCTAAGTTACACAATGCCAGGTTTTCCCACAGGAGTTACCATCCCCTGGGGGCCAGCTTGAGGCAGGATCACAAGGCTCACCTGAATCTGTGCTGGGAAGAACCAAGATGTCAACTCTGCCATGGACTTGGAACGGGCCAGATCCTGCAGTGTCCAGAACAGGGACACGCCAGGACACCTCCCTCTTCCCTAGGCCCAAGCTGATGCGAGACCTCCCTCCAGGTACTGTGATGGGGCCAGCTGGCTCTGGCATTTGCCCAGCTGCCTCTGCCAAATCGTCACATTCCATAATACAAATTGTCTTTCTAGCATTCTATTCCAGGTCTCTTCCTCTTCTCCCCCCATTCCGAAACTGGCTTCTCCAACACTGAGGATCCACTCAGGCAGAAAGAGTTTCCCTTCTAAAGACTTCAGCAGAGGTCCTAGAGTTCTGAGGCATTTCTTCTCCCCTATCCCTGGGAGGCCAGTGGAGGTGCCAAGGAGAGCTATGGCAGCCACTAATGTCTGCCATATTGCCTTGGAGCCTAAAATCTTTGGTCAATTTGCTTTTAAAATTTATACAACAGCATTTTGCAAAGTGCATTCTGATTTATACTGTCATAATCTGACACTAGCCTAATCTCAGGAGCTAGAAATGTGAGACATCATAGCATCAGTCTATTTTGCAGATGAAGAAATGGAAGCACAGCATAGCTAAGTGGCTCATCCAAGCCACAGAGAGAAACCCCCAACTTCTAATTGAATTTACCTTCATGGGCCCATACACTGATTTCTTTTTTTTTTCTTTTCTTTTCTTTTCTTTTTTTTTTTTGAGACAGAGTCTCGCTCTGTTGCCCAGGCTGGAATGCAATGGTGTGACCTTGGCTCACTGCAACCTCCACCTTCCAGGTTCAAGCACTTCTCCTGCCTCAGCCTCCTGAGGAGCTGGGATTACAGGTGTGTGCCACCACACCTGGCTAATTTTTGTGTTTTTAGTAGAGATAGGGTTTCACCATGTTGGCCAGGCTGGTCTCAAACTCCTGACCTCAGGTGATCCGCCCACCTCGGCCTCTCAAAGTGCTGAGATAACAGGCATGAGCCACTACACCCGGCCCCATACACTGATTTCAAGACTAAAGTAGGTAGGGTATTTGCATGCGTCCCAGAACAGTATCAAAGGCAGGAGCAAAACAAAAATGCCTGGGTCAAGGGTTGTTAGGTCCCCTGAACTGCAGTCGTGATCTGCCCATCCCATGTTATAGGACAAGACCCTCAACTATAAAGTCTTTACTTCCCATCTTCCTGAGCTGTCCTGTGGGTAAAGGAAACCTAAGGAAAGTGACCAGGAGACCCCAGGACCTTTGCCCCAGCAGACCAAGGAGTCTATCAAAGTCTGTGGCAGGCAGGAGGGAAAGAACAAAAAAGAAGTTAAAGAACAATGTGCGGAGAGAGGAGATTGCTCCAAATGAAGGGGTTTTCCTCACTTATAAGGTGCGAGGCGGGAACAGCAAAGTGACGCATGGGCTGGGCCGCTTCTTTATGTGGGTGTCAGGGAGGAGATGGTTAAGGAGTTTTGACATAACACAGTAAGTGTTTAAAAAAAAAAAAAAAAAACTCAGCACATACACATAACCAGCTACAAGTTTCAGAAGTGAGGAAAACCATGGTGACTAGCTTAAGGGAACTTAGCCGCCAACGCAGCAGAAAGCACCACCTGCTCTGACTAACAGGTTCCAGCTCCTAAAATGTCACTTGCTTTTCCACATTGACTTTTGCTTTTCCCTGGCTGCCAGAAACCATTCTGGTGGCCAAATGAAGCCATGTAGTAGAGAGCTGAGAGGTGGGACACAAACAGGGCTTTCATGATCCATAAGACCAAAGCAAGAAGTGCCGTCCCCAGAATTGGCCAGAAGGTAGTCAGAAAGGAGAGCCTCCCAGGGTGAGTTGCCCTGAGGAAGGAAGTGAGGGGAGTTGGCTGTCCCTCCCTTGGAACTATCTGAAAGGGCAGGAAGGACCCCATCTCCTTGGGTGACATTGTCCTTTCAGGAAGAAAGGGAGGACTAGATGGCTTCTGAAAGATCCTTCCTGAGAAGGCTGTGGTTTCTGAACAGTTGGGCTTCATCCGTCTTTCTCCCTGGGTGTGGGTCCCCCAAAGGGGAAGTTTGCTCCAAAATCTGCAAACACAGCTGCATAAATCCAAAACTAAAATGTCTCGGGGTACAGTGTCATTGGCACCATCTGGTTAAAAATGACCAAAAGTGGTTTCTAATTTTTACAGGTCCCCGTGTTCTCAACAAATCCCAGGAAAGCTTAAAGTCACACTAATCTATAGCTAATTATCCCACCTGGCAGCTGACTGCATAGCCCTTCCTCCTACCTGGGTTTGAAACTCCTTCCGCCCTACCAACAGTTTGGCTGTGAGGGTTCAGTGGGGTGACTGGGTCACCCTGAGCCTTTGCCAGCCTAGGTTGCCAACGTTCCTCTATTTATAGGGTCTCTATGGAAACAGGGCCAGCATTAGAGAACTAATCACTGTAAAAACCCACAGAGTTCTACTCTCAGGATCCAAAGTGGATTGAAGAAGTCTCCAATTGCCCTTAAGAAGCTCTGGGTGGGGAGCCTGGGCGGGAGCAGGAGCGGAACCATTACCCCAGGTTTGGTGCTGATGATCACAGTGGTGTACAGTAGGCAGCTGCAACTGCTCAGGCCCACTTGGAGTTTCTATTGGAAACCCAGTGATGAAAGCTTTTTGGAATCATTTATTTCTTTCTCAGCCTCACAGCTGACATTAAAAAAAAAAAAGTCTCAACTCATGGGCACACAGGCAAATAATTCCCCCATTCTCAATTTTATTTTGATTCCTTTCTCCTTTATTGCTTAGAGAATTCTGCCTGGAGCCAAAGCAAGTGGGAAAAGGTCACCTCATCCACCATGTCTTTAGGCAGAACTGATTCAGCACACACCAACATAGAAGACTTTTATTAAAGTTCCCAGCATGGTGTGCCCTCTCTCTGCCTCTTTGCATCCTACCCATCCTTCACCACCTCGCCACTCCATAAAGACCTCTCTGATCACACCAGTCTGCAGCGATTTCACCCTGCTCTGAACACATAAGCGCTCATTATCTGCACCACTCATTTTGCAATTAATCGTGTACTGCCTTGCGACATCGCTTCCAGTGCTCTCTCCAACTGTTATCCAACTTCTCACCTGCTGATGGACGGAACCTTTGAGGACAATATGAGTGACTGGACAGCAGGAGCTACAGCACCTACATCTGTGTCCCTAACATTACCTGGCAGAGGCCTCAACACAAACATGTAAGACTGCTACGTAAATCATTTGTTCATTTATTTTCTGAGCAGCCACTATCCAAGTCTCTACAAATCCATCTTACAAAGGTGATTTTAATCCTTAGATGGCTATCTTTTCCAAAGACATAACCTTTCACAAATATTTCAAATGCTCCAACAGCCTTTTCTTGTGTCTAACTCAGATTTCTCCTGCTGTAGTTTAAACCCTCTTCTCACTCTATTATCTTAGTAACCGCCAAGATTGAGTTGGCTTGGGAGGAGATGAACACAGGCCAAGGAGCCAGAATGTGTGTGATGTCTTCAAGAATGGCTTAGGGAGGGCTCGGGTGGGGGGGCTCATGTCCTTATAGCCAGCTTTGTTTTCCCTGGTGGACATCACTCAGTTAACCTGGCTGGCATAAGGAAGCCTTTAGTCATTTGGTTTGAAAATAACTGTTCTTTTTTTTTTTTTTTTTTGAGACAGAGTCTTGCTCTGTCGCCTAGGCTGGAGTGCAATGGCGTGATCTCAATTCACTGCAACCTCTGCCTGCTGGGTTCAAGCAAATCTCCTGCCTTAGCCTCCCGAGCAGCTGGGACTATAGGGGCACACCACCATGCCTGGCTAATTTTTTGTATTTTTAGTAGAGACGGGTTTTCACCATGCTGGCCAGGCTACTCTCGAACTGCTGACCTCGTGATCCCCCCGCCTCAGCCTCCCAAAGTGCTGGGATTACAGGCGTGAGCCATTGCGCTCAGCCAAATAACTGTTTTTCTAGCACAGTCACAAAACATACCTGTTATCCCCAACAGCTTTGTTCTAACTTCTTACATGAAGAGAGACTTCAGTGTTTGGCTGACAAAGGTGGACCCTGTCCAGTTATGGCCTCATTCCAAAAATGTACCATGCTAGTAGTCTACGGGGATTTCAAAGGCAGATGCCATTTCTTAAGGGAGAGATGAAAACAGAAATGAGTTTTGAGTTGGCCTTTAAGACCACCACTGAGAAGCTGCCTGAGCCCTTTTCCCCAGCTCCTGATAACCCCATACTCTTTTAAAACTTCAACCCAAAATTTAGGTCCTATCAGATGTTTCAACTCCTTGTTGAAGGAAATTCTTAATGGGATTGGCAGTGAAGACACAATTAGATACACAAAAAGCAGCACATTCTGTAAATACTGAGCCTGCCAGACAGTTCCCACTAGAACAACTAGGGCAGCTGGGAATTAATCTAGAACTCAATATGTGGCAGGAGAACAGGGAGCTTCGTTTGCCACATGCTTTCCCATCGGTGACCAGTTCCCCCAGAGCCCAAATACAGGGCTGCTCTGGATATTACTGAAGGTTGGAGGGGGTGGGGATGGGGCAATCCTGGGCCTTCCAACCCTCTGCCTGCCTCATAAGGTACAAGCGGGACAAAACAGATAACTTCAGCATTTGCACTACCCTCCATTGTTCCTGACCATTCTAGTCAAACAGGGCAAAGACCCTACAAAAGCACTTGCTACCTCACTCCCCCCATTTGGAAAGCCCCTCTTCTCTTGTTTGGTAATAAATGTTCCACCCCTTCTTTAAAATCCTGCCCTAGGCTGTGCACAGTGGCTCACGCTTATAATCCCAGCACTTTGGGAGGCCAAAGAGAGTGTATCACCTGAGGTCAGGAGTTTCAGACCAGCCTGGCAAACATGATGAAACCCCATCTCTGCTCAAAATACAAAATTAGCTGGATATGGTGGTGCATGCCTGTAGTCCCAGCTACTTGGGAGGCTGAGACAGGAGAATCGCTTGAACCCGGGAGGCAGAGGCTGCAGTGAGCCGATATTGCGCCACTGCACTCCAGCCTGAGCGAGACAGAATGAGACTCCATCTCAAAAAAAAAAAAAAAAAAAAAAATCTTGCTCTAAAGCCACCTCTTGCAGAACAACTTTCCTGATAAACCCCCATAAGTTTCTGATTGCACTGCATGATACATTAAGCACCCTTAAACTTATGTGTATTTCCACTATGGTTTTCTTGCAAGTATTTCATCCTATTTGACCTAGAAGCTCACCTGGAGGTGAGGCCAAATAACCAATTTCCCATTTCTTTGTTTTTAGGCATACCTCAATTCTACCTCCTCTGATGAAACTTACCCCAGGCGTCTGGCTCCCACCTGAGATTGCAGGAATCTTCAAGCCTTAACATATCTACTGGGGCCTCAAGATGCAGCAGGCCCTCAGAGAGCCATCCCAACCATAAGCTCCTGGAGAGCCCCAGGAAATGCACACATCTTCATCCCACCCACGTTCTTATGAAGTAGTTTGTCTTCTCCTTCATTTAAAAAATGAAGAAACTCTCCACTCCCACTGCTTCGCTTGACTAACATTTAAAAAAAAAAAGGAGAAACTGAGACCTATAAATTTTATCAAAACCCTGAGCCTTGAAAAAATATATATATAATAAATAAACAAATAGAAAACAAGCAGGGGCTTCTCGGGAATGTCAATTTTTTTTTTCTTGACTTGGGTAGACGAGGTGTCTTCTGTTATTTAAACTGCACACGTTTGCTTCTGTTATTTAACTGTTATTTAAACTGCACACGTTTTCGGGCACTTTTATAAGCATGTTTCACAATTTAATTCAGCAGCACCTTTCCTGCTGAAGGTGGTCAGTATCTGCTGACTGCATGAACCCTTCTCTAGCGGGCTGTCCGCAGGAGCACTGAAGGAACACAGGCCACTCACAGTGGGAGGAAGCTGCCTGTGACCACCAGGAAAGGCGGAGAGCCAGCAGGGAGAACCACACAGGACTCAGCTGTGACTTTCTCTCAGATATCTGGCTTCAAATTATTTTTCCTGCTCTTCACTAAGTAGGCAGGAAGACCAGTGTATGGTGTGACTAGAACATGAGCTGGAACCCAAATAAGTCTTGAGTCAAAAGTGCTTCAAATCAGGAGGAGAATGATGGAATTTGGAGCTCCCCCTTTTTCTTCAGGGAAAGATATTAATACTGCTCAGAAATCTCCGGGGAAATTACTTACAGGGGCTTTTGTGAGAGGAAAGAGAACCTTAGGGGAAGTCCAGGCGGAAAGCACGGGCCAGCATCCCCAGACACCTCCTTTCAGGAAAGGGTCAATTCTTCCCACTGCACAAGGGGTGAGAGAGGTGGGGAGGTTGGTAACTTCCTCCCATGCCTTCGGGCTTCCATCACATATCAGGACAGAACCAGCTCACCCTTAAGCTTGGCCACTCATCCTGGGCCTCAGAAGTATCTACCACACATTCACATGTTTTTTTGTTTTTACTTTTGTTTTGAGATAGGGTCTTGCTCTGTAGCCTAGGCTGGAGTGCAGTGGCATGATCACGGCTCACTGCAGCCTCAGCCTCAACCTCCTGGGCTCAGGCGATCCTCCCACCTCAGCCTCCCAAGTAGCTGGGACTACAGGTGTGTGCCACTGCACTTGGCTAATTTTTGTATTTTTAGTAGAGACAGGATTTTACCATGTTGGCCAGGATGATCTCAAACTCCTGGCCTCAAGTGATCCACCAACCTCGGTCTACCAAAGTGCTGGGATTACTGGCATGAGCCACCCCCGCTCCTGGCCCGTATGCTGTATTTTTAACAGGAATGTGTGTTCCCTGTCTGCAGTATTCCCCTAAGCTCCCCGTCTCCTCCCATATGCAACGGAACTGGGTTTTCTTGCTGTAGAATTCTGGTGTACTTTTGGTCAGCCAGCACTCTCTGTGGCTTAGCAACCCCAGTATCTCCTGGCTTAGCAACCCCAGTATCTCCTCCCAACAAGCCGGGAATCTGTTAGCAGCAAAAGACTGGGCGATAAGGAAAAATGAATCGAAACATGAACTCGAGTGGTTCAACAGGAATTCAAGCTGCAAGTGGCTGAAGAATGGGACTGAATTTTTGCGTTCCTGTTGTGGGAGTGTCTACTGAGATTTTCCCCGAAGGTCCCACAGGTGTGTGGAACAGTTGAGAAGGCCCTCAATGTATCTGCATGAGCCTCCTGTGAGGCAGTGTCCATTTTTAGGTTATTTTTAATTACAGTTTTAAAATTGCTGTTTAACTACTACTTTTCACTGGCCCTTCCCACCCTATAATCACAGATCCCAGGGCACTGTAGCAGAAATTCACAGTGCACAGTAAGATGGTCCACAGTGCTAAAGGACCAGAGGGAGACCATAGGAGCCCCTGAAACCACGGACTGTCACTAAACACCATTCAGATCTCTTTGGCAAAGATAAAAATTCTCTCCTCTTCCCCTACCTCCCCAATCTCTATGGAGGTGCTTTATACAGAGTCTCTTATTTTTTTGTTTGCCCCAAGATGATTTCTTCCAATGCACTTAATTCATCACAGTGCCTGGAGCTGTCATGACAAAATAGAAGTGGGGCTAAGGTACCAAAAGTTATCATCTCCAAAGTTTAAAATGAAAACAAAAGCAAACCAGACTGCTTATCTGCCTTGACCGAACACAGGGATGAGGTAGGGAGCATTAAAAATTAAACACCCTTCTGTGGTACCACCAACAAATCTAAAACCAGTCAACTTCTACCCAGTTCCAGAGCCAATAATGGAATTTTCTATCATTGGAAAACTGTAACAGTATTGGAAAACAACTTTTCCAGAAAGTTTGGAGGGGCTGGGCACGGTGGGCTCACACCTGTAATCCCAGCTTTTTGGGAGGCTGAGGTGGGAGGATTGCTTGAGCCCAGGAGTTCGAGACCAGCCTAGGCAATATAGCAAGACCATGTCTCTACAAAAAAATTTAAAATTAACCAGGCATGGTGGCATGCGCCTGTAGTCCCAGCTACTGGGAGGCTGAGGTTGGGGAATCACTTGAGCCCGGGAGTTTGAGACTGCAGTGAGTTGTGGTCATGCCACTGCACTCTAGCCTGAGTGACAGAGCAAGATCCTGTGTCTAAATAAATAAATAAACAAGTTTGGACACACTCCGATATTCTTAGTCCCTTTCCCCAGAAAAAGGCTTAGAAAAGTTGGGTGATTTGCCTGAGACCACACATCAAATCAAACTGTGAAAGTCCCCAAGTCACATCTGGTTGGAAGTCCCTTGCACCCGGTAGTAAACATGTTGTGATGAAGCAGACAGAGATAAACAGGAAAAGCCCTGCTGTTTCCCTGAGCTCCCACAAGCAGGCTGCCGCTGGGTTTTCTGCTCCTTACTGGGTCCACATTGCTGGGTTCAGTGGTATGTTTTATCGGGGGCGGGGTGGGGGGAACCTTCTTTTCTTGCAACTGATTCCAATTCTGGTTGAGGGCAGTTCGGCAGTTAATACCAAATGTAAAGTTGTTACTACATCTGCCCCTGACCAGAATGAGGGCATCGCCAAAAAAGAAAAAAAAGAAAGATGATACAGGAGAGTGGAAACGAACAAGCTTAAGGCATCCCTTAAGGCGTCCCTCTACAGAGACACTGCAGCCCCCATGCCATGACCAACCCATCTTCCTCATGAAGGCAACTGGGGGAATAAATGGCGAAAGCAGTTTCCACTGCTGTCCTGAGTTGGAGAGTGGGGAATTTCCAAGACCGCCTCTGACAGACTCAGCTGAGGGTCTCATCTGGTCAAAGAATCAGGGTTTGCTGGACCGGTTCAGAATGAGGCTGAAGTCAGCAGCAGAAGGCTAGCCTCCTCCCTACAACAGCATTCAAGGGACCCCTTCCCCCTCACCATCTCACTTAAAACAGGAACTACACCTCCTGACCACATGGGATGGACTCGCAGGTGACGGCAGAGATAAACACCAAGGACTCCCTGGGTCTGGCAAAAGCTCAAGCTTCCTGTGCAGAGAGAGCCTATCCCACAGAGATCCTCTAGACATAAGGCTAGCCACGAAGCTCTGAAAAGGACAGCGGCAGAACCAGAGGTCAGATTTGAATAATTACTGCAAAATTTAAAAAATACACATAACAATAACCTAGTCGTCCCCCTTTTCACTCCCCCCCAAGGCACACAGACAGGTAACATACACAGGTAAGAGCACACACACTCACCTGCGCTCTGACTTCCTGACTCTGAGCCGCTCAGGCCAAATGAGGAATGTCATTGGCTTATTCTGGTGAGCTCCTTAGTGGCTGCTGCCATAGGATACAGGCTTTATTAAATGCAACGGAGTCCTTTCCGTTCTCCTAGCCCAGACCCCACACCTTCTCTGGAGAAAATAACTGAGGCATCAATCTCCAAGGCATCTAAGTTCCTTCCTTGGGCTGACATCTCGCTCAGCCGGACGGTGAGCTGGCTTGAGAAGCCTGAGCCTGCAGTCCCTGTGGCAGTTCCGGCAAAGGTGCATTATTTATCTCAGCTGCTGTTTTAATTGATAGAGATATATTCAAGACAGCTCGCCAATTGTCTCGGCAACCTCAGGCCAGAAAATAAACATCTCCATGTGAACAGTTCTTTCGGCTTCTGGTTCTAGCTGCCGTCTCAGCATGTATGCAACTTGAACTGAGGCCCCAAACCAGCCCAAGCACTGCTCCACCACCTGTCAGTTCTCCACCCTGGGGGTTGGTTCAGCAGCAGGCAGAGAGATCTCCAAGCACTATCTTAACCTCTGGCTCCACCTAACGGCAGGAAATCCACACCCCCTGTTCACAGACCGGCAAACTGAGCTTCATCCAGGAAGGCGCTCAAAGATCCCGATGGGGCCGGCTCACGCCTGTAATCCCAGCACTTTGGGAGACCAAGGCGGGTGGATCACCTGAGGGCAGTTCAAGACCAGCCTGGCCAACATGGTGAAACCCCGTCTCTACTAAAAATACAAAAATTGGCCGGGCGTGGTGGCGCGTGCCTGTAATCCCAGCTACTCGGGAGGCTGAGACAGGAGAATCGCTTGAACTCAGGAGGCGGAGGTGGCAGTGGGCCGAGATCGCGCCACTGCACTCCAGCCTGGGCGACAGAACGAGACTCCGTCTCACGAGAAAAAAAAAAAAAAAAGATCCCAATGGGTAGAGACTTACTCAGCAAGGAAAACTAATGGTCACCTGCTGTCCACTTTTTGGTTAGCATCTTGGATTTTAGCCCTTTGTCTGCGAATAGCACTTCACACATTATTCAAACAATCTCGGATGGGTGAGTCACTAAAGCGTTTGCTGAATAATGGGGAACAAACACAGAGGCCTGAAATGGAGCTGAAAGACAGAGGCACAAATGGTACCTGACGTCCCCCCTGGGGCGCCAGCCAAGCATCCGCTCATCCTCTCTGACCTTTGCCTGACTTCCCCCCTCACTTGTATCCTGTTAAAGCACTTCTGCGTGGAGTGGCAAGAGCTAAGTCGCGGGTTGGGCTTGGCGGGGGATGGTCTGCTCACCTTTAAATCAGGAGGCTTGCTTCGGGGACCTGGGTTGGGCGCCGCGGCAGCGCCAGCGTCTGAAGTTGGCCCGCCAGCAGAGTTAGCACCCGTGGTCTCCCCAGGCCGGAGGTCCGCGCCCGGCAGGTGGGAAGCGGCATCTTCCAGCCCAGCTCCATCCTCTTCGCCCTGTTGTTGCTGCAGCTCGTCCGATCTGCACCTCTTCATGTTGTATGTGGGTCGGCAAGGGGAATCTGTCCTTTCAGCGCGCCGTCTTGGGGAAGACCGCACCCCCTCTTATACTCAGAAATGAGGCCTGGGGTCTAAATTATTAACAAGGAGGGGAGATGGCAGACCACGATTTCTCGAATTAAAAAAAAAAATTCTTAAAGGCGGGTGAGGGAGGGACGAGAAGGGGGAGCCTTGGTTACAGCTTGGAATAGTTCATTTCGACCTGGGGAGCGAAGACAGGTCACAGTCGAGGCTGGGCAGCAAGAGTCCTTGGGCAGTCATTGCAGGAGGGAGAAGGAAGACAACCCCTGGCCCCCAAACTTTCTGCTTCAGGGCACCGGGAGGACGGAGAGGAGCTGGGCGGCACAGCGCATCCCTCTCGGCCGGCCGGGCTGCGGGGCGAGGCGGGGCGCGGGGCAGCCGGCCGGGCAGGTCCTAGTCGGCCGCCCTCGGCGCCGGCTGCTGCTCCCGGCCCTGCAACCAGCCCCTGCCCCGCATGGGCCGGCGGCGGAGGCCGCAGCGCGCCCGGCCCCCTCCCCGGCCCGCGCGCCCCGCTCCCCGCCCGACGCGCTGCCTGCTGCAAAGCCGCGGCCGCGGCCCGAGCCCGCGGCGAGCGCGCAACCTACCCCGCCCGGCTGCCTCCGCCCGGGAGCGGGAAGGCGAGGCTAAGAGGGAGTGACAGCGGCAACCGGCCAATGGGAAGCCCGCGGGGCTGAGGGGGCGTCGCGCGGCCACGTTTTTAGGGTTGGTTGCACCGTGCGATCCCCCAGGAGAGGGCTGCAGGGCGATGCTGCTGCGTTTTTGCATTGCGGAGAGCGGGCTGCCGCGCAGGGGCCAGGACAGCCGGCGTGGGAGTCGCAGTTTCGGCGCCAGCTTGAGGGACCCTGCCGAGGAGGGCTTGCCCGGGATTTCCTCCACCCATTCGCTTTATTTGGCGAGAAGGGGCACAAGAGGGATGTTTATTATCACTGCTTTTTGGGGCTCTAACTTTGTACCTTCTATCCATAAGGGAGACACCTATCGCCTCTAGGATACTTGGTCTGAGTTAAACCTATGCCTACATTCAGAGCTGCAAATGCTAAGGGGAGGGGGTGTTCTCTCCTCACTCCTCATCGCCCCGTCCCCCGCTTTAAGTGCATATTTCTTAATGAGACTTTACTTGGCATAATTTATGCTCAGAAATTGGGAAGAATTTCATATAAAAACACAATAACGTATGTGAGAGTTCCATACAAACTGCGAAGCAGCTTTTAAATAAGAAAGGGTATTAATGGCAGGAGGTTGCTACATATAGAAGTGTAGAAAAGGAATGCTGTCTCTCTTTGCATAAATCTCAGCCAAACTGCTGAGTAATCTGGAAGCAGAAGAGAGCAAACGTTGGGGTTACCAAGATATGGAGAGTAGTAATAATAACAACCCGATCTGAGTGTCTATTGTATGCCTCCTGTGGACACAAAGGATTTTACTCATCCAGCAACTAGTGGTTCTCAAATTGTGGTCCTTGGACTAGCAGCTTCAGCATCACCCGGGAACTTGATAGAAATGCAAATTCTTGGCCACCAGCCAGACCTACAGAATCAGAAGTAGTGAGCCAAGAAATCTGTGTTTTGACAAGCCCTCCAGGTAATTCTGACACACGCTACCCTTTGAGAACCACTGGCCTAGACAGTGAAGGGACCACACGGTCTCTAAAGGATTTTACAGTTTGCCCATCTCTTTCACACCCATCATGACATTGTAGCCTCACTTCAGTCTCACTAGTCGGAGTTTTTTGACTCTGTTCTGTCTTCTTCCCATTCCAACCACTCATTTTAATGTGTATCCTAGAAGAGACTAATTTGTTAAGAATTTACTTCAGCCAAGCAGCTACTTTCTAAACTAGGCAGCTCCACTTATAGAAGATAGGAATTTAGGATGGGCTGGGAATGTAGAACCACCCCCCACATCTACCACAAAGAATCAAGCACAATATGGAAACACAAAGCTATAAGCCTTTATTTAGCATTTTCAATGGTGAGGGGATGGCAGGATGCCAGTGTAGACCGTGGGCAGGACTAGACAGAACCGGAGGGGGCAGGTTCCCATGGTGCAAGGTTTCAAGCAGAGGAATATACTGCTCCCTGCCTGACTTGGTCCAGGTAAGTGCAGAGGCCCCAAAGACCCTGAGCAAGTCTTGAGGGGCACGTGGTGGCCAGCAAATGGTGAGCATGCATTGACACATGTTCATGACCTAACTTGAAGCCAAAGGAAAGTGAAGGGATTTGGTTTAAGGAAGGGATTTGGTCTCGTTTAAGGAAGCGGAGAGCATTATAATTTTGACTTATGCCTTGTTTCTATACTAGATAAAAGTTGGTCTTAAGTTTGGTTTTTGTATTATATACATACAGCATGACAGCCACATTTTCTACTTGCCATATTTGCAAGGTATGATTCAGGTCAGCAAAAAAGTCTGTGGTGTGTTTCATAAAATCAGCTAATACTTTACATTCCATTTTGGAGAGGCAGCATAGCATAATGGTTAAGAGCTCAGGCTCTGTGGCCAGACTGGCGACAAATCCTATCTCTGCTCTTCACTAACCATGTGAGTGGGACAGGTTATCTAACCTCTTCATGTTCCAGTTTCTGGGTTATTTGGAAGTAGGGATAATGACAGTACCTACCATACAGGATGTTGGGTAATATATGTAAAGCACTTGGACATTGCCTAGCAAAGAGTGAAGGGCCATAGCTTTGACCACACATGTCATCCAGTTTCAAAAGCGTTGCACATTTCACTCCAATGCTTCTATCTTCGGGAGTTCAAATGTGTCCCACTGATTTCTGAGTTTCACTGAGTGTCATATTATGGAATAAATATGCTACTGCCAAAGAAGTTTGGATGAGAAGTCTGTGTAGAGACCTGAGTGACCTATAACCACCAATTTGAAGCCAATGGCAAATTTTCATTAGCCGCCGTAAATTCTTGAGCACCTAAGAAAATCAGAACTTGGAAGTACTTTGGTTGGTCGAAATTTTGTTTACAGCATTGGATTATTCTATCGTTCTATGTTTCTCTGGGAAAATATAGGCACAAATTATGTTTTGATATTCAAGATAAGACAAAAGTTTGCAGATACACAATGCGAGTGATTATATTTTCTATGTAGGAGTAGCATTTCCATTCTATTTTGGCACACCTAGTTAATTGTAAGGAAATAGCATGATTTAGTGGGAAGAATATTGGTCTTGGTGTCAGAAAATTCATGTAAGCATTCTAGTTCGGTTACTTCTTGTGAGCTTAACCTCTTTCACCCTCGGTTTTCTCATCTATAAACAGGGGCTAATACTATCTATCTTCACTGGTTATTGTGAGGATTAAGGTAGATAATGCATGTGAAAATGCTTGACACATGGTATATGTGCAGTAAACCTAAGTGAAACAAAAATAATTAACTTGGTCAAGCCCCCCGTATGCCATATGAGAAAGAATTATCCCACTAAGCTGAATGGTTTTTGTGAACAGAAATCCCAGTTAAACTAATGAAAGGGAACACTCTGGTAGTATCAAATTTGCTAAACCAATAAGTATATAAACAAGAAGTATAAAGGGCAGAATTATGGAATCCTGCTCTCTTGTCAACACCTAGTTCATTTAGTTTGATAAATGGTGGAAGCTTTCATTATAGAGGATAAGGTGCCAAGATCAACAAAGTGTAGAGTAGGGTTTTGTTTTGTTTTCCTTCTTTTTGTAAAAGCAGTTAGGTCTGAAAAATAAAAGGCTTCTCTTTTTGCCAATAGTAAGAAGCTTGCAGATTATCCAAGGCAATTCTATGTCCTATTCCATAGCAATACTTAAAAAAAATTTAAACATCAAATGGATAAATGGTTGTCAGTGTGCTATTTTAAGGTTTAACATACTGAGTAGAGTGATTCAAAGGTAAAAGTACTCTCTAGAGGGACTAGATATAACAATTTTGGTCACTGAATTTTGATACCAATATCATTGCACATACTCCTTTGTTAATGTAATTCTCTTCCCTTTTTGTTGGAGATGACCACTTCCACTCAATGCACTCCTTAAAAGAAATTGAGTTCTGTTGGATTAGGAGTAGTAAACTATGCAAATAATCCTTAGAAAGATTGCCTGGATTGTTGACGTTGTCACAATCCCACCACCTAAGTACAGGCTTTTTATTGGCTATTGTAAAAGGAAGGGAGGACCAGGAAGGCTCTGCATCACTCCTGATTGGAGAAAACTCTTAGCCTAAACCAAATTTTATCCTATTTTTTTACTTGAAATGTACTCAGCAGCATTTCTGACATTATTACCTTTTCTCATATTATTCCATATATTATTGGCCATATTCCATATGTTTAAGTAAACTTTTTTTGTTTCAAGTTTTAATCAAAGCTTTTACATAAGATTACTTTATTCCTGCATCTTCTCAATTGTTTCTTCGTCGTATTTGCCCTTTTCCTTTCCTACTTGGCGAGATTTGGCTTTCCGTTCAAGGATCTTTTTGTGGTCTTTGTCCAGTTTTAGCCTAGTGAGAACCACCTTGCTGGGGTGAATGCCTACGTGGACAGTTGTGCCATTAGCCTTTTCCCGCTGCACCCATTCAATGTAGATAACATATTTCTTCCTGTAAACCTGCACTACTTTGCCAATTTGCTGACCTTATAGTGTCCTTGTACAACCTGAACTTCATCATCCTTTCGGATGGGCATGGATCGCACGTTGTACTTCTGTCTCAGCTCTTTGGAAAGAGGGGAAGACATAATCTTCCTGCGAATGTGGGAAGGTGCATTGAAATGCCTTTTGTGATTCTTGCTTCGGTCGGAAGTCACAAAGGGATTAAACTTCATTTTGGCCCCTCCTGCTTCGGTGATGGCCACAAAAGGCTTAAGTAAACATTTTAAATGACTGCTTAATGTTCTGGTTCTGTCAACTGAAGATATCATGGTTTAACATACTATCCACCTTATTCTTTGACATAATTTTTTGCCTTTAGAAATAAAGCTGCCATTACTATATTTATGCAGAAATTGTATACATTATTTCATTCAAAACACAGAATCTCTGATACCAAACTGGCAAGGTTTTTTTTTTTTTTTTTTTTTTGAGATGGAGTCTCACTCTGTTGCCCAGGCTGGAGAGCAGTGGCATGATCTTGGCTCACTGCAACCTCCGCCTCCCGGGTTCAAGCGATTCTCCTGCCTCAGCCTCCCGAGTAGCTGGGATTACAGGCATCTGCCACCACGCCTGACTAATTTTTTGCATTGTTAGTAGAGACGGGGTTTCTCCATGTTGGCCAGGCTGGTCTTGAACACCTGACCTCAGGTGATCTGCCCGCCTCGGCCTCCCAAAGTGCTGGGATTACAGGCGTGAGCCACCATGCCTGGCCCAAACTGGCAATGTTTTAAAGGAGTAAGCAAACCCAAATTACTAACCTTGTGATCATTTCTCTCACAGCATCCCTAAGACTTACAGAGGAAATTCCAATGTCTGTTTCATTCCTGGGGTGGGTGAATCTCCTATCTGTAATATGAAACAGCAGGAAGTTCCTGCTTGTTATTTCAGGTAGGATGCATATTCTTTATTCTGGTTGCTTCTCTGTAATGGGAGAAAAAATGATAATCATGGCAATGAACAGAGGAGGACTGTGAAGCATAAACTTAAACCCTGATTGTACTACTATGTGTGAAAGCCTGGGACTGGTAAAATGGCTGCTTTGTGCCCTTTCCCATCTCTATAGGGAATCCATACAAATCTCTGGACAATCTGTTACTTAAAGCTGAAAATTCTAGACCTTAAAAAGAAAGAGAAAATATCAGCTTTGCTCAGAGAGAATCGATTGTTTATTATTTTACATCTGAAAATAAATATCTATGGGCAGTTCTATGTATAATCCTATGTGGTACTTTTAGATATAATAGTAAGAGCAAGTCTCCACCATTTAAAGAGAACCGCAGGTGTTTGACGTTTTGCTAGGAACCTTGTTAACACTCTCCTGAAACAACCCTACAAAGTAAGTGTTATTCCTACTCTACAAATGAGAAATAGGCTTAAAGAAGTTACAGCACTTACAAATAGGTCCAAGATCTGTACTGAGCTCCAGGTTCAAGCGATCCTCCTACTTCAGCCTCCCAGGTAGCTGGGATTACAGGACACGCCATCACGCCCGGCTAATTTCATATTTTTAGTAGAGACGGGGTTTCACCGTGTTAGCCAGGATGGTCTCGATCTCCTGACCTCGTGATTCGCCCGTCTCGGCCTCCCAAAGTGCTGGGATTACAGGCTTGAGCCACCGCGCCCGGCCGGCTTCATGTTTCTTAAAACATCATGTGGCCTGGCTCCAGCCTGGGCAATAAGAGCAAAACTCTGTCTCAAAAACAAAAAACAAAACAACAAAAAAAACCCATCACATACTCAGAAGCATTTTCAACATTATTACATGTTTCTCTATTACATTTTTCCTTTTTTTTTTAAAGCTTATCAGCTATCGTTAGTGTATTTTATTTGTGGCTCAAGACACCTCTTCTTCCAGTGTAGCCTAGGGAAGCCAAAAGATTGGACACCCCTACTCTAAGCCTAAAAGCCTAATAGCTCACCTTTTCACAACTATAATTTTGAGTCACTTTATGGCAAGTAATACTCTAATTAATATTAGTCTGCAATTCAGTAGCTCTACATTCGTTCACATATATTTATGAAACGTATCGTGTACAAAGGCTTTAAATACACTTGTGGGGGATATAGAACAATAAAAGACATTGGTCCTGCCTTAAAGTCCAGTTGGGGAGATGAGATACAGATGAAATGTCAATTAACAACACAAGATTGAAATGGTAATGCCTGCCAACACTCCAAGGGGAGCTAATTAAGTACCAAGGTCCGGAGGAGAGATCTCTGTGAGGGATCAACATGACTCCCCAAAAGAGGTATTTTCACACATTCATCTATATCATGAATGTTAAAAGGATAAAATATTCTTTAGGATGATTCTCATTCTTTTAAGTAAGGAAGAACTAAATATCATCTTGAAAATAGAACATTCAATATTTGGATCTCTTTAATTATATATCTGCATGCTATAGAGTTGTATGGCATATTAAAATGGAATTATTTTTCTTCTCTTTATTCTCTGAGACTGTAGGGTAGTCTTTCTAAAAGTATGGTTCATGGACTACCAGCAACATAATCACCTTGAAATTTAGTTATATGTGCAGATTCCCAGGCCCCATTCCAACCTGATAGAAACCGAATTTCTGGGGGTGGAGCCTGAAACTCTGCTTTTTAGACATATTTCCCAAGTGATATATGTACATTGCAGTTTGAGAACCACTAATGTAGGGGAAGACTTGGTTGATTATATGTGTTGATGTATTAATTAGTTGAGCACTTACTATATGCATAACACACCTTCCCATTTAGTCCATAAAACAAACTTTGTGGCCAGGCGCAGTGGCTCCCGCCTGTAATCCCAGCACTTTGGGAGGCCAAGGCAGGCGGATCACGAGGTCAAGATATCGAGACCATCCTGGCCAACATGGTGAAACCCCATCTCTACTAAAAATGCAAAAATTAGTCGGGCATGATGGTATGCACCTGTAATCCCAGCTACTCAGGAGGCTGAGGCAAGAGAATCCCTTGAGCCCGGGATGCAGAGGTTGCAGTGAGCTAAGATTGTGCCACTGCACTCCAGCCTGGCGACAGAGCAAGACTCTGTCTCAAAAACAAAACAAAACAAAAACTTCGTAGGTTAAGTATCACTTTACAGTAACGAAACTGAGGCTCAAAGAAGATATAAAACTTGCCTTAGGTAACCTGGCTAAAAAGAGATGGCCAGACCACTTCTGCTTCCTTTCAATGTCCATACTTTTTCTGTAATGCCTGCTGTACTGTTAGCCTAGACTATGTATAGTCTAATTATAGACTAATAATAACAGCTATCATCTGAGTTCCTAATAATGTGCCATCTAATTTAGATCTAAACCTTTCAATAGCCTCAAATGGTATTCTTGCCGTGTAAGATAACTAAGATAGAGATATATTAATATATAATCTCAATATCATCTTCCACCAGTTGGAATACAGCTTTCTTATTTTAGTGTGACTTTTCCTTACTTTCACTTCTTCCTGACAGTTCCTGAAACCTTTTCAGCTCTTTCAGGACTTCCTTTCTTTGGTGTCCTGGAAGGACCCGCTGAGGCGGGAGAATCGCCTGAACCCGGGAGGTGGAGGTTGCAGTGAGCCGAGATCATGCCATTTGCACTTCAGCCTGGGCAACAGAGTGAAACTCCATCTCAATAATAATAGGCCAGGCGCGGTGGCTGAAGCCTGTAATCCCAGCACTTTGGGAGGCCGAGACGGGTGGATCACGAGGTCAGGAGATCGAGACCATCCTGGCTAACACAGTGAGACCCCGTCTCTGCTAAAAAAATACAAAAAAAACTAGCCGGGCGAGGTGGCGGGCGCCTGTAGTCCCAGCTACTCGGGAGGCTGAGGCAGGAGAATGGCGTATACCCGGGAGGCGGAGCTTGCAGTGAGCTGAGATCCGGCCACTGCACTCCAGCCTGGGGAACAGAGTGAGACTCCGCCTCAAAAAAAAAAAAAAAAAAAAAAAACAATAATAGTAATAATAAATAATAATAAACCTGAAACTACCTAAATGTCCCAACCCTTTTGCACTGAGATTGGAATGGTAAACCATGAGCCATTCTAACTGAAGTCTAGGCTTCAGTTCTAACAGGCACCACACTTTTTTCCAACATGGGAATGGTGAGTTGCTCTGAATTAAGAGGAAAATGTCAGTTGTTTGAAAAGTCTTCTGCTGATCTTGTGACTTCAATAAGAAAAAGACAACTCAATGAAGTCTCTCGTGAGAAGGGGAATCACACCATCCATGTGAGATATTATTCTGGACTATGCATCCTTATATCATAAACCATTTTCAGGCAGCCTCATATTGCTCTGGGTGCATACCCAAGCAGACATAGGGATAAAGGGCTGTTTTCATTAATGAGACCAGCCAGGCTTGTCTTATGTCTCTCACAGGGTGCTGGTGAAAGAAGATAGTACTCTCACGCCAGGCTAGAGTGCTGTGGCGTGATCTCGGCTCACTGCAACCTCCAGCTCCCTGGTTCAAAGGATTCTCCTGCCTCCGCCTCCTGAGGAGCTGGGATTACAGGCATGCACCACCACACCCGGCTAATTTTTGTATTTTTAGTAGAGATGGGGTTTCACTATGTTGTCCAGGATAGTCTTGATCTCCTGACCTCGTGATCCGCCTGCCTCAGCCTCCCAAAGTGTTGGGATTACAGGCGTGAGCCACCGCGCCCAACTGATAGTACTCTTTTTCAACAGGCAATGACACAGTGCAGTTCTATCAGAGGGCAGTTTAGTATCATAGAGCTACAACCATATAGATGTTTATACTCTTTCACTCAGTGATACCCTCCTGGGAATTTATCTCCAGGAAATAATTCAAAAGAAGAAAACAAGCTACATGAACAACAACAAAAATGTTTATTGCAGCATTGTTTATAATAATGAAAAACCTGGCCGAGCGCGGTGGCTCACACCTGTAATCCTAACACTTTGGAAGGCCGAGGCAGGCAGATCACCTGAGGTCAGGAATTCAAGACCAGCCTGGCCAACATGGTGAAACCCCATCTCTATAAAAATACAAAAATTAGCCGGGCACGGTGGTGGGCACCTGTAGTCCCAGCTATTCAGGAGGGTGAGGCACAAGAACTGCTGGAACCCAGGAGGTGGAGATTGCAGTGAGCTGAGATCTCACCATTTGCACTCCAGCCTGGGTGACACAGTGAGACTCCATCTTAAAAATAATAATAATAATGAAAAACCTGAAACTACCTAAGTGTCCCAAGAATAGGGAATGGATGAGGAACAAGACACAACAATATAATGGAATGGAACATTGTGCTGCTATTAAAAGGGATAATATGATGAATATATAGAAACATTAAAAACCTTCTTTAAGTAATATAAAATGAAAGCATTAGAATGCAAAATTTTGTAGAGCTAGAAGAATTAGGGCTTTGGAGTCCAACAAATCTGTGTTACTGGCTACATGGACTTAGAAAAATCACTTAGCCTTAGTCTGAGTTTCCTCATCTGTAAAATAAGGATAAAACTATGCGGGGTTGTTGTAAGAATTAAATATGATATAAACTGTATTGATAAATTTTGGGTAAGTTATGGATAAATATGGGAGGGAGTGCTCAGAAATAATCCTAAATTTTATGCTAGAATGTGAGACTGTTAAAATCTTATGTAAAATGGATTTATTTTTATGATGTTTTAAATACTATTTTTTACTCTTTATTCCTCCACATCCTTAAAATTTGTCATATTCCCTCTGCAAGAAATGTGTGTATGTAAACTGGAAACTTGCCTAAATGGATCCCTAAGCCCTATTTTGAGAAAGTGCCTAGACTGGTGCTTCTGAAATCAGCTCTAGGAAAAATGGTAGGACCCTGTCAACACAGAGATATGTGATGGTGGCTCAACCAGGTGCCGGCAACTTTCTTCCAAGCACTTGGAGGCTCACATGAAGCTCGACAGGTGGAGGTCCCTCTTTCCTCTGAAATTTGGGAATAGAGAATGTTCTCTTGACCAGAATGCCTTCCACCTTTGCTTCAGAATCCTAATCCTCACTTCCATCAAACCACCTCCCTGGAGAGGTGGCTGGATTTATGAGAAAGGGGGCAGGCAGGGGAATGAAAGGAATTATTTTCTTTCAGATAATATTTATTGAGGGCCAGGCGCGGTGGCTCACGCCTGTAATCCCAGCACTTTGGGAGGATGAGGCGGGCGGATCACGAGGTCAGGAGTTCGAGACCAGTCTGGTCAACATAGTGAAACCCTGTCTCTACTAAAAATACACAAAAAATTAGCCGGGTGTGGTGGTGTGCGCCTGTAATCCCAGCTACTCAGGAGGCTGAGGCAGGAGAATCGCGTGAACCTGGGAGGCGGAGGTTGCAGTGAGCCGAGATCATGCCACTGCACTCCAGCCTGGGTAACAGAATGAGACTCCGTCTCAAAAAAAAAAAAAATATATATATATATATATATGTGTGTGTGTGTGTGTATATATAGAGAGAGTATACTCTTTGTTTCAGGCATTGGACTTGGCATATGTGGATAGATACAGACTAAGCTGGATGGAATGTTTCAGAAATTGGGCTTCAGAATCTTCTAGAAAACCTCTATCAAGATAATGTTGAGAAGTCTGGGCTTCATAGTGAGACTCTACAAAAAAAAAAAAAAAAAAAAAAGCTAGCCGGACATGGTGGTCCCAGCTACTCAGGAGGCTTAGGTGGGAGAACCGCTTGTCCCCCGTAGTTGAGGCTGCAGTCCCCCTGTAGTTGCAGCTGCAGTGAGCTGAGATTGTGCCACTTCATCCCCAGCCTGGGTGACAGAGAGAGAGACCCCATCTCAAAATAATAGTAACAAATAAATAAATAAATAACATTGCCATAGAAAAGAGTACTGGTAGCTGTTAATCTATCCATCTTTATCCACCTAGGATCAGCCCAGAGATAATAATATAACCAATTATAAGGTGTTATTCCAGGTAGGTAGGGAAATAAACCAAATATGGGTTCCACTGAACTGTCAGATAACATAACGGAGAAAGGATCACAGCCATTTAGACTTAGAAAAGCAATAATGAGGACAGGCACGGTGGCTCACACCTGTAATCCCAGCACTTTGGGAGGCCGAGGCTCACGCCTGTAATCCCAGCACTTTGGGAGGCCGAGGCAGGTGGATCACTTGAGGTCAGGAGTTCGAGACCAGCCTGACCAACATGAAGAAACCCCGTCTCCACTAATAATACAAAATTACCTGGGCATGGTGGTGCATGCCTGTAATCCCAGCTACTCAGGAGGCTGAGGCAGGAGAATCACTTGAACCTGGGCAGAGGTTGCAGTGAGTCGAGATTGCACCATTGCACTCCAGCCTGGGTAACAAGAGTGAAACTCCATCTCAAAATAATAATAAGAATTATAATAGTAATAATTAGCCGGGCGTGGTGGTGGGCTCTTGTAATCCCAGCTACCTGGGAGGCTAAGGCAGGAGAATCCCTTCAACCCAGGAAGCGGAGGCTGCAGTAAGCTGAGATAACGCCATTGCACTCCAACCTGGGTGACAAGAGCGAAATTCCATCTCAAAAAAGAAAAGAAAAAGAAAAGCAATGCCGATCTACTATCTTACTGATGAAAAATGAATTGTGGAAAAACTATATCAGGGCTTCTGGAAAACTTTGGATTGGTTACTCTAAAACATTTCTGGAAAACCTTGTTCTTCTACTTGGCAGTAAAACAAAGATGATCTCTGCTTAGAGTTATACCAAATTCCCTTTGTTTCCCCCAAGTGCTCTACATCCTGATAGCCAGGCATGGCACTGATGAAATATTCAGCATTGTAATGATATTTCATGTATAATTAAATAGCATTTAGCAGTTCAATTTTATAGACTTTTAATCTTCAAGTTAACAAACCTTCATGTAGAGAATCTCATAAACAAAATATTCTTGGAAATGCTATCCTCCTTGTAAAAATACATAATCCTGAATGTGAGTAGTTACTACAGACAGAAAACATTTCCTAAGCATGTCTGTGTGCCAGGTAAGGTGCTAACTGCTTTACACATTATGTCATTTAATCTTCATAACCCTGTGAGGCGGGTATTAGTTCTTCTCTACAGATGAAGTGAATGAGGCTCTAAGTAATTTGCTTACGATCATGAAATAAGTAAGCAGCACTGCCAGGACTGGAAACTCGGGTTAGATTCTCTCTGATTCCCTTGCTTTTCCCTAAATTTTTACAGGATTTCTTTTCTTTTTTCTTTTTCTTTTTCTTTTTTTTTTTTTTTTTTTTTTTTGAGACGGAGTCTTGCTCTGCCGCCCAGGCTGGGGTGCAGTGGCCGGATCTCAGCTCACTGCAAGCTCCGCCTCCCAGGTTTACGCCATTCTCCTGCCTCAGCCTCCCGAGTAGCTGGGACTACAGGCGCCCGCCACCTCGCCCGGCTAGTTTTTTGTATTTTTTAGTAGAGACAGGGTTTCACCATGTTAGCCAGGATGGTCTCGATCTCCTGACCTCGTGATCCGCCCGTCTCGGCCTCCCAAAGTGCTGGGATTACAGGCTTGAGCCACCGCGCCCGGCCTCTTTTTTTTTTTTTAAGACATGGTCTCACTCTCTTGCCCAGGCTGCAGTGCAGTGGCATGATCATGGCTCACTGCAGCCTCAACTTCCCCAGGCTCAGGTGATCCTCCCACCTCAGCCTCCCAAGTAGCTGGGACTACAGGCCTGTGCCACCACACCTGGCTACTTTTTAAATTTTTTGTAGAGATGGAGTTTCACCATGTTGTCCAGGCTGGTCTCCAACTCCTGGGGTCAAGCAATCCACCTATCTCGGGCTCCCAAAGTGCTCGGATTTACAGGCATGAGCCACCACACCAGGCTGATTTCCATTTCAAAGCACTTTCGCTTACCTCCAACCTGGGAGGTGGAGGTTGCAGTGAGCCGAGATCAAGCCACTGCACTCCAGCCTGGGAGACAGAGGGCAAGACCCTGTCTCAAAAATAAATACATAAAAAAAAAAAAAAAAAAAAAAGATACGTCGGGTGTGGTGGCTCACGCCTGTAATCTCTACACTTTGGGAGGCCGTGGCAGGTGGATCACCTGAGGTCAGGAGTTTGAGACCAGCCTGGCCAACATGATGAAACTCCGTCTCTACTAAAAATACAAAAAATGAGCTGGGTGTGGTGGTGCATGCCTGTAATCCCAGCAACTCAGGAGGCTGAGGCAGGAGAACTGCTTGAACTCAGGAGGCAGAGGTTGCAGTGAGCCAAGATCGTGCCACTGCACTCCAGCCTGGGCAACAAGAGCAAAACTCCATCTAAAATAAAATAAAATAAAATAAAATAAAATAAAATAAAAGCAGAATCCCAAGCACCACCCTAGATTTACTCAATCAGAAGTGCATTTTAACAAGATCTCCAACATGATTCGTGTGCACACTGAAGTTTGAGAAGCACTGTTCTGCAACACCGCCAGCAATATACGCTATAGGCAGAGAAGAGGGCAAGACTGTCTAGAACCAGGGATTCTCAAACATGTTCCCTTGGGAATCAGTAATGAGCTATAAGAAAGTATGTGTGGTTGTTAAATTTGATAATGGTGACTTTTCCCAATTCATAGAAAAAAAATTAGGTTAATGGGTTGTATTTTTCATCTTTTCTTCCATAATTTTTCCTCTCTTTTTTTGGAGCGAAATATTACCTACCTGCTGGTAACTTTAGAAGATGATAGTGATCGAACAAGTAGTAAAGAAATACTTATATTTCTCAATATAATTTCTCAATATAATAAAACTCAATAATATATAATTGTTTTATTTCTTTCTTCAATTTGTAGATCTTTTGAATTCTTGGATTTGTGATTCTGATTTTATGTTGCATAATAGAAAATAGTCACACTTTTTCTTAGTAAACTGTTCTTAAAGCATATGGAAGAATTAAGTGTTAATGTTTTATGGTGTTCTAAAAAAAGTACTTGATTTCCACCTACATGAACAGGAAGATCAAGGCTTCAGAATCTCTCTAGAAATCATCAAACCAAGAGGAACTTGTAATAGAAAAGTAAAGTTAGAAAGAATATTTCTCACCTATCCCGTTTCCTCCAATGACAACATTAATGGATACCAATATAACCTACTGTTTTTTTCTGGATAGTAAAAGTTTAAGTGGTTTTACTTTCTCTTTTGTGATTTCCTGAATGTTGAAAAATGTCGGCTGGGTGTGGTGGCTCACACCTGTAATCCCAGTACTTTAGGAAGCCAAGGCAGGTGTGTATCGCTTGAGTCCAGGAGTTCGAGATCAGTCTGGACAACATGGCAAACCCCAAAACCCTGTCTCAACTTAATCAATCGATCAATCTACAGTGAACATTCATTCACTCGACAAATATCTAACGAGTACCTACTAAGTGACAGGCACTGTTCTAGGTCCTGGAGACACAGCAGTGAAACAAACAGGCAGACAAAAATCTCGGTTCTGATGTCAGTATCTTTGGGTCTCTTTCCTCTTGGGCTGCTCATATTCCTTCATGAAGACACTTTTAGTTTTCTCTTTGGAGGGTAAGCAGCTGGTAGCCAAAGATCCATGAATTGAATGAAGAGGGCATCCAATATCCATACATTCACTTATGTCCCTGTTTATACAGAGAGCTATTTAACCCTCTCTGGAGAATAAATACTTCAGTCTTGTTTTTCGGAGGGTAGGGTGGAAGTTGAAGATGAGGAAGTGACCTCAGGATTTAACTGCTCTTAAACAACTCTACTTCCACAGTAGGCAGTGGGGGAACTATTGCCACCAGTTTCTAAGACTTAGGGAATCCTTCAATAGATATCAGGTCAGATCTCAACTTTACTTCTTTGGGTTTAGGATTCAGGTTTCTTAGTTAAAACTTGCCCATTTGCTTTCCATCTTCCATGTTCTTTTTTGCTACCGACTCCTCTCATTATTCTGGCTTTGTGCCTGAAAAAAATCCCATTACTGTCATTTTAATGGTGTCATAGAAGAGAACAAAAGTAGATCTGTGTGTTCATCTTCATTAATTGTTTAACTCTTAACACTTTCAGGAAATACTTTTCTTTCTTTTTTGAGACAAGAATCTGACTCTGTTGCCCAGGCTGGAGTGCAGTGTCATGATCTCGGCTCACTGCAACCTCCGCCTCCCGGGTTCAAGCGATTGTCCTGCCTCGGCTTCCTGAGTAGCTGGGATTACAGGTGTCTGCCACCACGCCTGGCTAATTTTTGTATTTTTAGTAGAGATGGGGGTTTCACCATGCTGGCCAGGCTGGTCTCGAACTCCCCATCTCAGGCAATCTGCCTGCCTCAGCCTCCCAAAGCGCTGGGATTACAGGCGTGAGCCACTGTGCGTCGCTAGGAAATATTTTTCTTTTGTTTGTTTTTTTGTTTTTTTTGAGACAGAGTCTCGCTCCGTCGCCAGGCTGGAGTACCATGGTGTGATCTCAGCTCACTGCAACCTCCGCCTCCCAGGTCCAAGCAATTCACCTGCCTCAGCCTCCCAAGTAGCTGGGACAACAGGCATGTGCCATCACATCCAGCTAATTTTGTATTTTTAGTAGAGACAGAGTTTCACCATGTTGGCCAGGATGGTCTCAAACTCTTGATCTCATAATCCGCCCGCCTTGGCCTCCCAAAGTGCTGGGTTTACAGGTGTGAGCCACTGTGCCCGGCCAGGAAATACTTTTCTTTTCTTTTTTTTTTTTTTTTGAGACGGATTCTCCCTCTGTCGCCCAAGCTGGAGTGCACTGCCCCGATCCTGGCTCACTGCAAGCTCCGCCTCCTGGGTTCACGCCATTCTCCTGCCCCAGCCTTCCGAGTAGCTGGGACTACAGGCGCCCGCCACCGCGCCCGGCTCATTTTTTATATTTTTAGTAGAGACGGGGTTTCACCGTGGTCTCGATCTCCTGACCTTGTGATCCGCCCGCCTCGGCCTCCCAAAGTGCTGGGATTACAGGTGTGAGCCACCGCGCCCAGCCAGGAAATACTTTTCTATACCAACTTAAACCCTCTCTTCTTACCATTCAAAACTTTATTTTCTCCGTTTGTCCTTTGAATTAGATATTTGAAGAAAATATGTATTTTAATTGGTAAGTTATTATGATTTATGAAGGGCTCACTGTCACTTGCATCCTTTAAGATTTTAAATAGCAAAAATTATTGCTTTTCTCAACAGATCAAAAATGGCGATGAGATATACTTACACATATTCAAAATGATGTACATAGCAGATTAGTTATTGCAGTATTGTTTGTAATACCAAAAGATTGCAAAAAACCTAAAGGTCCGCCAATAGAGGACTTGTTAAATAAAACAGGCCAATCCATGTGGTAGTATGTTACACAGTTAAAAAGAATGAGACAGACCTTTATGTTTTGGTGCAGAGGTCTGCAAGGCCATAATCAAGTATGTATTACATATGCTATCATTTGTATTTAAAATACATACATACACATACATATATATAGGATCTATCTATATATGATTTATATCTACAACAGTGGTTGCCTCCTGGTAGGGGAACTAGGTGACTGGGAAATGAACAGAAAAACTAAGGAAGACTTAGTTTTTCCTTGTATATCCTTTGCACCATTTGAATTTTATACTACATTCTTGTGTTATTTTGAAAATAAATGTAGGGTACTAAGGAATAGTTTTTAAAAGGGTGGGCTTTGTGATATTTACCTGAAATAATGCCCTCTCTGATTACTTCCACCTATCCAAATTTTGCCTCTTCTTCAAGACAGATTCCTTTTCTGGATACCTCCAGCTCGAGTGCTTTTATCTGACCTCCTGTGCTAGAAATTACTGTGTGTGGCAAATCATTACACATTGCTTTCTTACAGCTCTTCTATTTTAAAAAATAGTATCTATTTTGTATTAAAATTCCCATTTTTAATTTTCATTTCTGTTTTACTGAACCTTTTGGAGATTGCATGAGGAATACAATCTTGCAAAAGAAGAATGGCTGATGGAGAATGTGACCAAGTAAAAGGCAGAAGGGGGAGTGGGTAAACGGGAAGGAGCATGAGGCTCCCTCCTTGCAGTCAGCCCTCACAGATATTTATCAAATACAGATTCATTGAATTAGTGATCCCTTTTTACAAAATGCTAATGCCCCTGGAAAGGTAAGGCCTTCACATTTTACAAAAATTAATCCAAATATCATGACATCATTTGGCCAAGAATACCTGGGTGTTCTGAGATGAGAGGTTAGAAGTAAAATTTCTGAAGCAGGACTCACAAAATTTTAAAGCCAAAAGGGCTTAAAGATCTGTCATTCTAAACCCTTACTTTACAGAAGATGAAACAGGGTCTTGACCGAGATCACAAGGCAAAGTACAGGGAGAGCCCAGACCCAAACTCAAATCTCCTCTTAATTTCAGTCAAGAAACTACATCATTCCAGCCTATCAGAGAAGAGGTCTGGCCTGGGTAAAAGATGGTGTCTTTCTACAGCAAGAAAGATATAGATGGGCTCTGTGCCTGGTGAAGAGGGGAGAGATAACTCAGGAAACAGAAAAGAGGTGACGTCAAGTTTTGCCCCCTTTGTAATTGTGTCCAGGAGTCTGTGACTGTGTGTGTCAATGGAAGTTCTCCATATTAGCAGAAGCCAAGTTAAGATAATCAGAAATAGTTTGGAAGGCCACAAACCTCAACTTCCCCTTACCCAGCCCAGTCTCCTTACTTGAGGAACCAACTGAAGTTCAGCTTACAGCTCTTGTTGATCCTTTCACACCCTTCCTTTCTAAGTCTGGAGAAGGAAAGTTGGAAAAGGGGAACGCAATACAAACATAAGAGATTTCCCTATTTCCAGGGTACTTTCAGCCGATTCCTCAGTTATCAACTGTATTCGAAACACGAGAGAGCCACTTAGGGTAGCCATGGAGATATGACTGTCCTCTGTCTTGTTTCCTTCCTTTTCTCTGCTATTAACATCTTTCGCTACGATTTCTGTAAGGCACCCCACTTCTGCTGGCGCTCAGGTTCTGCAGCTCCTCTCTCTCCTCAGGGACGCTGAGTAGGGATTGGGAACACTTTTTAAAATGAGGAGAGCGCGAAAACATAAGAACGAGTGAGGATTTTCTCCAAAAGAAATCAGTACCATCTACAGCCTCCCCTTCTCCAGCCTTGAGGTTTTGGCGTTTGGTCCCAGCCCGGACTACAAGTCCCAAGAGACCCCGCGGCGAGGGTGTCCTCCAGCGATCCTTCCCTCACGCTTCTGGGTAGTTGAGAGAAAGGTTCCGATAGCGGCGCACTGCGGGTTGGTTTGTTTGCAACTGCAGTGACGGAGGTTGGGAGCCTGGCTGACTGCAGGCGGGGGTGTCAAGAGGCGGATTCCTCCCCCCGTCGGCACTGGGGGGCGGGGAGGAGGGAGGCCGGACCAGCGGCCGGGGACCGAGCCGCAAAGACAGAGCGGGCAGAGGCGATGGAGGGCAACGGGGTGCCATGGGGGAGCGAGCCCGTCTTGGGTCCCGGCCCCGGCCCCGGCGGCGGCGGAATGATCCGCGAGCTGTGCCGGGGCTTCGGCCGCTACCGCCGCTACCTGGGACGGCTGCGACAGAACCTGCGCGAGACCCAGAAGTTCTTCCGCGACATTAAGTGCTCCCACAACCACACTTGTCCCTCCTCCCCCACGAGCGGCGGCGGGGCAGAGCGCGGCCCTGCGGGCGATGTCGCCGAAACCGGGCTGCAGGCGGGTAAGGAGGGCAGCCCGGAGGGAGAGAGGGCAGTAGAGGGAAATCGGAGGGCGGACCGCACCCCTGCCCTGCAAAACAAGCCCGAGAAGAGGCAGGCGGAAAGGGGCAGTCGTGCAGTGTGGCCGGGTCCCCGGGCCTGGGCCGGCCGGATCCGGGATGCCTTGGGAGGGCATCCCTCTGAGGAGGGGAGGAGGGGGCCCGCTGAGGGCCCGGCTGGGGGACCGGGAGCCAGGGGCAACCGAGGGCCGGAGTTCCCGGAGCAGCACCCCGGAGACCGGGGTGTGCGCTGACGGAACTGGGCTGGGCCGGCGTTCGGAAAGGGTACCAGTTAATCCGAGGAGTCGGGAAAGTTGCTCTGAGTTGGAGGCGGGCGGGTGCGCAGTTGTGGGTCAGAGCCCCAGTTTAGGGATGGAGCAGAGGCGGCAGGGTGTCCCGGGAGGCCGTGGGACTGTAGTCGGGTGTGTGGGTTTGATGCTGTATGTGAAATGTGTTCACACCAATCATGCGGCAGCTCTGTGAAGAGGGGACATTCTCTAAATAGGGTTGGGGGTGGAAATCATATCTGATGGGTGCCAGGGAATTGTCAGAGATGTTGTTCCTGCTTATGGTGAAGAAGAGAGGGAAGGGATCATTTTGGTCCTGAGCCAATGGAGAACTAGCTACTCTTGTTCTTGCATGATTCTTTCTAGGATGTGCCAAAGGCCCCCAAACACTTAAAATCGTGCGTGGTCTTTAATCTTTCCTAACGTCTTGCTTCCTTTTAAACTGCTGTTGGTGGGGAACTGGAGGATTTGTTAACGACTGCGTCTAATTAGGAAATAACTTTAGATCGGAAGAGAGAAGGGACTGGCATTCCATGTAGATAGATCTCTTGGGAACAAAACAGGAAAGAAGTCTGTGGGTTTAATTTAGTGATTCTCAAACTAAAGTGTGCATTAAACTCACCCCAGGGTCGTATTAAGAATGCCATGTCTCATGCTCTAGCTCATTAATTCCGATTGAATAGGTGTGGGAAGTGGGTCCTAAAAATCTAACATGAAAAGAACGTGGAGAGGACGGGCGCCGTGGCTCACGTCTGTAATCCCAGCACTTTAGGAGGTAGAGGCGAGCGGATCACTTGAGGTCAGGAATTCGAGACCAGCCTGGCCAACATGGTGAAACCCCATCTCTACCAAAAAAAAAAAAAAAAAAAAAACTAACCAGGTGTGGTGGGTGGCGCCTGTAATCTCAGCCACTGGGGAGGCTGAGGCAGGAGAATCGCTTGAAACCAGGAGGCGGAGGTTGCAGTGAGCCGAGATTGTGCCACTGCACTCCATCCTGTGCGACAGAGTGAGATTCTGTCTCAAAAAATAAAATAATAATAGTAATTATAAAAGACAGTGGGGAATGTGAGGCAGGTGGTCTGTTAAAGTCCCTTCAGAACCATGAATTTAGATACAGCAAATCTGAACACGAGGCTCAGAACTGGATGAATTGTTCTAACTTTGGGTGTTAGCTCTTATATTCCCAAAGTTTTGTGCTTAATGTCCTACATCTGACTGGGAATCCACAAATGGTGATAAAATTAAGATGCTAAGATCATGACAGGGCCCTAAATGATACTATTCCATTTAGTTGGTTTGGATTGGAATTTAAAAAGCCTTATTTTATCTTGTAGCATAAAAGGAGGGGGATTACTAGTTTTTCTGAAGTTGTTTTGACATCTTATGTCCAGAAATATGCTGTCCTGGAATGGACTTGTAGAGAGAACTAGTATCTGTGAGGCTACCAGAAAACAGCTGATGAGAAGGGCTAATGTTTTCTGAGACGATCCCCAGAATGTGTACTTTCACCCGCACCCATAACAGTGCTTTCCAGAGGTGTCCCCTGCTCGAAAGTTTCTCTCACACCTTATCTTAAAAAGCCCTTTATTGCTGTTTTTATTTTAAAACAACTATTTATTTTAGACTTGGCTTCTAAAACAAAGAGAATCGATTAACCTCAGAGAGATGGAGGTTTCCAAGGCACTTTGGTTGGCTCTTGTTTTTATTCTTTAAAAAACAACTTAAGACATACAAATATAACTTTGCATTTCGCCTCATTAGCTTTTCCAGTTGACTGCATCACGAACTAATCTTTGCGTATTTAACTCTTTTCACCGTGTGGAGTCTGTCCATCCCAAATAAAAACCTGGGAGGGTGCAGATGGCAGGACTGGGAGCAATTCGGTTTTGTTCCATAAAATGCTTCCCTTTCTTTCAGCATGGAGAGTTTGGGGGTAAAAATGCACCAAGAAAAGTTAGTGAGGGGACACTTACTATGTATATTTTAGGGATACATTTTCCTAGCTATTTAGATGGTCATGTCAGAAAGTAGAAACCACTCCTAAAAAGACAACTAGTTGTTGTTCTGTCGTTTACAGGCCATCTTTGTAAGGTCAAGTCCATTCAGAGACTGTCTCAACTTTCTTTTTTAAATTTTTTTGTAAAGATGGAGTCTCGCTTTGTTGCCCAGGCTGGTCTGAAACTCATGGCCTCAAACGATCCTTCCACCTCAACCTCCCAAGGTGCTGGAATTACAGTAATCAGCCACCACACGCAGTCCTCAGCTTTCTTTTGTGAATGTTAGTCTCTGATTAATAGGAGCTTGGATGTTGAAGGAACACTCAATTCTTTTATTTATTTATTTTTTATTATACTTTAAGTTCTAGGGTACATGTGCATAACATGCAGGTTTGTTACATATGTACACATGTGCCATGTTGGTGTGCTGCACCCATTAACATATACCTAATGTCATTTACATTGGGTATATCTCCTAATGCTATCCCTCCCCCTCCCCTCACCCCACAACAGGTCCCACTGTGTGATGTTCCCCTTCCTGTGTCCAAGAGGAACACTCAGTTCTTACCCAAACAAACCTGTAGGTTTTAAACATTATTTCAGAATGGAAGTGTGCCTCTAGGTTGATGTAGTATGGTATTTGAGCAACTGAAAGAAGATCAGGGATTAACTCTCAATTTGAAATGATTGTACTAAAAGGATGGTAACAATAGTAAAACAATTTTCATGTCTATTTATATACCATTTGTAATGCCATATGATACCAAAAATTTTTATTTTCTCACTTTCACCCACAAAAGAGAGTAAAGGACCCAAAATAGTATTTTCCTCTAAAATTTTATAGTTCTGAATTCACTGGGGTCATTGTAGAGGATATGTAATGTACATGGTATTTTAGAAGTTAAAAAGTAAGGCCGGGTGTGGTGGCTCACACCTGTAATCCCAGCACTTTGGGAGGCCAAGGTGGTAGATCACCTGAAGTCAGGAGTTCAAGACCAGCCTGGCCAACATGGCGAAACCCCATGTCTACTAAAAATACAAAAATTAGCCGGGCATGATGGCGCACACCTATAATCCCAGCTACTTGGGAGGCTGAAGCAGGAGAATCGCTTAAGCCCAGGAAGCGGAGGTACAGTGAGCTGAGATTGCGCCACTGCACACCGGCCTGGGCGACAGAGCGAGACTCCATCTCAAGAAGAGAAAAAAGAAAAAAAAAGTAAGTAGAATGGAATTCCAAAATGGTCTTCTGTTTTTAGAGTAGCTTGACCTATACAGAGAAAACTGAATTATAAGTAAAGTTTCCTTGATTCATTTCTTCCCCTGCTGCCCAAATCACTGGCCTTTTCACTTAGCTATAGGGCGTGAGAGCCCTTTTATCTGTTGATTTTCTTATGTCAGAGGGATCAGAAGTAATGAGATAAAGGCTTTGGGCTAGGTGTGGTGGCTCACACCTGTAATCCCAGCACTTTGGGATGCTGAGGCAGGCGGATCACCTGAGGTTGGGAGTTGGAGACCAGCCTGACCAACATGGAGAAACCCGTCTCTACTAAAAATCCAAAAAAAATTAGCTGGGCATGGTGACACATGCCTGTAATCCCAGCTGCTGGGGAAGGCTGAAGCAGGAGAATCACTTGAATCTGGGAGGTGAAGGTTGTGGTGAGCTGAGATCACGCCATTGCACTCCAGCCTGGGCAACAAGAGTGAAACTCTTGTCTCAAAATAAATAAATAAATAAATAAATAAATAAAGGCTTTGAGCACTTCTGAGGAAAGGCAGGGTGGAGTATTAAGAGTAGCAGAGGGAAAAGTATTTTTTTTTCTTTTTTTTTTTTTTTTTTTTGAGACGGAGTCTCACGCTGTTGCCCAGGCTGGAGTGCAGTGGCGCGATCTCGGCTCACTGCAAGCTCCGCCTCCCGGGTTCCCGCCATTCTCCTGCCTCAGCAGGCGCCCGCCACCGCGCCCGGCTAATTTTTTGTATTTTTAGTAGAGACGGGGTTTCACTGTGGTCTCGATCTCCTGACCTTGTGATCCGCCCGCCTCGGCCTCCCAAAGTGCTGGGATTACAGGCTTGAGCCACCGCGCCCGGCCTCTTTTTTTTTTTTTGAGACAGAGTCTCTCTGTATTGCCCAGGCTGGAGTGCAGTGGCATGATCTTGGCTCACTGCAACCTTCGCCTCCCCTGTTCATGTGATTCTCCTGCTTCAGCCTCCTGAGTAGCTGGGACTACAGGCGCCTGCCACCAGGCCCAGCTAGTTTTTTTTTTTCTATTTTTAGTAGAGGCAGGGTTTTACCATGTTGGCCAGGCTGGTCTCAAACTCCTGACCTTAAGTGATCTGCCTGCCTTGGCCTCCCACAGTGCTGTGATTACAGCCATGAGCCACTGTGCCCGGCATGGAAAAGTATTTTTCTTGTTTTGTGATCCAGTAAAGTTGCTAGCTGTTGCAATTTGTCATAAGCCTCTCAATTTTAAGAAATTGGAGTGGGCCAGGCGCGGTGGCTCACGCCTTTAATTCCAGCACTTTGGGAGGCCGAGGCGGGCGGATCACCCGAGATCAGGAGTTGGAGACCAGCCTGGCCAATATGGTGAAACCCCATCTCTACTAAAAGTACAAACATTAGCCAGGCATGATGGCACGTGCCTGTAACCCCAGCTACTCGGGAGGCTGAGGCAGGAGAATTGCTTGAACCCAGGAGGCGGAGGTTGCAGTGAGTCGAGTTCGAGCCATTGCACTCCAGCCTGGGCATCGCAGTGAGACTCTGTCTCACCAAAAAAAAAAAAAAAAAAAAAAAAAAGATAGTGGAGTGACTTAAATATGTCTTGTTGAAATTCTGTGGTCTGTGCTGCCTTCTTGGAATCCTGGTTTCACCTCGTCCTAACCAAATGATCTTGGGCAAATCACAACTGTGCTGTGCCTTCATTTCCTAATCTGGAAATAGGGATTATAACAGTACTGATCTCTCAGGTTCTTGGGAGTGAATCTATGTGCATGTTTAGAACAGGACCTGGGCTGGACGTGGTGGTGGCTCACGCCTGTAATCCCAGCACTTTGGGAGGCTAAGGAGGGCGGATCACTTGAGGTCAGGAGTTCGAGACCAGCCTGACCGACATGGTAAAACCCCATCTCTACTAAAAATACAAAAATTAGCCAGGCAGGGTGGCAGGTGCCTCTATCCCAGCTACTCAGGAGGCTGAGGCAGGAGAATCGCTTGAACCTGGGAGGCGGAGGTTGCAGTGAGTCGAGATCACCCGCTGTGCTCCAGCCTGGGCGAGAGTAAGACTGTGTCTTAAAACAACAAAAAACAAAAAACAGGCCAGGTGCGCTCACGCCTGTAATCCCAACACTTTGGGAGGCTGAGGCGGGTGGATCACCTGAGGTCAGGAGTTTGAGACCAGCCTGACCAACAAGGAGAAACCCCTTGTCTATTAAAAATATAAAACTAGCTGGGCATGGTGGCACATGCCTGTAAAATCCCAGCTACTCGGGAGGCGGAGGCAGGAGAATCGCTTGAACCCGGGAGGCAGAGATTTCAGTGAACCAAGGTTGTGCCACTGCACTCCAGCCTGGGAGGCACAGCGAGATTCTGTCTCAAAAAAAAAAAAAAAAAAGAAAGAAAAGAACAGTGCCTGGTAAGGTGCTATGTAAGTATTAGCTATTATTCAATAAATATCTGAGTACCTGGTATGTACTGGGCAATGTGCTACGTATGGGGGATAAAGAGTCAAATAAAAAGGGCCGGGCGCGGTGGCTCACGCCTGTAATCCCAGCACTTTGGGAGGCCGAGGCGGGCGGATCACAAGGTCAGGAGGTCGAGACCATCCTGGCTAACACGGTGAAACCCCGTCTCTACTAAAAATACAAAAAACTAGCCAGGCTTGGTGGCGGGCGCCTGTAGTCCCAGCTACTCGGGAGGCTGAGGCAGGAGAATGGTGTGAACCTGGGAGGCGGAGCTTGCAGTGAGCCGAGATAGCGCCACTGCAATCTGGCCTGGGCGGAAGAGCCAGACTCTGTCTCAAAAAAAAAAAAAAAGAGTCAAATAAAGATACTGGCCTTGGCCTTAGGCCGGTGAAGATGTCTTTCCCTTCTATACTTTTAAGAAAGAAAAAATAATTATAATTATCATCAATAATCGTTTATGTTGGATGATGGATTAAAAAGGTCTAAGAAGACCTGAACTTGGTCCTCTAGAAAGGTATAATCTAAACCATATATGTGTGCAACACATAAAACACATACATAAAAAAGCAGAATGCTACGGTAGGTTATAAGCCTTTTATATGAGTTATAATTCTCAGGTTTTTTATAGCTCTTTGCCTTTGGTGAGCTCACAGCTGTGTTTCTCCAACATTCTTCACCTTTTTGTCACACCTTTTAAATGTGCCAGCATTTAAAAAGAGGGGAAAAGCACTAGTGTACTTATTTAAAATAGGCATTTTTGGCTGGGCGCGGTGGTTCACTCCTGTAATTCCAGCACTTTGGGAGGCTGAGGTGAGTGGATCACCTGAGGTCAGGAGCTCGAGACTAGCCTGGCCAGCATGGTGAAACATCGTCTTTACTAAAATACAAAAAGTTAGCTGGGCATGGTGATGCGGGCCTGTAATCCCAGCTACTCAGGAGGCTGAGGCAGGAGAATCACTTGAACCCAGGAGGCAGAGGTTGCGGTGAGCTGAGATCATGCCAGTGCACTACGGCTTGGGTGACAGAGTGAGACTGTGTCTCAAAATAAATAAATAAACAAATGAATACATAAAATAGGCATTTTCCTTGGTCGTCTTAGACATTTGTATGATAAGAAAGTTTAAGTGGCAGAGTGACATTTGGGGAAGGGATGAAAAGTTGGGAAAGAGGAGATTCTTTAGAGCTTCATTTTATAGAGCTGTCATCTCTATGGGGCAGAGGGGTGGGGAAAAGCTGGGATTGTAGGGTGGAGCACAGTGACAGCAATACTGAGGCTGGGATGGGTGTGCTCTGTGGTTGTTTGCCATCATCTGTTTAAAAGAGTTGTCAGTGCATTTCAACATCTTATGCTGAGCATAAGCTCAGCAAAGATAGTGCTATAGTTTTGGTTCTTACTACTTTTAATAAAAGGTAATCTAATCTAATCATTTTTAAAAAGATTAACAAAATCCCATTTTTCCAAGGATATCCAAAACTTGGTCTTTCTTTCTTAGTTTTCTTCCTGCATGGAGGCAGCATACAGTGGCCAAAAGCAAGCATAGCATTTGAATGAAACCTGAGTTCCTATTCAAGTGCATTCTCTTTTTAACTGTGTGACTTGGGGCAAGTTACTTAACCTATTTGAATCTTGGGTTCTTCATATATAAAATGGGAGTAATAATGCCACATATTATATGATACCATTGATATGAAATATCCAAAATAGGCAAATTTATAGAGATAGAAAATAGATTAGTGGTTGCCAGGGGATGTGGGGAGAAGAAAATGAGCAAATAAGGGGTGACTGCTAATGGGTATTGGATTTTTCTGGGGGGAGATGAGAAAGCTCTGGAATTAAATAGTAGTGATACTTGTACAACTTTGTGAACATACTAAAAGCCACTGAATTGTACACTTAAAAGGGGTGAATTATATCTCAATAAATAAATAAAATGGGAGTGATAACAACTGCCTTACAAAGTTGTTGTGACATTTGAAGATAATATACCTTAAAGCACAGGCATATAATTAGTGCTAAATATATGTGGCTGGCTGTTTGAGTGGTGTGTGTGTGTGTGTGTGTGTGTGTGTGTGTGTGTGTATGGTGAGCATTGATTTAGAAAGTTAGAACATGGGGTTGGCAGAAGAGTGAGAGGAGCAGAAAGATGGAATGTGGGACAGAACAATTTTGAGCTAGAGGCAGATTTAGGCCCGAGTGTCTAGGCTGCCAGTCCAATTCTGCTTCTGCGGCTCTTCCTTTGTTCTTTTCTGATCTGACTATGGGAATACAAAATGCACCCTGGCAGTGGAGAGACTCTGTTACAAATGAGTCATCACCCAGGCTCCACAGCTTGTATGGAACCGTCATTTACTTAGTGGGAGACTATGTGATTGAATAAGTATAATGTGGCACTACCTACTCAGGCTCTTATTCTAGTTTCCACTCCCTGACATTCAGGGCATCAGACCCCTTGTTGCTGATCTTGCTATCTCCTGCTCCCTGGGAGGAAATGGCCTCCCCAGCCACAGTGGCTGTTTGCACCCTTTCCCTTTTTAGCCTTTCTCCTTCCGAATCTTCCTTTCCTGGGGTAATCTGTTTCCCATGGTACAGGTCTGCCTGGTGTTTTGTTGTTGTTGTTTTTGAGACAGAGTCTCGCTCTGTTGCCCAGGCTGGAATGCAGTGGCACAATCTCAGCTCACTGCAACCTCTGCCTCCTGGGTTCAAGCAGTTCTCCTGTCTCAGCCTCCCAAGTAGCTGGGACTACAGGCGCACACCACTATGCCAGGATAATTTTTGTATTTTTAGTAGAGACAGGGTTTCACCATATTAGTCAGACTGGTCTGGAACTCCTGACCTCAGGTGATCCGCCCACCTCGGCCTGCCAAAGCACTGGGATTACACATGTGAGCCACCTTGCCCAGCTGGTCAGCCTGCTATTAAAAAGGGTTGGGAAATTCTGTCCCCTCCCCTCCCCCTCCCCCTCCCCCTCCCCTCCCCCCTCCCCTCCCCTCCCCTCCCCTCCCCTCCCCCTCCCCCTCCCCTCCCCTCCCCTCCCCCTCCCCCTCCCCTCCCCCCTCCCATCCCCCTCCCCTCCCCCCTCCCATCCCCCTCCCCTCCCCCTCCCCCTCCCCTCCCCCTCCCCTCCCCCTCCCCCTCCCACTCCTGTCCCCTCCCCTTCCCTCCCTTTTTCTTATTTTATTTTTTAAGACAGTCTCACTCTTGTCGCCCAGGCTGGATCTTGGCTAACTGCAACCTCTGCCTCCTGGATAAAAGTGATTCTCCTGCCTCAGCCTCTCAAGTAGCTGGGACTGCAGGCATGCACCAACCACACCTGGCTAATTTTTTTATTTTTTTTTTTTGGTAGAGACAGGGTTTCACTGTTTTGACCAGGCTGATCTTGAGCTCCTGGCCTCAAGTGATCTGGCCACCTTGGCCTCCCAAAGTGCTAGGATTATAGGCATGAGCTCCCATGCCCAGCCTGCCTGCTTTTAAAGGAGAAAATATTGCCTTTAAGCTTATTATAATTTGCAATATGTTTAGTCTTAAAAGTCATTGCTGATTTCAGTATAGTTAGTTCTTCAGCCTTGCAAGTAGTTTTTAAAGAAGGCGTGGATTTAAATAAAAATCCAATCTGGGTTTTATATTTTGTTTTGCTCTGTCTACTTTCTCCTTTTCTTTCTCCATGCTTCTGTTCCCTGTTTTACTAGGTTAAGAGAACAGGGAATCTTTCTCCAATAAATGCACTTCTCAAAAACAATCCTTTCAGAATAAAACCTAAAAAAAGTTATGGAAATAAAGGGGAATATGAATTTTACCTTATACCTGTTAGTCAGTTAATATAGGCTCTGCTCATACAGATCATGCTTTTATTTACTTTCTTTTCTTTCCTTTTTTTTTTTTAAAAAAAAATTTTTAATTGCATTTATTTTAATGCTAAATTTACTCCTGTGTCGTAAGTTTTTGTTTCTTCAGTTTCTTCTGGGATAACTTTTTCTTCTGGGCAACCTCCTCTTTTGGTTTAGGAACAATCTGTTCCTTTTCTGTAAGGATCATCTCAATGTGGCAGAGAGAGCACATGTATGGGTTAATCCGACCATGAGCTCTGTAGGTCCAGTGGTGCATCTTAGGTGCTTTTTTCACTTGGATATATGCTGAATGACCAGAGAATCTACATCTAAACCCTTCAGTTCAGCATTACTCTCTGCATTTTTAAGCATGTGCAGCAAAAATTCAGCAAGCTTTTTGGGCCACTGACCTTTTGTCCAGCCCCACTGCTTGGCCTGGGCAAACCAACCAACTCCACCATTGTAATGTTGGAATGGTACACGCTGTTTCTGTAAAGTGATGTCTTTCAGATACTTCGTGGCTTTTCATATACGCGTACCCTTGACGGCCTGAGAAGTGTCACGAGTATTCTTTTTTTTTTTTTGAGACGGAGTCTCGCTTAGTTGCCCAGGCTGGAGTGCAGTGGCGTGATCTTGGCTCACTGCAAGTTCCGCCTTCCGGGTTCATGCCGTTCTCCTGCAGCCTCCGAGTAGCTGGGCCTACAGGCGCCCGCCACTACGCCCGGCAAATTTTTTTGTATTTTTAGTAGAGACGGGGTTTCTTTTTTTTTTTTTTTGAGACGGAGTCTCGCTGTGTCTCCCAGGCTGGAGTGCAGTGGCGTGATCTCGGCTCACTGCAAGCTCCGCCTCCCGGGTTCACGCCATTCTCCCGCCTCAGCCTCCCAAGTAGCTGAGACTACAGGTGCCCGCCACCACGCCCGGCTAGTTTTCTGTAATTTTAGTAGAGACGGGGTTTCACCATGTTAGCCAGGATAGTCTCGATCTCCTGACCTCGTGATCCACCCGCCTCGGCCTCCCAAAGTGCTGGGATTACAGGCTTGAGCCACCGCGCCCGGCCTAGAGACGGGGTTTCATCGTGTTAGCCAAGATGGTCTCGATCTCCTGACCTTGTGATCCGCCCGTCTTGTGATCCAGCCTCCCAAAGTGCTGGGATTACAGGCGTGAGCCACCGTGCCCGGCCTAAGTGTCACTAGTATTCTTGAAGTGAACACGAAGATTTGAACCTCTTGATTTGCATGATTTTGTGGGGTTCTCTGGGTCAAGTGAATAGTGAACCATTTTCACAGCTTACCTCAGGCCATGTAGGGGAAGAGGCCCCTTCCCTTCCCCCTCTCCCCTCTCTCCTCTACCCTCTCCCCTTCCGTTCTCCCCTTCCCCTCTCCCTTTCCCCCCATCCCCTCTCCCCTCCCCTTCCTGAGTTTCCCAAGTTTCCTTTCCTGAGTTTCGTTCTTGTTGCCCAGGCTGGAGTGCAGTGGCGCAATCTTGGCTGACTGCAACCTCTGCCTCCCGGGTTCAAGCGATTCTCCTGCTTCAGCCTTCCTGAGTAGCTGGGATTGCAGGCATGCACCACCACGCCCAGCTAATTTTGTATTTTTAGTAAAGACAGGGTTTCACCATGTTGGTCAGGCTGGTCTCGAATTCCTGATCTCGGGTGATCCTCCCATCTTGGCCTCCCAAAGTGCTGGCATTACAGGTGTGAGCCACCGCCCCCGGCCTTTTCTTTTGTATAATTAGCTGTGAATATGTTTGTATTAGTCTGCTGACAAGATTGTGTACCCCTAAGGGTAAAGAGTATGTTTTACTCATTTTGTACCCCCCCGTAGTGCCTACCATAGTGCTTTGTACATAATGGGCAAATAAATATCTGTTAAATTCCACAGCTGGTGGATATTGGAATGATGTTTTGAAATTAAATGCAATTTAATTCCTTCTTTGGAAGGGCATTTTTTGGCCCCATAGAACATAAGAATTTTTGTAAATTTATGCATATTTTACCCTCTGGGCCCCTAAAAAAGAACAATGATAGGTGACTCAGCATTTGATAGGTGACTAGTTAGGCTGCAGTTGCATTCTTTTTTTTATTAAAAAAAATTTTGCTTTTAATTTTGTGGGTACATAGTAGGTTTCTATATTTATGGGACACCTGAGATTTTTTTTTTTTTTTTTTTTTTTTTGAGACGGAGTCTGGCTCTGTCACCCAGGCTGGAGTGCAGTGGCGCGATCTCGGCTCACTGCAAGCTCCGCCTCCCGGGTTTACGCCATTCTCCTGCCTCAGCCTCCCGAGTAGCTGGGACTACAGGCGCCCGCCACCTCGCCCGGCTAGTTTTTTGTATTTTTTAGTAGAGACGGGGTTTCACCGTGTTAGCCAGGATGGTCTCGATCTCCTGACCTCGTGATCCGCCCGTCTCGGCCTCCCAAAGTGCTGGGATTACAGGCTTGAGCCACCGCGCCCAGCCACCTGAGATGTTTTGATACAGGCATGCAATGTGGAATAAACACATCATGGAGAATGGGGTACCCATCCCCTTAAGCATTTATTCTTTGAGTTACAAACACTCTAATTACTTTCTTTAAGTTATTTAAAAATAGACAATTGGGCTGGCGTGGTGGCTTATGCCTATAATCCCAGCACTTTGGAAGGCTGAGGCGGGTGAATAACATGAGGTCAGGTGTTCAAGACCAGCCTAACCAACATGGTGAAACCCCGTCTCTACTAAAAATACAAAACTAGGCGGGTGTGGTGGCACACACCTGTAATACTAGCTACTCAGGAGGCTGAGGCTAGAAAATCACTTGAACCTGGGAGGTGGAGGTCGCAGTGAGCGGAGATCACACCGTTGCACTCCAGCCTGGGCAACAAGAGTGAAACTCTGTCTCAAAAAAAAAAAAAAAAAAAAAAAAATTAAGTTATTATTGACTGTAGTCGCCCTGTTGTGCTATCAAATAGTAGGTGCAGTTGCATTCTATGCCAGTATCCCAAAGAATTATTTTCATGTTCCAAAGAATGACTTGCATGCAATGCCAGTAGATCTGAGCTTCACCATGATATGGCAAGTAAATTGTTAATATTCATTCACTCAGCAAATCTTTATTTAATGCCTGACTCTGTACTAGGCACAGGTCACACATTGGTGAACCACTCTATCTGACTAACTGAGATTATTAATTCCAATTGATGTTATGAAGGAAAGAAGGATTAGTGTTTCATCATGTCCCTCCCAGAGGATTTTCTACAAATTGGTTATCTACTTAACCATTAGTTGTCTTTGAGTGGGTAGAAGTGTAGGTCATATGGAAAGTTGTAAGATTAAATGGCATTGATAAGAATAGGAGTTGAGGCCGGGCGCGGTGGCTCAAGCCTGTAATCCCAGCACTTTGGGAGGCCGAGATGGGTGGATCACTAGGTCAGGAGATCGAGACCATCCTGGCTAACACGGTGAAACCCCGTCTCTACTAAAAAATACAAAAAACTAGCCGGGCGAGGTGGCGGGCGCCTGTAGTCCCAGCTACTCAGGAGGCTGAGACAGGAGAATGGCCCGAACCCGGGAGGCGGAGCTTGCAGTGAGCTGAGATCCGGCCACTACACTCCAGCCTGGGCGACAGAGTGAGACTCCGTCTCAAAAAAAAAAAAGAATAGGAGTTGAGGCTGGACGCAGTGGCTCATACCTGTAATCCCAGCACTTTGGGAGGCCGAGGTGGGTGGATCACCTGAGGTCAGGAGTTCAAGACCAGTCTGGCCATGGTGAAACCCCATCTCTACTAAAAATACAAAAAATTGGCTGGGTGTGGTAGCTCATGCCTATAATCCCAGCACTTTGGGAGGCCGAGGTGGGTGGGTCACCCGAGGTCAGGAGTTCAAAACCAACCTGGCTAACATGATGAAACCCTGTCTCTACTAAAAATATAAAAAATTATCCGGGCATGGTGGCAGGTGACTGTAATCCCAGCTACTTGGGAGGCTGAGGCAGGAGGATCTCTTGAACCCAGGAGGCGAAGGTTGCAACGAGCCAAGATCGGGCCACCGCACTCCAGCCTGGGTGACATAGCGAGACTCTTGTCTCGTTAAAAAAAAAGAATAAGAGTTGAAATGTTCTGCCCACTTTCTGATAGTAGAGGAAAATCAGCCTATTTTCTCTTTGATGGAAAGATTATATCATCTTGTTTATATGGTTCAAATGCAGAATGCATTTATGAAGATTACTGTTAGAGCTTCTTTCATTTCTGTCTGTCTTAGAAGTTACAGACAAGCCAGTAGGAAAAGTACGAGGTGTGGGTGGATGTGGTTTTTTTGGTTATGATTTTAAGACCTAAGGTTACTTTGCTCCTTCTTACAGGAAAATAGCCTCTAGGGATGATGGGGTTTGCTTCCTACATGGTGCAGGGAATCTGAGTAGTGTCATTCATAATAAGACTATAGAGGGTGAGTTCATGTGGGGGTGCAACTTTTCTATTTTACCTCTCAGAGCTCTGACTGGAGTACCCTGGGAGGATGTCCAGTCTCAGTATAGGCCATTCTCAGGTTTGAAGGTTGATTCAGTTCTTTGCCAACCTATGAAACCTGGAACTTGACACTTACGTGACCAGAGGAGAACAGATGTAGAAATGCTTAAGATATGTGTCTCCTTGCTTTGAGCTATAAATGAGACTCTCTGAGAAAGTTCCCTTATGCGTAATGTTCCTCCAAAGTCCAAACCAAAACTCTTGAAGGGCAAGTTGGTCAGAGCATGGAGACTCATCAGTATCCCCTGCGGATTCTGGTTGAAGTGCCTGTCAAAGGCAGTGTGTTTTTCTGTTTTCTTCTCTAGGCAGTGTGAACAGCTTGGATGTATTCCCCAGCTGTGTGCCACGTGGCTGTGGGAACCTTTTGACCACCACTTTCTTTCCAGTTGGGCTTTATTACAACATGCTTCCGTTCCCTGGGGTGGTGTGCTCTGGGCTCAGGATGGTGGGAGTAGGACTTGAGGATTGTTTTGCTTTTCACTTGTCAGTTGTCCCAAAGAATTATGTCTAGGTTATATATTTATAAAAGCCTTTGATTTTTTTTTAATTCCACTTCTTTTAAAAAATTACTTTCATCCCCAAAGTGTCTAATTTTAGTTTCATCAGATTAAGAGCTTTAGTGCCTGGGAAACTGAGGCAGAAGAATCGCTTGAAACCGGGAGGCAGAGATTGCGGTGAGCCAAGATCACGCCACTGCCCTCCAACCTGGTGACAGAGCGAGACTCTATCTCAAAAAAAAAAAAAAAGCTTTAGTGCCTTATTTATGCCAGACAAATTTCAGTTTAGATCTTTTTTTTTTTTTTTTTTTTTTGAGATGGAGTCTCGCTCTGTCACCCAGGCAGGAGTGCAGTGGTGCGATCTTGGCTCACCACAACCTCTGTCTCCTGGGTTCGCGCCATTCTCCTGCCTCAGCCTCCCAAGTAGCTGGGACTACAGGCACCTGCCACCACGCCTGGCTAATTTTTAAAATATTTTTAGTAGAGACGGGGTTTCATTGTGTTAGCCAGGATGGTTTCGATCTCCTGACCTCGTGATCCGCCCCCCTCGGCCTCCAAAAGTGCTGGGATTACAGGCTTGAGCCACCGCGCCTGGCCAGTTTAGATCTTTTTTTAAATCTTTTCTAGTCTATTTAATGGGGAGACAATTTCCCAGGCTTTTTTTTTTTTTTTTTTAATCAAATCAAACTTGCCAGAGCAAAGACTAAGGCCCTATCACAAATGCAGCTAGGTTACAAGACTAGTTTAAATAAAAGCTCTTTCTATTCAATTGAGAGGGACAGTGAGTGAACCAGTATGGAGTTTACGTTTTAGAAATATTCCTTATGATATACTCTAGCCTCAGCGTTTAATATTATGGCAATATCGAGGTGCAAGGAGGAATGTGGGGAAATACAGCTAGTAGAAGAAAAGTCATTCTTAAGTTTTAGTATATAAGAACCCCACTGAGGAAACCTCTTTCACTTTCTCCTGACTGAACAACTGACATGCTCTTCTGGTTCTGTCCCATGGAGATAATTGGAAAAGTTTTGCTGCTTCAACTTGGAAAAATGGTTTGTTGGTATAGGATAAAAGTAGTTAGTGTATAGTGGCGATATAGTCTCTACCACTAAGTAAACATAAGGGGTCACTACAGGCAGTGCAAAGTCAAAGTCAGGCTTCCCCTGGTGGTTTCTTTTCTTTTTTTTTTGAGATGGAGTTTTGCTCTTGTTGCCCAGGTTGGAGTGCAACGGCGCGATCTTGGCTCACCGCAGCCTCCACTTCCCGGGTTCAAGCGATTCTCCTGCCTCAGCCTACCAAGTAGCTGGGATTACAGGCATGTGCCACCAAGCCCAGCTAATTTTGTATTTTTAATAGAAACGAGGTTTCTCCATGATGGTCAGGCTGGTCTCAAACTCCCAACCTCAGGTGATCCGCCCTCCTCGGTCTCCCAAAGTGCTGGGATTACAGGCATGAGCCATCACGCCTGGCCTGGGTGGTTTCTTATTTAATGAACCTGATGGTTACAGGCAACTTTTATCAGAGTGTCCTATACTGGAACATCATGTTGGTCTATACTGCTTAGACTTGTGGATTTGGATTCTAAGTCTGATTCTAAACTACTTACTTCAGTGCCTTGAACTTACATCAGTGCCTTGAACTCTCCAGACTCTGAGCAAGCAATAGTAAATATCACAGGAAGATTGATGAGATGGAAGGTAATGTGCAGGGCAAAAGTGGAGACAGTGAAGAAACTGTTATTGTTCAAATCCTATTACTGTTGTATTTGATGTATTTTTTTTTTCCTGCTGGCTTTTCTTGTCAAGTAAAATCCTATCTCTTGATCTCTTTCCTCTGAGATCAAGAGCTGGATATGCTTTACTAGGTATACCTTTGGATCCTAAAAAAAATTATTTTGAAATAATTTCAAACATACGTAAGTATTGCAAGAACAATAAAAGAGTTCTAATACCTGCTTCCTGCAAATTTTCTAGTTATTAACATTTTCATGGATTTGTTCCATCACCCAGTCTCTCTCCTTCCTGATGTATATTAGATGTAGTCTTTTAATGAAACTTTTGAGAGCTGAATGCAGATAGTTTTTCTCATCTCCTCTAAACACTTTAGTATGCATTCCTCCCAAACAAGGATATGCTTCTATGATCATCATACGGCTCACCAAATCAAGGAATTAACCTGGGTTCAATACTACCATCCAGTCCACAGACCCTGTTCAGGTTTTGCCAACTGTCCCAACAATGTTTCCTTTTTTTTTTCTTTCATCACAGGGTATATGATGTCAACTCATCCCTGGAGATGTTTTCTCCACCTTAAATTCACCATTTTTAGGGCCAGGCACGGTGGCTCATGCCTGTAATCCTAGCACTTTGGGAGACCGAGGTGGGTGGATCACCTGAAGTCAGGAGTTCAATACCAGCCTGGCCACTGTGGTAAAACCCCATCTCTACTAAAAATACAAAAAAAATTAACCAGGCATGGTGGTGCATGCTTGTAATCCCTGCTATTTGAGAGGCTGAGGCAGGAGAATTGCTCGAACCCAGGAGGTGGAGGCTGCAGTGAGCTGGGATGATGCCATTGCACTCCAGCTTGGGCAACAAGAACAAAACTCCATCTCAAAATAAATAAATAAATAAATAAATAAAATAAAAAAATTCACCATTTTTTCCTTTGCAATTGATTAGTTTGTGAATTACCATTTTTTCCTTTGCAGTTGATTAGTTTGTGGAGAGGTGTTCTTATATTTCATTGATACCCTGTTTCTCAAAAAACCTCCTTCCAGTAGACCTGGCATTCACTGATAACTCCCACCTGTCTCGGTGATGGGGTTTTTTTGTTGTTGTTGTTTTCTTTTTACAGGCAAGGTCTTGCTCAGTTACCCAGGCTGGATGGAGTGCAGTGGTATGATCATAGCTCACTGCAGCCTTAATTTCCTGGGCTCAGGCAATCCTCCTGCCTCAGCCTCCCTGGTGTCTGGGACTACAGGCACATGTCACCGTGCTTAGCTAATTTTAAAATTTTTTGTAGAGATGGAGTCTCACTATGTTGCCCAGGTTGGTCTTGAACTCCTAGGCTCAAGCGATCCTCCTGCCTCAGCCTCCCGAAGTGCTTGGATTACAGGCATGAGCGACCATGTCCAGCCCAATGGTGATGTTTATATCCATCATTGCTTCTATATGTATTAGTTGTAGTCTACTGTAAAGAAGAGCTTTCCTTTTCTCTTGTTTATTTAATCAGTGTAGACTTGTGAATTTTTTCAATGGATTGTAATATCTTCCTATCACTTTTTATTTTTATGCATAAATTGTCCCCACTTTGGTAAGTTTCCCTTCAAGCTGGTTCCTGTGTCCTTTTGACATATTCCCACCTTTGGATCATTGTTAATGCTTATAAACTGTTATACACTGCCTTCCAAATGCCAGAAACTAAGCCCTCTGTGAAGCATGGGGTTGACTTCCTTCAAGGAACTACTTCCATCTCTGCGTCCCATACATTAAAGCCTCAACTGCCAGCTGCGATTCTGTTCCCTCTGTAGTGTGACCAGTCTCAGGAGCAGTTTTACCGAGAAAGGAGCTTCTTCAGCATGCTGCTGAGTGTGTTCCCATTTCACATGGCTCCCAGGGAGTATCAGCCTCTAGGGAGGCGGTCTCCTCTCCCCAGGTGCCAATACTATCTGCTTCTTAAAAGCTGTGAGAGATCTTAACATGGCCCTGACATAGAATAACTTTAGAGAGACTTCTGCGAACTTGACTTTTCCGATTCCAGCAAGAGCTTTGGCTACTAGAGTGCATTTCAATCTCTAATCTTCAATAACCATCCCCTTCAAATGAAATAGCGTGTACTACTTGGTCCTGAAGGTTCTGAAAGCCAGACTACCTAAGCATCTGTTTTCCTTAAATGAGAGTACCTCCTATGTCAGTCTTTCAAATTTAGCTGAAGGTCAGAGAGCTTGTTTGGGAAGGATAAATAAATATTTCTGGACTGAATTTTTTCTCTCTCAGCCCCTGGAATTTTGTAGTTCAGTACTTCGAAGCTTGTGGTAGAATTGACTGTAGTAGAAAGACTATATAAGATTACTTTCTCAATTTAGGATTTGTTCTTTACTTTTGGTACAGATAGTAAAAAATAAAACATCACTACCAATTTGTGGAAATGCATATTTGTGTCACTGGTTGGCTCAGTTAACTATAAAATCCTTGGTTTTTCTTTCTTTCTTTTTTTTGTTTTTTTTGAGGCGGAGTCTCACTCTGTCGCCCAGGCTGGGGTGCAGTGGCGCGATCTCGGCTCACTGCAAGCTCTGCCTCCCGGGTTCAGCCATTCTCCTGCCTCAGCCTCCCGAGTAGCTGGGACTACAGGCGCCCACCACCGCGCCCGGCTAATTTTTTGTATTTTTAGTGGAGACGGGTTTCACCGTGTTAGCCAGGATGGTCTCGATCTCCTGATCTCGTGATCTGCCCACCTCGGCCTCCCAAAGTGCAGGGATTACAGTTGTGAGCCACCGCGCCCAGCCAATCCTTTGTTTTTCATTCACTTTCAGAGGGGACTTAAGTTGACTTCCCATAAAAGCATGGAAAGTTCAATGTTAGAAGTGATATGTTTGGCCGGGCATGGTGGCTCACACCTGTAATCTCAGCACTTTGGGAGGCTGAGGTGGGCAGATCACCTGAGGTCAGGAGTTTGAGACCAGCCTGGCCAACATGGTGAAACCCTGTCTCTACCAAAAAAAAAAAAAATTAGTGGCACTTTCCTGTAGTCCCTGCTACTTGGGAGGCTGAGGCATGAGAATCGCTTGAACCCGAGAGGTAGAGGTTGCCCTGACCCGAGATCATGCCACTACACTCCAGCATGGACGACAGAGCTGGGGTTTTGGCACGCACCTGTAGTCCCAGCTATTTGAGAGGCTGAGGCACAAGAATCTCTTGAACCAGGGAGGTGGAGGTTGCTATGACCTGAGATCATGCCACTGCACTCCAGCCTGGGTGACAGAGCTGGAGTTTTCTTTTTTTGAGCTCTGTCTCTGTCTTTTTTTTAGGCCAGGCATGGTGGCTCACGCCTGTAATCCTAGCACTTTGGGAAGGTGAGGTGGGAGGGTCACTTGAACCCAGGAGTTTGAGACCAGCCTGGGCAACATAGTGAGACCCCATCTCTATTAAAAAAAAAAAAAAGATTTTTAAAACTACTGAAAGAGGGAAATCCTTGGGTACCAGGAACAAGTATTGCAGTAATAACTCTGTCAAGACCTGAATTAACTCTGCAGTCCATGTTAACTTTATGAGCTGCAGTAGTATAATAAAGCAAAAGTATTTTCTATTTCACCGACTCTTATAGTGCCTTCCCTACGTTGGACATGGACTGTACCTTAAGAGCCTTTAGTTACCTTTCACGAGTATGTATTACTGATTGGTAGTGGCTGAAAGGTGTGATAGATTTCCTCACTCATCTTAAGGGTCATAGTCAACACTTCTCTAACAAAAGACAGGTTAACAAGAGAAAAGCATAACAAATTTATGTGACACAGGAGGCTTTAGAAATGAAGTCTCAAGGACCCAGGGAAAACTGTCTGTTTTTATGCTTAGGTTTGATGAAGAATTCACTGCCGTATAGAAAGTGATTGGACAGTAAGACATGATCTAATGGTAACAGACTGAGAAACCCACCAAGACTGATGTGCTCAGGTCATTCTTGGGCTCTCTATGTAGCATTCCTTCCCCCAGGTTATGGGATGGGGCAGGACCTCTCTAGAATGCGGGTCTTCAGAGGACAAGAGAGTGACCTTTCTAGTTTTATGGCTTGCTTCAGAGAAGAGGGTTTCTAGTTAGTTCTTTTTTTTTTTTTTTTTTTTTTTTTTTTGAGATGGAGTCTCATTCTGTTGCCCAGGCTGGAGTGCAGTGGCATGATCTCGGCTCACTGCAGCCTCCACCTCCCAGGTTCAAGCGATTCTCCTGCCTTAGCTTCCCAACTAGTTGGGACTATAGGCACATGCCACCATGCCTGGCTAATTTTTGTATTTTTAGTAGAGGTGGGGTTTTACCATGTTGACCAGGCTGGTCTTGTAGTGATCCACCCACCTGGGCCTTCCAAAGTGTTGGGATTACAGGCATGAGCCACTGTCTCTGGCCAGGGTTTCTAGTTTCTATGGTCTTGAGGAAGAGGAATTCTGGTTTCTATGAGTAGCTTAGGGGGAGAAAAAGGGGAGGCAGACAGGAGGCCAGGAGAAGGTCAGAGAGCAACCTTGCTTCTGAGGCCTTCCAATCTCCTTTAGTTCAAAGTGCTCAGCATGCCAAAGCACCATACTTTGGGGTATTGTTTTCTGAGCCTGATGGGATGGAAGTAGGCAAGAAGGAGAGTGTATTGCTACAAATCGATTGCCATTACCCCAGAAACAATTTAAATAAAATATCTATCCTAAAGAGTCACTAGCAATGGAAACAGGTCATGAGTATTTCCTCCCTCCTGTCGTCTCTTTTCAGAGTAGTCACCCAAACAATAATACACACTGACTGTTGAGTGGAGCATTAAGAATTTCTCTGAAAAGAGTGTACTGTTGCTGTTAGCAAAGAAGCTTTAGAGATCTCAGGTAGAATAACGTTTTTTGAAAGTGTGTACCAGCCAGTGGTCATGCTGCGGTTTTCTCCATATGCTTTATTCCTCATGGTTTGAGACAACTTTCGTAGGGATTATATCAGTCTGCTTTACATTGAGGTCCTACAGTTACTAAATCGCATTTGAACCCAGATTGGAAAACAATGTGGTGTAGGGGGCATTGTCTACTGGCCCCCAGAGATCTAAGTACAGTTCCTGCTTATCTCTGCAGTTCGCTGCTCAGAGAAATGGGGAAACCTGAGCTGTTTTTTGTTTTTTGTTTTTGAGACGGAGTTTCGCTCTTGGCACTCAGACTGGAGTGCAATGGCGCTATCTCGGCTCACTACAACCTCTGCCTCTTGGGTTCAAGCAATTCTCCTGCCTCAGCCTCCCGAATAGCTGGGATTACAGGCATCAGCCACCATGCTTGGCTAGTTTTTGTATTTTTAGTAGAGATGAGGTTTCACCATGTTGGCCAGGCTGGTCTCGAACTCCTGACCTCAGGTGATCCACCCGCCTCAGCCTCCCAAAGTCCTGGGATTACAGGCGTGAGCCACCGCGCCCAGCCTGGTTTGGTTTTTTGAGCATCCATTTCCTCATCTTTATTATTATTATTTTTTGAGGCAGGTGACTCACCCAAGAGAGTCACACAGCAGCGTGATCACAGGTCACTGCAGCCTCAATCTCCCTCGGGTCAAGCAGTCTTCACACCTCAGCCTCCTGAGTAGCATACCACCATGCGTAGCTGATTTTTAAAAAATTTTTAGTAGAAACAAAGGTGCGGCGGGGGTTGCTCCCTTTGTTGTCCAGGCTGGTCTCTCACTTCTGAGCTCAAGCCATCCATCCATGTTGGCCTCCCGAAGTGCTGAGATTAGAGGCATGAGCCACCACTCCTGGCCCATTTCTTCATTTTTAAATGGAGTTAATAATAGTCTTTGTCTGGTAGAATTATGAGCTTTAAATGAGACGAAGCAAATAAAGTGATCAATACATATAAAGGGCTCAATAAATGTTATCTAAAACAAAAACCAAAATGGGTTGCTGCTTTAGTTGTTCTTCTCTTTCATCTAGCTTGAAACTTTTGTTTAGAAGTAAACAAAAAATCAAAATCTGTATTTAAGAACAACCACCAAGAACAACAACAACAACAAAAGCCTTGGTTTGCACTTAAGACGATTTGGTATGAATTTTCCCCCAGCCAGAGTTGGCAGGGTTAATGTGCGCCAGCTGAGAAGCCATGCTGTTACCTTCTGGCAGCCCATATGCAGATGCTGTTGTATTAATTACAAAAGAAAACTCGATTAACTTGGAAGTCCTTTAACTGTCAGTGAGGCAGCTGCTCCAGCTCTGAAACAGGTTTTCTTCCTCCCTTCTACTGTCAGTCCATAGCTTTTAATCTCTTCTTTAGAGAACTGGTGAGACTGCACTGTAGGTCCTCAGAGCCCCTGGCTAGTTCAGTCTACTTTTTGATCTGCAGTTATAGTGGTCCAAGGGGCGCTTGCATAGATTCACATAATTTAAAACAAAATAAAAACAACCAGACCAACCACCCATCCCCCTCACATCATTGTTCTTTCAGCAGTTAAAACCTGGCATTTTAGAACTGGAAAGCATGTTAAAGATGATCTAATCCAACTCCACCCCCCTGCATTTACCGATGAGCATTTCAAGGCTCAGAGAGATTGAGTGGATTGCCAAGGTCACAGAGCTAGTCAGAGTGGCAAAGCATGCCTTCATTCTCATGCTGTTCCCGCTTCCATATTGCACTCCACATCACTGAGCAGTGTGCTCAGAATCCAGGAGTAAAACCATCTGCTTTCAACTTCATTTCTCTCCAAGCCCTTGTTCAAAACTGGTAGAGATGTCAGATGGATGAAAAAGCTAAAGATTTAGTGGGAGAAGCAAAGGGCTTGGATAGTGACGTGTTGGAAAACAGAGACAGTGATGTTTGCCATAGACTTCTAACAGTGTACTGGGCTCATCTTCAGCACCCTTTCCTATTGCACTGGTCTTTGGTTGGTTTGACAGTAGCAAGTTTATTTGTGGTGACTTTTTGTAGGAAAGATGGAGGTGGGGAGTGTTCATTGGGGTCAGATGAATAATGGGGTGTGTCTGCTGTGGTTTTGGCTGATGCAGCCTGTTTCATTGGCTGTCCTGTAGTCGACACTTTGTCTCAGAGGTGCAGATGCTTTCTCCCTCTGGTCCTGAAAAGTGATTTAGTTGGTTTTCTTCTCTATTATCCACTCTCCTGGTAGTAGCAGTAACAAAGGTTAGTTAGGTTTGTTGGTCTTTTTGTGATGAAACCATTTTTATTATAAGAATTTAAAGGTTGTCAGTATGTATTCACATGTAGACACTTATGTGAAAATCTGGGGAGGACTGGGAACAGAAGAAAGCTAGGAAGTGTAGATGAGGGTGAAGACACTCTAGCTGGACTTCTCACTGCTCAAGCTAAGACTATGGTAGTTAAATTCCACAAGATGAATGGAAGGGTCCTGTTCTTGTTTTTTTTTTTTTTTTTTTGAGATGGAATCTTGCTCTGTTGCCCAGGCTGGAGTGCAATGGCACGATCTTGGCTCACTGCAATCTCTGCTTCCTGGGTTCAAGCGATTCTCCTGCCTCAGCCTCCCAAGAACCTGGGGTTACCACCATGCCCGTCTAATTTTTTGTATTTTTGGTAGAGACAGAGTTTCGCCATGTTGGCCAGGCTGGTTTCGAACTCCTGACCTCAGGTGATCTGCCCGCCTCCGCCTCTCAAACTGCTGGGATTACAGACGTGAACCACTGCATCTGACCGAAGGGTCCTATTCTTTATCCACATGAAGGAGGTTTTTAGGAGTGATGGTTGCTCTTAAACTATTCATCATGATACTGGACTTTTCAAAGTACTCAGTGGGTTTGCTTACAGCTTTCTATAGGTAGCTCTCCCCACTAAATGGATTCTCAGACAAAACAAACAGATCTGTAGCATTAAGCCCTTGGTATGTGTCAGGCATTGTGTTGGGTGTTGAGGATGAAATAGGATGGTTCTTCCTGCTTTTGATGATTATAAACAGATCATTAGAATAAAGCATGGTAAGTGTTCTGCAGTTGTGAATAAGGTATGAAGGGACTCAGGACTGGCTTGCTGCTGCTTGTTAATGACCACACAAGCAATTGGCTGTGTCCTCTTGCTTTTAGGTTGTAGATCAAAAGAGTAGACTAGTTGTCTGGTGTTACACTCTTGTATTTAGTAAATACCGTTGCACAGAATTATATACTTAGTTAACTCTGTTTGGTTTTTGAAAGGAACTCATCTCTTTCCCAAGAGAGTAGATTGGCTTGTTTCAGTGTCTGGTGTTGCTGATGTATATATGCAGGCCAGGGTGATATCCTTATAGACAGAGAGATATGAAAAGAAGGGCCCTAATGAAATGCATAGAGGGATTTGCGTGAACACAGACCTCTTTAACCCTTTTGGCATTACTGTTTGTGGAAGAGAAGGATGCTTAGGGATTTGAAATTGTAGCTGGGTAGGTTCACTCTGAAGTAGAACCACCTCTTAATTGACTCAGGCCTCTCTTGCTTCAATTCCGGCAACAAACAAAATAAATGGCCTACAAATAATTTAATGCAGCTTATGGTTAAGTGACTAAAACAAATACTGTTTCAGTTAGTGCCACCCAAAATTTCAATTATGATGGATGTGTTTGGCTCAAGGATTGTCCTTTTTGTAGCCTAAGAACTGTGTGTCTGTGCTGTTCTGAACAAATGCGGGAATTGCCTGAATCTTAGAGGTAGGCAGACACTGATATTGAGGGAATAAGGAAGCGATATAATTCAGACTGAGAATTTCAGTGAACTAATCGGGTTATTTTTCCCAGACAGAGATTCTCATTCTTTAGGAAGCTTGTTCTGTCTTGAACATTATTTGAATGCGTTTGGGGAAGTTATCCATTTAAATTAGTAGTAGTTGCCTTGAAAGGAGAAGTTTTTTTGTTTTTGTTTTTGTTTTAGATTTTTATTTTATTTTTTGTACAAAACATCAGGTTGGTGAAAAACAGATTTTTTAATTGACACATAGTAATTGTACATATTTATAGGATACATGTGGTATTTATAGGATACATGTGGTATTTCGATATGTGGGTAACAATGTGGTAATAGTCAAATCAGGGTAATTGGGATGTCCATCATGGAGAATGTTTTTGAGATAAATCACATCTCTTTCTAGATTTGCCTAGATTTTATCCTAACAGGCAGTTATTTCCCTTTGTCCTATTTAGGGTCTTGTCTCTCATAAACAGAAGGAATGTGATTTGATTAGGAGGTATTGATGTTAATTGAGCACCCCAGTGTTTTAAGGAAACAGATGACTTGGCAGCTGGGATGTTGTCACCAGCTATCAGAGCGATGAACTGGAAAAGATTCTAGAGCTTATGCAAACCTGAATAGCATTTCATTTTATACATTTATACATTTTATGTATTTATAGCTCATACATTTAGTAGTAAAATATGTCACAGTGAAGAACATAAGCTAAAGCCACATATGGTAGATAAATTTAAAAGGGCTCTATAGTGCTGTATTATGTGCTACATGATGGCATCTTGGTCAACAAAGGTACAGTATTTTTAGCACACCTTTTCTATGTTTAGATATGTTTAGATACACAAATACTTAAGATTGTGTTACAGCTATCTATAGTATTCAGTACAGTAACATGCTGTACACGTTTGTAGCCTAAGAGCAATAGGCTACACCCTATAGCCTAGGTGTGTAGTAGGCTGTACCCATACCACCTAGGTTTGTGTAAGTATACTCTGATGTTCACACAGTGACAAAATCGCCTGATGATGCATTTCTCAGAATATATGCCTGTTGTTAAGCAACACATGACTGTAATCTGTGTTCAAGTATTAGGTCCTCTGTCAGAAGGAAGGGTTTAATTTTGACACATTCAGGTATGTTTCTCCTTGGGCTCACATCCCAACCAGTATAGTTTTTCTGGCTTTGTTATTTTAATAATCTTGGTATTTGTGGAGTCCTTGTAAACTCCTTAGGCTGTCCCTCCACTGAATGAAAAAGGAGCGGGGCGGGAAGATCAGGTCACTCCCACGTTTCTGAGTAGAAATAACAATTTGTTCCTAGGGGATGAGCTAGGGAAGGGAATTCTCTTTGGTATGTGAAGAGCCTTTTCTCACTGGGGTTTTTCCCCGATATGTCCTTCAACCAAGGTTCCTAGAAATTGCTCCTCAAGGACCCTGTCATCCTCGTGGGATTTCTATGTAAGTCTCTCTCTCTCCCCTTCCTCACTCCTCTCTCTCTACTCCTTTCTCCTCCTCCACTCTCCCCTTCCCCAACCAGGCCAACTGAGCTGCATTTCCTTCCCGCCTAAGGAAGAGAAGTACCTCCAGCAGATTGTGGACTGCCTCCCTTGCATACTGATCCTCGGCCAGGATTGTAATGTCAAGTGCCAGCTGTTGAACCTGCTGTTGGGGGTGCAGGTGCTTCCCACCACCAAGCTGGGCAGTGAGGAGAGCTGTAAGCTTCGGCGCCTCCGCTTCACCTATGGAACTCAGACTCGGGTGAGCCTGGCGCTCCCTGGACAGTATGAACTAGTGCACACGCTGGTTGCTCACCAGGGCAACTGGGAGACCATCCCTGAGGAGGATCTGGAGGTCCAAGAGAACAATGAGGATGCTGCTCATGTTTTAGCGGAACTGGAGGTAACGATGCACCATGCTCTCTTACAGGTACCAATCTCATACTTCTCTACCAATTGTATACGTATATACCAGCTTTCCTTTTATTTTGACTTTCTAGAAAAGTAATTCGATGATACATAGTCTGAACTCTGAGCAGCAGTGGCTAGTGGAGTCAGAGGAACATAATCTGGGAAGTTGAAAAACAAACAAGACTATAGCAATACTCATTCCTGCCTCTTCTTACCATGCTGCAAGGCCCTGAGTAGTTTGCTTGTCTCCCCACTTCCTTATCTCCGTTTCTAATGAAAATGAAAGGAATATGTGATACTTATATCTCAGCATGCTTTTACAGAATAATTGTAATCAAAGTTAGAAATCCTTTCTCATTTCTTAACCAGAAGATATTGCTGGAATTGTCTCTAGTTACCTCTTTCAAAAAGGAATGATAAGATGATGGATAAGTATTGTTCTTATTAGAATTGAGACCAAGTGAAGAATTTTGTGGGTTCTTCCTTAGACCTAACCATTAATTTACTAAGTAGTACAGAGGACAGATAATTTCTCCTACTTTATAAGGAACATGGGAATGTGAGGACAGGTCTGGCCCAATGTAAGGAACATGGAGATCTTGTTATTTGAAGAGTATCTTAGTTTCTCTCATAAACTCCCAAAGAGAGCACAGATCCTGTGCCATCTCGTAAGATATCATATTGTCTAAGACTTTATATATTATCACTTAGGAAATACTTCTCTCTTGGTCTGTGTTTCCTTTCCTATTGGATAGTTAGGACTGGGCTATTTAACTAGACCAAATGGGTATGTGACTATGGCAGGGTCAGGAGTGGATATGGATAAAATAATTCAGCCATACTCAGAGTTTGACCCTTGGTTAACTGTGCCAGGAAGGATGGGCTAGTTTGGCAGGACCTGAAAGAGTGGTTTTTTCTTTCCTTGTTTCTTATAACCACTTCAACTACCCCACTTCTAAGAAGCTTAGTTTCTCAGTCAATGAATGAGTCCTTTGGTTGTAGCCATGGCCTGTGACACTCTAGAAGTAAAAACTGTCATCTCATTTCCTTCCACAGTCCATATTTCTTTCATCTTGATAAATGCCACAGGGGGCTATGTAACAAGCCCCCATTCTCTCTCAGCTCAGTTTCAGTGGTGGTTTCCTGTGTTTTCAAACTGAGAGTTCACATTTCCTAGCTCTAGGATAATGTGAGGGTTTTTAAATAGCTCTGATAGTAACTCTGGCAGTAACCTTTGTATATTAACTGTGGCACGTTCAGTTGACCCATGAACTTCTTCACAATTCACAAGTATTTGATTGAGCCATACACAGTCTCTCTGTAGTATACAGTCTTGGTCTAGTTCCTTCAAGCTTCCAATAGCTCAGTGGTTTTCAAACATATATATATATATATATATTTTTTTTTTTTCCTTCTTCTTCTTTTTTCTTTTCTTTTTTCTTCTTCTTCTTCTTCTTTTTTTTTGAGATGGAGTCTCTCTCTGTTGCCCAGGCAGGAGTGCAGTGGTGTGATCTCAGTTCACTGCAATCTCCGCCTCCTGGGTTCAAGTGGTTCTCCTGCCTGAGCCTACAGAGTAGCTGGGACTATAGGCGCCCGCCACCACACCTGGCTAATTTTTGTAATTTTAGTAGAGGCAGGGTTTCACCATGTTTGTCAGAGGTTTTCAGGGTGGCCTTGAACTCCTTACCTCAGTGATCCACCCACCTCGGCCTCCCAAAGAACTGGGATTATAGGCATGAGCCACCATGCCTGGCTACTTTTTTATATTTTAATTCAGTGTAAGACATACATTTTCTTTCAGGACCCAGTACATGTATATACATATACATTTGAAATACAAGTTTCATGAAACATTACTTTTGCTTTCTGCAATACATACTGATAATTTCCTCTCTTTTTGACTTCATTTTTTGAAAATGTTAGTAGCAACCCACTAAGTTGATGCTATGACCTGGTAGATTATAACCTGTAGCTTAGAAAGCACTGTTGAGCTCAGTGGCATACACTTGTAGTCCCAGCTACTGGGGAGACTGAGGCATGAGGATTGCTTGAACCTAAGAAGTTGTATCCAGCCTGGGCAACATAGTGAGACCCTGTCTCTAAAAAAAAAAAAAAAAATACTGTTAAATAGCAGAAATGACTGCTGTAGGTCAGGTGGTGATTTTTACCATTCTTGCCTTTAATAACAATCCTAGAATGTGACAAAGCCATCTGCAGGAGAAGCAAATCATTTGATTTTTTTCTCTTAGTCCCTTCATTTTTAAAAATTACCATTATTATTTTTTATTTTTTAAATTTGTGAGACAGAGGCTTGCTCAGTGGCCCAGGCTGGAGTACAGTAGCACAGTCTTGGCTCACTGCAACCTCCGCCTTCCAGATTCAAGCAATTCTACTGCCTCAGCCTCCCGAGTAGCTGGGATTACAGCTGTGTGCCACCACACCCGGCTAATTTTTATATTTTTAGTAGAGATGGGGTTTCACCATGTTGGCCAGGCTGGTCTTAAACTCCTGACCACAAGTGATCCTCCTGCCTCAACCTTGCAAAGTGCTGGGATTACAGGCATGAGCTACCATACCCGGCCCCTTCATTTTATTGGTTTGAATTTCTAATGCTTGTCTGAGCACAATGACTTATGCCTGTAATCCCAACACTTTGGGAGACTGAGAGAGGAGGATTGCTTGACCCCAGAAGTTCAACTCCAGCCTGGGCAACATAGTGAGATCCTGTGTACACACCTGTGGTCTGAGCCACTTGAAAGGCTGGGGTTGGGGGATCAAGTGATCCTCCAACCAGTGGAGGCTGCAGTCAGCTGTGTTTGCACCATTGTACAACACTTGGGTGACAGAATGAGATCCTGTCTCGAAAAAAATTTTTTTAAGATCTTTCTCTTCATTACTTTGTGGGTTTTTTTTATTTGTTTGTTTGTTTTTTCGAGATGGAGTCTCATTCTGTTGCCTAGGCTGGAGTGCAGTGGAGTGATTTTGGCTCACTGCAGCTTCTGCCTCCCAGGTTCAAGCGATTCTCGTTCCTTAGTCTCCAAGTAGCTGGGATTATAGATGCCTGCCACCACACTCAATTTTTATATTTTTAGTAGAGATGGAGTTTCACCACGTTGGCCAGGCTGGTCTCAAACTCCTGACCTCAAGTTATCTGCCCCCCTCATCTTCCCAAAGTGCTGGGATTACAGTCATGAGCCACTGTGCCTGGCCCTAATTTTTTTTAAAATTTCTAATGCTCATTTACTTTTATTCCATAAATTGAGGTGCTATAAGAAAGTCACAGAAAGGGAAGTACGAGCCATCCCCCAAGTGCGTATCTGAGCATGTATCTTTCCATTGAGAGCTCCCAGGGCCTACTCCTGGTGTGTGCTAAGCATGCAGACAGAGGCAACAATTGAGGAGGCTACTTGAATGGGATGTTGAGATACCAAATCAGCTTTCTCTCAGCATAGTTAAAAAGATATATTCTCTCTTCTCTTTTCTTGAGGAATTATCTAGCCTCTTACGTTGTTTCATGTGGTTTGTGAGACTTCCTTGGCCAGTGTTTCTCTAGATCTGCTTTATTCTCCAGTGGTTTTGGTGTAGGCCTCGTACCAGATCCCTGTAGTTCTAAGTTTAGAACCCCTTGTTGTTGAGTCTCAGAGGGCCTTGCAGCCTTTGTGGGATCCAAGCACTGCCCTCTCACTGCAGCCCGACTCCTGTCTCTGTTACATACATCAGCAATGCTCAGCTTACTGCTGGGGGCATTGCACAGCAGCTACCTGGAAGATCATTCATGCCAGCAAGAATGAGCTTTTTGTTTAGCTTCAGTTATTTTTAGGACCAGTGAGTTAGCTCTAAACAGCCCTTCCATCTGATTTGTGAAGAGGGTAGTAAAGAAAGGAAACATTTAGCTAAAGGAAATCAAGATTGAATTAGGGGAAATGCAGTGTTCATTTTGAACTGTCAAATTATCAAAGCAGAATTTCCCCTGCCCTCTTATACAATGGTCATTCTTCTAATACGTTATTTTAAAGTCCTCATAAATTAGCCATTTTCAGTTTGTTCCAGAATAGGCCAACTCACATGGACCCACACTGCTTGGTATTCCCACCTTTTTAGTTCTGGATCCCCTGAGATTCTCAGTTCAAAATTCAGCAGTAGAGGAACACTGTCAAGCCGTTCGTATCTGAAACCTCATTTGGTGTTCAAACATAGTCACTTTGCAATTGGCAGCACAGTTCACCATTCGCCATATTCACTAGTTGTGTCTTTATTACTCCCCCTTCCCCACCCTCATGCCTTCCTTCAAGCATATATATCTGACACCTCCTTTTCTTTTTCTTTCTTCTTACAAATCTGATGGAACAGTTATCTGCCTTAGAGTTGCTCACTCTGATATATCTGTGTGTGTGTGTGTTTGTTTTTTTTTTCTCCTGTGAACACCTGTAAGAAAAGGAAGAAGCAGCAGCAGAAGCGATTAAACTTGCTCAGCCTGAGATGGGATTCCTGCAGCCTGGAGGTGGCATTTTGTTTACTGTGGCAGTTACATAGCTTCAGTTGATCTGCTCTGATCAGTAGCCCACCAGGTGCTTTTGGCCTTTTGGGCTGCCACATACTGACCTGGTTATTGGCTCATGGTGTTATCTGTTGGGGTTTACTTCAGGGAACTGAGGTAGACTAATATTTCCAGGCAAGGTCAGTGACTTGCAAATAACCTTTTTTTTTTTTTTTGTGACGGGGTCTTACTCTTGTCACCCAGGCTGGAGTGCAATGGCGCAATCTTGGCTCACTGCAACCTCTGCCTCCTGGGTTCAAGCGATTCTTCTGCCTCAGCCTCCTGAGTAGCTGGGATCACAGGTGCCTACCACCATGCCTGGCTAATTTTTGTACTTTTAGTAGAGACGGGGTTTCACCATGTTGACCAGGCTGGTCTCGAACTCCTGACCTCAGGTGATCTGCCCACCTCGGCTCCCAAAGTGCTGGGATTACAGGTGTGCACCACCATGCCTGGCTAATTTTTGTACTTTTAGTAGAGATGGAGATTCACCATGTTGACCAGGCTGGTCTCAAACTCCTGACCTCAGGTGATCTGCCTGCCTTGGCCTCCCAAAGTGCTGGGATTACAGGGATGAGCCACCACGCCTGGCCACTAATTGTTTTTGTTTGTCTGTTTTGCTACCCTGTTTTTAACGAACAGATATTGGTATTTTAAATTTTTCAGGCCGGGCGCGGTGGCTCACGCCTGTAATCCCAGCACTTTGGGAGGCTGAGGCGGGCGGATCACAAGGTCAGGAGATCGAGACCATGGTGAAACCCCGTCTCTACTAAAAATAGAAAAAATTAGCCAGGCGCAGTGGCGGGCACCTGTAGTCCCAGCTACTCGGGAGGCTGAGGCAGGAGAATGGCGTGAACTCAGGAGGCGGAGCTTGCAGTGAGCTGAGATTGCGCCACTGCACTCCAGCCTGGGCGACAGAGCGAGACTCCGTCTCAAAAAAAAAAAAAAAATTTTCAGTAATTAATGCTTTTACAACTCATAAGCATTATAAAAGATCTTAAAATGACAAGTTTACATAAAATTTTAACCCCCAAATTTACTAAACACTGTTTGTTGCTAGAAAACTGGCTTCTCTCATTTTTTGTCTAGTTATTGGCATTTCAAGACCAGACTGGGCTACAAAGTGAGACCTCGTCTCTACGAAAAATTAGCCAGGTGTGGTGGCGTACACCTGTGGTCCCAGCTACATAGGAGGCAGAGGCAGGAGGATCAGTTGTTGAGCCCAGGAGATCGAGGCTGCGTTGCATCTTGGGTTACAGAGTGAAACCCTATCTCAAAAAAAAAAAAACCACACACACACACAAACTCCAACATCGGTGGCTCACACCTGTGGCTCCAGCACTTTGGGAGGCTGAGGTGAGCGGATCGCCTGAGGTCAGAAGTTTGAGACCAGCCTGGCCAACATGGTAAAATCCTGTTACTATTAAAAATACAAAACTTAGCTGGACATGGTAGCAGGTGCCTGTAATCCCAGCTACTCGGGAGGGTGAGGCAGGAGAATCGCTTGACCCAGGGAGGTGGAGGTTGCAGTGAGCCGAGATCATGCCACTGCACTCCAGCCTGGGCGACTAGAGTGAAACTCTGTCTCAAAAAAAAAAAACCCAACATTTGTTATAGGTTACTTACCTTTAGTTAGATACCATATTGTCTCTTGACTATATCTAGGTTAAGAGATAAAAATTGATAGGTAAAAGGTAAGAAAGAATGCTGAGTGAGGCCCTCAGGGCAAGAAAATACTGTTGGTGGAGGGAGTCTATGGAATTGGGCCAAAAAATAGTCAACTCCAAGGGAAAAGAAACAAGGATCATATTTATATGTACAGGATAGAGAAATAAGAAATGATATTCTAGAAGTATAATGAAAAATTTAAAAACTTATTTTATGTGGCAAAAAAGGGAAACTGAAGTGATGTATTTAAAAAGGATGTGGAAAGTTCAGGTGAATGCTAAATTATAAATTCTTTATGGCAGTAATCCTATTTTGTTTTTAATATCTCTCTCACCTTCACCCTAGCATGCACTAACATACATAGTAAAATGTAACCATCCTGCATACATTGTTCTTTGCCAAAAAACCTGGGAATTCCTGTTATAGGCTAATATACCTATGAAGGATATGTGTGATTCAGAGGCAATATTTTTTTTAATCCCTATGCTCACTGTAATAACCTTGATATATCTCTTAAAAGAACAGCCTGGCTGGGCGCAGTGGCTCACGCCTGTAATGCCAGCACTTTGGGAGGCCGAGGCAGGCAGATTGCTTGAGTTCAGGAGTTTGAGACCAGCCTGGGCAACAAGGCAAAACCCTTTCTCTACAAAAAATACAAAAATTAGCTGGGTGTGGTAGCACATGCCTGTAGTCCTAGCTACTCGGGAGGCTGAGGTGGGAGGACCACTTGAGCCTGGGAAGTGTAGGTTGCAGTAAGCTGAGACCGCGCCATTGCACTCCAGCCTGGGTCTATGTCTCAAAAATAAATAAACAAATAAATAACAACATCCTGTGTAGCCATAAAAAAGAATGAATTCGTGTCCTTTGCAGGGACATGGATGAAGCTGGAAGCCATCATTCTGAGCAAACAGGAACAGAAAACCAAACACTGCATGTTCTCACTCATAAGTGGGAGTTGAACAATAAGAACACATGGACCCAAGTAGGGGAGCATCAGACACAGGGGCCTGTTGGGGGGGTTGGAGGAAGGGGAGGGAGAGTATTAGGACAAATACCTAATGCATGTGGGGCTTAAAACCTAGATGATGGGTTGATAGGTGCAGCAAACCATACCTCTGTAACAAACCTGCACATTCTACACGTGTATCCCAGAACTTAAAGTAAACAAAACAAAACAAAATAACATCCTGAAGCTGAGGCTGTATTTCCTCAGTTCACTGTCAGTGATTCATCTCTGGCCTTCCAGGGTTGGCTCTTTTTTTTTTCTGAGATGGGGTCTCGCTCTGTCGCCCAGGCTGGAGTGCAGTGCCGTGGCCGGATCTCAGCTCACTGCAAGCTCCGCCTCCTGGGTTTACACTATTCTCCTGCTTCAGCCTCCTGAGTAGCTGGGACTACAGACACCCGCCACCTCACCTGGCTAGTTTTTTGTGTTTTTTAGTGGAGACGGGATTTCACTGTGTTAGCCAGGATGGTCTCAATCTCCTGACCTCGTGATCCGCCTGTCTTGGCCGCCCAAAGTGCTGGGATTACAGGCTTGAGCCACCGCACCCGGCCCAGGGTTAGCTCTTGAGGCGAAAATCTGACAGCAGTCACAGTCTTAATCTTCTTCTTTTGTCTTCTTCCTTTGCGAGGATTCTGTCTACCTCTTTCCTGCACCGAATAGCTTCCTTTCTGTTTTTACTATCTCACATATTTGTTTGTTTCCTTTTGAGTAGAGGATGGATGGGGTAGGGAATCTTCCCTAATTCAGAGACTTAGAGATTGAAAAGTATTGTCAACGGGCAGAAACTGTTGTTAGGACTATTTTTTTTTTTTTTTTTTTTTTTTTTTGAGACGGAGTCTCGCTCTGTCACCCAGGCTGGAGTGCAGTGGCCGGATCTCAGCTCACTGCAAGCTCCGCCTCCCGGGTTCACGCCATTCTCCTGCCTCAGCCTCCCGAGTAGCTGGGACTATAGGCGCCCGCCACCTCGCCCGGCTAGTTTTTTGTATTTTTTAGTAGAGACGGGGTTTCACCGTGTTAGCCAGGATGGTCTCGATCTCCTGACCTCGTGATCCGCCCGTCTCGGCCTCCCAAAGTGCTGGGATTACAGGCGTGAGCCACCGCGCCCGGCCTGTTAGGACTATTAACAATATTTTCTTTTTGACTGCTATCGTGATGTCTCAGCCAATCCATAGAGGATATTATCTTGTTTGATAATGGAGCCTTTACTTTGTAACCAGCATATACTTCTTAATACAGAACCCTAGCTAGAATTGTTAGGACCCCTGAAAGCATCTAGTCTATCTTTTATTCTACTACACCAAATCAGACAGTGCTTGATACAGAGTGGGTCTTCCATGAGTGTTTAAACATTGTCTTTGTAGCTACGGGGACCTGGATTTATATCCTGGTTTTGTCACTTAGCTGTGTCACTTTGTTCCCTCATTTGTAAGATGGGGCTATAATTCCTATCTTTTTTTTTTTTTTTTTTTTTGAGACGGAGTCTCGCTCTGTCGCCCAGGCTGGAGTGCAGTGGCCGGATCTCAGCTCACTGCAAGCTCTGCCTCCCGGGTTCCCGCCATTCTCCTGCCTCAGCCTCCCGAGTAGCTGGGACTACAGGCGCCGCCACCTCGCCCGGCTAGTTTTTTGTATTTTTTAGTAGAGACGGGGTTTCACCGTGTTAGCCAGGATGGTCTCGATCTCCTGATCTCGTGATCCGCCCGTCTCGGCCTCCCAAAGTGCTGGGATTACAGGCTTGAGCCACCGCGCCCGGCCTCCTATCTTTTTTTTTTTTTTGTCTGAGACAGTGTCTCACTTTGTCGCCCAGGCTGAATTGCAGTGGCAGGATGGTGGCTCACTGCAGCCTCAACCTTCTAGGCTCAAGTGATCCTCTCATCTCAGCCCCTGAGTACCTGGGACTACAGGCGCATGCTACTATGCCTGGCTAATTTTTGTATTTTTTTGTAGAAATGGGGTTTTGCCATGTTGCCCAGGCTGGTCTCGAACTTCTGGGCTGAAGCATTCTGCCTGCCTAAGCCTCCCAAGGTGCTGGGATTACAAACATGAGTCACTGTGCCCGGCCTATAATTCCTATCTTTTAGAATTGGTATGAGGCTAACGTGAGAGAATGTGTTGAAATCACCTACCACAGTGTCTGGCACATAGTAAGCCCATTTCCTCCTCCCTTTGAATAAATCAGTGTCGTTGAGAAGACTTCCTGCTCTCGCAGTCACCCATCCCTTCCCTGACAATCATCCACATTGGAACTCCTCCCAAAACTTAAGGCTTCTTCTTCCAACTTACTTATAGTTATTCTTCTACTCTTATTAGAGAGAACATTCTTCATAATTCATTATGGCTTATTTTTGTAATAAAATGAAAGCAGAAAGCTGTTATAAAAGGTTAATAATACGGAAGTATACAAAAGTTGAAAGGTAAAGTTTTCCCTCCTTTCTCTTTCCCGCTTCTCCATTCTAGACAAAATATTTTGTCTCTCTCAATCTAGTAAGTGGCAAAAGAATAAAATTCAGATTTCTACTTTTGTGTACATCAGTAGATACCTAGATGTTTGACTGTCCATTAGGTAGAATGCATAGAGACCATTCAGTATATTCTTATCAACTTGTCAATTACCTAATCCATTGTCATTTGAGATAGAGAGAAGAGAGTTCAGATCCTTAAAGTCTTCATGCTTATGAGCTGAGAATCAGAGCTAAAACCTTTGCTTTGGGTGTTTGGAATTATAAATATTCTTCTACTTTTAACATGATGGTCTCATGCTTTCTGTGGCTTCTGAGGGCTATGATTGTGATTATGTTTTTTCTAAGTCTTATATCTGGCCTGAGTTACACACTGATGCTTTTACTAGGTAGGGAGATGAGCTTGTATCCATTCAATGTTGACTACTGGGATAAAACTCTGTTTTGCCTTCACATTGATCCCAGCTTCTTTGAGGCATGTTGTAACCTAGAAACATGTTATAGCTGTTTGGTTGCAGCTCCCCCTTGGAAGGTATATGTACCACCAAGAGTCAAGGTATATTATTTTCTTTTTTTTTTTTGAGATGGTGTCACCCAGGCTGGAGTGCAGTGGCAGGATCTCGGCTCACTGCAACCTCTGCCTCCTAGGTTCAAGCGATTCTCCTGCCTCAGCCTCCTGAGTAACTGGGATTACAGGTGCCTGCCACCGTGCCTGGTTAATTTTTGTATTTTTAGTAAAGATAAGGTTTCAGTATGTTGGCCAGGCTGGTCTCAAACTCCTGACCTTAAGTGATTCACCCGCCTTGGCCTCCCAAAGTGCTGGGATTACAGGCTTAAGAGTGATGTTTCAGGGAACTATTTAGAAATGATAAAGAATCAGCCCTGTGTGAAAACAAACAGGAGAAACCTTTCAAATGCCCAGTGAGAATGTCATGAGAGGAGAACTGGAAGTAAAGATAGCTAGAATATGGGGACAAGGATAGAGGTCAAGGGTGTGCAAGGGCAGGACAGTTATTAATATATAGTTGCATACTTTTCTATGTGATGTGAACCTGAGGCTTCAGAACTCTAGAGAAAGCAAAGACACCTGCTACCTACCAACTTTAGCCTGTGTACATAACTGTGTTCTGGGTTTTTTATTTGTATGTTTGTTTATATTTTAGAAATAGTGTCTCATTCTGTTGTTCAGGCTAGAGTGCAGGAACGTGATCATGGCTCACTGTGACCTCAACTTCCTGGGCTCAAGGGATCTTCCTGCCTAGCCTTCCGAGTAGCTGGGACTATAGGTGTTTGTCACCATACCCGGCTAATTTGTTTTATTTTTTTGTAGAGATGGAGTCTCGCCATATTGCCCAGGGTGGTCTCGAACTCCTGGGCTCAAGGGGATCCTCCAGCCTCAGCCTTACAAAGTGCTGCTGTTACAGGCGTGAGTCACTGTGCCAGGCCACTGTTTTCTGTTTGAATTAGCAGTTAGTATAATCATCCTTTGTTATAATAGAGTTTTAGTAATGTGCCATGAGCTACAGAGTAGGGATTCTTCACCTATAAGAGTCAGTACTCTTAGGAAGGGGTCAGCCTTCTCCAGTGATTGATTACTTCTTGGCATTTAAAATAGTGTCACTGGCTGGGCACAGTGGCACATGCCTATAATCCTAGCACTTTGGGATGCCAAGGCAGGAGGATTGCTTGAGCTCAGGAGTTTTAAGACCAGCCTGGGCAACATAGTGAGACTTTGTCTCTACAAAAAATTTAAAAATAAATAAAGTAGGCCGGGCGCGGTGGCTCAAGCCTGTAATCCCAGCACTTTGGGAGGCCGAGATGGGCGGATCACGAGGTCAGGAGATCGAGACCATCCTGGCTGACACGTTGAAACCCCGTCTCTACTAAAAAAAATACAAAAAACTAGCCGGGCGACGTGGCGGGCGCCTGTAGTCCCAGCTACTTGGGAGGCTGAGGCAGGAGAATGGCGTAAGCCCAGGAGGCGGAGCTTGCAGTGAGCTGAACTCCGGCCACTGCACTCCAGCCTGGGCGACAGAGCCAGACTCCGTCTCAAAAAAAAAATAAAAAAAATAAAATAAATAAATAAATAAAATAAAATAAAATAGTGGCATTTTACACTTTATACCCCAAACAAAACCAAAGAAGTATATTCTGGTGTTAGAGTAGCAAGCTCCTTTCTATTGCATTTCCTTTTTTTTTTTTTTTTTTTTAAGATGGAGTTTTGCTCTTGTTGCCCAGGCTGGAGTGCAATGGCATGATCTTGGCTTACCACAACCTCTGCCTCCTGGGTTCAAGTGATTCTCCTGCCTCAGCCTCACGAGTAGCTGGGATTACAGGCATGCGCCATCACCCCAGCTAATTTTGTATTTTTAGTAGAGATGGGGTTTCTCCATGTTGGTTAGGCTGGTCTTGAACTCCAGACCTCAGGTGATCCACTTGCCTCGGCCTCCCAAAGTGCTGGGATTACAGGCATGAGCCACGGCGCCCAGCCTCTATTGCATTTCTTAATCCTACCAAGAAAATGGGTGGTAACCGATCAGCTTCTGTAAATTCCATGGATTTATGCAGAATGCATTCTACAAGAGAGATCTCTTTAGGAATTCACTGTGACTCAATATGGGAATTATGGGTTACTGTCATGATTCCTTGAGATTCTTTTTACTTGATTGAGTTAGGAGCAAAATGCTTACTCATTGCTTTATTCTTGGAGTAGAGGCAAATACGATTTCAGATAAATGTGTGGGATAAAATGTGTGGGATGAGAGTTGAAAGATAGAAGATTTTACATATTTTGAAAGTGGCTTTGAGCATCATTTCTTCATTAATTCATTCCATGTTTATTTATTGGATGCTTACTAAGTGCCAGACACTGTTCTAGGTGCTAAGAAGGGATATAGCCATCCATGAAACAGTCTGAGGTCAGACTTCCCTCTCAGGTGGCCATACTAAGACCCATAACAGCTCTGGCTCATCCTCTTTATATTAATTTTTATTTTTTCACTCCCTGTCTCCAGGAGACAGTGTTGGCTTCCTTTTTTGTTTATAACCGTCAGGCATGAGTCATCCCTTCACTGTGAGTATTGCAGAATCGCATATCACATTCCAGCCTAATTTGTACTGCTGCCAGGGTCTCTGCCAGCAGCTCTTTGCCTATCTTCTGACTGTCATGATACTCAGAGCAGTGACACCACCTGCATACGTTAGTCAACTGGGGAAGGGAGAAGAGAGAGCATAATACCTGTTTTCTATCCATTGTTGTTTAGTACAAGGTATATTTAGAAATGGGCAGCTTCTTTCTGGGCGCCAATATATCAGGCCATACTCTACCATTAGAAAGCCCGAAATCCATGGCCGGGCACAGTGGCTGATGCCTGTAATCCCAGCACTTTGGGAGGCCAAGGTGAGCAGATCACCTCAGGTTGGTCAGACCAGCCTGACCAACATGGAGAAACCCCATCTCTACTAAAACAACAAAATTAGCCCAGCGTGGTGGCGCATGCCTGTAATCCCAGCTACTTGGGAGGCTGAGGCAGGAGAATCGCTTGAACCTGGGAGGCGGAGGTTGCGGTGAGCCAAGATTGTGCCATTGCACTCCAGCCCGGGCAACAAGAGTGAAACTCCGTCTCAAAAAAAAAAGAAAAATTAAAAATAAAAAATAAAGCCCAAAATCTTTTATTATTATTATTATTATTTTAGACAGTGTCTCACTCTGTTGCCCAGGCTAGAGTGCAGTGGCGTGATCTCAGCTCACTGCAACCTCCGCCTCCTGGGTTCAAGTGATTCTCATTCCTCAGCCTCCCGAGTAGCTGAGATTACAGGCATGTGCCACCATGCCCAGCTATTTATTTATTTATTTATTTATTTTGAGACAGAGTCTCTGTCACCCAGGCTGGAGTGCAATGGTGTGATCTCAGCTCACTGTAACCTCTGCCTCCTGGGTTCAAGTGATTCTTCTGCCTCAGCCTCAGCCTCCTGAGTAGCTGGGACTATAGGCTTATGCCACCACGCCCGGCTAATTTTTGTGTTTTTAGTAGAGACAGGGTTTCACCATATTGGCCAGGCTAATCTTGAACTCCTGACATTGTGATCCACCTGCCTCAGCCTCCCAAAGTGCTGGGATTACAGACGTGAGCCACCGTGCCCAGCCTAATTTTTGTATTTTTAATAGAGACTGGTTTTGGCCATGTTGGCCAAGCTGATCTCGAACTCCTGGCCTCAAGCAATCTGCCCACCTCAGCCTCCCAAGAGTGCTGGGATTACAGGCACAAGCCACTGTGCCTGGCTTCCAAAATCCATTTCTTTAATAATGAATTTACACCTACGAGCAAATAAAGTCAACTGGTCTCTTAAAAACAGTATTGGGCCAGGTGCAGTGGCTCACACCTATGATCCCAGCACTTTGGGAGGCTGGGGCGGGTGGATCACCTGAGGTCAGGAGTTTAAGACCAGCCTGGCTAACATGGCGAAACCCATCTACTAAAAAATACAAAAATTAGCTGGGTGTGGTAGCACATGCCTGTAATCCCAGCTACTCAGGAGGCTGAGACAGGAGAATCACTTGAACCCAGGAGACAGAGGTTGCAGTGAGCCGAGATCGCACCACTGTACTCCAGCCTGGGTGACGAGTGAAACTCCATCTCAAAAAAACAAAACAAAACAAAAACACCCAACCCTATTGGTCTTATAAATGGACGTGGTAGCTTTGGCTGATGTTTCTGTCGTGCACACAAAATGGTCCTTTAAGGAAAACCTGAAAATTTATTCTAGAATTTTAAGATAATCGTCAGAAAAAACAAGCAAACAAAATTCTTCCTGAAATTTCTAAACAATACTTTGGTTTTGAATATTTAGGCTTTCCTTTCATAAGTTTGATTGGTTGATTTATGTCTTTTAAAAAATATGTATTTAGGGCAGCTTTGTAATATAAAAAACATTTCCACCTATAATTCTTTGCTTTAATGTAACTGTTTTCTTTTCTTTTCTTCTTTTCTTTGTTTTTTTTTTTTTGAGACAGAGTCTCACTCTGTCACCCAAGCTGGAGTGCATGGTATGATCTCAGTTCACTGCAGCCTCTGTCTCTTGGGTTCAAGCAATTCTCTTGCCTCAGCCTCCAGAGTAGCTGGAATTATAGGTGTGCACCACCATGTCAAGCTAATTTTTGTATTTTCAGTAGAAACGGGGTCTCTCCATGTTGGCCAGGCTAGTCTTGAACTCGTGACCTCAAACGATCTGCCCACCCCAGCCTCCCAAAGTGCTAGAATTACAAGTGCGAGCCACCACACCCAGCCTAATGTAACTGTTTTCTTTTCTTGGGATTCTTTTTGGTCTTTATCTCATTGTTATATGTGATTATAATGTTGTCATTTATGCAGTTGTATGTTCTATTTTAAACCTTAAAATTTCTTACCAACTTTTTGAATATGCCTCACTGAAATGATTCATACTGTAGCATGTGTGACTCAGGGTAGTGAAAAGGGGTTTGTTTTGAATAGCAAGATGAGTATCAGACTAGTCTTCCAGCCAGAAAACATTCCATGCAACTTGAGACACAGATGAAACAGCAGATTTCTTCTTGGCTTGGGTTGGATGAAGAGTAGATTGACTTATGTAGTGTTTGCTAAAATGACAAATGGTGAGATGCTAAAAGCACTTTGAGCTTTAGGGAGTTCAAAGTGGCCAGGCAAATTAAAGTTATGTGACCTGCCTGAGAATATAGCACAGTTCTTTGTGAGAAAAGAAGGTGAGATATTTGTGCTTTGTTGGGAATAAAGAAGATTTTAAAAACTCAAACAAGGCTGGGCACAGTGGTTCACACTTGTAATCTCAGCAGTTTGGGAGGTCGAGGCACAGATCGTTTGAGCTCAGAAGTTCAAGATCAACCTGGGCAACATGGCAAAACCCCATCTCTACCAAAAAAAAAATAGCCAAAAAAGAATGAAAATTAGCTGGGCGTAGTGGCTCACACCTGTAGTATCAGCTACTCGGGAGGCTGAGATGGGCAGATCACTTGCGCCTGGGAGGTTGAGACTGCAGTGAACCTTAATTGCACCACTGCACTCCAGGCTGGGCAACAGCACGAGACCTTGTCTCAAACAAACAAACAAACAAACAAAAACTTATCAAAAAGACCTACTGCTCATGCTGGGTGTGGTGGCTCACACCTGTAATCCCAGCACTTTGGGAGTTTGAGGCAGGTGGATCAGTTGAGGTCAGCAGTTCAAGACCAGCCTGGCCAACATGGTGAAACCCCATCTCTACTAAAAATACAAAAATTAGCCCGGCATGGTGGTGTGTGCCTGTAATCCCAGCTACTTGGGAGGCTGAGGCAGGAGAATCGCTTGAACCCAGGAGGCAGAGGTTGCAGTGAGCCGAGATCGTGCCAATGCACTGCAGTATGGGCTACAGACTGAGACTCCGTCTCAATCACTCAATCAATAAACCTACTGCTCAAATAGGGTAAGAAATAAAAACAGTATATTCATCTGAAAGAAACAAAATTGTGTATCTTTTAGAGTTCAAATAAAGTAAATATTCAACATCTGATAACTGTTAAGGGCACAAACTTGAGCATATTTGTGTTGAGTTCTTTTATAACTCTAAAATATGCTAGAATTCTGTTGAGGATTGATTCTGAGTTTGCAGACCCTTGAAGACATCAGGAGTCTATGTACCTACAATGGTAATATATTAATATGTGTGAGTCCCTAGTTAACAGTTTACACCTGGAATGCCAGGCAAACTAGACAATGTCAGAGACACAGAGGAACAACCTATGCAATGGATTGAAATGCAGTAGATGGACATACGCTCTTGTGTGTTTGGAACCTTCATGGGAAAGAAGTAGAACACAAAGTGGAAAGTGCAGACTAGGCAAAGGACCTGTGGAAGGTTTGTTTCTAAACCTCAAAGATCATTCTTTTTTTTTTTTTTTTTAATTGAGACAGAGTCTTGGTTTGTCGCCCAAGCTGGAGTGCAGTGGGGTGATCTCAGCTCACTGCAACCTCCGCCTCCCGGGTTCAAGCTGTTCTCCTGCCTCAGTCTCTGGAGTAGCTGGGACTACAGGTGCCTACCACCACACCCAGCTAATTTTTGTATTTTTAGTAGAGATGGGGTTTTGCCATGTTGGCAGGGCTGATCTCAAACTCCTGACCTCAAGCAATCCCCCTGCCTTGGCCTCCCAAAGGGCTGGGATTACAGATGTGAGCCACTGTGCCCGGCCTCAAGATCATTCTCGAAACTCACTTTAGCAACTTGGGTATTTCAGTTAGGATTAGGTTCAATTGTGTGTAACAGATCATCAAAAAAAACAAACAAAAAAAACAAAACTCAGGAACTTAAAGGTAGAGTTTTTGGGTGTTTGTTTTTTTGCCTTACATAAAAGAAGTCTGAAGCTAGGTAACTGAGGTGGCAGTTCTGTGATCACCAGAGACCTAGGCTCCCTCTTTCTTTTGGTGTCATCATCTTTAGTGCTGGCTTCCACCCTCAGGTTTGCGTTAGGGCTGCTGAGTGATGACTGCTATTCTAGCTGTCACATCTGTGCTCCAAGCAGGAAAAAGGACAAGGCCAAAGGGCATATTTCCTGGTAGAATCCACCCCCTGTACACTAAAGGGCTTTCCTGGAAACCCCACCCACTTATTGGACACCCCTATCTGTAAAGGACATCGCCTTCCCCTATAACATGGAGACTAGATATTGGATAGGCAAACCTTGGTCTCTGCCTTACCAAGTGATCATATTCCTAAAGGTATTACTTAGACTTAGGTGGCTAAGACTTTGGGATACCTACAGACTCAGAATAGGACAGTAATAGTGTTTGGTGAACCTGGCTTTTAGTTTCCTACTTAACTGATTGATTCAACAGTATTTAGGACTTACCATGCTAGGCACTGGAGCTACAATAGTAAGCAAAATAGACCCAGTCCCTGCCCTCAAAGAGTTTACAGACTGATAGGGGAAAGAAGAGCTTTAAATAAGTGGATTATAAATATGTTGAACCTTAAGAAAAGGGAAGTAAAGTGTGCTTGGTTAGGACTGTGTGATAGGAAAGGCTCTATAAGGATATGTCATAACATATACATCGAGACTTAAAGGATGCTTAGGAGTTAGCCAGGTCAGAATGGCAGAGATGGAGGCATCAGAGGAGAGCAAGAGGGGGAGGAGTGTGCCAGGTCGACTCGCTCCCAGTCTCATAGATTCCATTGCAATTCCTTTTTCTTCCATTATTTGTCTTAATTCTTCATCAGAGGGAATCAGTGGGAATGTCTAAGCAATAAAGGAAGGCAGAGACCAAAATTTTTTTTTAATCTGATGACGAAAGGGGTTGCCATCCTTTCTACTTCTTTGTTTTTTCACTCTCTCTAGATGAGTGCCTTCCTTCATAGGCTGCACCAGGGAGTGTTGGTAACCGAGGAAGGAGGTGGATCAATGGCTGGGGTACCAAAGTATTGTTCCATTGTAGATCAGGATTTTGGTCTCAGTGTGAGACTTTGGGGAGGCAAGTATTGGTTCTGACCTAAGGTGCTGATATGACCCCCTTCCCCTTCCAGGAAGTGGACGTTGTGGTAGCACCATGCCAAGGCCTCCGACCCACAGTGGATGTTCTGGGTGACTTGGTGAATGATTTCTTGCCTGTGATAACCTATGCACTCCACAAAGATGAACTCTCTGAGAGGGATGAGCAAGAGCTTCAGGAAATCCGAAAGTATTTCTCCTTTCCTGTATTCTTTTTCAAAGTGCCGAAACTGGGCTCAGAGATAACAGACTCCTCAACCAGGAGAACGGAGAGTGAAAGATCACTGCTTTATCGCCAGCTAATTGACCTGGGCTATCTGAGCAGCAGTCACTGGAACTGCGGGACTCCTGGCCAGGATACTAAAGCTCAGAGCGTGTTGGTAGAACAGAGTGAAAAGCTGAGACACTTGAGCACATTTTCTCACCAGGTGTTACAGACTCACCTGGTGGACGCAGCCAAGGCCCTGAACCTGGTGCATTGCCACTGCCTTGACATCTTTATTAACCAGGCATTTGACATGCAGCGGGACCTGCAGATCACTCCCAAACGTCTGGAATATACTCGAAAAAAGGAGAATGAGTTGTACGAATCATTGATGAATATTGCCAACCGAAAGCAGGAGGAAATGAAGGATATGATTGTTGAGACACTTAATACCATGAAGGAGGAACTTCTGGATGATGCTGCTAACATGGAGTTTAAAGGTAGGTCCCAGAGAGCTTGCTGGGGTGCTGGCATGCAAAGAGTCTCTAACCATTTTCTAGCCGGAAATTAAGAACGTTAATTCTTCAGGTTGAAGGAATCTCAGGGTAACTTCATGCACCCCACTGTTACCAGCAGGAGCCCACTATTTAGCCAAGGTGGCCTCTCTTGCTCTCAAAGATCATCGTGGAAGATTCCACCCTCATTCCTTCCCAAGAACATTAGCTCAACTTTTGGTAAATTCATCCTAATAGCTCCCTCATCTCCACTTTCTGCCTGTACCCCCTCAACTCCTAATGGAGCTGGAGAAGAGCTGCTTGGAGAATGTTAGTAAATTGTGCTTTAACCTTTGCTCCTGCAGTATAGCTCATGCCTCTTTATTGGTTCTTTTTGTCTCATGGTCTCATTTCCTTTCAGGCTGCTTCTGAAGCCCAAATCAGGAGGATTTCCCAAAGTTGTGATTTTAGCCTTTTGATAGTCCTATTCTTCACAAATGGCTACTAACAAAATTGGGTGAAAGTGATTGGTCAGGTCTTTGGGTGTCTGAGATGCTGCTGATTTTGTATACTGACTTCTGTATAAACCTCCTTGCAAGATTAAAATGATGGTTTACAGGTTACCCTTTAGAGTCTCAGTTGTGGGTATCCTAATCCCTTGGGAGGCTTTCCGAAAATACAGATGCTCAAGACCACTAAAGATCACTGCAGACTTACTCAGGATTTCTGACATGGGACCCAGCATCAGTTTTTTTTGGTTTTTTTTTTTGAGACGCAGTCTCGCTCTGTCACTCAGGCTGGAGTGCAGCGGTGCGATCTCGGTTCACTGCAACCTCCACCTCCTGGGTTCAAGCAATTCCCCTGCCTCAGCCTCCCAAGTAACTGGGATTACAGGCATGCACCACTATGCCTGGCTAAATTTTTTTGGTATTTTAGTAGAGACAGGGTTTCATCATGTTGGCCAGGACGGTCTTGATCTCTTGACCTCGTAATCCGCCCACCTTGGCCTCCCAAAGTGTTGGGTGTCGTGAGCCACCACGCCTGGCTGTGATTAATCTTCTTGCATATTCGATACCTACCTGTGCTTTTCTATTCTGTCTCCTTAAGTCTAACTGAACTGTTGTTATCTGACTGATCTCCCTGACTTCTTTCTCCAGTTCACCTTTACTGGCTCGCTATTTCTACAGACTAAGTTTAACTCCTGCACCTAGTATTAAAGACCTCCCAAAGCCTAGCCCTTACCAACTTTTCCAGTCTTATTTCCTCACTGTGCACTTTCCTGTATTTTCTATGTCAATTGGTCTTAACTTCTTTCTGTCCTCCGTACGCTCCCTTTACTTTTTCTTTGATAACACCCTGCCTTAAACCTGGAATGTCTTTGATTTGTCTGTGAACTTCCAGATCCTACCTACCCATCAGGGCCTGTCTCCCAAATGCCATTTTTCATGAAGTCTTCTTTAATTTTCTCCTTCCTTTTTTTTTTAATTTTTTATTTTTGGGACAGCTTCTTGCTCTGCCATCCAGACTGGAGTGCAGTAGTGCAGTCGTGGCTCACTGCAGCCTCAATCTCCTGGGCTTAAACAATCCTCCTGCCTCAGCCCCCTGCATACCTGGGACTACAGGCACATGCCACCACACCAGCTAATTTTTTATATTTTTTTAAAGACAGGGGTTTCACCATGTTGGCCAAGTTGGTCTTGAACTCCTGGGCTCAAGCAATCCTCCCACCTTAGCCTCCCAAAAGGTGCTGGGATTATAGGCATGAGCCACCACACCTAGCCCTGCTTTAATTTTCTCAGCTAATAACAATTGCAGTCATTTGAAATCCCATAGCATTCCATCTGTAACTTATTTCTGGCATATTTCACTTTCTATCTTTTATTATAGTTATTTATATACTGCTGACTACTTCCTAAAATCCTAGAGTTGAAGGAGGATAGGATCTGGGTCTTATTCATCATCATATTCCTTGCAGCAAATAACACAGACTCTTTTATACAGTACATATTTGGAGAATCAATGAGTGTGTGAATGATGGTATCTAGTTTAAGTTACACTTATAAATACAAAGGAAGTATGGTTGACTTTAGCAAGCATAGGTTGCCTGATTTCTTATAGTCATTCTAAAGATGAATGGAGATACCTCTTTGGTGAATTCCCCACTACAGAGAGGAGTTGTTGAGAAGTGTTACTTGCAGTGGAAATCTTAGGAAGTCTTCTTAATATTTGATTAAAGACACCAAAGCATCACTGCCAGCATCATGTTACACAGAATGAAGGGAGGTCAGGACAGCTAGGTTGGGCAGACAGTAAAGTATTCGATTGTTCTTACCTTGTTCTAAGTGCTTTCTGGGTATCCTTGAAACAATAAGAAGATTTAGAAGCAAGCTAGCACATATCCTATGGAGCCAGATTTTTTTTTTTTTTTTTTTTCTGTAGAGACGAGGTCTTGCTATATTGCCCAGGCCTGTAGCGATCCTCCCACCTCAGCCCCCACAAAATGCTAGGATTACAGGTATAAGCCATCATGCCCAGCGTGGAGCCAGATTACTATTACTGTTTGTTTTTAAATAAAGACAATGCATATGTGCTAGGTATCTTGATATTCACACTTTACAAAATTTATTTTGAAGATAAAACCTATATGTATGGTACTTAATTCAGAGTTATAAAGACACCATCCCCCAGCCACCCAGTTCTTCTCCATATGTTCTTCTGCACTTGTCTTTTTCATTTAGTATGTGTCTTAGAGGGCATTCTATAAATATTCATACAAATTTGTCTTCTTCTAATGGATATGCCTGAATTTATTGAACTATTCTCTCATTGATGGACATTTAAGCTGTTTGTTTTTGTTTTTTATTTTTATTTTTATTTTTTTTTGATAGAAGGTCTTGTTCTGTCGCCCAGGCTGGAGTGCGGAGGCCTAATCTAGTCTCACTGCAACCTCCGCCTCCGGATTCAAGGAATCCTCCCACCTCAGCCTCCCTAGTAGCTGGGTCTAAAGGTGTGCGCCACTACACTCGGCTAATTTTTGTATTTTTAGTAGAGACAGGGTTTCACCATGTTGGCCAGGCTTATTTGTTTATTTTTTATTTTTTATTTTCTCTTTCGCTAATACAAACTGTACTGCATTAATCATCATTGTACATTGTACATATACGTCTTGGGACTTGTAAGGGTGTATTTCAACAAAAAGAATTCCTAGAAGCAAAATAATTAGATCAAAGGATATGTAGATTTTTCTTGGTTGGTTGAACATTTTAATAGATGTTGCCAAATTTCCTCTGAAGAAGTGGCACCAATTTAAATTTCCACCCGTAGACATGAGAGTGCCTTCTTAGGAGCACATCTTTTTTACAAGTAGTTTGACTTCTCTTAAACTCTTCCGTCTTCTGATTTACAATATTAATAGATGTTCTCATCCTAAGAGATAGTGTAGCATGGTGGGGACAATTGAGTTTTACTTTTTATTTATCTAGTAATTGATTAGAATAAAATTCCTGGCCGGGCGCAGTGGCACACGCCTGTTATCTCAGCACTTTGGGAGGCCAAGGTGAGCGGATCACCTGAGGTCAGGAGTTCAAGACCAGCCTGGCCAACATGGTGAAACCCCCATCTCTACTAAAAATACAAAACTTAGCCGGGCGTGGTGGTGGGCATCTGTAATCCCAGGTACTTGGGAGGCTAAGGCACAAGAATCACTTGAACCCAGGAGGTGGAGGTTGCAGTGAGCCGAGATCGTGCCACTGCACTCCAGCCTGGGCGATAAAGCTAAACTCAGTCTCAAAACAACAAAACAAAACATAGAATAAAATTCCTGACTCTTGGATTTTTCTCATTAATATGCTAGGGAGTGTGAAATTTTGCAAAGATCATAGGATTTGGAATGAGCACTGGGTTCAAATGCTGACTGTATTACTTCCTAACTAACTGTACTATCCCCTTCCCATGTCTACTTTGTTCTCTCTTTGAGGCTGTTTCTTGATCTATAATAACCATCTAACAAAGTTATTGTGAAGATGAAATTAGATTACATGTGTAAAATCCTTATTTTAGTGCCTTTCAAATAGTTTGCACTTATAAATGTTGTTCCTCCCTTCCTATAAATGTGACGTAAAAGCTAACAAAATCAACAGTCTCATTCTAAACTTAATTGCTTCTTTTTTTTTTTTTTTGAGACAGGGTCTCACTCCCATCACCCAGGCTGGAGTGCAGTGGCACAATCACAGCTTATTGTAGCCTCTACCTCCTAGGTTCAAGCCATCCTCCCGCCTGCCTCATCTTTTTACTTTTTGTAGAGATGAGGTCTCACTGTGTTACCCAAGCTCATCTTGAACTCCTGGGCTCAAGCAATCCTCCTGCCTCGGCCTCCCAAAGTGCTGGAATTATAGGCATGAGTCACTGCACCTGGCCTTAATTGCTTCTTCTCAGGATCTTAGCTGGCTTAAGTAGTTGAGGGTTATGTGACCCCTGATCATTGTGAGAGTCAGACTTCATCAACGAATCATGTCTTTTTGCAGCCATCATCATCACGGTAGTTCCATGATTCCAGTTTGGGAGATGAGTTTATTTGGTGTGTCTGCCCCTTCTTCCTCACAACTCATTAGCTTATTTCTCTGCCTCCATAGATGTCATTGTCCCTGAGAATGGAGAACCAGTGGGCACCAGAGAGATCAAATGCTGCATCCGACAGATCCAGGAACTCATCATCTCCCGACTAAATCAGGCAGTGGCTAATAAGCTGATCAGCTCAGTGGATTACCTGAGGGAGAGCTTCGTCGGAACCCTGGAACGATGTCTGCAGAGCCTGGAGAAGTCTCAGGATGTCTCAGTTCACATCACCAGTAATTATCTCAAACAGGTAGAAAAAGAATGATTTTTTTAAAGACATCGTGTCATAGATAACACATGAAACAATCTGCACAAACCCACGCTTCAAGTTAGGCAAGAATTTCCCTTTCAGCTTCTTGAGAATCTTGTTTGAATTTTATTTTGTTTTCCTGTCACATGACCACTGCCTGTAGGAGATGTTGGTGAGCTGTAAAATTGCAGTTAAGTTGACGAATATAGGCCAGGCACAGTGACTCATGCCTATGATTCCAGCACTCTGGGAGGCTGAGGCGGGTGGATCACCTGAGGTTGGGAGTTCGAGACCAACCTGACCAACATGGAGAAACCCCATCTCTACTAAAAAAACAAAATTAGCCCAGCATGGCGGTGCATGCCTGTAATCCCAGCTACTTGGGAGGCTGAGGCAGGAGGATTGCTTGAACCTGGGAGGCAGAGGTTTCGCTGAGCAAGATCACGCCATTGCACTCCAGCCTGGGTGACAAGAGTGAAACTCTGTCTTAAAAAAAAAAAAAAAAAAAAGTTGATGAATGTAAAGATGAGGTAGAAGGGGCTAGATAGTCACAAAATAAATAATCAGCTTAAGTTGACTCTGCATATATATTGAGGGATAAATTTGGAAACCCTGAGTCTGGACTGTATTCTTGAAATAAATATCATTTATTGCATTTTTGAAATAGCCACAGTACTGAGGGCATGTTTTCTTTGGCGGTGTCTCTTTCAGATCTTAAATGCTGCCTATCATGTTGAAGTCACGTTTCACTCAGGGTCGTCAGTTACAAGGATGCTGTGGGAGCAAATCAAGCAGGTAGGGATTATTACTTAGAGCAAGATTTCTAAGCCCCTAGTTGGCTCAAATGAATCCTAGTGATCCCAATAGGAAACAGATATCTAGGATCTTCTGTTAAGGCAGGATGGCCATTTGTTCTGGTTTGTCTGCCTGGGAGAATTCTGGTTTATGCCTATTCTCAAATAATTATTAACATTGTTACCTTGAACTCTCAGAAGTTTTGGGTTTAAATGATTTTTATGTTGGGTATTCTTTGTGAACAATGGAAAAATAGAAAAAAAAGATAAATGATATTTCATGGAGCCGCAAGGCTCTACCATACTAGCTTCTTCATATTTCTTTTTCCCAGCCTAAATCTTTTCTCAGAACTAGGCTTTGTTGTTGCCGGAGGCTGTGAATGTGGTTTCTGTTCTGGAATTTGATCTGGCTCTTATGTAGAGTTATTTACTGACTTCAGAAAGATTATCAGGCACTCCCTGGCACTGAATGTAATATATTGAGGGTTTGTGAGCATGTAAACTAGGCCTGGTGTTCTTTGATGCTTTCTTTGGGCTAGGACCTGATTTTGAGGTAGATGGAATTGGAAAGGCACTTTAGACTTCATATGGCTCCCATCTGATGAGCCTGCTCCTATTGAATGGGTAACCCAAAAAAGGAAGGACACTGGATCTTTGTAGTGGTTCTTGTCTCTCATTCTTCAGTGATCTCGCTGTCTTCATCCTGGTAGATCATCCAGCGCATCACATGGGTGAGCCCACCTGCCATCACTCTGGAATGGAAGAGGAAGGTGGCCCAGGAAGCCATTGAGAGCCTCAGCGCCTCCAAATTGGCCAAGAGCATTTGCAGCCAATTCCGGACTCGGCTCAATAGTTCCCACGAGGCTTTTGCAGCCTCTTTGCGGCAGGTTGGTATGTAGGAAAGGAGATATAACTGCATCAAGCAGAGAAGAGCCTCATCCAGATGGGAATATTTTGCTCTCTGTTCTTCGTGTGTATATGTATGTGTGTGTGTGTGTGTGTGTGTGTGTGTGTGTGTGTGTGTGTGTATAAATCATCAGTATTTTTTCTTCCTAGCCTATTACGTTATAGGAAGTTTTTTCAATAAATTTTTCATGTGGATATTTTCCTAACTCTAGGGAGAATGGAGTGAGCTCAGTTAATTTCTCCCCATTTCACTGAGTGAGGCAAGAAAATACGAGTAGGAATTTTATATGTTTATATAGTATTTTAGCTAAGAACAAATGACAGAAGGTGATGACTTTCCAACTTCTATGTTATTTCATAAATGTTTGACATCTGATTGTCTGCTGGCGGGGGAGTGGGTGTGTCCAGGCAGAGAGTGGATAGATGTGAGTATGCATCCAGGAGGAAAAGTTATTATTTATTGAGTTCACTCTGTGCCAGTCTCTGTGCTAAACACGTTACATGTATCTTGTTTAATTCTCACAATTATCTATATGAGGTAGATATCATTATCCCTGTATAACAGGTGAGGAAGTTGAAGCTAGGGACTTAAGTCATATGTACTTTTTCTGTTTCCCTCCCAGCTAGAAGCTGGCCACTCAGGCCGGTTAGAGAAAACTGAAGATCTATGGCTGAAGGTTCGGAAAGATCATGCCCCCCGCCTGGCCCGCCTTTCTTTGGAAAGCCGTTCTCTACAGGACGTCTTGCTTCATCGTGAGTCTGGTTTTCAAATAAACTGGAGGATGGTTCAGGATACCTGACATTCTTATGTCCAACGTCAGAGAATCCCAGTGTCTAAAGCTGCTTCTTTGCAAAACTGCCTAAACCCTTACTGATGTTTTTGAATTCCTAAAGTCTCGTCCTGCTATTTATATAGTTCAAATAACATGACCAGGCGAGGTGTGGTGGCTCACACCTGTAATCTTAGCATTTTGGGAGGCTGAGATTGGTGGATTGCCTGAGCTCAGAAGTTCAAGACCAGCCTGGGCAATATGGCAAGACCCCGTGTCTACTAAAAATACAAAAATTAGCTGGGCGTGGTGGCACTTGCCTGTAACCCCAGCTACTCGGGAGGCTGAGGCAGAAGAATCACTTGAACCCAGGAGGTACAGGTTGTAATGAGCCAAGATCATACCACTGCATTGCAGCCTGGGTGACAGAGCAAGACCCTGTCTCCAAAAAAAAAAAGAATCTTATAGAGGTTGCCCACCAAGTTCCCATCCCTCCTGCCTTATCTCTGTCTCTGTACCTTATAGGTAAACCTAAACTGGGACAGGAACTGGGCCGGGGCCAGTATGGTGTGGTGTACCTGTGTGACAACTGGGGAGGACACTTCCCTTGTGCCCTCAAATCAGTTGTCCCTCCAGATGAGAAGCACTGGAATGATCTGGCTTTGGAATTTCACTACATGAGGTGGGTCCTGGTCTCATTCATCTCTACAAGAAAGATCCAGAGGAGAATCTAGAAGCCTGGTTTAGATTTTGTACCAAAAGCTACAGCATGGCCTCTCTGTATTTAGGTTTCTGTGTCTAACAGACATGTGCTCCCTTTCAGGCCTTTACTGTCTTTGCTTGCTCTTTCCCCACCATCCTAATTTCTCAGACTCATCATTCCATTTAACTTTTCTTCTTTAGTCCTTAAGCCTTATTGGTTTTTAGAATCCAGGATTCTTCATCCTTGTTGAAGAGGCCATGCTCTGTCTGCACTAAGGGCTCTGTCTACACTGAGGGCTCTATCTGCACTGAGGGCCATTACCTCTGGACCTGTCCTAAGCATGGTCTGGAAATTCTTGTCTCCTACATTCTGGCGTGGCATGCAGAATTAGAGCCCAAGTCTTGTAGCCTAGACCTCTCTTCTTCCCACCAGGTCTCTGCCGAAGCATGAGCGATTGGTGGATCTCCATGGTTCAGTCATTGACTACAACTATGGTGGTGGCTCCAGCATTGCTGTGCTCCTCATTATGGAGCGGCTACACCGGGATCTCTACACAGGGCTGAAGGTAAGGAGAGAGCAAGATCCAGCTGGCAGCCAAATCCACAGGTTCCTTTCTGGCCTCTCATCCTCTCCTGTTTATTCAGAGCTTTTAGCTTTCATCAGAGACTATTGGAGTAATTAGGCTTTATTTCATTTATTTCCAAAAACCCTTAAAGATTTCTCAGCTGGGCATGGTGGCTCACCCCTATAATCCCAGCACTTGGGGAGGCAAGGTGGGAGGATCACTTGAGTCCAGGAGTTTGAGACCAGTCTGGGCAATAGAGGGAGACCTCGTCTCTATAAAAAATTTAAAAGTTAGCTGAGTGTGGTGGCTCATACCTGTAGTCCCAGCTACTCGAGGGGGCTGAGGTAGGAGGATCCCTTGCACTTAGGAGGTCAAGATTGCAATGAGCTATGATCATGCCACTGCACCCTAGCCTGGGTGACAGAGCAAGACCCTGTCTCTAAAAATAAAAATAAATTTAAAGATTTCTCAGAACCTATTTTCACCCCATTATATACCCAGAATATTGCCATTCACCACTCGGACACCTGTGGTGGTAGTAAAAATCTAAACTCCTTAGAAGAGCAGTACAGCTGCCTGTAACTCTGCTCTTCTTTCTCACTTTTGCTGTAAGAGGATAAAGCTAGTTTTTGTTGTTTAGTCAATGGATATTTATTAGTGACTGCTTTGTACAAGGTCCAGCATTAAGCATCATTAGAGGATATCAGAAGGTATAATTGATAGACGCTATTAAGAGAATTGTAGTCAGTGACCATTTCAGGAAGACGTAGAGTTTGAGTTTGACAAATATACCATGATGGGTAGAATTTGGGCAGTTGGAAGGAAGAGGCCATAGCAGGGGGAAGGAACAGCTTAATGCCTAGAGCATTCGAAGGCTGGTAAAGACACTGGGCACATTGGAGCAGCTGGTTCGTTTTGGGAATCAGGAGACATAATGTGCAAAGAGATGTTGGGAACAAATTACATAAGACCCAAAATGTTAAGAATTTCCATAGAATTCAAATTCTGTTATAGACTATGAGAAGCTACTGAAGGATTTTATTTGAGTGAAGGTGAAACCCTCAGTTGGATGTTGAGTTGCCCTTATATAAACCACCAAGAGGGAATTAGAGAGGTTTCTTTTGTCTGTTCCCTACATAGGAGCTGAGTAGAAGGAGAGAAAAGCTGACCTCAGAGTCTCTGAGTAGATCCCTTCTCACAGATTCCTCTTGGACCAGTTTATATGGAGGCTTCCAGAAGTAGGGCAGAGGAAACCTTAGAAATGCTTCCCGGAGTCTTGAGGAATTAATATGATGAAGAAAATGACTCTCCAAGCAGCTTTCCCTCTTCATTTCAGAGGAGTTAAGCATTGTCTGATGCATCTCCACAAGTGAACTAGAGAATGTCCTTTGAACTTTTGAATGAGTGATGTGACATTTTCCAGTATTCAGGAGACCCTGAATTGAAGTAATATGAGTGACTTTGGTATTTGAATCCATAAAACCAAACCTGGGCTAACCAGGCCTGTAAAGCAATGGAAGTAAATCTTCCTAAGGGACCTAGAAATAGTCACTTTGAGCCTCAAGGGCCATTCCAGAATTTGTTCAAATGTTAGAAATGAGCTCATGCCTTAGTTGTTTGGTTCTATCTGCTAGTCACATTTGAGGTTATCCATTTGGTTTAACTGCAGCCTGCAAGGGATTTTATCTGGCTTTGTCTCCTTTACAGCTTGCTCTTCTTTGCTTTTCTTCTGCCTCCCTCTCCTAACTGCTTTTTTCTCCCCCCACCTTTTTTTTTTTTTTTTTTTTTGAGACAGAGTCTTGCTCTGTCACCCAGGCTGGAGTGCAGTGGCACCATCTCAGCTCACTGCAACCTCTGCCTCCTGGGTTCAAGTGATTCTCCTGCCTCAGCCTCCCAAGTAGCTGGGATTACAGGCACCTGCCACCACATCCAGCTAATTCTTTTTTGTGTTTTTAGTAGAGACAGGATTTCACCATGTTTGCCAGGCTGGTCTCGAAATTCCTGACCTTGGCCTTCGTAAGTGCTGGGGTTATAGGTATGAGCCACTGTGCCCGGCTCTTCCCCCTTTTAAAAATGCACTTTTCTGTCCTCATGTGCCTAAGCATAGTCAGTTGAATCGAGGAGTTGCCTTATCATGACAAGCAAGCTCTTTTGTCTCCCCAAGGCTGGGCTGACCCTGGAGACACGTTTGCAGATAGCACTAGACGTGGTGGAAGGAATCCGCTTCCTGCACAGCCAGGGACTTGTCCATCGTGATATCAAACTGAAAAATGTGCTGGTAAGTAAGAGCTGTTTCCCCAAGATTATACTCTACCTCTGTGGCTGAGTGATTTTGGAGGGTACACGTAAATGTAAGTTAGATCCCAAGAAAAGTCCTCACAGAAAGTGTATTAGTCCATTCTCACACAGCTAGTAAAGACATGCCCAAGACTGGGTAATTTATAAAGGAAAGAGGTTTAATTGACTCACAGTTCCACAGGGCTGGAGAAGCCTCAGGGAATTTACAGTTATGGCAGAAGGGGAAGTAAACACATTCTTCTTCACATGGCAGCAACACGAAGAAGTACTGAACAAAGGAGGGTAAAGCCCCTTACAAAACCATCAGATCTCGTTAGAACTCACTATCATGAGAAAAGCATGAGGGTGACTGCCCCTGTGATTAAATTACTTCTCACTGGGTCCGTCCCACAACACAAGGGGATTATGGGAACTACAATTCAGGATGAGATTTGGGTGGGGACACAGCCAAACCATATCATTCTGCCCCTGGCCCCTCCCAGATCTCATGTCCTTGCATTTCAAAACACAATCATGCCTTCTCAACAGTTGTCCAAAGTCTTAACTCATTCTAGTATTAACCCAAAAGTCCAAGTCCAAAGTTTTATCTGAGACAAGGCAAGTCCCTTCCACCCATGAGCCTATAAAATCAAAAGCAAGTTAGTTACTTTCTACATACTATGAGGGTACAGGCATTGGATAAATACATCCATTCCAAATGGGAGAAATTGGCCAAAACAAAGGTGCTACAGGCCCATGCAAGTCTGAAATCCAATAGGGTAGTCATTAAATCCTGAAATTCCAAAATGATCTTCTTTGACTCCATGTCTCACATCCAGGGCACGCTGATGCAAGAGGTGGTCTCCTATGGCATTGGGCATCTTCACACCTGTGGCTTTGCAGGGTACAGCCCACTTCCTGGCTGCTTTCATGGGCTGGCATTGAGTGTCTGTGGCTTTTCTAGGCACACGGTGCAAGTTGTGTGTGGATCTACCATTCTGGGTTGTGGAAGACAGTGGCCTTCTTCTCACAGTTCCACTAGGCAGTGTCCCAGTAGGGACTTTCTGTGGGGGTTCCAACCCCACATATTCTGCACAGCCCTAACGGAGGTTCTCCATGGGGGCTCCACCCCTGCAGCAAACTTATGCCTGGATATCCAGGCATTTTCATACATCCTCTGAAATCCAGGTGGAGATTCCCAAACCTCAACTCTTGATTTCTATGCACCTGCAGGCCCAACACCACATGTAAGCTGCCAAGATTTGGGGCTTGCACCCTCTGAAGCAATGGCCTGAGCTATGTGTTGGCCCCTTTTAGCCACAACTGGAACTGAAGCAGCTGGGATGCAGGGCACCATGTCCCAAGGCTGCATAGAGCAGGGGGGCCCTGGGTCCAGCTCACAGAACCATTTTTCCCTCCTAGACCTCCAGGGGTCATAGGAGGGCCTGCTGTGAAGGTCTCTGACATGCCCTGGAGAAATTTTCCCCATTGTCTTGCTGGTTAACATTTGGCTCCTCATTACTTACGAAAATGTCTGCAGCGGGCTTGAATTTCTCCCCAGAAAATAGGTTTTCTTTTCTTTCTTTCTTTTTTTTTTTTTTTTCTGAGATGGAGTCTTGCTCTGTTGCCCAGGCTAGAGTACAATGGCGCTATCTCAACTCACTGTAACCTCCACCTCCCAGGTTCAAGCAATTCTTCTGCCTCAGCCTCCCAAGTAGCTGGAATTACAGGCACTTGCCATCACGCTGGGCTAATTTTTGTATTTTTAGTAGAGACAGGGTTTTGCCATATTGGTCAGGCTGGTCTCCAACTCCTGACCTCAAGTGATCCATCCACCTTGGCCTCCCAAAGTGCTGGGATTATAGGTGTGAGCCACTGTGCCCAGCCAGAAAATAGGTTTTCTTTTCTATGACATTGTCAGACTGCAAATTTTTCAAACTTTTATGCTCTGCCTCCTCTTCAACACTTTGCTGCTTAGAAATTTCTTCTGGGGTGGGCATGGTGGCTCACACCTGTAATCCCAGCACTTTGGGAGACCGAGGTGGGTGGATCACCTGAGGTCAGGAGTTTGAAGCCAGCCTGGCCAACATGGTAAAACCCCATCTCTACTAAAAATAAAAAATTAGCCAGGTGTGGCACACACCTGTAGTCCCAGCTACTTGGGAGGCTGAGGCAGGGGAATTGCTTGAACGTGGGAGGTGGAGGTTGCAGTGAGCTGAGATTGCACCACTACACTCCAGCCTGGGTGACACATCAAGACTCTGTCTCTAAATAAATAAATAAATAAATAAATAAATAAATAAATAAATTTCTTCCACCAGATACCCTAAGTCATCTCTGAAGTTCAAAGTTCCACAGATCTCTAGGGCAGGGGTAAAATGCCTCCAGTCTCCTTGCATAGCAATGGTGACCTTTATTTCAGTTCCCAACAAGTTCCTCATTTCCATCTGAGACCACCTTACCCTGGACGTCATTGTCCATATCACTATCAGCATTTTGGTCAAAGCCATTCAACAAGTCTCTAGGAAGTTCCAAACTTTCCCACATTTTCCTGTCTTCTTCTGAGCCCTCCAAACTGTTCCAGCCTTTGCCTGTTACCCAGTTCCAAAGTCGCTTCCACAATTTCATGTATCCTTACAGCAGCAGCCCACTCTTGGTACCAATTTACTGTGTTAGTCCATTCTCACGCTGCTAATAAAGACATACCTGAGACTAGGTAACTTATAAAGGAAAGAAGGTTAATTGACTCACAGTTCCGCAGGGCTGAAGAGGCCTCAGGAAGCTTACAATCATGGTGGAAGGAGAAGCAAACATGTCCTTCTTCACATAGTGGCAGCAAGGAGAAGTGCCGATCAAAAGGGGGAAAAGCCCCTTACCTCCCATCAGGTCCCTCCCATGACACACAGGCATTATGGGAGTTAGCAATTCAAGATGAAATTTGGATGGGGACAAACCGTATCAGAAAGTAGTAGAGTTAACAGCATGGTGAAAGATGGTATGTGAGACTTAAAGCTTAGGGAGGAGTTTTATCATAGACTTAGCTGATACTGTGTAAGGTTTTTTCCCCCTACACTGTTTTGAAAAATGTTAAACTTATGGAAGAGTGGTACAATGAAGACCCATATACCCCTCACCCAAATTCATATTCTCTTTTCTCCAAAATGTGCACTCTCTCTTTCTCTCTATACATGCACACACACACACACACACGTGTGCATACTTTTTTGCTGAGCTATATGAAATTCAGTTACAAGGGCAGGCACAGTGGCTCATGCCTGTAATCCGAGCACTTTGGGAGGCCGAGGTGGGTGAATCACCTGAGGTCAGGAGTTCGAGACCAGCCTGGCCAACATGATAAAACCCTGTTTCTACCAAAAATACAAAAAAAAAAAAAAAAATTAGCCAGGCATGGTGGTGCATACCTGTAGTCCCAGCTACTGAGGAGGTTGAGGCAGGAGAATCACTTGAACCCGGGAGGCAGAGCTTGCAGTGAGCCAAGATTGTGCCCTGCACTCCAGCCTGGTGACAGAGTGAGACCCTGCCCCCCCCCCAAAAAAAAGTAACAGAAAACACTTTATTCCTAAGTACTTCATCATGTATCTGCTAAGAAAAAGGATATCGTTCTACATAATCAAAGTGTCATTATTATACCCAAGGAATTTAACATTGATACAATACTGTTATTTAATATGTAATCTATATTAACATTTTTCAGTTGTCCCAAATATGTTTAGTTGCCCTAAATATGGTATGTTTGTTTGTTTGATACAGGATCCAATCCAGGAAATATATAGTATATTTTGTTGTCATGTTTCTTTAGTCTCCTTTAATCTAGAATAGTCTTTCTGCCTTTGAGGAGTCTGGGCCTTGTTATTGCTTAAGGTTTAATCAGAGATATAGGATGAAGACTGAGATGGGTAAATGTACCTTAAATGGTGAGATGGTCATGAACTCACTAGTCCTGTAATTTGAATTGTAAAGAATCTTTCGATCTATTCCTCTTGAAAGTATACTGGCATGTCATTCAGTTGTTTCTGGCAATACTTAAATGATGTATGAAGATGACAGCAATTTAGGGGAAGGGAACAGTCTCCCTAAAATTGACAACCGAAACCTAAAGGCTGATCAATAGCCAAATTAGACAGACTTATTCTCTTCAACCTTTAGGAAAGAAACTACAGGGACTTTAGGAAACTCTCCTCAGCTGACCAGAGGACCTCAACTTTCTGCTCTGGGGTCAGGAGGAGAGTCAGGCGCTGAAGTGTTTCCCTGGTGTCCTTCCATGGACCTGTACTTCCTCATTCTTCCAGGGTTTTTTAGGACCTTCATATGTACCAGGCACTGTGCTAAGCACTGGGGATATAAAGATGAAAACGGCAATCCCTGCCCTCATGTTGCTTATAGTATGGGGAAGAAGACAGTACAGGTTGAGTATTCCTAATCGAAAAATTACAAATCCAAAATGCTCCACGATCCTAAACTTTCTGAGCACTGACATGACGCTCAAAGAGAATGCTCACTGGAGCATTTTGGATTTTTAATTAGAGGTGTTGAATCAGCAAGTATAATGGATATATTCCAAAATCTGGAAAAAAAAATGAAATTCAAAACACTTCTGGTTCCAAGCCTTTCAGATAAGGGATACTCAACTTGTAATGGAATGAACCTGGAGACAGGAAGGTTGGCGGCAGGATTTATGAAGTACAGTCATGCACTGCATAATGACATTTTGGTCAGTGAGACCACATATACAATATAGTCCCATAAGATTATAATGGACTGGCTAGGTGTCGTGGATCACGCCTGTAATACCAGCACTTTGGGAGGCCGAGGCAGGCGGATCACCTGAGGTCGGCAGTTTGAGACCAACCTGACCAACATAGAGAAACCCTGTCTATACTAAAAATACAAAATTAGCTGGACGTGGTGGCGCATGCCTGTAATCCCAGCTACTTGGGAGGCTGAGGCAGGAGAATAGCTTGAACCCGGGAGGCAGAGGTTGCAGTGAGCCGAGATCATGCCATTGCACTCCAGCCTGGGCATCAAGAGCGAAACTCCGTCTCAAAAAACAAAAATAAACAAAAAAGATTATAATGGACTAAAAAATTCCTATTGCCTAGTGACATCATAGCTGTTGTAATGTTGCAGCACAGTGCAATACATGTGTGGTGATTCTTGTGTAAACCTACTGATATAAAAGAATAGCACAATTATGTACAGTATATATTTGATAATAAACAGCTATGTTACTGGTTTATATATTTACTGTACTATACTTTTTATCTTTTTAAACCTTTTAGATACTCTAAAAAGTATAGTACAGTAAATATATAAACCAGTAAGGATAGCCTCGGGCAGGACCTTAGGACGAACTCCAGAAGAAGGTGTTGCTATCATAGGAAGTGACAGCTCCATGTGTGTTATTGTCCTTGAAGACCTTCCAGTGGGACAGGATGTGGAAGTGGAAGACAGTGATATAGCTGATCTTGACCCCATGCAGGCCTAGGCTAATATGTCTGTGTTTTAGTTCTTAACAAAAAAGTTTTAAAAGCTAGAAAAAAAAAGAAAGAAAGCCTATAACCAGCCTAGACAACAGAGAAAGACCCCATCTCTACTAAAAATCAAAAAATTAGCCCGGCATGATAGCATACAACCATAGTCTTTGCTGGTCAGGAAGCCGAGGTAGGAAAATCCCTTGAGCCCAGAAGTTCAAGGCTTCCTTGAGCTGTGATCGTGCCACTGCACTCCAGCCTGGACGACAGAGCACAACCCTGTCTCTTAAAAAAATATATATATATCTATATATATATATATAGATATATATTTGTACAGCTATACAATGTGTGTTGTAAGCTAAGTGTTTATTGCAAGAGTCAAAAAGCTTAAAAAATTAAAAAGTTTATAAAGTAAAATTACAGTAAGTAGAGGTTGATTATTGAAGAAAAACTTTAAAAAATAAATACAGTGTAGCCTAAATATACAGTGTTTATAAAGCCTACAGTAGTGTACAGTAATGTCCTAGGCCTTCACATTCACTCACCACTCACTCACTGACTCACCCAGAGCAACTTCCACTTCTGCAAGCTCCATTCATTATAAATGCCCTCTACAGGTATACCATTTTTTATTTTTTATACCGTATTCTTACTGTACCTTTTCTTGGTTTAAGTATGTTTAGATACACAAATACCGTTGTGTTACAGTTGCCTATGGTATTCAGTACAGTAATACACTGTACAGGTTTGTAGCCTAGTAGCAAAAGACCATACTATTAATATGTAGCCTAGGTGTGTAGCAAGTATACCATCTAGGTTTGTGTAAGCACAGTCTGGTGTTTGTACAAGGACAAAATCACCTGACAACTCATTTTTCAGAGCATAATCCTGTCCAGTGACACTACTTTGAGGTACCTACCTTTGAACTTGGGTATGCAGCACTGCTGTGTGCAGGATCAGAAACAAGGTGACTCTTGCCCTGCTTTGTTGGCAGCTGGATAAGCAGAACCGTGCCAAGATCACTGACTTAGGATTCTGCAAGCCAGAGGCCATGATGTCAGGCAGCATTGTGGGGACACCAATCCATATGGCCCCTGAACTTTTCACAGGTAAGGCTGGAGGGCAGGCAGTGGGTCTGGGCAGGGTGTATTACTTTAATCCTGAGTGCTACCCCTTGAGCTCGTTTCCACAATCACTACTGGCAGGTCTGGCACAGGCAAGGGAGAAACCAGATCAGGGGAGACCTACCTAAGGCAAGTAGCAGGGAAAGTGAAGAGGTAGAGGAGTAAGAAAGAAAAAGTACAAATGGGAATCACCATTTGGACATCTCTCTGGGTTATTCGTGCCATAATTGCCATAATCAGCCAATTATTTAATCATAAAGTATTGATTGAATAACTCCTGTGTGATAGGAGTTGTCCTCTATCATTAAAGAACTTACAGTTGACATACAGATATATTGAGAGGTAAAATAGGAAGCAGTATAACACAATGTATGATTAAGTGCTAAATTAAGTGCTATATGATGTACTGTTGGTGTTTAGAGAAGGAATAAATGAAGTTGGAAATGTTTATTGGTTTTGTGATGAAGGTGAGATTTTGAGTAGAACTTGAGTCAGATCTGGGAAATTGGTAGGTGGGAAGGGAACTCATTTATTAAGTATATACCTTGAGTTAAGCAGTATGGGTAGGTTTTTCATATATTTTGTTTAGTTCTGTGATGATGATGGATTTTTATGTCCATTCAATTGATAAAGTTGAGACCAGACTGATGAAGAAACCTACTCCCAAAAACATTGAGCTAAAAGGTAATGGACCTGTGATTTAAGTCTAGGACTTTCTGTCTCCATAGTACAACCCTGTAGCATAAAGGAGAGAAAATTCTGGAGGCTAAAGAAGGGGAAATGAAGAAAATCACAGAATAGAAATAAGCGTGACAGGAAAGAAATCCATTTGGGGAACAGTAGCAAACAAGGTTGGAGATAAAATACATTGAGGTTGAAATTCCCACAAAAGAATCAAGGCTTGTTTGTGCAAGACTTAAGGAGCTACTGAGCTTTTGAGTGGGAGATAAAGGAAAATGTTGATGAAGATGAGCTTTAGCAACAGTAGGTAAAGATGATTTGGGAGGAACCAAGGTAAGACCAGATAGCTGGTCTTCTATGGTTGCCTCCATGATTAAGCTGGTGTTAGTGCGGAAACAAACAAATGTGAGAAATTTAGATTAATTCAGAGGAAGAGTGAACAAGATTTTGGTGCTAACTTGATATGGTTAGTGAACAGAAAAGAATGACTAAAAGATGACTGCAAGGTTTTGAGCCCAAGTGATGGGAATGATTGTTCCATTGCCAGCAAAGATGGAAAGGTAGTCATTAGTATTGGTAAGAGTTAAAATTAGCAATATATTTAAATTTCTTTCATTTCATGTATAAGTCTTCCCCCAGGCCTTCACTGGGTGATACATGTAAGGATTAGGTGTTAGTGAGACAGCTGTAGTAGTATTCAACATCTGAACTAAGTAGACAGTCTTCATTTTTCTTTCTGTAGATTTACTTAACAACAACAACAAAAAAACTTTCGGCCAGGCACGGTGGTTCACGCCTGTAATCCCAGCACTTTGGGAGGCTAAGGCGGGTGAATCACTGAGGTCAGGAGTTCAAGACCAGCCTGACCAACATGGAGAAACCCCCTCTCTACTAAAAATACAAAATTAGCCGGGTGTGGTAGTACCTGCCTGTAATCCCAACTACTTAGGAGGCTGAGGCAGGAGAATCGCTTGAACCCAGGAGGCGGAGGTTGTGGTGAGCTGAGATCGCACTACTGCACTCTAGCCTGGGCAACAAGAGCAAAACTCTGTCTCAAAAAAAAAAAAAAGAAGAAACTTTCTAATCCCACTGCTGTTACTCTAGTTTGGTTACTTCATACTTAAATTTCTTTTATTGTTTCTATTGCAGTCCACCCTATTGCTGTCAGAATCATCTTTCTAAAATATTATATTCTTCATGTCACCTCCTACTCTAAAACATAAATGACTTCCTGCTGCCCACTAAATCCAGACTCTTCTACCTGACTTTAAAAATTATTATATTCTGGTTTCAACATCCCTACCCACCTGTATTTCCAACTTTATTTCCTTAATTTTTTGTGATTAATCTTTTTGACTGTCCTAGCAGAATGACAGGCCTTATTTGCCTTCTCCTTTGTCAAGTTCTAGGCTTGGCTCTCTTCGTATTGAGCTGTGACCTCCCAATGTCTTACTTGATTGTATTGTAAAATGGGCATTATAAATGTGCCCTGCCCACCTGGCAGGGTTGTTATTGGGAGATAATAGATGTTAAAAGCTTTGGAAAAAGCCAACCCTCTACTGAGGCAAGATGGTGTGGATGCTGCTGCCTGACTCTCTGCGGCTCATTACGTTTCATCCTTTCTTGCCATCAGGGAAGTACGATAATTCCGTGGATGTCTACGCTTTTGGAATTCTTTTCTGGTATATCTGCTCAGGCTCTGTCAAGCTCCCTGAGGCATTTGAGAGGTGTGCTAGCAAAGACCATCTCTGGAACAATGTGCGGAGGGGTAAGAGCCACAAGTACTACCTTGTCCTAACTCCCCTGGCTAGCGCAGACTGAGCCCAGGCAATGTCACCCAGCCTCCTGTCATCCTATCTGGCCACTCCGTAGCAGGGCCATAGATACATTTAAACTGTCATGAATCCAGAAAACATAATTAAGTCAACCTTTGCTTCCAGTCAACTCTCTGTTGAACTATCTCAAAAAGCCTTTTTAAAAAAAATGTCCAATTCTTCAACTTCATATGCCAGTGTGTTCCAGTTTTTCTTTTCTTTTTCTTTCTTTCTTTCTTTTTTTAAAATTATTCTTACTGTTAGGTTCTAACCTAGATGTTTGCAATTGAAGTCAAAACTCCTTGCATTCTTTAGTATTCTGAGCCCCACTGGGAATTCAGCCTTTGAGCTGGTCATGCCTCTTTGTATGTGCTGGGCCCCTCTCACTGTGGTCTTGTTTCCATGCTCCTTTCTCTAGGGGCTCGCCCAGAACGTCTTCCTGTGTTTGATGAGGAGTGCTGGCAGTTGATGGAAGCCTGTTGGGATGGTGACCCCTTGAAGAGGCCTCTCTTGGGCATTGTTCAGCCCATGCTCCAGGGCATCATGGATCGGCTCTGCAAGTCTAATTCTGAGCAGCCAAACAGAGGACTAGATGATTCTACTTGAAAGCAAAGACTTTTCTTTTTCACTCTCTAGTTCTTTCCTTCCCCCTCACCTTTTGGCCATGGGGAGAATTTGACATTTATTCACTATAGGACACACTCCCAAGAGAACTGGTGCTTGCTGGGAAACTTGAAACCTTCCCAGGCAGGGATGACTCCTGGACAGTGAAGAGTTGAATGAATGAGCATATTCAGCAGCTCACTGAAGCGCCAAGCTATTCCTTTAGCAAAAAAGTGTCTAAGATGTGTAAAAGCTGAGGAATGTGATGTTCTGGCCTCACAAATGAAAAAGAGGCAGATGTTACCATTGTCTATTCACTGTATATGCTTCCAAGACAACCAGCAGGACACTGCAGTGGCAATAGTGTTAAAAAGTCTCATTCTCATGATTTTTCGCTCTAGCTAGGAATAGTTTAGTCAGGACTCAGAAAATTTGAACTTAGTTCTGGGATTATGAAAACATGGGGACAAAAACAGTAACTTGTGGATATCTGGTTCCTGCTGTCTGCAGCCAGGGATCTCAGGCTGCAATGGTCAGAAGTCCCAGTGAGGGAGCTAGAAACAGAGCTATCTGTTCCTCATAGTGCCAGTGTGTTTACATTTATAGGACCACATATCCCTGGTTTCTGGGGGAGGGTTTCACTGTTACATCACCAAAAGGCCCTGAAAAGATAAAAAAAAAAAAAAAAAAAAAAAAAAAAAAAGAGGCCGGGCTTGGTGGCTCATGCCTGTAATCCCAGCACTTTGGGAGGCTGAGGCGGGTGGATCATAAGGTCCAGAGTTCAAGAGCAGCCTGGCCAACATGGTGAAACCCTGTCTCTACTAAATATACAAAAAATTAGCTGGGCATAGTGATGCATGCCTGTAATCCTAGCTACTGGGGAGTCTGAGGCAGGAGAATTGCTTGAACCTGGGAGGCGGAGGTTGCAGTGAGCTGAGATCGTGCCACTGCACTTCAGCCTGGGTGACAGGGTGAGACTCTGTCTCAAAAAAAAAAAAAGAATGTGTGTGTATGTGTATATATGTGTGTGTGTCTATATCTCTATATATAGACATACACACAGAAGTTATTGGATTTAGAGTTACTGCTAACCCCAGAACAGAATCTGTTCTTTTACCTTTGAGTCTTTTCTTTTGTTTACCTCTTTTCATCTCAAAGTGGGAAAGCTCCAGATAACATGGTACACAGGAGTGAGTGTCTGAGCAAAACCAACCCAGTGCGAAGTATTTGGGTGAGACCTGAGAGGTGGGAGATGATTGGAGGCCATGGCGTGTGTACAAACATACTGGAAGAAAACAAGCTTGTTTTTAAAACTTAACATAATCAGAAACTTTTCTTTTTTGTTTCAATCTAACACGTTGACGTTTTTAAAATTTGATCAGTGAGCTTTTTAACCAAGATTTCTCCTGCAATTTGTTCCTTCTTTTTACCTTATTTTAAGTATAATCTGTTAGAAGAAAAAAAGAAGCAGACGAAAGAGAAAAACCCTCCTCTGGTAGTTCTGTGTGTGTGCCCCTCACCTGTGTGCTAGTGTCTGGGAAGTTTCCCTGAAAGGTGGGAGGCGGGTGGGTGGTCTTTTGGAGAGTTCCTCATGAAGTGTGCTTGAGGAAAGAAATTCTGATTCTAGGCAGAGGAAGGGGAACAATTTAAATATTGGTGCATCTCAGATGCACTTCTTCAAGCCTTCCTCAACCAAACTGATCCATTAGATTCAGAAAAACAGGTAGACAAGGAAGTAGACAGTGGAAGGGAGTAGTCTCCCTCCATCTGCCTAATCCCCAATAACTGTGGTCTGGCCCCTGTGTCCAGCCCCAGAGTTTGTAGAACAGGTCCCCAAGTAGGTGTATAAGATGAATTGCAAATTAGCCGGGCATGGTGGTGCGGGCATGGTGGTGTGCGCCTGTAGTCCCAGCTACTCGGGAGTCTGAGGCAGGAGAATCGCTGGAACCCAGGATGTGGAGATTGTGGTGAGCCGAGATCGTGCCACTGCACTCCAGCCTGGGCAAGAGTGAGACTCCATCTCAAAAAAGAAAAAGAAAAAATGAGTCGCACATTTGCTGCTGGGATTTTCTAGGGTTGTTTATGACAAAATGACCATCTTTTAAATATTAATGGAGTATAAATGGAGTCTATAATGGGTCTTTCATATAACTTTTAACTCTTTGGCTATCCTGAGCTCTGATCATGATACGTTTGAGCATAGTAGCTCCCTAAACTCTTGCAGCCTTTCAGAAACTCCACGTAGTGCTAATAACCTTTTTACCTGCAAATGATAAAGTAACTGACTCAGTGTCTTTGGGCTCTGTAGGCTTTAGCCTTGTTTTGGTAGGATGTTCAGTATATTAGAATTTTTACCACCTATTTAGCTATACTTCAAGTACTCTATTCTCTGCACTAACTCACTTGTCCTTCTGGGAACTATGATGGGCTTCAAGGGAGTCAGGTGTCAAGAGAGGAGGGGTAAGTACTCTCTACTTGCTGGAAAATCATTGTCTAAGTCTGTTGTGTATGAAATTTTAGGAAAAGTCTTATATAGTTCCCTTTCCAGACTGTCTTCTTTTGACTCTAGCTATAATCATAAGTCTGTGCTTCCATTATGAAGATCACATTCCTAGCATTCTTTGGAAGTCTTAGCTCATACTCCCATTCACATATGGGAGGTTAGATTTTTTTCGTCTACCCAGAGTCCCTTTTTAGTTTACCCCACGGCTTAGTCTGCAATCAGATGCCAGTTCTCTAGCAGATTCCCCAACAGTTTTTTCCCCAATGGGGAGGGTGGAAGGGAGGAACTAATGTAAGTAAGGAGATGAGTAGTTGTGTTACAGTTCATTTTCTTAAAAAAAGTATTTTGAGAAAAGGTGCAAAATATTCTTGAAAGTCTCTAGGCCAGCCAAAATCCATATATGGATATTTGGGGATGTTATTTAAATACTCAGCAGGCTGAGTGCAGGTATACGTGTGTATAGTGTGTGTATACTTTGCTTTTGTTTTATAACATTGTCAGCTAATTTTGGCTTCTTTGTTCCTTGGCATCCATTCTTATGATAAGTGATGGAATGCCATGAAACGTACTGTATTGTATATTACTTGGGAGGACACTAGGTTTTCAAAGAAGTCTGGCAGCACTTGGCTTATAGAGGGCCCAGCATGACCAAAGTCCTAAAGATTTTACCTCCCAGCTTTGGTTGTACGTGTTCCCAAGTGGTGAGGTGAGATTGTGACTGGAGGAGGAAAAAGGATGACGTGAAAGGATGACCCTTATTGTGTTCTGTCCTTCTAATCAGCATAATTAGGGCAGCTTACCCCTGCATGAAAATGATGACCTGGCCATTTTTAATGGCCAGAGCTTGAAGTCTGGTCTCTCATTTTGTTTCAGAAATGAGGCCTTCCTGCAGAGCAGTCAGGAGAAATGGTGGAGCCTGGGACCCTTGAATGGCTGACCCTGGGCCTAGAGAGCTGATGGCAAGGGCTGTCTGGCACGGCTCATTTGGGTGGGGTTTCCCCAGGCATACCTTAGTTCCCTGATCCTCTGCAAAGAGTAGCTCATTGACTGAGCAAGCGCTTCACGGGAGGACTGTGCTGGTTGTTCCCAGACCAAAGAGAGTCACTTTTGACTCCATCAACTTCAAGGGGACAGAGCCTAGGCAGCAGCTTCTCCTAATTTTTAACACTAAAATTCAAGGAAGCAGTGGAGGAAAGAATGCATTACTACCACAGATAGAAATAGGGGACTCGTAGAACTCTTGACTAGTACCTGTCAGCTCTCAAGTGCATTTTTGTGTCTTTGCTTGAGCTGCCAAAGAAGGGTCACAAAGTGTTCTTCCTAATGGAAGAAGTGCCTCGGGGTTGCAGGGCTTCAAAGTGACAACTGCACTGAATAACACTTTATTTTTTGGCTTTGGCTTATTATTTAGCACTGGGAGGCCTGGGGGGAATTGGTGATTACAGTAGCACTTTGGGAAGTTAAAGCCCCCTTTGGGCTTGCTTTGGAGAGATGATGGCATGCTTGGTATTCCATTTGGATAATCAGGAAACCTCCCTAATCCATCCATATTGCATCAGAGTGGGATTAATAACCCTGGAAGAGTCCACTGCCAAAAGAGTAGTTGCTTTCCTTGAGTTTCCAAAGCTTTTGGATTTTCTGGATCAAGTAACCCACTTTTTAAAACCTGAGGTCAGGAGTTCGAGACCAACCTGTAACACGGTGAAACCCCATCTCTATTAAAAATAGAAAAAATTAGCCAGGCATGGTGGCGGGCATCTATAGTCCCAGCTACTCAGCAGGCTGAGGTAGGAGAATTGCTTGAACCCAGGAGACAGGCTGCAATGAGCCGAGATCACACTACTGCACTCCAGCCTGGGTGGCAGAGCAAGACTCCATTTCAAAAAAAAAAAAAAAGAAAAAAGAAAAAGAAGGTTAATCTTTCCAAATATGGAGGTGGGATGAATAGGGCTTGTTTGATGTTGAAGTGGGTAAGGAGGGAGTGGCCTTGGAACACTTGTATTCCAAACTCCCCTGGAGGTTTCCAGTAGCACTACTGTTCTTAAAAGGGTTTTATTTTTAACTTCATCTGCTTTGTTAACATCCAGTCCAATTGAGGTGATCTCAGAGGTGCATCAGGACACCAAGCACTGGGGAGGCCACCTTGCCCAGATGGTTGAAAAGAAAATTGGTCTGGACAGCCTGTTGTCTTTTGTCTTCTTGTAATGTCGTTTGTTTGTTTTAAAGGACTAATGTTTGTTACAGTGTTAAATAAAGGTGTAACATACTAAGTGTGTAGAATAAAAGTGCAATAACAAAAGAAAATGACTTTCGCACACAGTTCAGTCTTTATCCTGTCTCCTTTCTTGTGCTACCTGGCTCTTTCCATAATACTGTTACAGCAGGACTGTGGTAATTGTGTGCATTTTGAAGAGACGCGACTTGGGGTTAATCTTCATTCATGTAATTTTGAAGGGTTGGGTTTGGTTTTATAGAGTATTCTATATACTTGTTGGGTTACACAAATACCAGATGTGCTGTATAATAAAGATCACATTAACGTTTTAGGTTTCTATCTGTTTGGTTTTGGTTTTCCCTTACCTCACTACCCATAGTAACAGGACACTGCCTAATCCATTCCATTTCCACTGGTGACCTGCAGTCGGATGTCTTTCAGTTTGCCTTAGGAGAGATGGATGGAACATGTTCCTCTCCCATCAGGGGCCCTCCCCAGCCACCATGGCTCTTGGCCTCTGGGTACTTTACATCACCACTACTGGAGGGTGGGGCAAGGGAATGGGAAATAGGATAGCGGAGAAAAGGGGTGAGATGATAGCAATGGATCTTCCAGAGCCTATCCTGGGTGACATGCTTTTTTCCAGCTTTTAAGCACAAACCTGCAGTATTGTGAGTTCATATATGAGCCTAGCTACTCTTTATTACACTGTGAGGGAACTTGGCACATAATCTTATGCTGGCCTATCTACATGTAGTGTATTTAGAATTTTCTATTTAGGCTCACCCCAGTGCTGAGATTTGCTTACTCAGCAGTACCCGACAGGCACCACCATGGGCGACCGCCAAGAGACAGGCACTACCTCTAGTCACCAGGGAAGATCAGTGTGCAACACGAGGTGCGTTTGCTTTGGTTTGTTTTTTGTTATACCCGTGTCTGGCTGGTGTGGCTGTCATTTTTTGCTGTAACTACTTTTGGTTTGACTGCAACACAAGGTTAGCCAGCAGATGGCAGCACATCTTACGTAGTTGGTGTGTTCCGCTCCTTGATCTCAGTGGTTCTCAGCCCATACCCACACAGTATTCATTTAATGCAACTGAAGCCGGTTAGCTCAGTTGGTTAATGCTAATAATGCAGATAAGCCTTTTTTATTTTTATTTTTATTTTGGAGACAGGGTCTTGCTCTTGCTGTTGCCCAGGCTGGAGTGTGGTGGCACAAACATGGCTCACGGTAGCCTCGACCTCCTGGGCTCAAGCAATCTTCCTGCTTCAGCCTCCTGAGTACCTGGACCATAGATGCACACCATCATGCCTGGCTGTTTTTGTTTGTTTAAGGATATGGTCTGGCTATGTTGCCCAGGCTGGTCTCAAACTCCTGGGCTAAAGCAATCCTCCTGCCTCAGCCTCCCAAAGTGCTGGGATTACAGGTGTGAGCCATGCACCCAGCCCAGATAAGCCTCTTAACACTTGTGAAACTCTGGTAACTCCAGCCACCCTTCACAGTTAAATATATCCCATCTTATATGCATATGCCCTGTATTTTCCTAGGAAGTTCAGTGTGACTGAGTTCTCTTAACCTCTTCTTTTGCCCTTATTACTTTGGAAAAAAATAGCTTTTGGTATACACATTTTCTTTTTTTTTTTTTTTTTTTTTTGTTGAGGCAGAGTCTGGCACTCTTGCCCAGGCTGGAGTGCAGTGGCCCGATCTCGGCTCACTGCAAGCTCCGCCTCCTGGGTTCACGCCATTCTCCTGCCTCAGCCTCCCGAGTAGCTGGGACTACAGGCGCCCGCCACCTCGCCCGGCTAGTTTTTTTGTATTTTTTAGTAGAGACAGGGTTTCACCGTGTTAGCCAGGATGGTCTCGATCTCCTGACCTCGTGATCCGCCCGTCTCGGCCTCCCAAAGTGCTGGGATTACAGGCTTGAGCCACCGCGCCCGGCCTGTATACACATTTTCAGATTGGACATGCTTTTTCAAGAACACGTCCCTCAGTAGTCATGTGCCCTGAGTAGGGCAACTTGGGTGGCCTTCCCGACCCTGTATTTGGGTGGGATTCAGGCTTCTGAACATTATTAAATTCAACCTCAAAATTTCTGCCTTTAGTAGAATCCCAAGGGTCCATGAAGTGCTAACTGAATGGCCTCCTTTGGAGTGCAGTTACTATGGGGAGACATGCACTGAGTGAGGCCTCTTGTGGCCCTTCTAGGGAGAGCCTGTACCTTGGTATATTTTATTTTTATTTTTATTTTTTTGAGATAGAGTCTCATTCTCTCTCCCAGGCTGGAGTGCAATGGTGTGATCTCAGCTCACTGCAACCTTCGCCTCCCCGGTTCAAGCTATTCTCCTGCCTCACCCTCCCAAGTAGCTGGGATTACAGGCGTGCACCACCATGCCTGGCTAATTTTTGTATTTTTAGTGGAGACAGGGTTTTGCCATACTGCTCAGGCTGGTCTCGAACCCCTGACCTCAGGTGATCTGGCCTCCCAAAGTGCTGGGATTACAGGCATGAGCCACCACGCCAGCCCCTTGGTATATTTTGAAGTTAGCATTTCAAATCCGTGAAAAAAACAGATTAGTCAGTAAAGTTGGCTATCCCCTTGTTTTAGTCTTTTCCTGCTACTATAACAAAATACCACAGACCAGGTAATTTACAAATAACACATTTATTTCTCATAGTTTTAGGAGCTGGGAAGTTCATGATTGAGGCGCCAGCAGGGTCAGTATCTGGTAAGGACTGCTCTGTGCGTCCAAGATGGCACCTTGTTGCTGCATCCTTCAGGAGACTAACACTGTTCTCACATGGCAGAAGAGATGGAAGAACTAGGCAGCCCTCTGAGCCTCTTTATAGTGCCATTAATCCTATCTGTGAGGGCTAAGCCCGCATGGCCTAATCACTTCCCAAAGGCCCCACCTCTTAATAGCTTGGGGTTTGAGTTCCAACATAGGAATTTTGGAGGGACACATGCATTCAAATCATATCACCACCTGAGGAAAAAAATACTTAAATCATCATGTGAAAAAAAAGTCCAGGTATAGGAAAGATGTAAATGTTAAAAACAAAAAAAACAAAAACTCTAGGCTGGGCACAGTGGCTTGGCCGGGCACAGTGGCTCATGCCTGTAATCCTAGTACTTTCAAAGGCCAAGGTGGGCAGATCACCTGAGGTCAGGAGTTCAAGACTAGCCTGGCCAATATGGTCTCTACTAAAAATACAAAAATTAGCCAGGTGTGGTGGTGCATGCCTGTGACCCCAGCTACTCGGGAGGCTGAAGCAGGAGAATCACTTGAACCTGGGAGGCAGAGGCTGCAGTGAGCTGATCGTGCCACCACACTCCAGCCTAAGCAACAGAGCAAGAGTCCATCTCAAAAAATATATATATATAAAAAACTATATATAACTATATGTAAACATATATAACTATATATAAATATATATAACTATATAACAATATATAAAACTATATATAACTATATATATAAAACTATATAACTCTATATAAAACTATATATATATATAAAACATAACCCATTTTTTGGTAAAAATCCCTTTGTTCCCCAGAACCCCAAATTATCTAGAGATTTAGTCCATCTGCACATATAGTGCACAGAAAAAAAAACTGTAAATGTATAAATCAAACCGATAATAGTGATTTTCCTAAAGAGGCAACTTCCAACTTTTAGGGTATGGAATTTCTGTTACTGTGTTGTTTATCTGCTATGAACATCTAGAAAATGAATCCTGGCTAATTTAGGAGGAAGGAAATACGTACTGGAAAAATACTAGTGCCTCAAAAAATCAGCAAGAACTGGAAGATCAGACTCACAGAATCTGTAGGCAGGAACCAGAGCAGCTCTGCAAGCTTTTGCTGTCTAAAGCTATGATGAACCATCTTTACTCCCTCAAGAGTTAACAGCCAGGGCGAGTTTTCTCAACTGGCCCAGCACAGGTCCCAGACCCATTTTCTAGCTTTACTGGTTCAGAACTGGAAGGATCTATCCCCTTCAGATTCCATGATGGGAGGCAGGCACCTAAATTTGCCTGCTCACTGAAAATTACATTCCTTGGAGGAGATGTAACTCCCGAAAAGTAATCAAAGAGAAGTGAGAAAAGGGACCTAAATTCAGGACAGGTGCCAGGTGACACACGGCCGTTACAGTTCATCTCTTGGGCTGCTTAACCTCCACAGCCACCCTTCTGGCACTACTGGGAGGCAAGGTCGTGAAAGAAGATTGACAGATTGGGGCCTGATACAGAGAGGCCACAACTTGATCTCTGGGAAGGACATTTCTAAATCTCTGAAGTATTTTTCAACCTATGAAGAATGCCTTGGCTTCTATTGCCTTTCTCTTTCCTTCCTCCCTTATTTTCTCAGCATGGCTTCCCCATGAATCAAAGACACTCAAGCATCTAGGTAAAGGCTAAATCAGAGCCTTTCTATGTGTGGAAGCAGGAGTTTAAGAGGCAAATGTCAGGCTCAATGTGAAGCCACTGGCTCTGAAAATAAGGGGAACTGCTCCAGGTTCTAAGCTGGGACCACAGAGAAACACAGTGGTTAGTCTAAGACATTGTATTGAGCAGGATTGCTTACAATTGTTAAAAATTATTAGATACTGGCAAAGGAGTATATGTAACATCCTCAAATATTTTGATACGGCCGGGTGTGGTGGCTCATGCCTGTGATCCCAGCACTTTGGGAGGCTGAGGCGGGCAGATAATCTGAGGTCAGGAGTTCGAGAGCAGCCTGGCCAACATGGCCAAACCCCATCTCTACTAAAATACAAAAATTAGCCAAGCATGGTAGCGGGTGCCTGTAATCCCAGCTACTCAGGAGGATGAGGCAGAAAGAATTAATTGAACTCAGGAGGCGGAGGTTGCAGTGAGCTGACATTGCACCGCTGCACTCCAGACTGGGCAAGACGCTGTCTTTGAAAAAAAAAAAAAAAAAAAAATTGATGCATAAGAACAATTTTTTTTTTTCTGGAGACAAAGTCTCACTGTCACCCAGGCTGGAGTGCAATGGTGCTATCTCTGCTCACTGCAACCTCCATCTCCCAAGGTCAAGTGATTCTCCTGTCTCAGCCTTGTGAGTAGCTGGGATTACAGACATGCACCACCACACCTGGCTAACTTTTGTATTTTTAGTAGAGATGGGGTTTTGCCACGTTGGTCAGGCTAGTCTCAAACTCCTGACCTCAGGTGATCCATCTGCCTTGGCCTCCCAAAGTGCTGAGATTACAGACGTGAGCCACCAGGCCCGGCCAAGAACAATTTTTAAAATGTGAATTTATCATGCAATTTGTGGGCCAGAACACTGCCATGGTTTTTAAGCCCCTGTGTGATTCTCCCAGATGCCAGTTCCTGCACCTCCCCGCTTTTCTCCCATCCCTAAGTTACTACTGTGTTGATCACTCTCTTTTTTTCTTTTTTTCTTTTTCTTTTTCTTTTTTATTTGAAACGGAGTCTTGCTTTGTTGTCCAGACTGGAGTGCAGTGGTGGGATCTTGGTTCACTGCAACCTCCGCCTCTTGGGTTCAATCGATTCTCCTGCCTCAGCCTCCCAAGTAGCTGGGATTACAGGCACACGCCACCTCACCCAGCTAATTTCTGTATTAGTAGAAACGGGGTTTCACCATGTTGGCCAGGCTGGTCTTGAACTCTTGACCTCGTGATCTGCCCGCCTCAGCCTCCCAAAGTGCTGAGATTACAGGTGTGAGCCACCGTGCCCAGCCCATTCCCTCTCTTTTTTTTTTTTTTTTTAAGAAAAGTATTTCCAAATATACCTGTAGCTCTAAACAATATATACTTTGGTTTTGCATATCTTTGTGCTTTATAAAAATGATATTATTTAACCAGGCATGGTATGGCATGTGCCTGTAGTCCTAGCTACTTGGGAGGCTGAAGTGGGAGGCCTGACTGAGCCCAGGAGGTTGAGGTGAGTTTTATAAAGGTATGTTTAAATTTGCAAGTGTGGTCAGGCATAGTGAGTCACACCTGTAATCTCAGCACTTTGGCAGGCCAAGGTGGTAGGATTGCTTGAGCTCAGAAGTACAAGACCAGCCTGGGTAAAATAGTGAGACCCTGTCTCTACAGAAAATTTTAAAAATTTGCCAGCCAGACGTGGTGGTTCACACCTATAATCCCAGCACTTTGGGAGGCTGAGGCGGTTGGATCACTTGAGGTCAGGAGTTTGAGACCAGCATCGCCAACATGGTGAAACCCCGTGTCTACTAAAAATACAAAAATTAGCTGGCCATCTATTCTTCATTATGAAAAACTTTATAAAAACCTGAAAGAAATGTTGCATACTTGTATTTTCTGTTCTCCATTTCCGAGCAAGATAATAAAGAGAGGCTCTAAAATATTTGTAAATAAAAACTCAATGGGATTAAAAATGAAACACAGAAAACCAAATCTACATACAGCTGTGCCAGAGAGCATTTGTGGCTTTTTGTTTGTTTGTTTGTTTGTTTGTTTTTGAGACGGAATCTCTCTCTGTCACCCAGGCTGGAGTGCAGTGGCATATCTCGGCTCACTGCAACCTCCACCTCCCAGGTTCAAGCAATTTTCCCACCTCAGCCTCTCCAGTAGCTGGGATTACAGGCACCCACCATCATGCCTGACTAAACTTTTTTGTATTTTTGTAGAGATGGGGGTCTCACCATCTTGGCAAGGCTGGTCTCAAACTCAAGGCCTCAGGTGATCCACCTGCCTCGGCCTTTCAAAGTGCTGGGATTAGAGGCATAAGCCACCAAGCTCGGATGCATGACTGTTTTTTGCTTTTTTGGGGGGTGCTGGGGACGGAGTCTCCCTCTGTCACCCAGGCTGGAGTGCAGTGGCACTATCTCAGCTCACTGCAACCTCGGCCTCCCGGGTTGAAGTGATTCTCCTGTCTCAGCCTCCTGAGTAGCTGGGACCATAGGTGTGTACCACCACACCCAGCTAATTTTTTGTATTCTTAGTAGAGACGGGGTTTCACCATGTTAGCCAGGATGGTCTCAATCTCCTGACCTTGTGATCCGTCTGCCTCAGCCTCCTGAAGTCCTGGGATTACAGGTGTGAGCCACCGCGCCCAGCTTGCATGAGTGGTTTTTATCTGATGTTTTGGATCCATTTCACATGAAACAAAAACAGGTGCTATAGTAAAGCCAAACCAGGAAAACCCCAATAGATTATTTTTAGCATGCCTCTTAATTTTTCTATCACCAGCTTCTCATTTTCTGTGATGAGTCTTGGACATGTAACCTCTTGAGGGGATGCCAGTGATGGATGGGCCATGGGTGAAGTGTCAGCAAATGTGAAAAAGCAAATCCAGCTATAACTATATAGACAGTTCATCTGCAATGTTCAGCCACATAACCATAGATAAATCCAACGACTGAAGAAAAAGTAATAATTCTCTGAAACATTTGTTCAACTAGCTTTTGTCCCTTGTAATCGATTCATATGGGCAGCAAGCTCATATGCTCCAACATGACTGGCCATGGGGGCAGGCGGTGGGCAGCATGGTTAGGGTGGCTGCAACTCAGATCTGGGTCTGGGTCTGGGCCTTATACCACCACACTTGCCTTTTTTTTTTTGAGTGGGGTTTTGCTCTTTTTGCCAAGGCTAGAGTGCAAGGGTGCCATCTTGGCTCAATGCAACCTCCGCCTCCTGGGTTCAAGTCATTCTCCTGCCTCAGCCTCCCGAGTAGCTGGGAGCCATGGCATGGCCACCATACCTGGCCTAATTTTTGTAATTTTAGTAGAGACAGGGTTTCACCAAGTTGGCGAGGCTGGTCTCAAACTCCTGGCCTCAAGTGATCCGCCTGCATGGGCCTCCCAAAATGCTGGGATTATAGGTGTCAGCCACTGTGCCAGGCCCTGTATTGTCTTTTAAATAACATCTCCAAAGTGGTGATAGAGAAGAAATACCAACTTGTGAGTATATGTTTAGCTGATGTATACTCCAAGAATTAGGATAAAAATTAAAACATTTTTTAAAAATCAAAAGTTGAAATAATTTACAAACTGATTTTCACTAATACTCAAGTAAAAGATGTATTTTAGGAAAAAGGAAACCATGAGCCTAGAAAGGCCTGATATGCAGGAATGAATGGTAAGCAGAGAAAACAGTAAATGGATGGCTAAATCTAAACACACATTGGTTATATATATTAAAAAACACATATAATGACATCGGGTCAGGCATGTAATGGGCCTGTAATCCCAGCACTTTGAGAGGCTGAGGCGGGAGGATCCCTTGAGGTCAGGAGTTCAAGACCAGCCTGACCAACATGGCGAAAACCTGTCTTTACTAAAAATACAAAAAAATTAGCCAAGCGTGGAGGCGCATGCCTGTAATCTCCGCTACTCAGGAGGCTGAGGCACAAGGATCACTTGAACTTGGGAGGCAGAGGCTGCAGTGAGCCAAGACTGTGCCACTGCACTCCAGCCTGGGCAATAGAGTGAGACTCTGTCTTGAGAAAATAAATGAACAAATAAATAAAGCAATATGTATGATGATATCTAACTTCTGAGGCAAAAGAATCTCAGCCAAGAGTTTTTTTTCCTTTTTTAGAGATGGGGTTCTGCTCTGTTGACTAAACCTGAGTGCAGTGGCGTGATCACACCTCACTGCAGCCTTGAACTCTGGGGCTCAAATGAGGGGGTGAACTTTTGAAATATTGTAAGAGTCCTATATTTTCAGAGAAGGGTAAAGATACTGATTACCTTCAGATAAAACCACCTTTCCAAAACTATGACTGTAAGAAAAATCTGATATAGTTGATTCCATCTTGCTTCTAACATCCAAGCTATCCTTGGTCATTCCAAGCCAACTTTGGGAGAAATTTAGTTTATAGTTTAACCTTAAAGCAAGAATAATAGTAGCCCCTCCCAGAACTAAACTGCCTTTGTAAAACTAATGAAAGCCTACAAGGTTAGAATAATGAGAGGACTCTGGATTCTGCTAAGCTATAGACATAATTAGCTGGGTGCGGTGGCTCATGCCTGTAATCCCAGCACTTTGGGAGGCCGAGGTGGGCAGATAACGAGGTCAGGAGTTCGAGACTAGCCTGGCCAACATAGTAAAACCCCGTCTCTACTAAAAATACAAAAAATTAGCTGGGCATGGTGGTGGGCACCTGTAATCCCAGCTACTCGGGAGGCTGAGGCAGGATAATCGCTTGAACCCAGGAGGAGGAGGTTGCAGTGAGCCAAGATTGTGCTACTGCACTCCAGCCCAGGCAATAGTGCAAGACGCTGTCTCAAAAAATAAATAAATAAATAAATAAAAATAATAAACTCCCTTCTTTCCCAGTCTATCTACATCTTGTTATTGGACTGTGAGAACAGCCGGACTCCATTCTTCCTGGAACACTAGAGCAGAGCAGGTCCCCCAGGCCCTTGCTTTCTGTCCTAGACCCTCAAGAAGACCTCAGGCAAGATGTAGACTGAGAAGCAGATGGATCAGGTGGATACAGCAGGGAGGAGGCCATCTGTGAACCAGGAGGTAGGCCCACACCAGACACTGAACTATCAACACCATGATCCTGGACTTCCAGACTCCAGAACTGTGAGAGAGAATTTCTGTTGTTTAAGTCAGCCACTATATGGTATTGTGTTGTGGCAGCAGAGCTGACTTAAGACCCCTTTCCCCACGGTCTGGATCCCCACATATCCTTCTTGGTGCAGATGACATGGCAGCACTTGGGAGGCATGCCAGCCGGAGGGTGCTGCCCTTGGGCTGTCTCCACTTCACCTAGGGGGTCAAGGATCTGAGGATCTGCCCAGGAAAGGGAGAAAGGGTAAGAATGAGAACCAGTCAGCCCGGGGTTCTAAACTGAGATATCTGAGCCACCCTCCTACACTCATCAACAGCCCTTTACTCTCACTGACCCTAAATACCAACTCCCCTTTTGCCTAAGAGACCTGAGGGAGGGGCGCTTACCCTCACAATCTGCAGTCTAAGCTCTGTGTTCCCTGGGATAGGCTCATCAGTCTGTAAGGGTGGGAGAGGCCTTTTATAGGATAGAAGCTGGAATAAATGGCTGGATTGGGGTTTCAGAAGGGTCATCTCTGACCTCAGTAGGATGTAAAACTGTGGTCCACAGGACCTCATATCCCAGTCTTTGTTGTTGTTTAAAGACTCAATATGTTAATGAGTTGAATTACAAAGCTAATACACTCGTAGTAATTTAACAATAGAGAAATGTCTAAAGTTGGCCAGGTGCAGTGGCTCATACCTGTAATCCCAGCACTTTGGGAGGCCAAGGCAAGTAGATCACCTGAGGTCAGGAGTTCGAGACCAGCCTGGACAACATGGTGAAACCCCTCTCTACTAAAAATACAAAAATTAGCTGGGTGAGGGGGCTCATGCCTATAATCCCAGCTACTCAGGAGGCTGAGGCAGGAGAATTGCTTGAACCCAGGAGGAGGAGGTTGCAGTGAGCCGAGATCGCGCCATTGCACTCCAGCCTGGGCAACAGAGCGAGACTCTGTCTCAAAAATAATAATAATAATAATAGCAGAACTAAAAAGTTATTGTGCCTCCCATATTGCCCCTTGAGGAACAAGCTGTCAGGAATGTCTCCCAGCCGGAAGGGGTGTTGGATGCTGATAGCTCACAGCCAAGTTCCTCTCCACAAATTGCCTTCAGCAGGCAAGAGTTGGCTCTCACAAGGTGTTGCCTCCTTGGCAAAACCAGTCTGCGTTCAATGGCTGGTCATTCACGGGTACAATGGCCTGGCCCTCTGACCTTCATTTGGTATGACTCGGAAGGACCATTCCTCCTCTGGTGCTTATTGTGGACTTGTCTGAGGCCTCTGCTGTGGGACAAGTGGGGCACTTGTTTGGTGTGCAGAATTTAAGGGGGCACTCCAAAACTCAATATTTTGAAAAGTCAGAATTAATGCCAAAAAGAGGCTATGATGAAAAAAATAAGATAAAAGTTTAAAATAAAGATAGGACCTGTCTGCATATCATTTTCCTCTGTCTTCCCCTGATCAGCTTTTGATCCATTTTGATTAATTGGATTGGTGAGCTGAACTCAGTGTGCAAATTTGGATTGCAATTAATATAAGCTAACACGTGGCTTTGAATATGCTAGGTATTTTGTCTTTATCACTTATAAAATGTACAGTGAGTTAGTTTCAAAGTTGTGTACTCTTTTTAGATAATAACATAAAGTAATAAAAAAAAAGCCTAGGATGAGAATTATAGTTCATAAATTGTTCCTGTGGTTGTTTATTGATCAACAATTATTTATTGAGCATGTACAGTGTGCCAAGCACTAATCTAGACACTTGGAAACAAAACAGAGTAGGCTGCTTGCCTTCAAGAAGCTTATGTTCAAAGAATTGATTAGGCATTCCCTTAAGATATTAATGAACTGGAGAGAAGTTCACTATATTCCCATTTTCCTTTCTTTTCTAGCTAATTATCTTTTGTTTCCTAGCTCCAGAAAGTTTAGTGTATCCTGGTGCTTAAAGACAAATTAAGGCCAGGCACAGTGGCTCATCCCTGTAATCCTAGCACTCTGGAAGGCTGAGGTGGGCAGATTGCTTGAGTCCAGGAGTTTGAGACTAGCCTAGGCAGCATGGTGAAACCCCGTCTGTACAAAAGATACAAAAATTAGCCAGGCATGGTGGCACATGCCTGTAGTCTCAGCTGCTTGGAAGGCTGAGGTGGGATGATCACCAGAGCCCAGGAGGTAGAGGCTGTAGTGAGCCATGATTGCACCACTGCACTCCAGCCTGGGTGACAGAGTAAGACACTGTCTCAGAAAAAAAAAAAAAAAAAAAAAAAAAAAAAAAAAAGGATAAATTAAGTGCTTAATAAAGTGCTTCTGAGAATTTTCTTTCTTTTTCCCCTGACACAGGCCTTTTATCTTCCATCAAAGTGTAAGATTGTCCATGTATAAGAATGGCTGCAAAATCCTCTACAAATAAAAGTATACCCCATGAGTGCACACATGAGATCCCTTTTTCAGTTCTATTGTTCATACAGGCACAAGCAAGAAAAATTTGAGAGGTAAGAGTCTCATGATAGTACAATCTTGATCCATGATCTTGAGAAAAAGCTGTCCACATCTGGGATGCCATCTGCTTCAGGAAAGAAACTTCCCTGTTTAGCTTTACCTTAAGGTTTCCAATCAGTATACAGTTCCAAGAGTCTGGAGGGGGCCCTTCTGAGTTGTGAGATTATGAGACCAAGGTTCAGGATCTCAAAGTTTTGCTGCATTGTTGGTGCCAAGGGCAGTTTTTTTGTGATGTTGCCCTCAGAAGACCCAATCGATCTCCAGGTTCTAGATTGTGAAATGTTTGCTTGTCCTCAGTCAGTGGACCATGAAAGTTTTTTTTTTTTTTTTTTTTTGAGACGGAGTCTCGCTCTGTTGCCCAGGCTGGAGCTCAGTGGCCGGATCTTAGCTCACTGCAAGCTCCGCCTCCCGGGTTTATGCCATTCTCCTGCCTCAGCCTCCCAAGTAGCTGGGACTACAGGCGCCCGCCACCTCGCCTGGCTAGTTTTTTGTATTTTTTAGTAGAGACGGGGTTTCACCGTGTTAGCCAGGATGGTCTCGATCTCCTGACCTCGTGATCCGCCCGTCTTGGCCTCCCAAAGTGCTGGGATTACAGGCTTGAGCCACCGCACCCGGCCCATGAAAGTTTTTTTTAACCTGGTGAAAATACACTTTGACATAATGCATTAAAACCTTGTAGTATTTAATCATATCAGTATTTAGTAGCAGAAGATACATGACATTCTATTATTAGGTGCATAGGCCTTTCCAGTGACTATTTATTTCATAAGGGGTCAACTTCCATCTTCTACTGGAAGTGGATCTGATTGTCATCAATCTATAATACCTTTGACGAAGGCAATCTAGTCAATTCAGTTAGCTTTGCCTAATGTTATTGTATCTGTAATCCTTTTTAAAAAACTGGCCGGCCTCGGTGGCTCACGCCTGTAATCCCAACACTTTGGGAGGCCAAGGCAGGAGGATCGCCTGAAGTCAGGAGTTTGAGACCAGCCTGGCCAACATGGTGAAACCCCATCTCTACTAAAAATACAAATATTAGCTGGGAATGGTGGCAGGCGCCTGTAATACCAGCAACTCAGGAAGCTGAGGCAGGAGAATCGCTTGCATCTGGGAGGCGGAGGTTGCAGTGAGCCGAGATCACGCCATTGCACTCCAGCCTGGGCAACAGAGGGACATTCTATCTCAAAAAAACCACAAAAAACCAAAAAACTGTTTTATGACCGGATGCTGTGGCTCACGCCTATAATCCCAACACTTTGGGAGGCCAAGGAGGGTGGATCACCTGAGGTCTGGGGTTCAAGGCCAGCCTGGCCAACATAATGAAACACCATCTCTACTAAAAATACAAAATTAGCTGGATGTGGTGGCACATGCCTGTAATCCCAGCTACTTGAGAGGCTGAGGCAGGAGAATCACTTGAATCTGGGAGGCAGAGGTTGCAGTGAGTCAAGACTGTACCATTACACTCCAGCCTGGGCAACAAGAGCAAAACTCTGTCTGAAAAATAAATAAGTAAATAAATAAATAGGCCGGGTGCGGTGAGTCATGCCTGTAATCCCAGCACTTTGGTAGGCCAAGGTGGGCGCATCACCTGAGGTCAGGAGTTCAAGACCAGCCTGGCCAACATGGTGAAACCCCATCTCTACTAAAAATAGAAAAAATTAGCTGGGCGTGGTGGCAGGCGCCTGTAATCCCAGCTACTAGGGAGGCTGAGGCAGTAGAATTGTTTGAACCCAGGAGGTGGGAGACAGAGGTTGCAGTGAGCCGAGATTGTGCCACTGCACTCCAGCCTGGGCAACCAGAGTGAAACTTCGTCTCAAAAAAAATTAAAATAAAAAAACAGGCCGGGCGCGGTGGCTCACGCCTGTAATCCCAGCACTTTGGGAGGCCGAGGCGGGCGGATCACAAGGTCAGGAGATCGAGACCACGGTGAAACCCCGTCTCTACTAAAAAAAAAAAAAAAATACAAAAAATTAGCCGGGCGCGGTGGCGGGCGCCTGTAGTCCCAGCTACTCAGGAGGCTGAGGCAGGAGAATGGCGTAAACCCAGGAGGCGGAGCTTGCAGTGAGCCGAGATCGCGCCACTGCACTCCAGCCTGGGCGACAGAGCGAGACTCCGTCTCAAAAAACAAAAAACAACAACAACAAAAAAAAAATAAAATAAAATAAAAAATAAAAAAACAAAATAAATAAATAAAACTGTTTTTACAACTTGTCCAATGAAACAAGTATTAGTACTTCTATCACTACAACCAGAAAACATGTACTGAAAATGAAAATTGAATAAAATTCCTCTATAAAGGTTTAAATGACCTATCAGGTAGCAGAAATGTACTTGAAGTTGTGTTCATCTTCCCAGAATTATGGGTTTAACAACCAAACATTGGTCATAAACTATTTTAGCAATTTAGAACAGTCATCACACACACCCACTCTCACACACACACACACATTTAATTTGGAACATTTTATCTCTTCGTGATGAATCATGGAAAGCTTAATAATGGAGGCTTTAAGGCCTTAGGAAGGGCCAGGCAGCCATCAGGGTTCTCCATGAGTCTGTGCCTAATATTGGACTTATATTTTAATATCAGCTTTGTTTCTCTAATTTAGGTGCATAGTATGGTTTATTAGATGGGTTAGCATAGGTAATTTGAGTTGGACCATGGAATTTATTCAAATTGCACATCTTAACAATTTCCACACTGGCTGATTTAGTATGACAATTTGGCAAAGTATTTTCTTGGTATTCAATTATTTATTTATATATTTGAGACAGGGTCTCACTCTGTTGCCTAGGCTGAAGTGCAGTGGTGCAGTCTCAGCTCACTGCAACCTCCCCCTCCCAGGCTTAAGCAATCCTTCCACCTCAGCCTCCCAAGTAGCTGGGACTACAGACACACACCACTATGTCCTGCTAATTTTTGTATTTTTTGTAGAGACAGAGTTTCCTTATGTTGCCTAGGCAGGCCTCAAACTCTTGGGCTCAAGGGATCCGCCTGCCTTGGCCTCCCAAAGTGCTGGGATTTACAGGCATGAGGCACTGCCCCAGCCTTCAATTAATTCTTGTCCTGTTTGGGTTAGCAGTTTTATAAACCAGTCATTCCTTTTATTAGAGTTCTGAGAATTCTTACCTAGTCCAAATGATATGATCCTAAAGTTATGAGAAATCTGTATTTTTTTTTTTTTTTTTGAGACACAGTCTCGCTCTGTTGCCCAGGCTGGAGTGCAGTGGTATGATCTCGGCTCACTGCAACCTCTGCCTCCCAGATTCAAGCGATCCTCCTGTCTCAGCCCCCCAATAGCTGGGATTACAAGCACATGCCACCATGCCCAGCTAATTTTTGTACTTTTAGTAGAGACGGGGTTTCACCATGTGGGCTAGGTTGGTCTCGAACTCCTAACCTCAAGCGATCCACCCGCCTTAGCCTCCCAAAGTGCTGGGATTACAGACATGAGCCACTGCACCTGGCCAGAACTGAAGACACAACACTCTAGGATTTTGCTTGCGGAGTTTTCAGAAACTGCATCAGAATTAAGCAATTAACCATGGAAACAACTTAAAACGGGCATAAAGGCATAATAGCTGGGCGCGGTGGCTCACGTCTGTAATCCTAGCACTTTGGGAGGCTAAGGAGGGTGATAAAAGGCCAGGTATGGTGACTCACCACCTGCAATAGCAGCACTTTGCAGGGCTGATGTGGGCAGATAGCTTGAGCCCAGGGGTTCGAGTCCAGCTGGGCAACATGGCGAATCCCCGTCTTTACAAAAAATACAAAAATTAGCTGGGCATGTTGGTACCTGCCTATAGTCCAAGCTACTTGGGGGGACTGAGGTGAGAAAATCACTTGAGCCTGGAGGTTGAGCTGCAGCGAGCTGTGATTATGCCACTGCACTCCAGCCTGGATGACAGAATGAGACTCTGTCTCAAAAAAAAAAAAAAAAGAAAAAGAAAAAGGAAAAAAAAAAAAGAAAGTTCAAACAGGACTGAGGGGTAGAAAGGGAAAAAGAGGGCCGGGCGCGGTGGCTCAAGCCTGTAATCCCAGCACTTTGGGAGGCCGAGACGGGCGGATCACAAGGTCAGGAGATCGAGACCATCCTGGCTAACACGGTGAAACCCCGTCTCTACTAAAAAATACAAAAACTAGCCGGGCGAGGTGGCGGACGCCTGTAGTTCCAGCTACTCGGGAGGCTGAGGCAGGAGAATGGCGTGAACCCGGGAGGCGGAGCTTGCAGTGAGCTGAGATCCGGCCACTGCACTCCAGTCTGGGCGACAAAGCGAGACTCTGTCTCAACAAAAAAAAAAAAAAAAAAAAAAAAGAAAGGGAAAAAGAGGTGTTAGGAAAAAGGTGTATTGAAAATCCCTCAGCGGGCCAGGCGCTGAGTTGAGATTGCAGCATTGCACTCCAGCCTGGGTGACAAGAGCAAGACTCCCTCTCAAAAAAAAAAAAAAAAAGAAAAAGAAAATTCCTCAGGGTTTTTCTAACACTATTTTTATCTTCATTTTATTTATTTATTTTTTATTTATTTATTTTGAGATGAAGTCTTGCTGTCACCCAGGCTGGAGTGCAATGGCATGATTTTGGCTCAACGAAACCTCTACCTCCCAGGTTCAAGTGATTCTCCTGCCTCAGCTTCCCTAGTAGCTGGGATTACAGGCATGCGCCACCACGCCCGGCTAATTTTTGTATTTTTAGTAGAGACGGGGTTTCACCATGTTGGTCAGGCTGGTCTAGAACTTCTGACCTCGTGATACGCCTGGCCTCCACCTCCCAAAGTGCTGAGATTACAGGCGTGAGCCACTGCACCTGGCCTATTTTTATTTTTAACAGCTTTAATTTTAACTTCATCAGCTATATTAGCATCCGATCTATAAAAATTATTACATTGGAATCAGGCATGGTAGTGTAATCCCTGCGTTTTGGGAGGCTGAGGCAGGAGGATCACTTGTGCCCAGGAATTTAAGGTTACAGTAGTGAGCTATGGTTTCTTCATTGCATTCCAGCCTGGCGACGGAGTGAGACCATATCTTTAAATACATAGATATGATTACTTTGGATTTGAGAGTCAGAGAATTTAGAGGAAACTAGGCTGTTGTTTTCACATAATATTTTTCTTTGTTGCTTTTGCCTTTATGCAAAGTTTTCCTTTATCTTTGAAGAGTAGAAAAACTGTGGATTTTTTTTTTTTTTTTTTTTTTTTTTTGAGACGGAGTCTCACTCTGTTACCCAGGCTGGAGTGCAATGGTGCGATGTTGGCTCACCGAAACCTTCCCCTCCCGGGTTCAAACGATTCTCCTGCCTCAGCCTCCTGAGTAGCTGAGCCACCACACCCAACTAATTTTGTATTTTTAGTAGAGACAGGGTTTCTCCATGTTTATCAGGCTGGTCTCGAACTCCTGACCTCAGGTGATCCGCCCGCCTCGGCCTCCCAAAGTGCTGGGATTACAGGCGTGAGCCACCGCGCCCGGCTGCAAAAGGCATACTTTATAAAGGTCCAAGGATAATGGAAATAGAAGACATTAATGTAATATGTTCTCGGGAACTAATTAGATACACAAAGTATTTTATCTTTGACTTGTTTCTGGACCTCTGCTTCATTCTGCAACCTGCAGCCAATTACCATGGTGTCCATCTATTATTAGGAGCCTTAAGTAGCTCCGTAATTCACACTTACTCTCTTCAATCGATGTGTCAGACTGTGGGGGCCACTTAATTCCCATTCCAAATTCTTGGGAAAGGAATTTAATTGGGTTGAGCTTAGGTCAGGAGCTTACTGAAAGAGCAATCAACTGGGGCCCGGGGACAGGGTGCACTGTGTGAATGAGGCTTCTTTTTCTGCAAATTTGTCAAGCAGAGGCGGACTGGACTAGCTATATAATTTTGCAGGGCCCTGTGCAAAAATGAAAATGCTGGGCTCCCTAATTCAAAAGTTTCATTATTGTTTCCAAAAGTTTGCAATTGCAGACAATACGGCAATTAATAACCTTGTGTATGTGTACTTTTCCATTGTCGGAGACCTAGACCGAGTACTATTTTCTGTAGCGAGCCTTTGACGTTCTTTCCTTTTTCTGATGAGCCACAGCATTTATAGTAGGAATTTATTCACATAAAATTTGCTCCTTCGTTAGATACCAGTAACTGGCCTTCTCTAATTGCTTTGGGTATCTCGTTGGAGTTCTGTATGATTGAGCTCCGGGAAACTCAGTCCACCCCTCATTCCAATTCTTTTTCACAGCGTCCCAGTTAACACTGGGTAAACGGTAAAATCTTAGATAGTAAGGTTTTTATTATCCTAACATAAACAGGCCTAAATATGTTGTCGTACCTTTCTGTAGGATTAATGGCAAAACTTTACAAATGAGAAATACTTTTCACGAGACTGAAACAGCCTGCAACGCCGCCTACATTCAGGGTAAGTACGCGCGTTGGTGAGGTCAGAGACGCTAGACACCTGAGCACTAGGGGACGACCTTCTCTGCTTTCCTGCATTAGTAGGACTTGCCCGGAACCTTTCCTGCGAAATCTGAGGTAGCCCGCCCGGACAACTCCGCTGAACACAACAGGCCAAGAACTAGTAGGTTAACTGTATGCCTGGAATTTCTAGCTCATCTACATGTTCCCGGAGCAAATAGCCTTAAATTCTCTCGCTATTTAAAGTCCCTAGTGACGATAACTTTGTTGTACCTTAGCAAAGATCATAATTAATTGTTTCCGAAGAAGTTTATGCTTGATTTTGGTCAGGCATATATTTGGGCAGCCCACCTGAAACGAACAAGGAAGGCGGGGGAAGAAAGCGGAAGCCGCGGGGCCTTCTAAGTCCGAAAGTCTCCGGAGCTTGCGCCAGGCTCTTCGCGGCGTCCACCCCTTAGACGCAAGTTGCTGAAGCCGGCCGGGGAGAAGGCGTTGTTGCCGGAGCTGAGACCGGGCGGTCACAGTCCGCAGGGATGAACCTCGAGTTGCTGGGTGAGAAGGGCTGTGGTTGCGTTATAGAGAAGCGTTGAGTACTGGAAAGGAGGGAACCCAGGCGGGAGGGGAGTCAGGCTGCAACCTTAGGGACACTGGTCTGCTATGGATCATTGGGCACACCTGATGTGGAGCAGCAGCAGGAGGAGGAAGCGCACCTTCTGCCCGAGTAGATTGCATTGCCCCTCCCGAGGCCACTTTCGTATCAATTATGGAGCGATGGGGACAGACAGTTTGTGACTTAGGTTTGATTATAAGGATCACAGGTGTTGAAGTAGCCCAGAGCAGCCAGGACCAGAGTTGTTGGAGATGGAATTTGAAGAAGTGAGGCTTGGGATGAAGCTTTGAAGACTTGTCAGGGAATTGGGTTCCTGGACAGGTTAATCTTTTTGTAGAAACGAGATGTCCAAGGAGGGGACTTGAGTTCTTCTGGTAGAAGCCTCTCATTGAACGGATGAATAAAGGCTTAGAGGGTAATGGCTAGGCACTAAGCAAGTAAATGGCATAGTTGGCACTGGAATCCAATTATCCTAACTTTCTGTTTAAGGTCCTTTACTAGGGACGGTGTGTAAAACATTGAAGTGTGAAATATGGAGGAAGTTGTCTTTTGTCATCCTCACTTAGAGTCATTTCCTCCTTACCTCCTATCCAGATTATTTAAAAACTGTAGGTCCTTTCTCCTGGACTTTCATTAGGTGACGTTTAGCATGGTATCCTAGGGGTAACTGAGGTTTTCAAGGACTTCTGCCCGACTTGCTGTTCCTAATGGTTAGGTTTCTCTTTAAAGAAAATCAGAAGATGTGTTGTCAAAAGCGCTGCAAAGATACATAAAAAATGGTCTTTGCCCTTAAAGAGCTTTTCATTAAGCAGGGAGTTTAAGGTGATTATGTAAAATAGCCGTAGGATATTGCAGAATGTAGGCAGGCCTGAAAGAACCATTACCAGTTGCTAAGAATGTTTGGAACAGAGAGTGAATGTCTTTGGGGCAAGGGAAGAAGTCAACCAGGAAAAACAAACCCCCAAAACCTGTGGAGGAGTTGGAGTTTTAAGTTTTTTGTTGTTGTTGTTGTTTTTAAGACAGTCTCGCGCTGTCGCCCAGGCTGGAGGGCAGTGGCATAGTCTTGGCTCACTGCAACCTCCATCTCCTGGGTTCAAGTGATTCTCATGCTTCAGCCTCCTGAGTAGCTGGTACTACAGGTGCGCACTGCCACACCTGGCTAATTTTTGTATTTTTAGTAGCGATGGGGTTTCACTGCGTTGGCCAGGCTGGTCTCAAACTCCTGGCCCCAAGCAATCCATCCACCTCAGCTTCCCAAAGTGTCCCGCCTTAAGTGGATTTTTAAGGTTGGTAAAATATCAACAGGCTGAAGTATGAAGATATGGGAGGGATGAATTTTCCTGCTTGGCCAGGTTGTGGATAAAGAGAATGCCAAGGGATGGGATTGGTGCCATCTATTTTGTGTTGGTTCTCGAATGCCCAGCTGAAAAGTTTGGAGTTTTTAGGGAAGGTAGGGTAGATCTATTGAAGGGTTTTGACTTAGTAACTCAGTCAGAGCTGTGAGTCTGTAAGGTTTGTCTGACAGCGATGTGGAGTTCAGTTTTGGAGGAGTGTAAAACCAGGTTGGAGGGGTAGATTACATGAGTGATAAGGCCTGAGCTAGGAAATAGAAAAGACGTTGAGGAGGTAGGGATGACAAATAGATTGCATGTAGTGGTGATGAGTAAGAGAGTTACGTGAAAAATGGTGAGAGCAAATAATGATGCTATTGATAAAGTGTAAGGACATTGGAAAAAGACAGCTTTGGAGATGTTGAATGTGGTCTAGGGGTCAGGAGACAGGTTTGGATTTATGGGAGAGATTTGTAATCTTACAGATGGGCTCATTGAAACCTTGTGAATAGATGGAGGCATGATTAAGGGAAAAAGTGGGAGGGGGAGAAAAGAAAATTGCCAAGCACACAATCTGTAGTTAGGGGTTAAGAGGAGGAATAAATGAAGATAATAAGTTAGCTAACAGTTATAAAGTACTTTCTCTGAGCTAGGCAGATTTTCAAGTGCCTTCCATGTATTAATCTATGTAGAGGAAGAAGAGAGTACAGATTGGTGTGGTGTCTTCATAGAAGCCAATCAGAGCAGCTGAGTCTGAGGGCTTAGAATGGGTTGCTCTGATTAGTCCTTTGGCAGCTTGGAACAGAAGCCAGATTACAGTGATTTTAGAATGGTGTGGGAGACAAGGGCAAAAGGTTGACCCTTATTTTTAAAAACTTAAGGATGGAAGAAAGGTGATGACACTAGCACTTTGAAAGAGTAGCAGGGACTTGCAAAAGGCTTTTCTTGAATGATACAGAAGATTCATTAGGATAAAACTTAGGAAGGAATATTTATTTTTATTCATCTCTTGAGACGGAGTCTTGCTCTGTTGCCCAGGCTGGCGTGCAGTGGCACAATCGACTGACCACAACTTGCGCTTCCCAGGTTCAACTGATTCTCCTACCTCAGCCCTCCTGAGTAGCTGGGATTACAGGCACCTAACGCCACACTTGGCTGTATTTTTTGTAGTTTTAGTAGAGACTGGGTTTCACCATGTTGGCCAGGCTGGTCAGGAACTCCCGATCTCAAGTGATTTGCCCACCTTGGCCTTCGAAAGTGCTGGGATTACAGGTGTGAGCCACCGTGCCCAGCCAGGAAGGAATATTTAGCATTGGAAGGTTAGACAAATTAAAGAAGCCTGGGTCCGAAAGATAACAATCTCTGAAAATGACTGTATTTTAAAGTGAGAAAGTTAATGACTACAGATAAAAGAAAAGGAACAGAAGTAATGTGATTGTGGAAGCATATTGAAGGACATCTGGCCAGATGAAGGAAATGAATGACAATGTATTTTTAAGGTGGTTACTCAAGTGGCTCATAGGTAGACACTAGTTTTACTTCTGCAACCACTTTTTGAGCCCCTGCTGTGTGCACTGGAGATACAGTTAAATAAGATCATTTGTCAAACTTATTTTTACCACAAATCACAGTAAGAAATATATATTCTATCACAGTTCACTATATGTACATACACACACACGTGTAACTAAATTTCTTAGGATTATACTTAATCCTTGTTATGTTCAGTGTCCTCTGATATTTTCTTTTTTTTTTTCCCCCCTTTAGACGGAGTCTTGCTTCTGTCGCCCAGGCTAGAGTGCAATGGCGTGATCTTGGCTCACTGCAACGTCCGCCTCCTGGGTTCAAGCAATTCTCCTGCCTCAGCCTCCCGAGTAGCTGGGATTACAGGCATGTGCCACCATGCCTGGCTAATTTTTTTTATTTGTGTTTTTAGTAGAGACGGAGTTTCACCATGTTGCCTCAGCTGGTCTCAAACTCCTGACCTCGTGATCTGCCCGCCTTGGCCTCCCAAAGTGCTGGGATTACAGGGGTGAGCCACTGCACCTGGCTGATATTTTCTAATCTATTGAAACACTTGTTCCAACTCACTAAATTAATGTATCCATTTATGGTGGGTTGAGTCCTACTGTTTGAAAAACATTGAAACATTGAAATAAGATACCAGTTTTGCCCTGGTAAATAGAGCTAAGAGGAGAGACAAACAAGTAACTGTGTATCATATAGAACCACAATAAATGAATGAGCTATGGGAATCCAGCTAAAAGCAATTACAAGCAGTTGAGGCCAGGTGCAGTGGCTCACGCCTGTAATCCCAGCACTTTGGGAAGCCAAAGCGGGTGGATCACCTGAGGTCAGGAGTTCAAGACCAGCCTGTCCAAGATAGTGAAACCCTGTCTCTACTAAAAATACAAAAATTAGCCGTGCATGGCAGCCCGTGCCTGTAATCCCAGCTACTCAGAAGGCTAAGGCAGGAGAATCACTTGAACCTGCGAGACAGAGGTTGAGGGGAGCCGACATCATTGCATTACAACGTGGGGGACAAGAGCGAACTCTGTGTCAAATAAATACATATATGGATATCTATATGGATATCTATATGGATATCTATATGGATATATATACACACACATACAGAAAAAAGTCTCCCCATCCCAAATTTTAAGTGGGGTTTATCCTTTTATACCTTTTTCTTTGCTCATATAAACACATTTACACATAAATTTGTTTATTTTTATTATTATTTTTTTGAGACGAGAGTTTCCCTCTTGTCCAGGCTGGAATGCAATGGTACGATCTCAGCTCACGGCAACCTCTGCCTCCCAGGTCCAAGAGGTTCCCCTGCCTCAGCCTCTGGAGTAGCTGGGATTACAGGCATGTGCCACCACGCCTGGCTAATTTTGTATTTTTAGTAGAGACAGGGTTTCTCCATGTTGGTCTGACTGGTTTTGAACTCCCGACCTCAGGTGATCCACCCGCCTCGGCCTCCGAAAGTGCTGGGATTACAAGCGTGAGCCACCACATGGGCTTTTTACACATAAATTTGTAAGGACTAGGCCGGGCGTGGTGGCTCACGCCGGTAATCCTAGCACTTTGGGAGGCTGAGGCAGGTGGATACCTTGAGGTCAGAAGTTTGAGACCAGCCTGGCCAACATGGCCAAACCACATCTCTACTAAAAATACAAAATTAGCTAGCCGGGCATGGTGCCATGTGCCTGTAATCCCAGCTGCTGCTCAGGAGGCTGGGGCAGGAGAAGCGCTTGAACCTGGGAAGCAGCTGCTGTGGTGAGCCAAGATCGTGCCACTGCACTCCAGCCTGGGTGACAGAGCGAGACTCTGTCTCAAAAAAACAAACAAAGAAAACCAAGCTAGTCAAGAAAAAAAAAAAACAAAAATACCCCCCAAAAAACTGAAAGAAATAAAGAGAATTTCATGTTTAATCAACTACTATTTGCTGTCACAACCTAAATGCTGTTATTAGGAAGGGGTGTGATCGCTGCTTTTAGTAAAGGTTTCAAGGTTTCAAAGAGTAATTGTGATAATTTGACTGATATGAATTGACTCTTGCCCTTCCTTGCTCTTTTTTTTTTTTTTTTTTTGAAACGGAGTCTTGTTCTGTCAGCCAGGTTGGAGTGCAGTGTCATCATCTCAGCTCACTGCCACCTCCGCCTCCCAGGTTCAAGTGATTCTCCTGCCTCAGCCTCCTGAGTAGCTGAGATTACAGGTGCACACCACCACACCCGGCTAATTTTTGTATTTTTAGTAGAGACGGGATTTCACCATGTTGGCTAGGCCGGTCTCGAACTCCCTTGTGATCTGCCCGCCTTGGCCTCCCAAAGTGCTGAGATTACACGCATGAACCACCGAGCCCGGCTCCTTGCTCTTATGTTAGTAAATATGGAAATAAATTGTGAAATGCCCAAAGGGTATGATGGAGAAAGACTATTGCTAACTTGGATATGTCAGCAGTTGTCAAACTTTTTAGTATCGGGATCCCATTATACTTTTAAAAAGTAGAGGACCGCCAAAGAGTTTTTGTTTATGTAGGTGATATCTACCTACCAGTGTTTACCAATTTAGAAGTTAAAACTGAGATAGTATTTTTAAAGCACATTATTTAGAAATAACCATAATAAATCCATTACATGTTTATGTAAGTAGTTACTTTGTTTTCAAAAACAAAGTATTTAGTGAGGAAAATGCCACTGTTGTGACATTTTTACAACTGTCTTGAATGTTTGCCTGAATAGAAGTTGGGGGACTTCTCATATCTGCTCCTGTCTTCACTCTGTTGCAACATCCCAGGTCATATAGTCTCAGGAAAGCTCATCTGTATACTTTTGAGTAAACAAGTCATCTTAGCAGAATCTTAAATCCATGTGGCCTCATGGAATGCCTGAAAGGGCGTCATCCCCGTTTCATTTTCGTTTTGTCAGCCACTGCTATACACTGTTCATGAGTTGTATGATCCTTGCTATGTGGTACATGTTCCATCAATTCTTTCTTTGCTTTGTTGCAGAGTCCTTTGGGCAGAACTATCCAGAGGTAAGAGTATAGTATTGCCGTGATTTTAGGAACATAGTAACTTGTGGATGTTTATGTTAGAACAGAAAATACTTTTTGATCCTTGTGTTTTGACAAAGAAGCATTAAGTGTGATAATATATCTTTTGCTATAAGGAACTAGTGTATAATTTTGATCAGGGAGGAAATAGGCAGTGTGGGCTAGAAATCTTATCATGATGTTGTAATCTTACAGTTCATTTTCCTTTAAATAAAAGAAAAACTTTCATTGAAGGATTTTTCACAAACAACACCATCGTAGGTTTTTTTGTGTGCTTTTCTTGTTTTGATCAATGTTTTTACGTAGTAAAGCAAAATGTATGCTATACATGTGCTTTGCTTTTTTAAGTGTAAAACTATTTTGTAACACTTGAATGTTTGAGGATAGACATTGTGGTTATTTTAAATAGCTTGGTATTGATGTGAAATAATTTGACTTCTCTAATGTTATGCTTTGTAGGCTATTCCAGGGTTTTTTTTTTTAATTCTTTTTTTTTTTTTTTTTTTTTTTTTTTGAGACAAAGTCTCGCGCTGTCACCCAGGCTGGAGTGCAGTGGCCGGATCTCAGCTCACTGCAAGCTCCGCCTCCCGGGTTCACGCCATTCTCCTGCCTCAGCCTCCCGAGTAGCTGGGACTACAGGCGTCCGCCACATTGCCCGGCTATTTTTTTGTATATTTTAGTAGAGACGGGGTTTCACCGTGTTAACCAGGATGGTCTCGATCTCCTGACCTCGTGATCCGCCCGTCTCGGCCTCCCAAAGTGCTGGGATTACAGGCTTGAGCCACCGCGCCCGGCCTTTTTTTAATTCTTAAAAAAAATTCTTTTAAATTCTTTTTGTTTTAAATTCTTGGAATAAATTCCCATAATTATGATGACTGCATCAATAGATATGACTTTTTAAATACTTCTGTTATATTTTGCCCATTTGCCCTCCAGAAAGTTTATACAAAGTTATAGTAGTGATGTAAGGGATTGATCACATCTGTTTCCAGAATCTGTGGTTAGCTTTAATAAACGTTTCTTCATTTTGGCTATTTTAGTAGATATAAGAAGACACAGAGAGATTATTTTGGTATACAGTGTAATTTATATTCAATAAAAGTATCACAAGTGATAAAGAACCTTTAGGAAATAATTTGGATACCTGGCTATTGTTGTCTCTATTCTTGTATTTGTTTCAATTTTTAGGAAGCTGATGGAACTTTGGATTGTATCAGCATGGCTTTGACTTGCACCTTTAACAGGTGGGGCACACTGCTTGCAGTTGGCTGTAATGATGGCCGAATTGTCATCTGGGATTTCTTGACAAGAGGCATTGCTAAAATAATTAGTGCACACATCCATCCAGTGTGTTCTTTATGGTAAGACATTTTTAAATTAATATTTAAATATGAGTTAGGAGAATGAATGATGACTACATATTTGCAAATCTCATTGTGGATATTTTAATACTTAGATTTTAAAATGTTCAGCCATTAGTAATACAGTTTATCATGGTTTTTGTAGATCCTGAGTCCATGCTGTCCTTGAAGCACCTTTCTTGGGAGAAATTCATTGTATTATGGATCTGTGTCAGGTGCTGAGAATATCTCAATACTGAAATGAGATATTTTCAGATTGTAATTGTAGTATAATTGTGTTAGAATAAAAAATCTCGGTTAGGACAGAAGCTTGGAAGTCATCGAGTCCAATTTTGTCCAGGTTATTGAATTTCAGTAATTTTAGTGATCACAAGTGTGACTATTCCTTCAATGAAATATAGTTATTAAGGTTTTATAGCAAATGTAAAAACAATTGAAATCTGCTGTTACATGAATTCCCATTGATTTCACTCTTACTCTCTGAAACTATTTGCTTCAGAAAATTTTATTTTGGGGCAGCATTTTTTTTTTTTTTTTTTTTTGAGACGGAGTCTCGCTCTGTCACCCAGGCTGGAGTGCAGTGGCCGGATCTCAGCTCACTGCAAGCTCCGCCTCCCGGGTTTACGCCATTCTCCGGCCTCAGCCTCCCGAGTAGCTGGGACTACAGGCGCCCGCCATCTCACCTGGCTAGTTTTTTGTATTTCTTAATAGAGACGGGGTTTCACCGTGTTAGCCAGGATGGTCTCGATCTCCTGACCTCGTGATCCGCCCGTCTCGGCCTCCCAAAGTGCTGGGATTACAGGCTTGAGCCACCGCGCCCGGCCGGGGCAGCATTTTTTTTAAATGAACTTGGGGCCAAAAAAAAGGACGTAATCTGATCAAAGTTAAGTCTATCTCCTTTTGTCTAAATGGTATTATAAAGCATTGGATTGGGAGGAGGCTTGAATCACAGTAAAGTTTGGCCAGTAATGTACTGGTGACTTGGGCCAAAACTTTTCTCTTATATCTAATAATCCAGGAAGCACTGGCCTGGATCTCTTAGGTTCCTTCCACCGCCTTTCTGTTTCTTTTTTGTTGTATTCTTGCAATAAAGATACAGGCATGGTGGCTCATGCCTGTAATTTGAGCACTTTGGGAGGCTGAGGCAGGTAGGTGACTTGAGGTCTGGAGTTCGAGACTGGCCTGACCAACATGGTGAAACCCCATCTCTACTAAAAATAAATAAATTAGCCAGGCACAGTGGCGGGTGCCTGTAATCCCAGCCACTTGGGAGACGGAGGCAAGAGAATTGCTTGAACCCCGGAGGCAGAGGTTGCAGTGAGCTGAGATCCACTGTACTCCAGACTGGGTGACAGAGTAAGACTCCGTTTCAAAAAAAAAAAAAAAAAAAGATTTAAATAGATACACATATTTTTAACAGTTTTAAGAGGTAGGGGTGTGTGTGTGTGTATGTATGTGTTTCACATAATATAAAATTTAGAGTGTACAATTCACAGGTTTTTATATATTCAGAGTTGTGCAACCATCATCATAATATAATTTTAGAACTGGCTAGATGCATTGGCTCATGCCTGTAATCCCAGAGCTTTGGGAGGCTGAGATGAGAGGATTCCTTGAGCCCAGGAGACCAACACAGTGAGACCTTATCTCTACAAAAAGTAAAAAAATTAGCTGCGTGTGTGGTGCACATCTGTAGTCCTGGCTACTTAGGAGGCTGAAGTGGGAGAATCACTTGAGCCCAGGAGTTCTAGGCTGTAATGAGCCATGATTGTGCCACTGCACTCCAGTGCCTGGGTGACAATAAACCTTGTCTCTTAAAAAAAAAAAGAAGAACTCTTACCTATTAAAAATACGTGTGTTTTTATTATATAGTAATATATACTTATTCTAGAAAATCATGGAAAATAAAACAGAAATAACTAGTATTTTCTGTAGACCTCCTAACCAGATACTACTACTTTCTATGTATAGATTTTTGTTGTTGTTGTTGTTTCTGAGACAGGGTCTTGCTCTGTGGCCCAGGCAGGAGTGCAGTGGCTAGTCACAGGCATGATCACAGTTCACTGCAACCTTGAAATCCCAGGCTCAAGTGATCCTCCTGAGTAACTAGGTCTACAGATGTGCGCCACCATGCCTGGCTAATTTAAAAAATTTTTTTATAGAGACAAGGTCTTGCTATGTTGCTTAGGCTTGTCTTGAACTCCTGGCTTCAATCGATCCTCCCACCTCAGCCTCCCAAAGTGCTGGGATTACAGTTGTGAGCCACCATGTCTGCTCAGTTTCTAGATAATTTTTTAAAGCATAGTTTGTAATTGTGCTATGTTCTATATTTTACTTTTCCCTCCTAATACTGTCTAGACATTTTTCTGCTTGAGTAGCCTTTAACAACTTTTTAAATGACTGTGTATTGTCTGATAAACCATAATTTACTTAACCATTTTCTGGTTTTTTTTCCCCTCGATTACGTAATGTTTAGTGAATGTCTTTGTGCCATAGTTTTTCTTATATATTCATTCATTCATTCAGTAGGTGTTGACCATGAGTTATGTACCAGGTGCTGTGTTAGGCTCTGGGGACACAAAAACAAATGAGAAATTCTTGATGATTAGTGGGAGGTGGATTTGTATACAGGTGCATGTACTAAAGCTTTGTATGTACTATACAATAACTATATTTAGGATTTAGTGGAGATGAAAGCACAGAGAAGGAAGTTATCAATTGTACTGGAGGGGACTAACGGTCAGAAAAGCTGTCATAGATGAGATAATTTATAACTTTATTTTATTTTATTTTTTTGAGATAGAGTCTTGCTCTGTCACCCAGGCTGGAGTGCAATGGTGCGATCTTGGCTCACTGCAACCTCCACCTCCTGGGTTCAGGCAATTCTGCCTCAGCCTCCCGAGTAGCTGGAATTAACAGGTGCACACCACTATGCCTGGCTAATTTTTTTATTTTTGGTAGAGACAGGGTTTCGCCATGCTGGCCAGACTGGTCTTGAACTACTGACCTCAGGTGATCTGCTCTCCTTGGCCTCCCAAAGTGCTGGGATTGCAGGTGTGAGCCGCCACGCCCAGCCAGATAATTTATAACTTTAAATTTGTATGTTAAGTAGATGTTTGCCAGATATATTCCAAGCAGAGGGCACTGCACAGGCAAAGGCATATCAGCTTGAAACAAGTATGGTACGATAGCGAACTACAGGTATCAGGATAGCTGGGTTGTGGTATGGGAAATATGATATGACAAGAGCCAAGGTAAACCAAGGTCCTCATGGAGAACCTCTCTGCCAGACTCATGAATTTGAACCATAGCTTGTATGTACTGTGAAGTCATTAAGAGATTTTGGCAGGAAAGTAACATGATGAGCTTTTATTTTAAAAAGAACTTCAGAGCATCAAGTAGAAAAGAGATTGAAGGGGCAACAGTGAGTGGACATAGGAGAACTGCTGTGATGTAGGCTAGAGACGATGAGTGTTGCAGTAAGAAAGGAGCCAAGTTAGACAGATGTAGAAATGGTAGAAATAAGAGGACTTAGTCATTAATTCGATTGTAGTGAGTGAAATGGAAAAGTTAAGATGATTCTTAGGTTTCTGGCTTGGTTGAAGATACTCATTAATGGAAGATTAGAGGGGGAAGTGGTGAGTTTGAGATTATTATAGTTGCATGTCTCCCGTTATTTTCATGTTAGTTTTTTGCAAATATTTGTGTTAAGAGTATCTTCCCTTAAGATGGTAAGTGCTGTGAGAATATGAACCTTGTGTACCATTTCACTGCTATGTTCTCAGCTTCTAGCATTGTACCTGATACACAGTAGCCATTCAGATAGTTGTTGGATGAATGGGAGATGTCCCAAAAAGCATCTGAGATGCCCAATGGGCATTTGGTCTATGATTTCTCATTACAGTAGACTTCCAGAAGTGTGTTATTAGTCAGACAAAGGATATAAAGTGAGAGATTTTTCAACCGCTCCCTCCAACATTTTTAACATTTTAAAATCACAAAACCTATACTTGATAATTTAAAAGTTGTTGTGTGTGTTTTTTTTTTTTTTTTTTTTGAGACAGAGTCTTGCTCTGTTGCCCATGCTGGAGTGCAGTGGCGCAATCTTGGCTCACTGCAACCTACGCCTCCCAGTTTCAAGTGATTCTCCTACCTCAGCCTCCTGAGTAGCTGGGATTACAGAAGCATGCCACCACACCCGGCTAAGTTTTGTATTTCACCATGTTGGCCAGGCTGGTCTCGACCTCCTGATCTCAGGTAATCTGCCCTCCTTGGCCTCCCAAAGTGCTGAGATTACAGGCGTGAGCCACCGCACCTGGCCATTAAAAATATTAATATGCAAAGTACAAAATGAAAGCCCTTTGTCTACTTCTTGGGGTAACCACTGTTAAAGAGTGTGGAATATATCCTGTCTATAAGATATCTATATCTTTATATGTGGAAAAAATACATATATCCACATAATAGTTTTTAAACAAAAATAAATATATTTTGTTCTGTAGCTTGCTTTTCCACTTACCATATAGTGGATATTTCTCTGTGTCTCATTATTTTAAATAGTTGTGTCTATAGAGTATTGCATAGTATAGATGCATAATAGATTTAACTGTTCCTTATTTGAGCATATTAGGGAACAAATTTTACCAAGAGAAGTTTTGAGTAGGCCTGATAGCTAACTTCAACTATTAGTAAAGTTGATATATGAAAGAGAGAAAAAAATGGCCCAGGATGTAGAAGCAGAACTGGTAGGTACTGGCTGGGCGCAGTGGCTCATGCCTGTAATCCCAGCACTTTCGGAGGCCGAGGCTCACCAATCACTTGAGGTCAGGAGTTCGAGACCAGCCCCTACAACACAGTGAAACCCCGTCTCTACTAAAAATACAAAAATTAGTCAGGCATGGTGACGTGCGCCTGTAATCCCAGCTACTTGGGGGGCTGAAGCAGGAGAATCGCTTGAACCCGGCATGCGGAGGTTGAAGTGAGCTGAGATCTACCTGGGCTACAGAGTGAGACCCTGTCTAGAAAAAAAACCCCAAAAAACAAAACAGAATTAGTAGGTAGTGAACAGAAGTTAGGTATAGGGAAACAAAAGTTAACTCCAAGTAGAGAGGAGCTCCCAAGCAGAGGTGCTGTAGATGGGATTAACTGCCCAGGAGAGAGCTATCCGAGAGCTGTTCTTGCCTGAGCTTGCCACCCCCGTTTTTAGGATGCTGCAGAAGAAATTCAAGCACTGGATGGGGGCCATAGGTAGACTTTAGCACATGAGAATCAGTAAAGACCCATCTGTCTTTGGGAAAGAAGCTGTGAGAAAATATGATAATTCCTAATTCTTGAGCTTATAGAATTTGGAATTGAAGAATAAATTATTTTTTTAGTTTTTACTTTTCTTTATAACTTAATTTTGAGTTAGATTTCCCTCCATTATGACAGAAATACAAGCTTGCTGTGAAAGAAAACAAAAATTATAGTGCAGTAGCAGTAGGTTTTTTTTTTTTGTAACTCACCCACCCCCTAGTACAGAAGAGTTTAGAGGGAAAACGGAATCATAGCTAACATTTTGTTCTATAGTCTATTTGTGCTAACAGGCCTATAAGAATAGCAACAAAACCTGTTCCTTTTTTCTCCTCACTCTCAGTCTTGTGCCATTCCCAGTAGACTTCTATTTTTGGGGGCTATTTCTTCTGCTGTTTAGCTTCATATTTCTAATATGTGTATTGCTTTTTCGTTAATTTCAGAAATTGAGTTTCCTGTTACAGTGTATTTGAATTTTAACTTACCCTTTACCCTCTCATCATCCACCCTTTTACCCTCCCATCATCATCATCATCATCCATCCAGCTATTGGCTTTTTTTGGTGCACCTTTGCATTTTAACACCTTTAGGCCTCTTCAGAGTTGACGTTCTTTAGAAGGACTCACTAATTGCCTGACTATAGATATTCTAGAGCCAGTAGAAGAGAGACACCAGAGTCCTTTTGTGTGCAGGCTTTAACTTAATCCCTCTATATTTATAACCTTAGCTTGCCCCTGCCTTCCTGAGTCCTGAGTCCTGAGTCTGGGAATATATTTATTTTGTCTCTGATATAAATATTTTTTTTGAGCACTTATTATGTACCAGGCATTGAGTACTTATTATGTGCCAGGCTAAGAGTTTTTTATGTATTAATTTAAATTATCTCAACAGCCTTCTGCAGGTAGATACCATTTTTATTCATATGTTATAGATGAGGAAATTGAAGCCCATAAAACTTGAGTAACTTGCCTAAGATCACACAGCTAGGAGGTGGTAATGTCTAGGCTTGAGCAGAAGTCTGACTTTTGAGCCATGTTCTTAACCATGGAGATTATATTGCCTGCTGAGTTTCTCAATAGCATCTCCTCTTGATTTCAAAACCTGGATAAAGTATAGGTTTTGGGTGACTTTTTTACTTGTTCCATTTTCTTTTTGTTTTTGTTTCCTGCCTTCCTATGGGCTACTTGGACAAGTTTTTAGAATTCCATTTTGCTTTATCTGTAGTGTTTTTGAGTGTATACCCTTGTGTAGCTTTAGTGGTTGCTAGGTTTTACATCATACATTTATAACTTACCACAGTCTACTGGTGATAAGTTGTATTGGTGAACATTTTACCAGTTCAAGTGAAGCGTAGAAACCTTACCTTCCTGTTGTCCCCTTGTCCTTTCTTGTATATAATATAATTGTCTTAAATATTTGCTTTACGTACATTGAGACCCACATAAGACAGTGTTAAAATATGTGTTTCAAACATCAAAACTCAAGAAGAGAAAAAGTAATTTTTTTTTTTTTTTTTTTTTTTTTTGAGATGGATTCTTGCTCTTTCACCCAGGCTGGAGTGCAGTGCCGTGATCTCGGCTCACTGCAACCTCTGCCTCCCAGGTTCAAGTGATTCTCTGACCTCAGCCTCCCGAGTTGCTCGGACTATAGGCGTTCACTACTATGCCCAGCTAATTTTTGTATTTTTAGTAGAGATGGGGTTTCACCATGTTGGCCAGGATGGTCTTAATCTCTTGACCTCATGATCCACCTGCCTTGGCCTCCCAAAGGCTGGGATTACAGGCGTGAGCCACCGCACCCGCCCTTTTTTTTTTTTTTTTTTTTTTCGGAGACGGAGTTTCGTTCTTGTTACCCAGGCTGGAGTGCAATGGCGCGATCTCGGCTCACTGCAACCTCTGCCTCCTGGTTTCAAGCAGTTCTACAGCCTCAGGCTCCCAAGTAGCTGGGATTACAGGCATGTGCTACCATGCCTGGCTAATTTTTGTATTTTTAGTAGAGATGAGTTTTCACCATGTTGGCCAGGTTGGTCTCGAACTCCTGACCTCAGGTGATCTGCCTGCCTTGGCCTCCCAAAGTGCTGGGATTATAGGTGTGAGCCACCACACCTGGCTGAGAAAAAGTAGTTTTATCTACCCATATATTTATAGTCTTCATTGTTCATTCTTCCTTCCTGATGTTCTAAACCCTTCATTTAATCTTTTCTGAACATTAGGTAGCCAACTTTAGAGTATGTCTGCTAGCAACAAATGTCTCAGTTTACCTGTTTATTCCTGGGATGACAGTTCTTTTCTTTAGCGCTTGAAAAATGTGCCACTTCCTTCTGGCCTCCGTGGTTTCTGATGAGAAATCCCTTTTCATTCACGTTGTTGTTCCTCTATAGATAAGGCATCATTTTTCTCTTGCAGCTTTTGAGAGTTTTTCGTTGTCTTTAGTTTTCAGAAGTTTGTATTTCTTGGAGTGGATTTCTTTAGGCTCATCCTAGTTGATGTTCTTGAATCTGTAGGTTTTATATCTCTTGCCAGATTTAGGAAAATTTCAGCCATTATATCTTCAAATACCTTAACATCCATGTCTGTATTCTCTCCTTCCAGGATTCTGATGACATGAATATTAGATCTTTTGTTATAGTTCTGAGGCTCTGTGTATGTGTATCTATACACACACACACACACATATATATGTATACACATATATACACACACAGACACATCATATATGTATGTCTGTTTTCTCTCTATTGAGATTGGGTAGTTTTTATTCCATCTTCCAGTTTGCTGATTCTTTCCCTTTTTTTCCTCCCTTGGCTGCTGAATTCATCTATTGAGTTTATTTCTGTTACTATATTTTTCAGTTCTAAAATTCCCATTTGATTCTTCTCTGTATCTTCTATTTCTTTGCTAAGATTTTCTGGATTTTTTTCCCCATCTGTTTCAGGCATGTTCATAATAGTTTGTTGAAGCATTTTTATGATGGCTACATTATAATCCTTGTCAGATAATTCTAACATTTATGTCATCTCTGTATTAGTGTCTATTGATTGTCTTTTCTTACTCAAGTTGAGATTTTCTTTGTTCTTGAGTTGACAAGTGATTTTCATTTGAAACCTGGGCATTTTGGGTATTATGAGACTGTAAATCTTATTTATTTTTTATTTTTTCTTGAGACAGTCTCACTCTGTTGCCCACGCTGGAGCTCAGTGGTGCCATCTTGGCTCACTGTAACCTCCGCCTCCCAGGTTAAAGCAATTCTCCTGCCTCAGCTTCCCGAGTATCTGGGACTACAGGCGCATACCACCATGCCTGGCTAATTTTTTGTATTTTTAGTAGACAACGGGGTTTCACCATATGGCCAGGCTGGTCTCAAACTTTTGGCCTCAAGTGATTTGCCTGCCTCATCTCCCAAAGTGCTGGGATTACAGGTGTGAGCCATTGCACCCAGCCTATAGATCTTTTTTAAATCTTCTAGTTTAGCAGGCCTCCTCTGATACTGCACAGGGTAATGGAGTGTGCCATCTTGTTATTGCCAGAGGTGGGTGAAAGTCCAGGTTTCTTCTTACTTGGCCTTGTTACTGCTGGGGGGGATTGAAAGTTTAGGCTCTCTACTAGGTCTCTGCTGATAACATCCTGTCTGGGAAGGATAGGAGTTCCTTGTTCCTTCTCTCTGTGTGTCCTCTGACACCGTGGTGGTGCAACCTCATTACTGCTGGTGGTAATGCAAATCTGATTCCCTACTGAGCCTTCTTGGACACCACCCCAGTGAGGTGGGGAGGGTGCCTTGTTATAGCTGGATAAAGGTGAAGTCTAGGCTATCTGCTTGAACCTTGCTAAGAGGGGGATTTGCAGTTCTTTTCTGTGATGTTTGGCTGGAGTAGATTGGTTATTGTCTTGAAGTTTTCTGTCTTGCCAGGCTGTCCTTTTCTGGTCCCTTAGCTGGGGAAAGCAGACTCTTCTTGGGGATTTTTGTGTGTGTCCACTAGCATTACCAGGTTGTTGGCTTTTCCTTCACCCAGAACGGAGAACATGAGGCAGAAAGAAAATTCCGGGATTTCACTGTTGTGTCATCCTTAAGATTCTGCAGTCTCTGGCTTGTCTGTCCTTTGTCTACCTTTCAGAACCCTTTTTGTCTCTTTTATATGTGATGTCCAGTGTGTTTATCTGTACTTAGCAGGAGGAATTAATTCTTTCTCAGTTTCTTTTAAAATTATTTTAAATAACAGATACTTACCATTTTTTTTGTTTTGTTTATACCATGATGGTGCAACTTCTGAGATAACTTCAGAAAGTTCAAATATATCAACCTTAAAGGCCAGCTGATTTTTAGACTCTTCTAAGATGTTTTTAATCTCTTATTTCACTGAGTCACTTTATAGTTTTATCTTGAAATATTATGAGCTTCCATTACTAGATAATAAAATGTCATGAAAACATTCTTATTTATTGCCTAGTTGGAAAAGCTTGTGGATTTGAGTATAAGTAGAACAAAACCAGAAACACTGTTGACCTGTGCAGTTGCAGTAGTGTGTGTGACTTACACAGTTTATTCCTGAGAGTGGTACGGTATACCTAGAATATGTGCTAAATTACCCCTGTTTTTCCTCAGCTGGAGCCGAGACGGCCATAAGCTCGTGAGTGCCTCCACTGATAACATAGTGTCACAGTGGGATGTTCTTTCAGGCGACTGTGACCAGAGGTTTCGATTCCCTTCACCCATCTTAAAAGTCCAGTATCATCCGCGAGATCAGTATGTCTAAGCTATTTCTCTCCTGGGGTGGGGTCTAATTCTATATGGATTATATGGAATGGGCTCATGATAATTTTAGTTATGGTTTTAGAAGGCAAATACGCATCTCTTCAAAACTTCTACATAAAATAATCTTTCTATCTAGGTTGGCTCTACTGAATACATTTCTTTCTTTCTTTCTTTTTCTTTTTCTTTTTTTTTTTTTTTTTGAGACAGGGTCCTGCTCTGTCACCCAGGTTGGAGTGCAGTGGCGCAATCTTGGCTCACTGCAACCTCTGCCTCCCGGGTTCAAGATTCTCCTGCCTCAGCCTCTCGAGTAGCTGGGGCTGCAGGCTCATGCCACCATGCCCAGCTAATTTTTGTATTTTTAGTAGAGACGGAGTTTCCCCATGTTGGCCAGGTTGGGCTTGAACTCCTGACCTCGTGATCTGCACACGCCGGCCTCCCAAAGTGCTGGGATTACAGGCGTGAGCCAGTGCACCTGGCCCTGAATACTTTTTTTTTTAATTTAAATTTTATTTTTTTAATTTTAATTTTTATTTTTTTGCGATGGAGTCTTGCTGCGATGCCCCAGCTGGAGTGCAATGGCGCAGTCCCAGCTTACTGCACCCTCCTCCTATTTTCAAGCGATTCTCCTGCCTCAGCCTCCCAAGTAGCTGGGATTACAGGCATAGGCACCACATCTGGGTAAGTTTTTGTATTTTTAGTAGAGATGCGGTTTCACCGTATTGGCCAGGCTGGTCTCAAACTCCTGACCTCAAGTGATCTGCCCACCTCAGCCTCCCAAAGTGCTGGGATTACAGGTGTGAGCCACTGCGCCCAGTTTCTTATTTTTTTTTAAATGATTATGTGTTATTTCATCAAGACTAATTTTACTCAGAATTTTCCCTGTTATTAGACTTGTGGATTTTATGCTTTTTCACTGTTTCAAATTTGCTTGGGCTGGGCAAGTTAATCAGGGTATGGACAGGGATCAGGGAAAAGAACAGGGAATCAGCTTGCTGATACCAAAGCAACAGCCAACGTACTGTTCGTATTTTTAAACAGGAACAAGGTTCTCGTGTGTCCCATGAAATCTGCTCCTGTCATGTTGACCCTTTCAGATTCCAAACATGTTGTTCTGCCGGTGGATGATGACTCCGATTTGAACGTTGTGGCATCTTTTGATAGGCGAGGGGAATATATTTATACAGGAAACGCAAAAGGCAAGGTAAGCCTAAAAGCTGGCAAATCAGGCATCTTGTACACTGGCTCATTTAATGTTTACTTGTTTTGTTTCCTTTGAAAATTTTTTTATTCTTGGACTAAGCACAGTTCCTGCCTGCAGCAAATGTAGTCTAATTTTCTTCCATTGCTTAACAATAATTTTTGATCTTTGGATTTAGAGTGATAGAGATTATTTGACCTAGAAAAGCGTGGAAGGACCTTTACTGGATGCTAGTAATGAAGGGCCATTATGAAATTATAAAACTTCAATGTCATGTTATCAACTGGAACACTGCTGATCAAAATGTCTTAATATCTGGTTTTATAAAAGATTGTAGGCCGGGCGCGGTGGCTCAAGCCTGTAATCCCAGCACTTTGGGAGGCCGAGCCGGGCGGATCACGAGGTCAGGAGATCGAGACCATCCTGGCTAACACCGTGAAACCCCGTCTCTACTAAAAATACAAAAAACTAGCCGGGCGAGGTGGCGGGCGCCTGTAGTCCCAGCTACTCCAGAGGCTGAGGCAGGAGAATGGCCTAAACCCGGGAGGCGGAGCTTGCAGTGAGCTGAGATCCGGCCACTGCACTCCAGCCCGGGCTACAGAGCAAGACTCCGTCTCAAAAAAAAAAAAAAAAAAAAAAAAAAGATTGTATAATTCAGGCAAACTTAACTTACAGTACTGAGACTTACTCTTCTTTTTCCTTTTTGTTAACTTCTGACCTTGCCTTTTGGAATGTGTAGGCCCTTTTCTCTGGAATACATTGTAGAAGGTGTTTCTTCTGTGGAATAAGAAGTTAGGTCAGGTGACCTTTAAAGGTTCTTTTCATGCTTAGAGTAGTTCCACTGGGCATCTTGATTTATTTTCATTTTTATTTTTTGACTGGGGCACATGGGCTAGTATAATTTCATGGCTATTTTAGACAGGCATTTTTTGCTTTTTTTTTTTTTTTTCTGAGATGGAGGCTCACTCTGTTGCCCAGGCTGGAGTGCAGTGTGTGATCTCAGTTCACTGCAACCTCCACCTCCTGGGTTCAAGCGATTCTGCTGCCTCAGCCTCTTGAGTAGCTGGGATTACTCCTGACTTTAAGTGATCTGTCCACCTCAGCCTCCCAAAGTGCTGTAATTACAGGTGTGAGCCACTGCACCCAGCCTTAGAAAGGCTTTTTTTTTTTTTTTTTGAGATAGAGTTTCGCTCTTGTTGCCCAGGCTGGAGTGCAATGGCATGATCTCGGCTCACCGCAACCTCTGCCTCCTGGCTTGAAGCGATTCTCAGCCTCAGACTCCCAAGTAGCTGGGATTACAGGCATTCACCACCATGCCTGGCTAATTTTGTATTTTTAGTAGAGTCGGGGTTTCTCCATGTTGATCAGGCTGGTCTTAAACTCCCAACCTCAGGTGATCCGCTTGCCTCGGCCTCCTAAAGTGCTGGGATTATAGGTGTAAGCCACCGCTCCCGACCTAGAAAGGTGATTTTTAAGAAATCGTGGTAAAATACGGCGTAAATTTTAGCATTTCAGCCATATTTAACTGTACAGTTCAGTGGTATTAATGTACATTCACTCTGTTGTGCAGTGATCACCATCCATCTTTAGAAGTCTTTCATCTTGTAAAACTGGAATTCTGTACCTATTGAATCATAATTTCCCATTCCCTGCTCTCTGCCAGCCCCTAAAAACACCCTTTGACCTTCTCTCTTTAAGAATTTGACTACTCCAGGTACCTCATATAAGGGGAATCATATAGTATTTGCCCTTTTGTGACTGGCTTATTTCACTTAGTTTAATGTCCTCAATTTCATCCATGTTGTAGCATGTGTCAGAATTTTCCTCCTTTTCAAGTCTCAATAATACTCCATTTTATGTATATACTACTTTTGTTTATATGGCTTATCTGTCAGTGGATACTTGGGTGGCTTCTGTATTTTGGCTATTGTGAATAATGCTAAACATAATATTTTAAGAATAAATTGGCCAGGCATGGTGGCTCATGCCTGTAATCCCAGCACTTCGGGAGGCCAAGGTAGGCAGATCACCTAAGGTTGGGAGTTTGAGACCAGCCTGACGAACATGGATAAACCCCGTCTCTACTAAAAATACAAAATTAGCCGGGCATGGTGGCACATGCCTGTAATCCCAGATACTCAGGAGGCTGAGGCGGGAGAATCGCTTGAACCCAGGAGGCAGAGGTTGTGGTGAGCTCAGATCGCACCATTGCACTCTAGCCTGGGCAACAAGAGTGAAACTCTGTCTCAAAAAAAAAAAAAAGAAAAAAAAAGAATAGATTAAGACCTTGTCTTATTTAAGGAGGCAGAACAGCAATATCAGTTAATCAGGTTAAATATATGGAATAGAGACATTTACATTTTTACCCAGTCTTTATGCAGTATTAGAAACAAGCCAAATCTAATTACCGTTAGTTATCGGAACACTTACTTTTCTCCCCCTCCTTTAAACTTTAGATTTTGGTCCTAAAAACGGATTCTCAGGATCTTGTTGCTTCCTTCAGAGTAACAACTGGAACAAGCAATACCACGGCCATTAAGTCAATTGAGTTTGCCCGGAAGGGGAGGTGAGTGAGATCTTACCTTTTTAGGGACAGTTTTAAGAGTGAGTAGAATGCAAAAATACATGGAAATTTGCAGTTTTCATGTATATTAAACTTCTTTAAAAAATGTACTTAAGGTTTTTAGAAACTTCTCTGGTTTTTGAGTTCATAAAATTTCCTGCAGTAGTTACATCTTCCTTATTTGGAGGTTGTCAGGCAGTTACTTTACAGAAAAATAAGTAAATGGTCAGTGCTTAGAACCAAAATGCCTGGCGTATAGTAAGCACTGGGTATATGATAACTATTATTATCATCAGAACTGATGTCATCAAATTCACATTGTAACTGAATATAGCCTATTTACCCTTTTAATTTTGGATGTTATTCTGATAAGGTTGGTTACCTAGTTAGAAGTCGTAGAATATATCAACAGAAATAGGAAATAGGTTGTCAGTAAGAGGTAATAGTCCTCCTATTTTGTTTAGGAACACCCATACATGACTTAGAGCAGGGGTCCCCAACCCCCGGACCATGGACCAGTATTGGCCTGTTAGGAACCGTGCCGCACAGCTGGAGGTGAACATTACCACCTGAGCTCTGCCTCCTGTCAGATCAGCAGCAATATTAGATTCTCACAGGAGCACGGACCCTATTTTGAACTGCACATATGAGGGATCTAGGTTGTACGCTCCTTATGAGAATCTAATGCCTGATGATCTGAGGTGGAACAGTTTCATCCTGAAACCATAACCCTCCTGCCAGCCTGGTCCATGGAAAAATTGTCTTCCACAAAACCAGTTACTGGTGCCAAAAACGTTGGAGACAGCTGACTTAGAGGATATTAATGTTCAAAATTCTGTTGAATTAAGAAAAGGTTACAGTCAGTGAAGTCTGTAAGAAAGTGATGAAATAACTAATATTTTATACAGATTTCTAAGATTTTCAATGTCATTACAGTAAAAATGACATTTTAAAATGACATATTTAGTTTATTACCTCATTTAGAAGAGTATATGTAAAACAGGCCAGAGGAATGAAGTATTTATATCCATTTCACTGTAAACTTGTGAATTTAGCAAGCTGGTTTCAGTAGAGAGGTCTTGGAACTTAGTTAATATTGACAGTTTGTATATTTTGGGTTTAGGGATACACAGGAAGTATAAAACATACTCCCACTTCAAATTATATTTTGGTTTGGGAGATGACAAGTAGATACATAAATATTCTAGTCTGTTACTTAGATTTTCCCTCAATTCTTCACCAGTTTATTAGTCGTCTTGTAGTACTAAGGAACATATTTCTGACCTCTGGTGTTGATATTTTTATCCTTCCTGTAGTTGCTTTTTAATTAACACAGCAGATCGAATAATCAGAGTTTATGATGGCAGAGAAATCTTAACATGTGGAAGAGATGGAGAGCCTGAACCTATGCAGAAATTGCAGGATTTGGTGAATAGGTATGTATCACAGCCTAGAAGAATATGTGATCATTCATGACCTGGGCTTGAGTTCCAGCTCTCCTTGGTACTTTCCTTGTCCTTTAGGACCCCATGGAAGAAATGTTGTTTCTCTGGGGATGGGGAATACATCGTGGCAGGTTCTGCGCGACAGCACGCCCTGTACATCTGGGAGAAGAGCATTGGCAACCTGGTGAAAATTCTCCATGGGACGAGAGGAGAACTCCTCTTGGATGTAGCTGTGAGTACATTAGGACATTGCTCTTGTTAGTCACATAATCTAAAAAATCTGGAATCTGTTCTTAACAATCTATTTTTCTTTCCTTCACTAAAACTTAGTGGCATCCTGTTCGACCCATCATAGCATCCATCTCCAGTGGAGTGGTATCTATCTGGGCACAGAATCAAGTAGTAAGTATTCTATTTTACTTGCTTTGAAACTAGATACCCTTCTTTTTATCAAAGAACCTTATACATAGGAAGCTAAAAATTACCTTATTTATTTTCTTTTGCGTATGATTCTCGCAACCTAAATTACATAGGTTCATTGCATCTAGTTGCACTTTATTTTGGTGGGAAGGTCTTGGTCCCAAGTTGGTTTTCTGGCTCTTTTCGGGGAGAAGCTCTAGTGGACTTTCTGTTGCTTTTTTCTATTATTTATTTGAGATACATTTTTCTTTTGCTTTTCTTACTTTCAGGTCAGTTTCTGTTTTATATCTTAATTTTACTTTGAACACCTTTAAATTACATTTGTAATCAGTGTACTTACAAGAAAATTTAACATTTTATCTCAAAATTCCTAAAATGAGCAAAGAAGGCAGTGACTCAAAAGAGCTACAGTTAATAACTTAGAACGTTTAAGATAGAAAATACCTAAGCTAGTAAAACTTACAGATACCCGTTTTTTTTCTTATCTGCGAAATTTAATCTAAGAATTGTGAATTCCTTTCATGCTCAGATCTTTCATTTTATCATTAATGTGTAGATTACAGATTATTGCTTTCACGTATAGTTAAGTAGTATATTTTGTTGTATAGGAAAACTGGAGTGCATTTGCACCAGACTTCAAAGAATTGGATGAAAATGTAGAATATGAAGAAAGGGAATCAGAGTTTGATATTGAAGATGAAGATAAGAGTGAGCCTGAGCAGACAGGTAATATTTCTCAATTGCAGACAGGATTTCCTAAAGGGAAAATGATTGCTTTACTTAATATTCTTCATTTGTGTTGTAAATTTATTTCAGCACTTCATCTAAAATGTCCCCTTTCCACCCCACTTTTTTTTTTTTTTTGAGACAGAGTTTCGCTCTTGTCGCCCAGGCTGGATGCAATGGTGTGATCTTGGCTGACTGCAACCTCCGCCTCCTGGGTTCAAGCGATTCTCCTGCCTCATCCTCCCGAGTAGCTGGGATTACAGGTGCTTGCCACCATGCCCGGCGAATTTTTTGTATTTTTAGTAGAGACGGAGTTTCACCATGTTGACCAGGCTGGTCTGGAACTCCTGACCTCAGGTGATCCACCCGCCTTGGCCTCCCAAAGTGCTGGCATTACAGACATGAGCCTGGCCTATGAACCTGGCTTTCTTTTTCCTTTAAGCTTACACAATCTCCACGGTATTTGGAGAGCCCTAATTTATAAGGTGTTAACTAAGGGCTTATTTGGGTATTCCCAGGGCTCAAGCAGCTCTCTTAACATATCATTGTGTATTTCCTGATTAATTGCAGATGACTGAGGACATACATGCAGCACCTAGCAAAGAACTCACCATGCTAAGAGTGCTCAGCTTTTCCCGTGTATTCTGTCACTCTATGGGGAGAACCCGCTCCTGATGTTTAACGTGGGTTCTTTTCTATTTCCTAAGTGTCTCGGCTGGGTTGAGAAATAAAGGGAAAGAGCACAAAAGAGAGAAATTTAAAGCTGGGTGTCCAGGGGAGACATCACATGTCGGCAGGATCCGTGATGTCCCCCAAGCCATAAAACCAGCAAGTTTTCATTAGCAGTTTTCAAAAGGGGAGGGAGTGCATGAATGGGGTGTGGGTCACAGAGATCACATACTTCACAAGGTAATAAAATATCACAAAGCAAACGGAGGCAGGGCGAGATCACAGGACCACCGGATGAGGTGAAATTGAGGTGAAATTAAAATTGCTAATGAAGTTTCCGGCAGGCATTGTCATTGATAACGTCTTATCAGGAAACAGGGTTTGAGAGCAGATAACCTGTCTGACCACAATTTGTTAGGTGGGAATTTTCCTCGTCCTAATAAGCCTGGGAGCGCTATAGGAGACCGGGGCTTATTTCATCCCTTTGGCTTCGACCATAAAAGATGTGGACTGGACGCCTTAAAAGGGCCTGTCTGTAGGCCTACCTTCAGGGTGCATTCTCTTTCTCAGGGATGTTCCTTGCTGAGAAAAAGAATTTAGCGATATTTCTCCTATTTGCTCATGAAAGAGGAGAAATATAGCTCTGTTCCGTCCGGCTCACCGGTGGCCAGTTCAAAGTTACCTCTCTTGTTACCTGAACATTGCTGTTATCCTGTTCTTTTTTTAAGATGCCCAGATTTCATATTGTTAAAACACACGCGCTCTACAAACAATTTGTGCAGTTGATACAATCACAGGGTCCTGAGGCGACATTCATCCTCCTCAGTTTACAAAGAAGATGACGGGATTTAGAGATTAAAGTAAAGACAGGTATAGGAAATCACAAGGATATTCATTGGGGAAGTGATAAGTGTCCATGAAATCTTCACAATTTATGTTCAGAGATTACAGTAAAGACAGGTGTAAGAAATTATAAAAGTATTAATTTGGGGAACTAATAAATGTCCATGAAGTCTTCACAATTTATGTTCTTCTGCCTCGGCTTCAGCCAGTCCCTCCGTTCAGGGTCCCTGACTTCCAACAACATCACTCCTTTGTCAGTAAGAGACGGGTCAAGAGCCTGGGCTCTGAAGTCAGAATGCCTTGGGCAAAATACTACTTAAACTGAATTTCCTCATCTGTAAAATAGGGATAATAATAGTACCTGCTTTTTAGGGTTGTGGGGAGTAAGTGAAATAATTTATGTAAAGCACTTAGTATATGCCTAGGCCATAATAAGCACTAAGATGTTAATTTCCATTATGATTATGACTGATTTTATCTCTTCTGAATTTCTAGATAGAAGCTCCTTAAGAATAAAGATTTGACGTTTTATCCCCATGGTGTCTAACACAGGGCTTTATAACATAGTAAGGTTTGTGTGGGTGAATGCTTAGGATGCTCAATTGGCACTGCCAGTGAGTAATTAATGCCACAGATTATTGACTCCTGAGACACTTGATGGTGCCAGGAATCAGGGGATTGGGAATGAGGTTGGTTTTCTAGTTTGAAAGTGCTGGTCTTCACTTTTGTGATATTAGATAACTTGCATGCCTAATGTGTTTTAGGAGGACCTCCAGGGAAGCAGAATGTTCTAGATTCTAGGGTTACCTTCTGTCATACCTTCCCAGATTTCCACATAAATTGTTCCTCCTTCCCATATCCTGAGCACATTACACATACCATTACTGTATTAAATGGAAACTGTCTATCTGTCTCCCCAGTTAGACTCTGAACCTTTTACTGAAGAGCTGTTCCCAACTGTTTCTGGGTCATTGCACTATTTTCAGTGCCTAGCATAGGGTGGAAATTCAGCATATATTTGTTAAATGATTAAGTGAAGTGAACTGTTTGATTTTCCTCCTTTCTCTGGAATTTCAGCTTATGAAAACCTTGAAGCTGCAAATAAAAAGCAGTTTTTCACTTCTCAAACATCTCCTGTGTTTCTGTCCTGTCAGGGGCTGATGCTGCGGAAGATGAGGAAGTGGATGTCACCAGTGTGGACCCTATCGCTGCCTTCTGTAGCAGGTGAGCCGGCCCGAAAGGCTGGGCACCTTGGCTACTGCTGCTCCTGGTCTCTGGGGGAGCACTCCACAGTTCCCCGGGCTATCCCTTCAGTCCCGTCTGCTTATTAGCTAAAAGAGATCACTCGTTTGGTGTACAAGAAATCCAATGTAGCCTTTCTTCTCTAGTCCTATTTTCCCTTCACTTCTCCCTGATAGAGAATTTTAAGGAACCACAATAATTTATTTATCCTGTTTATCTTTATCACCAATTTTATCAATTACATTGTCTGATTCTCTTTTTTTCATCTTGGCTTTCTTAAAGTTCTAGATCCATACCTGTTGCTTATGCTTAATATAGGTGATAGAGGAAGGGCTCATGGTTTAAGCAACTATCTCCTCTTTTTTCCAATCCCTTGTCTGATCCTGCTCCAAATAGTGATGAAGAGCTGGAAGATTCAAAGGCTCTATTGTATTTACCCATTGCCCCTGAGGTAGAAGACCCAGAAGAAAATCCTTACGGCCCCCCACCGGATGCAGTCCAAACCTCCTTGATGGATGAAGGGGCTAGTTCAGAGAAGAAGAGGCAGTCCTCAGCAGATGGGTCCCAGCCACCTAAGAAGAAGCCCAAAACAACCAATATAGAACTTCAAGGAGTACCAAATGATGGTAAGAGCTGCATCTTCTCCCTCTGGCCTGACAGATGCCGCTCTCTGCTCCCCAGCTCAATCTGGTAATTTCCTGTTTCAGCGATTTTACCTTAGAGGAATTTTCCCATGAGTCTATTTTATAGTGCTTTACAACTTTATAATGATTGCATCTGTGTTCACTTCTCTCTTAAAATGGAGAAATTCTGCCCTTCAGTACTTTGCCTAAAATGCTGCACTTTAATTCTTCTGACAGCCAGCTCAGAGTTTATTAGACCATTCTTCTTTCAAATTTTTCCCCATAGAGTGGTTTTATTAGATATAAAGTACTAGTTAGACTTGGACAATCATTTCATCCTTCCTGCCACCTTTTATAGTCTGACTTGGGAATCCTTTATTATCATGTCTTGGGATAGGTAGGGGTGGATGGGGGTATGCGTTTACTATTGAGCATCCTCCTTCCTCTTCTATTTTTTTTTTTTTTTTTTTTTTTTTAGAGACAGGGTCTTGCTCTGTTGCCCAGGCTGCAGTGCAGTGGCGTGATCTTGGTTCACTGAAACCTCCGCCTCCCAGGTTCAATCAATTCTTCTGCCTCAGCCTTCCGAGTAGCTGGGACTACAGGCATGCACCACCATGCCTGGCTAATTTTCGTATTTTTAGTAGAGATGGGGTTTTGCCGTTTTGGCCAGGCTGGTCTCGAACTCCGGACCTCAAGTGATCCGCCCGCCTCGGCCTCCCAAAGTGCTGGGATTACAGGTGTGAACCACCGCACCCGGCCCTTCCTCTTCTCTTTTAGCTAACTGCAGATCACATTTTGCAACTACATATTTTCCTGATGTTATTGATTTCTGTGTCTACTCTGTTTCAGACACTCTTTGGTATATATACCATTGCTGACTTTTACATCAACCCTGCAAGTTGTTTTACCTGCTTTTTAAAGGAGAAAATTTAGGCTGAGGTTATGTGTAAGAGGTTCTGTAACTTGCCTAAAGTCTCACAGGAAGTGGTGGAGTCAGGATTCTCATTCTAGTCTCTCTAATTCCAAAGCCCATTCTCTTTCTGCTCTCACACGCCTCTCTGTGTATGTGTGTGTGCGTGTATGTGTGTTCCTTCTTCTGGCTTGGTTTGATAGTATCAGTGCATCTTTCAGCTACTTGTTCAATTTAGAGTTACCGTAACTTGGCATGAACATTTTAGCCAGGGGTGTCCAATCTTTTGACTTCCCTGGGCCACATTGGAAGAATAATTGTCTTGGGCCACATATAAAATATACTAACAGTAATGATAGCTGATGAGATTTTAAAAATTGCAAAAAAAACTCAATGTTTTAAGAAAATTTATGAATTTGTGTTGGGCTACGTTCAAAGCTGTCCTGGGCCGCAGGTAGCCTGTGGGCCACAGGTTGCACAAACTTGATATAAGCCATGTGTGCCTTTTGACCAAGCAACTATCTCTCATTTAATGGCCACTGTTTTGTAGTCATACAAATAAGACAGACTTTTCTCTTTATAATTATTAATTGATCCGGGACGCAAAGCAACATTCTTTGCTCAAAAAAGTTGTGGTTGGGGTGATGGGACTGGTGTCATGTGGATTCCTTTCCATGCCTGTCTGTCCTACAGAAGTCCATCCACTACTGGGTGTGAAGGGGGATGGCAAATCCAAGAAGAAGCAAGCAGGCCGGCCTAAAGGATCAAAAGGTAAAGAGAAAGATTCTCCATTTAAACCGAAACTCTACAAAGGGGACAGAGGTTTACCTCTGGAAGGATCAGCGAAGGGTAAAGTGCAGGCGGAACTCAGCCAGCCCTTGACAGGTAAGGACACATTGGGAGCACTGTCTGGCTTGCTTCGTGGCCTTGCTTTGTATAGCCCTTGACTATATTTAACTGCAACATTTTTTCCCCCTCCCTTCCTACCTTTTTCCCAGCAGCAGATAATCTCTAATTTTAAGCTGCTGCTAAGGGCAGGCTAAACCGGATTTAATTCAGTGGCTCTTAACCTTGGGTCTGTAAATAGTTTTCAAGAAGTGTACATTCCCCTGATGTTATATTATGTGAATATTTTTCTGGGGAAGATGTCCATAGCTTTCATCAGATTCCTGTAGGAATTCATGACCCAAAAAAGGGTAAGAACCCCTGGCTTAATTCATTTCTTCATCCCTATTTGCTCTTAGGTTTTTTGTTTGTTTTGTCTCAAATAAAAGAGCCAGACAAGTAGCCAGAAATACAAGCTTGTTTTATATAGTCTTTGACTGGTTCACTGTAGCATCTTTTCTCTCCCTCTTCAGATTGTTCAAATCCCACAAGTAGTGCTTTCTCTCTCTTAGTAGTCCAGAAGCAATAATGAAATTGTTAGTAGTACCATCATGTTAAGGAAGAAGATGGGGTTTGTTTTGGTTTTTAATTTTTTTCCAGTATCTGAAAACAGGAGGAAATGACCAAAAAGACAGAAACTACAGTATCTGTGTAGCATCTTAACACCTAAGCCTTTTGATACATAATATTTGAGTTTTCTCATTTTTATATTACTGAGGGATTTTTATTGGGGGACAGTAAACAATTTCTGTTTCTTACCAAATATTTGTGAGCCTAGGCTAATTGGTCTCTTGTTTAGAAAATGTTAATCAAATTAGAATCCATTTCTGTGTAAACATTGGGCTTTGGAATTTTTTTTTTTTTTTTTGCTTTATATAGAAGTACTGCTTTAGTTAATACAGTATTCTCAATTTTTTTGTGGCTAGTTGGTAGACTCAAAGGTGGATTGATAACGTGTCAGTGGTTGTGTTCAGGCTCCCCCTGACTTTAAAATTTTAATCTAAATGTGTTCAAATGTGATAAGGACTAGAGTGCAAAACAGAATTCTTTGTTTAATTTATAACTTACATGATTTAATCGTTGTCTGTAAACATGAATTCTCTTACAGAGAAGCTGAAATAGACTCAGTTATTCATCATTTTGAGTATTCTACCTCAAGTTTACTAGATTTTAGACTTTAGTTTTTGATAGCCCAACACCATACCACTGAGTACCAATATTTTTTTTCCGACAATATTTATGGTGGTGCACTGATGGTTACCACCTCCACATTCAACCCACCTAAGGCTGTGTTTGTGTATATATACATGTAATGCTGTGTGTGTGTATTTTTTTTTTGAGACGGAGTTTCACTCTTGTCCCCAGGCTGAATTGCAGTGGTGCGATCTCAGCTCACTGCAACCTCTGCCTCCGGGTTCAAGTGATTCTCTTGCCTCAGCTTCCTGAGTAGCTGGGATTATAGGTGTGTGCCACCATGCTCGGCTAATTTTGTATTTTTTTTAGTAGAGATGGGGTTTCACTATGTTGGTCAGGCTGATCTTGAACTCCTGACCTCAAGTGATCCACCCACCTCGGCCTCCCAGAGTATTGCAATTACAGGCGTGAGCCATCACTCCCGGCATGTTTGTATATATTGTAAAGTAGCCTGGAGCAGTCATGTGGGCATTGCCAACAAAGATTGCAGACTGACTAGATGTAAGTAAAAACAGTCCTTCCAAGCCCACTTCTTGCACACACTGATGCCACTACAGAAGAAACGCAATTTAAAGTTTAAATAGATTTCCCTGGCCTGGAGAGCTAAAATGTTTTAAGGGTGATTTAAAATGTGGCCAAACATAATTAATTAAAACACTTTAGGACAGTCTTCTAGCTTCTTAAAACCTGTCTATCCCTAATCATGTGCTTTTCAGAAGGAAATGTATGGTAAATAAGGCTCACACCTGTAATTCTAGCAGTTTGGGAGGTTGAGGCGGGAGGATTTCTTGAGCCCAGGAGTTCAAGACCAGCCTGGGCAACATGGTGAGACCCCATCTATGTAAAAGGCAACCAAACAAACAAGAAAAAACCTTGAGCTGGGTGCAGTGGCTCATGCCTGTAATGCCAGCACTTTGAGAGGCCAAGACAGGAGGATTGCTTGAGCCCAGGAGTTTGAGACCCGCCTGGGAACAAAATAATAAAAAAATTAGCCAGGCGTGGTGGTGCACACCTGTGGCCCACTTAGTAACATAGGAAGCTGAGGCAGGAGGATCGCTTGAGCCCAGGAGTTTGATATTGCAGTGAGCTGTGATCACGTCGCCGCACTCCAGCCTGGGCAACAGAGGGGGAGACCCTGTCTCAAACAAAAATAAAATCAGCCAGGCGCAATGACTCGTGCCTGTAATCCCAGCACTTTGGGAGGCTGAGGCGGTCAGAATGCTTGAGCCCAGGAATTCCAGACAAGCCTGGGCAACATAGTGAGACCCTGTCTCTACAAAAGAAAAAAATAAAAAAACAACCCAAAAACCTCAAAGGGGCATTGAGGTATAGTTCCAAGACTTCCACAGAAGGATTACGTCTGCCTTTATTGACCAGCTGCAGTGTGGTTTGGATCTTTGTGAAGGCTGAAAATTTTGGAGACAGTGATGAAATTGGATATCACAGATAATTCCATTAAAAGTCTGTTTTAGGGCAACTTATTATGTTTTTATAAGGGATTGTTTGGGTGCGGGAAGGGCTTCATCCAGTAACGTGGTCGTCTTGGAGGGCCCTGAGCAGGCTGAGTTAGATTGGTACCTGCTGCTGATTTGCATGTGGCCTATCACGACCACCGAGGGAAACTCTGGCATTTGGAGCTCATATTCTTCCATACCTTGGAGATTTTCAGTAAAAGCCACTATATAGTCATTGTAGATTTCCCATCAGGTATTAAGAAAGGATATCTGATCCAAAACTTCTGAGGCCAAACCATCTTCAAAAATCACTCCAGTTTGATGGTTGTATGTGTAGATTCAAGGTTTTGGCCCCCTGCCCCATGGACAACTGCATTTGAGCCAAATCATTCGAAGGCAAGATTATAGTCGTAGGCTGTGTTACTACCCAAGTTAGATGAATGACAACTGTTTGTTAATATCTGTAGTTGACCAGTTATTGTAGAAACTGTTCCTTAAACTGATTAGCCCTAACAAAGCTACCATAGTCTGTTGTCTGTTTTAACAGGAGAATATGCATTTCAAGGGAAAATTGGCAGACAGACCACTCTAGAGATAATCTGGCCATCTGGAATCTGGGGCTATAGAAAATTCTTTCCTGTCAAATAGCTTGTCAGTGTTGGCTAGCATTAGAGGGCCCACATTCATGCGAACATTTTTCTGTGTGAGGACCCAAAGTGAAGCTTGGTGAGGGTAACCCTGAGCTTGGGACTTTTTGGAAGGACCAGGCTAACATAGTCTGCACTATCTATCAAATGCTTCTTAGTTACTTTAAATACTCTCCAGAGGACAGTCCTGAGACCAGAAACTTGAGATGTGAGCAGAATCACCAGTTTCCTGGTTGTCTGTGATTGCTCAGGGATTGCCCAAGAACTAGGGCTCCTTGGCAGTAAACATCAGTAGTAAAGTGGGACAAAGGTGTGGTCGGTTACATACATGTTCTAAAGGCCTCATGGGATGGTAGACTTGAAGGGGTTGGTGCACACCTGGGTCTGTTGGAGATGGCAAGGGCCAAAGTGAGCAGAGGCGACACTTCTGGGAGTGGACAGGCACCATGCAGATTTCCCTGTCTTGGGCTGCGCTACACCACTGCGCTGGTGCCAGCCCATCACCCCAGGGCTCTGAACCACCTCCAAGTCACTTACTGAATCTGGATTTTTTTTTTTTAATGCTTGGTAGTTTTGTTTTCCTTTTTTCTCTTTTTCCTCTTTTTCTCTCCCCTCCCTCTTTTCCTTCTTTTTCTTCCTTTCCTTGTGAAGACTAATTTATGAATTAGTCTAGAATCGGGGTAGTCTTTCTCACTCTATGGGATGTTATTAGCTAACCAAGGTAGGGTTTGAAATCTTGATTGAGTGTTCTCTTAGGCCGACCTTGATTGGGCTGCTACTGGAAAGTACCAATAATAGCTGGTCATTTTGAGCTGAATTTTCCTACCTATTACATTCCTGGAGATTTCCTTTATGTTGCAGCTAAATAATATGTTTCCTTGGGGGCAGTTGCTGCGTCAGGTCTTTAAATTGGCTGGAGTCTTGGTATTGCTATTTCTGTGTATCTTATCTTGCTCATAGTACTGCTTGCTCTGGTTTTGATTTGTTGCCTGATGCCTCAACAAGCTTTTGTTTTGTTTGGTTTTTATTTATTTATTTTGTGTATTCAGAAGAACAAGGATGGTATGGAAACATGAGCTGCCCTCAGCTAACCAGTGTAAGGCAGCTCATTAGTCATCCTGAGTGCCCATTACTAATGCTGTTGATTAGTGATCAAACCACTTTCTCCTATTATGATTTAGGTTTGTTTAAAATGGCAATGTTGTATTCATTTTTAAACGATTACAACTAAATTGGTCAGGGTACCTGTGGGAATAGTTGTTAAAAATTGCCTTAAAGTGGTTAAGGCATGATATTGAGTCTTGTGGAGTGGATTTTTCTATCTCAGGAGGTTTTTTAAAGATCAATGCGGCCGGGTGCAGTGGCTCACGCTTGTAATCCCAGCACTTTGGGAGGCTGAGGCGGGCGGATCACTTGAGGACAAGAGTTCAAGACCAGCCTGGCCAACATGGTGAAACCCCATCTCTACTAAAAATACAAAACAATTAGCCAGGCATGGTGGTGGGCGCCTATAATCCCAGCTACTCAGGAGGCTGAGGCAGGAGAATCGTTGGAACCCAGGAGGTGGAGGTTGCAGTGAGCCAAGATCACGCCATTGCAATCCAGCCTGGGCAACAAGAGTGAAACTCTGTCTAAAAAAAAAAAACAATGCAAGGAATTCATTGTGATTTATGTTGAGAGAGATCTGAAAAACCGGTGCTAAGTAAGCTTTTAATCTGACTGAACTATGAAAAGTTTAAATTTGATTTTTAACAGCATAACATTCAGTAGAAAGTTTGTATCTCATTGTAACTTCAGTATGTTCTCAGGCACATGTGAATATATTTTTATTGCCAGTTTTCATTTGTGCAGGAACTTTAAAAATCAAAGTTATATAAATGGGTACTTTTGTTTCATAATTTGAGCGATTATTTTTTAACCATTTTACCTTCAGGTGCTCTCTGCCATTCCAAATGACACCTGGGAGGATTTTTTTCACCTTCTTGTCTTTTTACACTTCCTAGTTAATATTTCACAGCAGCTCATTTAAGGATGTCTCTCAGAGGTTGAGCAGCTTCTTGGAATAATCAGGGAAGTGTTCATTTCATTTTACTATTCAGGATATTATTTATCAATCATCGTTGGTGTGTAGCAATGTGGACAGTAGCTCTCATGAACATTTCACCATATTTGGGATTCTAAGGTGATAAGAATGTCACTTAAGGAACTGTGGTGCTGGGAGAAGGGTTTCCTGTTCACTTGTTAATCATTTAGTGACTAATCAATCTTTAAATATATGAAGGGTTGAAAGGTGTGGTACCCTAAAATTTCTTCTCCTCTACTTACTGCACTTTTTGGAATGTTAAACATTATTTGTTAGCACCTTAGAGCATGGTTAGCAGCTTAGAAAAACTGTAGAACTCTGATCATTTTGCTTTTCCCCCCACCCTTTGGGACAGTACTGAGGAAAGTATTGGGGTGGGGGGTTTTGGATTTGGATTGTTTTGTTCAATAAAGAGTAATTGGGAGTTGGAGTTGGTTATGACTTTTCTTAAAAAGGGGAAATTTCTTGGTCCATGTGTGCTTGTTATGCATCATCCAGCATTCAATATTTCTGTTCTTACAAGTAACTGGTCTAAATTGAAGCTAAAAAAAATCTTTTTGTGTCTAATCTCTTTAGCAGGAGGAGCAATCTCAGAACTGTTATGAAGACCTTTGAAGTTCTTCATTCTTTCCCACTTTGCCATCATGTGGCCTCTGGACACTGTGGTCAGTCATTTGAAAATTGACTTTAATTTAAAACAAAGGCGTGTGCCTCCCACCCAGGAGGTGGGAGGGTGAATTTTATGTTTAAATGAAGAAGTGAATTATGGAAGAAGAGTATACGACCTTCCCTTCCCTTTCAAGCATAAGTCCAAATAGACTCTCAGGAATGAAGATTTGTGAAGACATCAGATAGGAATTTTGACTCATTTAAACTTTGATGCCTAGTTATGTTGCTGGAGAAAAAATACCTGTGTTTTGCTCATCTAACTTTATTGTACCCAGCGTCATTTTGACCTGTCATTTCCTATCTCCCATTTGCCTTCTGTCCTCAATGCATGTCCTCGAGTGACTTCTTATCTGAAATTTTGCTACTGGTATCCTAGGAAAACTTTTGTTGCATACTCTCATTTTAAACTTCTCCTCTCCCCTAATACCTCCTATATTTCCATATTGTGTGCAAAGGATGGGCAGAAAAGAAAGTGCTTGAAAGATTTCAAATTTTCAGAAAGGGAACAATGAAGGCCCTCTCTTCCTCCCATACCACATTTTGCCCAAGAAGCCGGGCTGTAACAATTCAGGGTTTTCCCTTGTTTTCCTCTCATTGCATGTTTCCCTCCAATCTTGGTTCATTGTCATTAATCATGGTTTTTGAAGATAGCTAGTTTTATCCATCTCCAGCAATGAATCATCAATAGTTTATATTGCTTTACCTGTGCTGGCTTCCAGAGATGGAAACAAACCCAGGTGTCTCACAACAAGCTACTTTTTTACTGGGTTGGGGGAATCTATGCAAGGAGTAAAGTAAAACCATCCGAATCAAAGCAGCAAACCACATAGTTCAAATCAAAGATCAAGGTGAATTTTTTGTATCACTGCCTGTGGAAATCTAGCCTCATCAGTCATTGCGTTTTTCCCTTCCTGTACCTGTGCTCCTTTTTCTTACTGTGTTTTCAGTCACTTCCTTTCTGTGAAAGGTTGCTTAGCTTTTTTTTTTTTTTTTTTTTTTTTTGACATTTGTTGTTCTTTATATAAAAATAGCAGATTGGATAGATGTGTACATTTGATGTTTGAAATTCTCTGAAAATCCCATTAGGAGACCAGGTGTGAAAAGGGCTCAGTAGCTTCTCTGAATGGCGTTTTTAGCTGACTGGAAGTGCTTAACCTGGATTGTCTTTTTTTATCAGTATTTTAAAAGGAGAATTTAAATACTGTGCTTACTGTGAAATATATCAGTTGGTGAGCCGGGCGCGGTGGGTCACGCCTGTAATCCCAGCACTTTGGGAGGCTGAGGCGGGTGGATCACCTGAGGTCAGGAGTTCGAGACCAGCCTGGCCAACATGGTGAAAGCCTGTATCTATTAAAAGACAAAAATTAGCTGGGTGTGGTGGCGCATACCTATAATCCCAGCTATACCGGAGGCTGAGTCAGGAGAATCACTTGAACCTGGGAGGCAGAGGTTGCAGTGAGTGGAGATCGCACCAATGCCCTTTTGCCGGGATGACAGAATGAGACTCCATCTCAAAAAAAAAAAAAAATCTGATATATCAGTTGGTGGATGCTCCTATAGGTAGCCAAACACATTGATTACCTTTTAGATTTTAGGATAGAAATCAAAGTAGAGCACGTCAGTAAGAGCCTCTTTGTCTCACTCCATCATTTGGAACCAGTATATTCAGTAGTCGAAGAAAGAGCTCTCCCTGAGTCAGTTGCAAAATGTCTATATTTTTAGACGCCGCTACTTTTTTCTTACTCGTTTTGAGACTGTCATGAGTTAGACCAGTGGTTGAGATGAGTAGGTGGCTCACTAGACATGTTTTTGTTTTGCAGACGTTATATCCATTCCAGTCCTCTGCACTATACACTGCAGCAGTGTGCAAAGTATGGGACTTAGAGGGTTTCTGCCATAATTCCATGTGTGAAGTAGCTTGGTTTCCTCTGCCTGTGCATCTGGATGTTTGTGCTACGTCCACCTCCTAAACTGGCTACTGAGAAAATCATCTTCAGCCCTGTCAGATTGTCTCTGGCGGTAGCTCCTAATAATTATTTATGTTTTGGAATTTTTTTTTCAACTTTTAAAACCTTCTATCCATTTCAATTTGAATTATTTGATTTGTACAATATATGTATATTCTCTTCCTTTTTGTCATCCCTGCCATGCCACCCCCAAAATTTTGTTTTTAAAAATATTCTGGGCTGGGCGTGGTGGCTCACACCTGTAATCCCAGCACTTGGGGAGGCCGAGGCTGTTGGATCATCTGAGGTCAGGTGTTTGAGACCAGCCTGGCCAACATGGTGAAACCCCGTCTCTACTAAAAATACAAAAATTAGCTGGGCGTGGTGGCGGGCACCTGTAATCCCAGCTACTCGGGAGGCTGAGGCAGGAGAATTGCTTGAATCCAGGAGGCAGAGGTTGCAGTGAGCCGAGATTGCACCACTGCACTCTAGCCTGGGTGACAGAGCAAGACTCCATCTCAAAAAAAAAAAAAAAAAAAAAAATTCTGTAGTTTTGTACAAGATGAGACTTAGCCTTGGGTACTTCTTGCTGAAGCTTTAATGCTTTGTAAATAAAATGTTTATTAAAGAACAGGTGTAGATGTTTATTTGTAAACACTGCTCACTTCTGGAACTTTCTGGCCACTTTGCTTTAGTACAAAGGAAAATGTGGTTTCCTTTGTTGATACTAGATCTTTCGGTGTGGAAAGATAGATCTGGATGGGGTAGGGAGTGGACAGGTAGCCTAGATTTCTGCCTCTAGATGAGATTATAAATAAATGATGCAAGCAGAAAAGTTGTTGATCAAAAAGATCATCTAGTAATCATCTGTCTTCCAATTACTTAACTCAGTATAGTTTTGTAATTACTCTGAAGAGGCCGTAGGACTAGGCATTCTGGAGGTTACAAAAATGCATGCTAGGAAGTTCCTGCCTTCCAAGGATCTTTCTTCAAGTCTACGTAAGTACGGTTAAATTCTTATTAACCTTTTTTTTTTTTTTTTGGAATGAAGTAGCTTTAAAATTAAATGCTCATTGTCTCCTAAAGATGTTTCACAAAGTCTATGTAAGTCTTTGATTTTAATGTCAAATTTGAGGGTCTACTTATTAATCTTTTATGTGATTGAGAACTCCATCTTTGACATCATAGCTGTTTCATAGCAACCTTGACCTAAGTGAATGATGAGCGCTGTTCTGTAGGGTAAAGGGAGTAGGCCAAGAGTCAGGGAGCATCATGCATCTTCTCACTCAAAATATATCTTCGGTATCCTTGGGAAGGAAGAGTGCCTAAAAAGGGGAGAGGAGCTGCCTTTAACATAACGTTAAACATTCTGATTTGAAATGGTCATCTTGGCCCTTGTCTTTATGAACTTCCATTTCTATTTAAAATTCCTTACACATTGAACAGTGTTTCACACTTTACAAAGTGTTCTCATGTACAGTATATCATTCGATGCTCTAAGTGACCTTCCTCAGGTAGGCAAGGAGGTCTGAAGTTACAAAGGAAGAAACAGAAATTCAGGAAGGGTAAGTTACTTGCCTCCCAGTCCAGAGTTCTTTTTTTTTTTTTTTTTTTGTTGAGACGGAGTCTCGCTCTGCTGCCCAGGCTGGAGTGCAGTGGCCGGATCTCAGCTCACTGCAAGCTCCGCCTCCCGGGTTCCCGCCATTCTCCTGCCTCAGCCTCCCCAGTAGCTGGGACTACAGGCGCCCGCCACCTCGCCCAGCTAGTTTTTTGTATTTCTTAGTAGAGACGGGGTTTCACCGTGTCAGCCAGGATGGTCTCGATCTCCTGACCTCGTGATCCGCCCGCCTCGGCCTCCCAAAGTGCTGGGATTACAGGCTTGAGCCACCGCGCCCGGCCCAGTCCAGAGTTCTTAATCCTTTTTATAGGAGGTTTAGGAGCATTGAAATAATTCAAGTTAATCTTCCTTTTTTTAGACTTTAGTATTTGTTTTTATTTGGTGACATTTAACTGGGGCTTTTGAAACCCTTAATTTAGATCCTGGTTTATAGAGGGTAAGGGTAAGGGTGAGGAAGAGCATAACTTCACTATGCATTTGAGGTAATTTGGAAATTTACTTCAGTTTCTGAAGTCTTTTCTTCTTTGTCTTCCCAAGAGGTGGATTTAAAGTCATTAAAAGAACACGAAAACGGCCAGTGCGGTGGCTCACGCCTGTAATCCCAGCACTTTGGGGGGCTGAGGTGGGTGAATTGCTTGAGCTCAGGAGTTGGAGACAAGCGTTGACAACATGGTGAAACCCCGTATCTACAAAAAATAGAAAAATTAGCCAGGTGTGGTAGCCTGCACCTGTAATCCCAGCTACCTAGGAGGCTGAGGTGGCAGGATCACTTGAGCCTAGGAGGTTGAGGCTGCTGTGAGCTGTGATCATGTTACTGCACTCCAGCCTGGGTTGACAGAGTGAGGCCCTGTCTCAAAAAAAAAAAAAAAAGCAATGAAAAGAATGAAGACTGGTAAGGTGGTTATTTTATTAACAACGATAGATAGTAAAGCAACACCATTATGTTTTTTTCCTGCCTTGTGGCCTCACCTGTTTATAAGGACTGGACTTTTATTTATTAAGTTGTGTTGTTTTATTGACAATACATGCATCGTATCTTTTGACTTTGAAGGATATCTCATGTCAAAGGAATCAAGTTATGATTTGTAGAGGATTCAGCTGGAATAGCTTGTGGGTGCTGGCTAAGGGTGGCAAAATGCCTGCTGAGACATGAAGATTTTGGCCACTAGTTTTGCCCTTGGGAGCCTGGGGTTGGCCTTCTACCTGCCTTTGGTGGTGACTACACCTAAAACACTGGCCATCCCTGAGAAGCTGCAGGAAGCTGTGGGGAAAGTTATCATCAGTGCTACAACCTGTACGGTCACCTGTGGCCTTGGCTATAAGGAGGAGACCGTCTGTGAGGTGGGCCCTGATGGAGTGAGAAGGAAATGTCAGACTCAGCGCTTGGAATGTCTCACCAACTGGATCTGTGGGATGCTCCATTTCACCATTCTCATTGGCAAGGAATTTGAGCTTAGCTGTCTGAGTTCAGACGTCCTGGAGATTGGACAGGAAGCTTTCCGGTTCACCTGGAGACTTGCTCGAGGTATCATCTCCACTGACGACGAGGTCTTCAAACCCTTCCGAGCCAACTCTCACTTCGTGAAGTTTAAATATGCTCAGGAGTATGACTCTGGGACATACCGATGTGATGTGCAGCTGTTAAAAAACTTGAGACTTGTCAAGAGGCTCTATTTTGGGCTGAGGGTTCTTCCTCCTAACTTGGTGAACCTGAATTTCCATCAGTCACTTACTGAAGATCAGAAGTTAGTAGATGAGGGATTGGAAGTTAATCTGGACAGCTACTCCAAGCCTCACCACCCAAAGTGGAAAAAGAAGGTGGTGTCAGCCTTGGGGATAGGAATTGCCAGTGGAGTGGTTGGTGGTGTGTTGGTGAGGATTGTCCTCTGTGTGCTGAGGGGGGGCCTGCAGCAGTGATAGCCTCAAGAACTTGACAGCCTTGCTCCTGAAGATCTGGCTGCCCAGGAAGCCAAGCTAGCTTTTTAGGGGAGTGTTCTGGCTGCTGGTAGTGGATCAGCTTAGAGGGAAGGCTCCCATAGCCAAAAGAATGAGTGGAAGAAATGGAGGGGACAACCTCCTGGGAGCTATGGGCAGTAATCTTAACTTCCTTATGTCCCATGGATCTCTTCCTGATCTTCCCTGCCCATTGGGTGCCCAGGAAACTGCAAGCATTGCCTGTGTTCCCAAGAGTTCAAAGAAGCTTGCATTCATTTTCTACCCTTTATAACCTGGATTCCTCCCCGCCTCCATTTCCCCTCTTCTGAGCTGTGTATTCATGTAGAGGGATGTATTTAGATTTTCTAATGAACATTTTTTTCTTCAATAAAAGTAATTTCACGGTAGCTGTATGGAGACCTAACTTTTTCTTTTCTGCTCTTTAGTTTCTTGTATTTGTTTAAATTGTCCCATAATCAGTCTGGCTTCATTTTCCTCAGGTTTCTTAGAATAGACATTAAACAAATTGTCTGCTTTTGGGGGCAGGGGGTGCAGTGCTTAAGCCTATGACAGGGGTTGTTAGTAATGACATCCGGCTCAGGTCTGTAACCGTCACTGAATATTAACAAATTGCCTGTTCTGCCCAGGTAAATCCCCTGTTTGGTATTAAATTGAATTTCTTGGCAAAACACTAGATTCTTCACCTGGTGGGTTTCCCCTTATTCAGACAGCACCTTGGCTTGCCTCCGCTCCAGTCCTTTTAGCTCTTTCAGTGCCCTGAAGCTTGTATTCCTGGGAAGGTCAAGTATTGGTTTCTTACAGCAGCCAAGGCCCCCAAGGGAGGATTAGTACTTTGATTCCTCCATAGGAAATCCAATCTTAAGACTCTAAGGCCATTTGGACCATGTCTGAGATAATTGGCTTGTGGAACCATCAGGGAAAGGCTCTTGGCCACCAGCTGAGCTACTTCTTTTTTCTTCCTCTCACTTTTCTCTGGCTACAGGAGGTAGCAGAAACCAAAGACCAGTGATTCTCTAGACATGTGTCAGAATCATCTGGATGATCTTGTGAAAAATAAAGTTTCTTGAGCTCTAATCCAGACATTGCTAACTCAGTTTAAATTATGGTCAGAGGATCTCTATTATTTCTTTTACTTTTAACTTGTAAAAATTTCAAACCCATAGAAAAGCTGAAAGAAATGTTTGGTGACCATCCATAGACCTTTTACCAAAATTCACCAGGTAGTAACATTTTGTCACAATTATCTTTCTCAATATAGATTGATTTTGCTAAACCATTTGAAAGCTAGTCACAGACATTGCAACTCTTTACTCTTAAACCATGTATGCATCTCCTAATAAGGATGTTCTCCTCTGTAACCACAGTATCTTTATCACACTAAGAAAATTAATTTCTGGCCGGGCATGGGGTGGCTCAGGCCTGTAATCCCAGCACTTTGGGAGGCCGAGGCAGGCAGATCACGAGGTCAGAAGATCGAGACCATTCTGTCTTACACGGTGAAATCCTGTCTCTACTAAAAGTACAAAAATTTAGCTGGGCGTGGTGGCGGGCGCCTGTAGTCCCAGCTACTTGGAAGACTGAGGCAGGAGAATGGCAAGTTTTTTTGTATTTTTAGTAGAGATGGGGTTTCCCCATGTTGGCCAGTCTGGTCTCGAACTCCTGACCTCAGGTGATCTGCCTGCCTTGGCCTCTCAAAATGTTGGGATTACAAGCGTGAGCCACTGCTCCCAGCCAAGGTTGACCCACTATTGATAGTAAGCTTGATCATTTGGTTAAGGTGGTGGATGGCAGATCTCACCACAGATGTGTGTGTGTGTGTGTGTGTGTGTGTGTGTGTGTGTGTGTGTGTGTGTGTGTGTGTGTGTGTGTGTGTGTGTGTGTGTGTGTGTGTGTTTGGTTAAGGTGGTGGATGGCAGATCTCACCACAGATGTGTGTGTGTGTGTGTGTGTGTGTGTGTGTGTGTGTTTCCCCTTTGTAATTCATAGTCTGTGGGGTAATACTTCATGATTATATGGCTCTCCAAAACTGTGTGTGTGTGTGTGTGTTTTCCCCTTTGTAATTCATAGTCTGTGGGGTAATACTTCATGATTATATGGCTCTCCAAAACTGTTCACATATTTTGGCATCCATTGTTTTTGCCTTGTTCATCATTACACGTTGGGGACTGCAAACTGGCAATTCTTTACATTCATCTTACCTATATTAGCCTGCATTTCTCTGTAAAGAAGAGCTTACTCTTTTTACCCTCTTTTTATTTTTGAGGTCTCCAATAGATTCTTCTTATTCAGTGAACTGTATATAATCCATTATCATTTACTCTTTTAACTTTTTAGGTTTAGGGGTACATGTGCAGGATTGTTGCATAAGTAAACTGCAGTTAATGGGGGTTTGGTTTTCTTGATGTTCAAATTGTCCCCAATTTTGGCCAGTAGAAGTACCCTCAGGCAAGCTCTTTTGCCCTTTTGCTGAGGTTTTATTTGACATTGAGCATTTTCTTGCTTCTAGTTCAACATGGTATCAGGTTCACATTTGGACTCTCCTTGCCCCAAACCTGAATCTGGTCCTCTTTCCCCAAGGAACCCTGGTTCCTCTTAGTGTGGGGAGTAGCATTGAGAAACCAAAGTTTGTGTGTTGGGTGTGCTCATTGCTGTTGGGGAGTCATTGCTCCTAGGCTGTCTCAGTGTCCTAGATGTGTATCGTGAGTTCAGAGCATCTTTGTTAAGGTTGTTAGGTGGTTCTGATGTATAGCTAAGGTTGAGAACCACTGACTGAGGCCCAGGCATAGGGAGTCATTTTACTATTGCTCTTATCTTAAAAAAGATCTTAACGTTTTACACACACCCTTACCCCCATTCTGTCTACTTCAGAGGGGATGGATTTCAGAAGACCTGGGTTCTGGTCCTGGTTCTGCTATTGATGGTGTAATGGAGTGAGCTACTGGACATCATCTTTGAAATAGGTGATTGTGAGGATCCAGTGAGATCCTGTGAGGTAAACTGAAGTACTGGACATGAGTTCAGGAATATTATTGATGAAGCATTCAGTACGGGACAACTTGCTGAGACATTCAGGAGATAGCTTGCTGTACTTTAAGCAAGCAGTCTTGACACTAGAAGACCATGAAACAATATCCTACTTTATACGTAATGAACTCAGCATGACATCGCTGAGGAGGGAGGAGGACTGATGGGTAGTCCCATTTTCCAGATGGAGAGACTGAGACCCAAGAAGAGCTAAATAACTTTTCCAGTCCTCTGTTGCAGCCAGTAGTCAAGTATGAGATGGACTCTTGCACAGCTCTGGCATTATAACCCTCTGCATTGGGCTCTTGAGTTTTGACTCCAAGGATGTGAAGGGATTGAGCAGAGAAGAGAATAAAAGATGCCCAGTTGTGTTAGTAAAGCAAAAGCTGTTGAATTCTGTGCAGGTAATCTACCATTGCAGGCTCAAGGAGATGCTGACTGGACTAATATTTGGGATTTAGAGTGGCTGGTGTTCCCACATCCCCTTCGGGGGCAAAGTGGAAGAGATGACCCTTTTGTGATACCATACTGGTGTCCGTACAGGCCCCTTCTGGAGGCTTGCTGTCAGCCTGGGCTTCCGGGCACACAGCTAATGAGTACTGGGGCCTCCACTCACTATCTCCCTCTTCCCTGAAAAAAGCTGGGGGTATAGTCAGCATGGAACCCTACTTGCTTTGCACTGAAAGGCTCAAAACACAGAGCCGTGCAAGTGTATCTTCACACACATCTTCATCTGTAATAAAAGTTTGATAGGCCAGGCACCTGTAATCCCAGCACTTTGGGAGGCTGAAGTGGGTGGATCACCTGAGGTCAGGAGTTCAAGACCAGCTTGGCCAACATGGTGAAACCCTGTCTCTACTAAAAAAATTAGCTAGGCTTGCTGGCATGTGTCTATAATCCCAGCTACTCAGGAGGCTGAAGCAGGAGAATAGCTTGAACCCAGGAAGTAGAGGTGGTAGTGAGCTGAGATTATGCCATTGCACTCCAGCCTTGGTGACGAGAGTGAAACTCCGTCTAAAAAAAAAAAAAAAAAAAAGTTTGATAAATGGTTATTGAATGTGTGAGAAAGTGTGGCTGGAAACTGACTAGTAATTCAAACCCTTGTGGCTCCTGTGAGCCAAGAGTAGAGGCAGCAACCTCGTTCTCACCAGATGTATCATTAACGTCTCTGCAGGGAGACTTTCCTTTGGGCCCATTGAGTCAACACCTTAGAGATGTCTTAAAAATGAGGGAACCTTGAAGCAGTACCATCTCATAAGCATTGTTCACTGCCACTGTATTAGGTAAAGCCAACCGATTCTAGCCAAATGCCTGCTTGTGCTCTGCTTGGACCTGCCTTGAGATCTTGGCCTAATTTTTCCCCCCTCCTGGGACTGAATGAAGCAATATAGACTGTATGTTGTAACTTCGTTATATTTCACTGTGTGAGGGGTGAAAGAAATTCTTGGATAAAAGCCTCTGGAGTGACAGAACAGGACAAGGAGGTATGCTTTAGCCTGATGATAAAAACACCCACAGCTCGTGCCAGCTGCCCCAACAGGTTGAGAAACCATCTTTATTTAAGAACTGCCTGCTACCAGAATCAATAAATAACTACTATTACAAGAAATACAAGAGAGAAATAGTAGGCCAGTGGGAGTGGTTCAGTTTTAACAAACACTGAGTCAAGTCAGTGGTCCGAGGAAGCCTTAGCATTTGCCAAGCTGAGCCTCTCTAAGCTGTGCAGGCCCTGGATGGGATGGGTAAGTTGGAGGAATCTTGGGGCTGAGGCAAGATGTATCCCATCTAAGGGCACTAAGTGTCATAGGCCCCAAAGGCTGCCTGGGGCTCTGGCCAAAGCTATCTGACCCATTTTGTTTCTCTCATTTTCCTTTATGTCCTATCTTCCCAAAGCCTATGACCATATACACAAGTCCACGGTGTCCCACAGCTACCAGGTGCCTGTTTCCATGGAGCTTTTTGGAGGCACATAGAAAAATGCCCTTCTAATCCCTTTTATGCTAAGAGCCTCTCTGGCAGCCCCCATCACATCCAGGAGGAAGCCTAGGATAGGTCTCACTCAGGGAGATAGAGCACCACTGTCCTGCCAGTGGCCACAGGTTTGAGGATACTGCGTCTCCGACGAGCCGGTTGGCAGTCCCATTCTGAGACCAGGCAGAGAAAAGATTCCTGTGTAGCTGGGGAAGAGATTAAGGGAGTCAAACATTCTTAGCCATTTTGGGCTCTTGCCCAGAGTACAGGCTGGCCGGCCCTGGGGGCTGCCCTAAAGAGGCTGGGTAAGCACTGGGCTATAACCAGAATTCCTGGATGAGCCCCCTTAATGGCTTCCCCTAAGGTGCGGGGCCACAGCAGGTGGGATCTCCAAGACTTCCTGGGCCGAACACTTTGATTCTAAGAGTCTCATCTCTGGATGGACACTTGGAGCATCTCCTACTCCTCCAGTCACAGCTTCACCTTATCCTAGACCCCATGTCAACAGCTGCCAGAATTCCTCAAAGGTCCCTCAAAAAGAAGCGTCTTCCTTATTGCAGGGCCTCCTGGAATGAGGAAGGTCATTCCAGAGGTTTTTTTTCTGATGTCTAACCTCAGTCTCATCTGTTGTTACTTTATGAAAAGAAGAAGACACCCCCCACTACCCCCATGGCCTTGCCACTCCCTGGCACCATCTGTATCATTTGCTGCCCTGAATGAAAGCAGATAACCTGATCTTGCTGGCCCCTGAGACTCCGTCTGGAGAGAGCTGCCTTCCCCCCGAGGCTGGGTGTTCATCTGGACTGTTAGAGCAACAAGGACCACGGAGCCAGGGCAAAGGGCTCTGTAAGGGGAGCCCAAATGTATGCAGAATAGAGGGCACTTGTCTCCCTGGGCCCTGAAGAGGTGCCTATAGGTTGTTCCTGTCCCTACTCCCCAAGGTGTTTACTGGCCACTAAGCTGTGGGGTAAAGTACTTGTCTGTGGCTGTTCCTCTTGCCGCCGCCTCTGGGGCTTGATGTGTGAAAGGAGATAACCCAGAACCGTGGTCTCATGATCACAGTGAAAATAAGCACATCGTCAACTCCCCCAGCCCATCTGGGCAGAGAACATGAAAATCAGAGAACCCCTGGGCAGGAGGGGACTCTGAGAAGCATCTAATCTAGTCTTCTGCAAGCAAGCTCATGTACAAGTCACTCTAGCAGGAGGCTGTTGCATTTTACAAGCTTGCATGTCCTCAGGTCACCTATTGTCTTATTAAACCTTAGTCCTCTACCTGAAATCTCAGGCTGCAGGAACATCTATTTTATTGTCGGTTCTATCCCCCAAATTCTGCCTGCACAGTGGTTAGGTTTTCCTGGGGCTCAGCTTTCCCTGGTTAAAAACCCTTCGTGGGTCTCCTAGGAGGTCTGCCTTCCTCCCCTTTTTAGTGGACCTCATTAGCATTAAGGTACTTAGTTGTGAGTAAGTATCGTTGGCCTCAAGCAAGTTTAGGGGCTGTAGCCTCCAGCTTCACTGGTTAGGTCCTGTTCCAAACCAGCTCCTCCCTCGGCCCAGCAACTGGACACCTATCCCCTGCTTCCCCTGACGCAGCCCGAGGCAATGAGGAAGGAATTGGATAAAACTTAGAAGGAGGTTTTGTTCAGCATCCCCTTTCTGATAGAGAACCAGGCACAGGCCAAGTCATGGCCAGAGGGGGGCCAGGAGGGATGCTAGGCCAAGTTTGGACTCCCTGTCAGGGAGAATGGTCATACAGCTGAGCTCCTAGCACCCTTGCTTGTAAGGGTTGGGAAGAGGTGAGGAGGCTTTGATTAGCCAGCTCCAGGAAAGCTGCCCTGGGCGGGGGGTGGGTGGGTAGGGTGCAGTGGGGGTTTGGTCTGGCAGGGAAAAGGCATGTGAGCTTGTATTTTTAAAAAATTGTAGTGGGTAAACATCAACATAAACCTGCCCAGGAAAATAGAGCAGGACTTAAAAGTTTAAAAAACCATAACAAAATAGAGCTCTAACTGTAAATTACAGAAAACAGGCTCGGAGCTTCAGAGGACATATGCCCTTCAAGATGCCTGTCCTACTGCCCCCTGTGAAGGGCCACCTGTCGGAGAACGGGCTTTGGGGTTTCCTGGTTGTGCTGCTGCTCTTGCCTAGGGAATCTGCTTTTGCTTTGGCCTCTTTTCTTGGGGCAAGAGCGAGGTGGACAGGGAGCTTCAAGTCAGCACTGCATGTTCAGTAGAAGCTCTGCCACACTTTGGACTGGAACCCAGCCATGCCAGTTCCCATGATCACCAATCCGAACCCCTTGAAGAATTTTCATACCCTACTGACTCTAACCACCTTCTTAGCCAGGCCATAGCCATTCAGCAGTGCCTCCTTCCTCTGGGTAGACAAACAGTCTTGAACAGAAAGGTGGGAGACTCGAGTTCTTAACCCAGCCCCATCTCTTCCGGGCTGTGTGACCTTGGGAATCCCAGACCCTCTCTGGACCACCTCCATTTCCTCATCTGTAAAGTGAGGGACTTGAAGAAGCTGAGCTCTAAGGCCTCTTCCAGCTCCGATGTTCCATGACTGGTAGTATACCCAGAGCTCAGGAAAGGATGGCCCATTTATTAACCCCTTTTCCTCTAGGGAAATGCAAGCAGTCCAAGGCCGTCTGGGAGCGGATCTGGCCAGGTGGTCCTAGGTATACCTGGGAGCAGGCAGGGCCACATTTATCCTCTGCCCTTCCCAGAAACCTCCCAATTCCAGGATACATAGCATGAATGCTGCATTCCCCTCCCAGGCAGGAGTGAGTCAGTTCTGGGAGAGCAGAGTCTGGGGCTGCAGGTCGGGAAGCCGAGCTGACTGCAGGCAGCGCTGGAGGGAGAGGTGGGCGCATGATTGGCCATCTCCTGCCCCAACCCTGGAGGGACTGTGCAGGATGGGTCTTGGAGGGATGGGAGACCCCACCAAGACAAGCCCTTTAGTCACCCAGCCACCTGAAGTGGCGCTGTCAATCTGGGGATGACAGGGTCAGGTTGGCAGTGTTGGCTGAGAAGGCAATGTCACCTGGGTTGTGACTATCTCAGACCAAGTCTGGTGCCCCTTTCCACCAAGGGCCTCTCAACTCTTTTTAGCTCCCACCCCAAGCAGTATCACCCCCTCAAAGCTGAAGGGGCTCAGGCTCCCAGCCTCAGGCATCGGGGTGCTGGTTCTCAGCCGCTAGGGCAGGCAGGAGCCCCTAGGGAATCATCAGGGACAGCGTCAGGGTCCTTGCTGCTGCTCAAGGGAGAAGGTAGGAGAGTTCTTGGTCCCAGGGCTTGCCCTTCTCCTTAGACTGAAGGACGGTGAGGTGTGCACTTCGCCCCAGTTCTTCAGCCTGTTCATGTCTGGTGTTCCCGCTGGGCCTAGGACTGCTCTCAAGTGGTGGAGTCCATATAGGGTCCCAGAGTGCCATCTCTGCTGAGTTGAAGACACGTTTTTAAACCCCCTTCTTCCCATGGGCCTGTTCCTTCCCTCTGGGCAGCCTAGAGCTCAGGTATAGGCATCAGTGTCATCATGGAAGTTACTGCCTGGTGCCTCTCGATTTAAAGAAAATCCTTGCGTGGGCTCTGTCCTGCGGCAGAATATAAAATATCCTACCTCCTACAAAAAGGGCACTGTTTTAAAGTAGGTATTTAAAACTAGCCACTCTCTGGCACAGTGTCAGGCCACCTTGGCAGCAGGAAGGGGCCGGCTGGCTGTGTCCATCGGAGGTGGCGTCCAGCTGCGGTGCAGAGGGAGGGGTGCCAGGATCAGAGCTCCAGGGAGCCTATGAGGATGAGCATCGCCACGGAGTGGGAAACGATGGCGCCAGGGTGTGGTGCTGGGCGGACTGCCAGGTTCTCCACCATCATGCTTGTGCCTGAAACCAGCACAAGCTGAGTCAGCTGGGCCAGGGACTACCCTAGCCCCACCCTTGTGGCAAGATTGAGACCTTTCCTAAGGAGACTCACAGGGCCAGCTGCAGGCCTGGGAGTGGACGGCTGGGTGTTCTTCTCAGCCCGACTCCTACAGTGTTTTGTAGACCCTTTGCTTTTGCTGATTGGTTTTCAGCCTCCCCCTGCACCCTGCTCCCTTCCCTGGCCCTCGGGGATGGTTTGCAGGGTGGGTAGAAAGGTGGTGGCGAGCAATTCTAGGACTACTTTGTACTTGGTTCCTCCCTGCCTTCCACTTTCCCTTGTGGGTCGAGATTGGAGTTGGCCTGGGGTGGGAATGATCCCCTCAGGCATCTGGGTGGACCCTGATCCTCTCGAGGGGATAAGGGCAGGGCAGGGGCAGCACCTCCATTCCTCACGATGTGGACTTCTGCAGGGATCCCATCCCCTCCAGGCCCTGTGGTCCGAATTTGTACCAGGGCATGGCCAATGTCTTCAGGCACTGGGATTTCTATCCAGTTCTTGCTGGTGAGGTGGAGTGTGGGAGTCAGGTGTAAGTCATTCTGGTACAGCATCTGTGGGAAGGAGGTTTCCAGGTGGAGTTTCCTGACACCAGGGCTGATCGTTTAGTCCTCCCCAGCTTTAGGTACTAAGAGGAGCCCCGATGGTTCTGGGCCCTTGCGGTCCAGCCTCCTCACCCCTCCTCCCCATTGACAAAGCTCCTCATTGGTGGGAGGAAAGCTTGCAGGCCACTGAACTGTTTCTGTAGACTCCTGAAGCTAGGAGAACCCCCATACTCCATCCCCATAGTCCATCACTGCCCCTGTGAACTCTGCCTTTCTGCAGTGACACCATCTGCCCCTGTTTTTATAGTTCCTACTGCAAGTTACCGAGAGAATCGTTCATGAATTTCATTCTCACAGTCACAAACCCTTTGCTTATGTCTCACTCAGATGCCTCTTGTTATAAATTGTTGCTGCTTATGTTCACTGGAAACACAGAGGAGCTGTTCCTTCCCATTCTGGGCCTAGCTGATCCCTTCCTCACCTTATAGCCGGTGACTGCAGACTCATTTCGGAAAGGAACCACAGGGTCCCACTTAATGCTAAGACTGGAGCTTGAGAAAGTCCAGGAGATGTTGCCAGGAGGTCGCCGCGGAGCTGCCACAGAGGAAGAATTGGAGAGATGTCCAAACGTTTCCCTGGCACCCCGCACCCTCTCACCTTTAGCCAGCCCTTCTCTGGATGTTTGCCTCTAGCAGTTACACCCAGCACATTCTGTCACCCATGCCCACGAAACAAAGCCCCTGAAAATCCAAAGGTTGGAGAAGTGTGAGATGCTTCAGAGGTCATGAATTCCATTCTCTTATTTCCATTAGGCTCACTGTCTAATTTCTGTCCAGCCCAGAGCTGGTGGGCTAGAGCATTTGTCTTACCATTGGGGAAAAAGTGATCCCAGAGGCACCCACCCTCCAACATATTCCCCTACCCCCACCCCAGGCAGAGAGACTCACGGGGTTTCATGGTTGTGGCATTGGCAGAAGGGCTGGCAGGTCCAGTGCCAGCCCGGTTGTAGGCCCTCACAGTCACATGGTACTTGGTGTTGGGGTGCAGGCCGCTGACTCGGGCACTGGTGTCCAGCCCTGCTGTCCTCACTCGGTCCGCGGCTGCTTCTTTGTCCCCAGCTTTCCAGTAGCGGATCTGAAGGAGGCGGGGGTACCCAAGGGGTAATAGTCAAGCCCAGGATCTCAGGGCTGCCCCGGCCCCCCATATTCTGTTCCTCTCTTGCTCATCCTGGTCCTTGTGACCCAGACTCAGGCCTCAGAACCTGGACACTAGATCATGAGCACCCAGAGAGCAGGGCCGTGTGGGTGTGAGTCCCCTGCTGTCTGTTGGTGCCTGGTTCAAGGAAAGTGCTCAAGACGTGGGCCAGGGAGGGAGCCAGTGGCACAGGCTCAACCTAGCAATGGCCTGCTGGAACCCATCTCATTTCAACAACTTGGGGAGGCCACTGAGGGCATTCTGCTAAGGGATAGAAAATGCTTATTTGTACTACAAAGTAGTCCCCCGGCCCCAAGCAAGCTTCTGAAGGCTGCCTAATACATGCAAACCCATTTTCATGGTAATCATAGCATGAAGACCTGCTAAACATGCTTTCAAATCAAGGGCAGAGTTTGGACTTATCTCCACACTGTGGCTTGCCTAAGCTATTGTGCTGAAATCTAGAGTACTCTACTGGAATGAACTTGTGCTATCACTAGTAGGCCCAGCCTGATGATTCTTTCTTGCTTTTCCTTCTTTCTCTCCCTCTTTCTTCCTCTCACTTTCCATCTGCTCCACAGGTACCCCTATGTGGAGTTCTCAGTGGACCCAGTACTCAGGCCAGACTGCTGGGCCCCAAGTTCCCCCGGGATAGGATGTTCAACGGTCCATAGAGTGGCTCAGGCTGTTCTCTGTGCAGCCCTGGATAGGGCAGTCTGAATGGGCTCTGGCATGAAAGGGGCAGGCCATGCCCCTTCCCAGAACCCATTCCCTCTACCCTCCCAGCTTCCAGTGCTGGCTCTAGCCAAGCATTTACTTTAAGGCTGCCTCCAGGGTCTGTCTTCCCCAATGGGCATAAGCCATGGTTTTTAAAATTTTATTTATTTATTTATTTATTTTTTAGATGGAGTCTCACTCTGTCGCCCAGGCTGGAGTGCAGTGGCGCAATCTCAGCTCACTGCAACCTCTGCCTCCTGAACTCAAGCGATTCTCCTGCCTCAGCCTCCTGAGTAGCTGGGGTTACAGGCATGGGCCACCACACCCAGCTAATTTTTTGTATTTTTAGTAGAGGCAGGGTTTCACCATGTTGGCCAGACTGTTCTCAAGATCCACTGCCTCAGCCTCCCAAAGTGCTGGGATTACAGGCACGAGCCACGGCGCCTGGCCTGCCACGGGGTCTTAGTGAAATTTGCATCCACAGTGCTGCATAGACTGGATGCTCAGTTTGCCATGTCAGTGAACCAGGGATGCCAGGAGGAATGATTAGTAAGCTGTGAGTTGTTCCCACCTGGCTTTGAAGCCCCAGCACCCCTTCCTCTCCCAAGCCCCAGGTTGGTGCTCACCTCATACCCCAGGAGGATACCATTCATGTCCTGCTGCACGGGTTCCCAGGTCACGTTCATCTCTGAGGATGAGACCCCTTTGGCCCAGACCTTGGTAGGGGCCACCCTGGGCTCTGGGGACCGATACAGAATGGGTTTGGATTCCCAGGACACCCCCTGGGGCACCCCCCAACCAGGATTGCCTTTGCTTAAGATTTTGGAGGAAAGCCCAGGGCTCAGGATGAAGGCCAAGTGGGAGCCCCCCAAGCAATGCTCCAGGGCCCACTTCTCTTCCCAGAGAGCCTCCCTTTTCCTAACCCCGAAGGGAGACAAGGTAGCAAGAGCTGGAAGTGAGGCCAGGGGTGTGGAACCCAAGTGTCCTCTCAACCTTCTCCTATGGAACTGAGCCGAGAGATGAGTAGCATCCTCCCACCCCACACTCCTGTGGACAAGTGGCTGGGGTAGGGACGAGAAGTGGGCCCGGGGCAGCCCACCTTCCTCGGCGGAGTACACGAGTGCAGTGAGGCTCTCCGGCCCCTCCCCGCGGCGGTTGTAGCTGCGGATCTTGACCTCAAAGGGTGTGTAGGGCCGGACGCTCTCGTTGCTGTAGACGAAGTACTGGGCATCGGCGCCAGGCACCCGGGCGGTCTGCCAGTGAGTGCTGCCCTGCCTGCGGAAGGACAGCAGGTAGCCGAAGCCGTCTCCGTTCTGGTACTCCCGTGACATGGGCTGAGGGGCAAGAGCGTGGCATGGGCGAGGATCCGCAGCACGTGTCCCTGCCCGTTCCCTGGCCCCACCCAACCTTTGCCAAGAGTGGCGGCCCTGGACGCCTGCGCCTGCAGCGTGGATTTGCGTGAGGGGCAGCGGGTGCGTGGGAGGGGGACAGGAAGTTGTCCGCATTTGAGTCAGAGCTGTGCAGTGGTCCTTTCTGCAACTGCTCAAGCAGGAGAGGAGTCGGAGAGGAGGAGGACATCTGACTCTTCCAGCTTACCGTCCAGTTGACAATGAGCTCTCCGGGGGCTCCACCTCCTCCGCTGAGTCCTGAGGGTGCCACCGAGGGCGCTGTCAAGCGCCAAAAGACACGGATACGGCTTGTTAATGAGCAAGGAAAAAAGGAAAGCCCTGAGCCTGTGCCTGTAGAGCATCGTAAGATGGGGAACCCCTTAAACTGGGCCCTGGGTTTGTCCTCCAATGGTCCCTCTGAACATAGGCTCTGGAGTCAGGCAGTCAAATCCCACCTCTGCCATGACTAGCTGTGTTTCCCTGGGCAAGTTACTTAACCTTTCTGTGCCTCTGATTTTCTTCTCCATGGAGATAATCATGTTTCTCTCAGAGGCCGTAATGAGAATGAAATTAAACAGGACGATGGTTAGCATAGAGCGGATGATGCACACACGATCATTGTCCTCCTTACTCCATCAACTTAAACTAAATCACAGAGACCAACTCTCGTTTGCTTTAAAATAAGGGGAATAAATAACCCAAAACTGCAGTTAATGCAAACAAACAAACAAAACAAACTACTTTTGGGCTCCAGGGTGATATATTACTATTTTTCTTTTTATTGCAGATTTAATCTCCTAATTGTCTCGAGTATTAAACAAGGCTGATAGTAAAACACGAATTTATTTCATCAGCTCCTGTAGCTTAGCAGAGAGTAACTTGGCTGGGGGTCAAAATATTTTCACAGAGAAACCAGCAGCTGGAGATTTTTCACTTGCTTCTGATGACAATAGTTTAGGGCCCTGTAATTTGCAAGAGGCCCCTAAACACATTGGCCATTTGATCCTGTGAGGTGGGTGTTATTATTGCCCTTTTCAGGGTGGAAAGACTGAGACCCAGAGTAGTTAATCAACTTGCCTAGGGTCACACTGCTAATACATGACACAGGTGGAATCTGATCTCAGTCCTTCTGATTTTAAAGCCTGTCATGTTTCCTTTGCCTCACAGCTGTCTTTGTGCTCCTCGGCTCCTGGGATACTATTAATAGAATAAAGGAGTCCCCTCACTTCTCCACATTTGACCCTCCAAGAAGTTCAGGATCAATCAAAGAAAGTGTTCCCTTTGGAATTTCTTACTCAGGAGAGGTACCAGCTAAAAATGTTGAGTGTTTCTGGAAAAAGGAGAGTTTTTCCAAACAAAGCCTGGAGAGTTAGTTTGGGGCATGTAGGAGAACATGTTTCAGGGAGACAAGAAGATGGACCCTCACTACACATCCAGTGCAACAGGTCTGGGCAGGTGAGAGGAGGGAAGGCAGGGTCCTGAATCTATGCCCCTGGTCCCAGGATCCCAGGGCTCTCATTCCAGGCCATCCCCTGCGAATGGCTTGGAGATGGGCAGGAGCCTCTCAGCAGATGCTGACTGGAGCCTGTGCCTCCCCCACTCTCTCCCGGATTCTCTTCTCCCCCTCCTTCCCCACTCAAGACACCCACATGCTTTTTGCTGAGGGTTGTGGGCAGGTTATTCATTCCATCTGCTCCCTAAGAAATCATCTAAAGGGCTTGGAGACACTGGCTGCTTCCCTAGCCCCCTGCACAGAACACACACACACACACACACACACACACACACACACACACACACACACACATCTTTCACATCATCTGATTTCTTTTTTCTTTCTTTCTTTCTTTTTTTTTTTGAGATGGAGTCTCGCTCTGTCGCCCAGGCTGGAGTGCAGTGGCACGATCTTGGCTCACTGCAACCTCCACCTCCCGGGTTCAAGCCATTCTCCTGCTTCAGCCTCTCGAGTAGTTGGGATTTACAGGTGTGTGTCACCACGCCTGGCTAATTTTTGTATTTTTAGTAGAGATGGGGTTTCACCATGTTGGCCAGGCTGGTCTCGAACTCCTGACCTCAGGTGATCTGCCCTCCTCCACCTCCCAAAGTGCTGGGATTACAAGCGTGAACTACCTTGCCCAGCCAGCATTAACTGATTTCTGTAGTGCATACTTTTCCAGGAGGACATCTGTCTACCACCCCGTGGTCCTGGGTTCAAGTCCAAGCTATGTCAATGTGACTGTTCTCCGAACTTTGGTTTTTCCACTTTAAAAAATTAAACTTAAAAAAATTATAGATGCGCATGCAGTTGTAAGGTTGATCAGTTTTTAAATGAGGAGTTTAGACTAGATGATTTGTCCATACAGTGGGCCTGGTCCCAACTTGGTGTTCTGTCCTTGTCTGTTTTGTGAGAGTCTGAAGCCTGTGAGCAGGGCTGGAACTCAGCATAACTGCGGCTGGCGTGGCACTTCCTATAAGTGGTGCCAGGGTCTCTGTCCTGATGATAGTTCTCTGGGACACACAGGACTCTCACCTGCTTCCTTGGTCCGGATTTTGCTGGAGGGCCCACTAGGCTCCCCAGTGCCCAGAATGTTGCTGGCTATGACCCGGAACTCATAGTCCATCCAGGGGGTGAGGCCCAGCACCTGTGCAGTCTCGGCATTGCCCTCGATGTTTGCAGGATCTGCAAGGCACCAGGGAGTCCATGTTCCAGCATTTGCTTATTCATCTGGATGCAGAGGGCAGGCACTGGCCTGAATCACCACTTATCTACCCAGCCCTCACTTCGGTACTTGCCATATACTAAGCACTCAGTACCTTTTTCAGAAATTATTGAAAAACTACTCAATTTCCCTATCTTGGTACCTCTGCTACTGCTGTGTGCACCCCCACGCCCCTACGAATGTTTTCATTGCTCCAGTAACAATCCTACCAATTCTTCAAGGGCACAGACCAAGCGCCTCCTCTTCTAACTCTTTCCCGACTGTCCTGCTTCCTATGTGACTGTCTTGCTGCCTGCCTGCATGCTCTCTGCTGGCAGAGGGCAAAGCTTGTCCCTCTTGGAAGCTCCAGGCTCAGCCCTGGCCCTCAGACCCCTGATCCCCAACCCTTGACCCTTTCTACCTCCTACACCCAGCCAAGCCTTATCAGCACTGACCCGGGTGGGGTCACACTTACTGGTCCGAACCTGCTTCCACTTCCCTGCAGGTGGAGTGCGAGCTTGCAGGGTGTACTTAGCAATGGGACTGTGGTTGTCGAAGCCACGGCTCCAGCTGAGCTGGATGGTGGTGTCGCCAATGTCCCTCACCACCACGCCTCCTGGGGGACCCGGCGGACCTGCACCAAGAGGTCAGAGCACAGTGGGTCAGAATTGGGCAGCTTCCAATTTGAGCCAACCTCCTCCCAGCCAGGCTTGAGCTGGTACAGTACCGAGACAGGTCAGCAGAGGGCGCAGTGAACACACACCCAGGAGGGAGCGCCGGCAAGGGATGTGGGCAGTTGGGGCGGGTGCCAGTTGGAGGGTGGAGGGATGTGTCTCAAGGCTGGGGGCCTCACAGAGGCTGTCACGTGGAGAGGTGCATAGATTTCCCAGCACTAGGCTTTGAAAACTTCAGGGCTCAGTAAAGCACTCCTATCTTGGGATGTGTTTAGGAGTGGATTTTTTAAACTTTGGCCTTGGAAGAAAAATGTCCTGATCATTTAGGTCCTGTGAAGAACCGCAGGATATATCCAGCTCACAGGAGTTCCGCCAGAAGCCCTTCCCTACAGCTTTGAGGGAGGGGAGGGGAGATGGGGCGAGCAGGTCAGAACAGCCCAGCTGGGCTTTAAGGGAGTTAGGGTAGGAGTAGAAGTGGGAAACCCCTCACCTCGGACCAGGACTGTGGCCTCCTTGGATGCGCTGTCCACCACTGTCTGGGCCATGCACGTGTACTTCCCCCCATGGCGCAGCTGGGCATTCAGGATGGTCAGATCCCCAATGGTCTCCTTCTGCACATGGGGACAGTTAGGGGCGGCAGGTCAGAGCACCGGCCCTGACCAGTGCAGCAGGCTATGAGACATGAGGCAGAGCTTGGGAGTCCCCTACTCCGTGACATCCATGGACCCCGCTGGATCTCAGTTTTCCTGTCTGTTCAATGGGAGGAATCACGACTCATCACTTAGAACCACTGGGGACTAAACAACAAAGTTTGTTTCAGGAGACAGTCAATGACTGTCCACATTAATAATGTCATTTGCCCTAGGGGGCAGGCCAACAAGAACAGTAGTGGGAGTGTCTTGGTGGCTGCCCACAATTCCAGGTTTGTCCCTAACCCTCTCCTATATGCATGGTCCCTGGGTGGAATCCAGGAAGGACGGCTATTCATCCAAGGATGAGTTTGCCATGCGTGGGCCTGAGGGAATGGGGGACGCTTAGGCTATGGGGAACTTAAAGGTGGGGATGGCTAAGGACATCCTGGGGCCCCTGTCTCTCTGGAAAGAGGGAGAAGCCATGGGGCTCTGGCCGTAGGCCTCACCACATTGGTTCTCCGGTAGTGCCCTCCGGGCTTATCAAAGTCGATGGGGAAGTCGTCCAGGGTCCAGGTGAACGTGAGGTCCATGGTGGGGTCGTGGGAGGCATGGCACTGTAGGGTCAGGTTGTCACCCAAGTTGATGTCGGCACTCGAGGGTGCTAGGGTGATCTTAGTTGCATCTGCCAAGTAAAACAAGGCCCCTGGGTGGATGGGGGAGGAAATGGGCACAGGCAGGGTCCGCAGGGCAGGCTGAGAGGCTCTGTCCTAAGGCCCAGCAAAAAGAAGAGGCGGTGTGACCCACATGTCCCAACTGCCCAGGACTGCATGAGTGTGTGGCAGGCAGGGAGGCATGACCGGAGTCTCGATGGTGGCCAGGGGGTGGTCCCAAGCGAAACTGAATCCGGGGGTGGCCTCGACACCAAACTAGGAGCAATGTGGGACACAGGAGCAGGATGACGGGGAGGACAGTACCCTGAGGAGGCTGAGTCCCCGGCCTACCCACATGGCAGCCCTCACCTCGCACAGACAGGATTCCAGTGCTGTTGGCTTTGCCCATGAAGTTCTCAGCAAAGCAGGTGTATTTGCCTTCATCTGACCGACTGATGTTTCTTATGATCAAGGTGCCATCTGGAGTTACAGTCACTCTGTGGCAAGGACAAAGCAGATGTGCCCAACTCAGGGACGGTTGTCACAGGAGGGGAATTAGCGTTCTAACGAGGAGGAGCAGGAACTGTGCAGGGTGGGGTGTGGGTGGTACCTGCTGCTGTTGACCAAAATCTCCGTGCCTTTGCTCCAAAGCACCACGGCCTTTGGAGCTGCCCGGGGCTGGCAGGGGATAACGATCTCTCCCCCGCGGGCTGCAGGGATCAGACGCCTCACAGGATTCAGCCTGAAGTCAGGGGCGAGTGCTGGAAGGAAAGGGGAGAGCCACAGAGAAAAGTACTGTCACCCTTGATGAAGACGTTACTTGGCCTGCCCTTTGAGGCCACCTCATGAGTGACTCCTACCAGCACCTCTTCCAGAATTCTTTCAGAACCAAGCCCTTTTTTCTCTGGCCTAAGCTATCAAATCTCCTGCCTGGACTATTGACAACACCGTCCTCCCCAGCCCCCCGCCCCTCAACCCCCCCGCCGCCGCCACCCCACTTCAGTCTTCCTGTTTCTGCGCGTTCCTCCTACAATTTTTTCTCCACCCAGCGAGGAATGAACAGCTTTTTCAACTCACACTCTGGAGCCCGGCTCTTCACAAATAAGTCTCCATCTTTCCAATCACATCTTGCTCCACTCTCTCTCCCACTCATTATGTTCCAATCACCTAGCCTTTTTTTTTTTCCCCTCTCTCTTTTGAAGTTGTGAAGTCTTTTCCTGCCTCCAGACCTTTGCACTTGCTGTAAATCTTGCCTGGAAATTCCCCAGATCTTCACGCGGCTGGCTCCTTAACATTCAGGTCACAGCCTAAATGGGACTTCCTCATAGAAGACTTCTCTGACCACCCCATCTAACAGGCCCATCTCACGCCCATCACTCTACTGGATTTTCTTTTATTTTCTTTTAAGACAAGTCTTGCTCTGTTGCCCAGGCTGGAGTGCAATGGCACAATCTCAGCTCACTGCAGCCTCTGCCTCCAGGGCTCAATTGATTCTCCTGCCTCAGCCTCCTGTGTAGCTGGGACTACACGTGTGTGCTACCATGCCTGGCTAATTTTTGTATTTTTCATAGACATGGGGTTTCACCATGTTGCCAAGGCTGGTCTCGAACTCCTGAGCTCGAGGTGATCCACCCACCCCTGCCTCCCAAAGTGCTGGGATTACAGTCATGAGCCACTGCACCCTGCCTGGATTTTCTTTATACTATATTTGATGGCTAGCTGAAATTGTTTAATTGTTTGATTTGGGGTTTATTTGTCCCTTTCCCTCTACTGGATTGTAAGCTACTTAAAGGCAGAGACTGTATCTTTCGTATTCATCCTCTGTGAGGTGTTGAGTAAGTATTGGTTGAATGGATGAAGGAACGAATGAATGCTTCTTAGCAAAACGTCACTAAAACTTGATGTGGTGGGTATCGCTGTGTCCATTTTATGGATGAGGAAACTGAGGCTCAGTGAGCTCAAGTCACACAACTAAATATTAGCACTGGCTGGCATTTCCCAGGCACCAGCATAAAATGGGCAGGCCTTTTATGCTGTACCTCTTTCATCTCACTTGTTCCCTACAGCAGCCCAGGAGGGCAGGACTATTATTGCCTACATTTTATAATCAAGAAACTGAAACACAGAAACACTAAGTAACTTGCCAAAGCTCACATAGCTGAAAGGGTTGGGTTACACAGATCTGATTGATTTGGTTTCCGTTTTTTTTTTTCAGTGCAGCAAATATTTACTGTGTGCCAGACATGGGACAAGTCAGAGACCCTGCCCTCTGGCAGCTCTCAACCCTGTGTCTCATCTCCTTTCTTAAATCTCTGAGTTCTCCTACTTAGACACTTGGAAAACCAAGGAAAATTGCCACAGGGTATGTGCGTGTGTGTTTGGAAACACCTAAACTCAGAGCTCTGAAAGCCACCATATGCACGTCCTTGGGATGTCCCCTGCCTCCCTGGGCCCCTTACCTTGCACGGCTAGCTCGGCACTGGCGTAGATGGTACCGTGCTTATTCTCTGCCACACACTGGTACATGCCCGAGTCCTCCAGGCTCAGCTTGGAGAACCGCAGGTCCCCGGCCAACACCTCCACCCGGTTCTGTGCAGAAGAGCCCAGAGCCCAGGGGGATCAGGACCACTGGAGCCACAGGGAGGAGGGGTTGGCAGGGGTGGGGGCAGTGGAGACTCTAGGCTGATAATCCCTAGAGCATATGGCTCGTATGTCCAGTCCTACCTCAGGGCCACCTGGAACCTCAGGATGCAGATTACCCAGGCCTCCCCAAAGCTGGAAGGGTGAGGTGATCCAGTCAGGACCACATCACTTCTTTTGTGGCTGAATTGTGCCTGGATCCAGGCCCAGCCTGTGGCCATGGGACTGGGATGGGAAGAAGTCCTCAGGTGGTCCTAGGACCACCCTTTGGCACCCTAATTAGCCCAGAGGGCTACTAGTGGTGCAGGGGAAGTTCTGGGGGGTGAGGGAACCAAGTGAGCAGAGGACAGTTATGTGTGGGAGGAATCCCACGTCTCCTACCTGGGAGGCCAGAGGCTCCCCGTTCCGCAGCCAGCGCACTGTAGGCCGGGGCTTGCCGGCGGCTGCACAGCCCCAACGCAGGTTGGAGCCAATGTCAGCCTCTGTGTCCGAGATCACTTTCAGCCACTCAGGCTGAGCTGTGGGAGCCCGGAAAAGAAAACCTGGCATGAGCTAGGAGGAGCTTCCAGCTCATTAAAAGGAACAGAAAATCAGGGCAGCAGTACCTGTGCCAGACAGCAGAGGGTGCCATCAGCATTCTGGGACGGAGAGGACAAGGAGGAGGGGGCAGGAAGAAGGAGGCACAAGAAAGCTGGCACTCTGTGGTTGTGCCAGTGGCTGCTTTCGCAACTTAAATCGTTCTGGAGCCTCCTGTGTGCTTTCTGCACCCCTGACTGAAGCTCTGAGCTGACCACAGCACTAGCTTCTTCTGGTCCCAGACTCAGTGCCGTCCTAGGGCAAGCAGGCTCATGCAGGGGGCTTCCCAGTCTCCTCCCTGACTTTTGGGTCTGTTTCCTTGGGGACAAGGGTGAAGGCAGGAAGGGGGGTTGGGAGGGGCGGAGAAGGTGTCCCTGGCTCTGGCTCTGTACCCTGCACGATGATGCGGCCCTGCACGGTGTCTCGGCCCTTGGAGTTCTCTGCCTCACACTCGTAGGTGCCCTCATCCTCAAAGCTGACGCTGGGGATCTGCAGGGTGGGCTCAGCTGTGGTCCACTGTGGGGACAGGGAGCCGTCCACTTTGCGCCACTTGATCCGGGGTACAGGGCTGGCAGGAGAGACAAAGCCAGAGGGTGTGGGCTAAGCTGGGCCTACCCCTCCAGTGCCCACAGCTCCTCATACCCAGACTCTCAGGCCCTCCTGAGATGCTGGGCCTGGGAGGAACAGAGGGAGACAGGGTGCCTTCTGGCTGATCCTCACTCTCTTCTCCCAGGTAGGCTCGGAGCACACGCAGGGAAGGGGCAAGAGGCAGGGCTCCTCTACCCATCCCTCCTGCAACAACCCTCGAGCCAGGGAAGCTGGGCTTCTGCGGGGTCTGCACTCTGAAGCTGGGTCTGCCCTCTGCCACAGTGGCCTGTGACCTGGGTCTTTATGGGTTCTCTTTTCCGTTGCCTCTATAGGGCAGGCCTTGCCCCTACTTTTCAAAGGGACTTTAGCTATTAGTAATCTGTGCACTAAAACGGACTGAGGTATCAGTTTTAATGGGTTAATATATTCCTCTTCCACATGCTTTTCTTTTTTTTTTTTTTTTTTTCAGATGGAGTCTCGCTCTCTCGCCCAGGCTGGAGTGCAGTGGCGCGATCTCGGCTCACTGCAAGCTCCGCCTCCCGGGTTCACGCCATTCTCCTGCCTCAGCCTCCAGAGTAGCTGGAACTACAGGCTTCCACCATCATGCCTGGCTAATTTTTTTGTATTTTTAGTAAAGATGGGATTTCACTGTGTTAGCCAGGATGGTCTCGATCTCCTGACCTCGTGATCTGCCTGCCTCAGCTTCCCAAAGTGCTGGGATTACAGATGTGAACTACTGTACCTGGCCCCCTTCCACATGCTTTTCATGTGGATTTTCTGGAAGCCCAAAACTTCCCACAAGGCAAAGATTATCCCAGGTAACCACAGGAGATAGTTGAGGGAGGAGGGGGCCAAAGTACAAATCACATTCTTTCTTTCATTCTACAAACATTTATTGAGCACCTGCTGTTTGCTTAGCCCTGTTCCAGTGAATCCTTCTAGGAGTGCAAGAAAGAGAACGCTTTCTGTTGTGATTCTCAAATAGATCACTGTTAACATTCACGGAACACTTTCCTAAATTCCAGGCACTGTTCTCAGCACCTCACATGTATGAACTGATTTAATCCTCATGACAACCCTATGAGGTGGGTACTACTAACACCACCATAAAGAAACTGAGGCACAGAGAGGTTAGGCAGTTTACCCAAGGTCTGCGGGTGGCAGAGCTGGGATCTGAACGAGGCAGACAGGGTTGGAGTCTGTACACTGTGCTGCCTACCTCCAGCCTTGGGTGTTACTCGGGTTGTCTGAGCCTGCCATGTGCTGCTGGAGGACCAAGTGATTCTGGCCGTGGAAGGCCCCTGGCACATGCAATGCCTCACCCAGAGAGTTAGTGTCCAGTGAGTGGTGGTCGATGCCCACTGTGTGCCCAGTACTTTGCTAGACCCTGTGAGGGACACCAAGATGACAGCCCTGACTCTGCCTGCCCTCACCCTGGGGTCACCTGTGCCCCCAAGAGACTGCCCTGGTACCCCTCCCTTTTCACACTCACTTCCCAAAGGCAAAGCACTCCAGGGTGACCTGCTGCCCCACCAGTGCATAGGTCTCTGCTGGGAACCGGGCCTTGATGCTGGGTGCAAAGAGCCGGGTATCTGGGGAGAGAGAATTTTACAAATCAGATGCAGATGACTCCAGGTCAGGTGCTACCGTGCTTGGGATCTCAGCACCTTTCAGAGCCAACTATGTCTTGGCAGCTGTGTGGAATCTCCCTGAGGCCTAGGGCAAGGGCCTGAGGATTTGAAGCAGGAGGATCTGGGGGTCCAGGGCCTGGAATCAGTGCCCTGCAAGCCGATATTCCAATCTCCAAAGGAAAAACCCTTTTCCCAATGCCCGCTGACCCTTCCAGTTCCCTCCCTCCCGCCACGCCTGGCCAAGCCTGACCTTCAGCAGCCAGGTTGAGCTGAGCAAATTTGCTGAAGACGCTCTTGGTGGAGAAGTCCATGTGGCTGGTGGCCAAACAGGAGTAGTTGCCCAGGTCTGAGGCATTGGTTCGGGCAATGTACAGATTCCCTGTGGTCTGGGACACGAAGTGACGCCCGTCCGTCGGGATGAAGTTGGGGAACTCGTTGAGGAGCCAGCGGTAGGACAAGCCTAGGATGTGAGGAGTTTGAGGAAACCAGGGGGTGCCGGGCTAACGGGACCACTCTGGGTGGGACCCCAGCATGCTGGTGGGGTTCTGCAAGCCCTGTCCTGACAGCCACCATGCTCTGAACTGGGGCTAAGGGGAGACCTAGAGGGAAGAAGTGACTATTCCTGCCCTTAGAGAGCACTAAGTCTGTCAGGGATCACAGCCCTCAGGGACCACCCAGTTTGAAGGTGGAAGCAGGGCACAGAGATGGAAAATGACAGACCCATAAAGAAAACACAGATCATTTAAAATTACGGTCCCAGGGATGGGTGCTTCTAAGGGTCATTTCCAGGGGTCACCTTTTATTCCATCCTCCTTCTGCCAAATTTCTGGTAGCCCTTCCTGTGCCCTCTCTCACCGTGGCCCAAGGTCTGGACTCACCTGGGTAGTGGGCAGGTGGGTTACAGGGCAACATCACCCCCCAGCCTTCATGAGTTTTCACTGGGTCTCGCTCCTCCTTGGAGAATTCCTGCAGAACTGGAGGCAGAGACCAGGGGCTCAGGCACTGTCCTCCTGGCCTGCGAGCCCCTCCCTGACTCATCCTTCACGGAGAAGCAGCAGTTCACTAAGGCATGTCATGTGAGGTCAGGAAGGCCTGGCTTGAGGGTGTCACTTGTCCTTTCTGGGCACTTTCTCCTAGCCCCCTCTCCCCCTCCCGCAAAGTGTCTTGGTCCCCTGCGGGTCTCACAGCCGAAGCGGAGGATGGCCTCCCTGCTGACAACGGTGCCCACTGGGTTGGAGGCCAGGCACTGGTAGACCCCGGCATCCTGTGCCTTGGTGGGGTTCATGATGACCAGGTTGCCCCCCACTAGCTGGTGACGGGAACCTGGCTCCAGCTTCATCTCAGTGCCATTCATCTTCCACCTGCAGCAGGGGACAGAGGAAGGGGACCTCTGAGTCCTGCCTGGTGGCAGGACTGATGAGAGGGAAGGTTCAATGGCTGCCCAGGGCCTCCCAGCACCCACTGCAGAGGCCTTACCGATAGGTGGCTGGAGGGCTGGCCCGGGCGCGGCATGCCAGCAGCACCTGCTCCTCCGTGGACTCCTCTGGGAATAGCACACTGAGGGGTTGGTCTTCAAAGACAGGCCCAAAGGTGGTTGGGGATCCCAGGGCTGAACTCCAAGCTGCAGGTGATGACACCACCAGAGGCCTCAGAGCCTGGGCCTGGCCGGAGCCTGGCCTCTTGGGCTGCGCTGTCCAGTAAAACTTTCTCTGATGATGGGAATGTTCCATTTTCTGCACTGTTCAATGTGGTAACCACTAGCCACGTGGGGCTATTGAGCACGTGACATGTGGCTATTGCGACTGAGGGACGACATTTTACATTTTATTTAATTCATTTAAATTTCAATTTAAATAGGCTGGGCAGGCCCCATCTGGCCATATCAGTTCAGTCAATCACCCATCCTACACTCAGGCATTGAGCACCCGCTCTATACCCAGCACTGGGCTAGAGACTGGCTTGTAAAAATGATTAAGACACAGTCCCTCTTCTTCAAGGGGCTTGTGGTCCAAGGAGGGAAACAGGAAATTGGCAGTGCAAGGTGGCAAATGCCATAAAGTTCAAGGTGCTGGGGCCTCAGAATGGAAGCAGTTCTACCTCTCAGGGGGCTTTCAAGGGAGCCTTCCAGAAGAACTGATCTGTGGGGTGTGAGGTGCATGAGACATTGCCAGCCACAAACATGCAGAGAGGATGTGTGTCCCTGGAGCCTAATACCCTTACCGGGGCAGTGTGGACCCGAAGCCTGGGCCTGGAGACTAGACTGGCCCTCTACTAGCCGTGGGACTTTGGGAAAGTTATGGAATCCTTCTGAGCCTCAATGTCTTCACCTGTGATATGAAAAGAATATGAATTCACCTCCCAGGGTCTGCATGAGGATTCAGCCAGACAAACCCTTGGAAGGTGGCGGGCAAGCAGATGTCTGCTGGAGCCACGTGTTGGGTGGGGACTTGGAAGAGAAGATGGGTAGAGGGTGGGCAGTTTGCTTTGATGGGTGGAGGGTGGGCAGTTTGCTTTGGTAGGTGGAGGGTGGGCAGTTTGCTTTGATGGGTGGAGGGTGGGCAGTTTGCTTTGGAGGCAGTTTTATACAATTCCAGTATCACAATTCAAGAAATGTTCAGAAAGGGAGTGACTTGCCCATGGTCACCCAGCAGGTCTGTGGCACAGACAGATCAGTTCCTCCTGAGCTTGGTGGACCAATGAGTACCACACAGGCAAATGGGGCAGACCCCTCTCTTCATGCATCATTGTCCTGCTGCAGGGCAGGGCAGGGGATGAAGAGCCACAGATTGGCCGGACATCGAACCTGCCTTTCAACAGGGCTGGGGTGGGCTCTCTGCTGACCGGTGAGGCCAGTCCGTTTTGCCTCTGCCGAGTCAGGTGGGAGCCAGGCTATCCCTAATTGGCTTCTACCTCTTAACACAGCTGATTTCAGGCCTTCCTTGGTGGGTCATGAGGAAAGGGATCCCCATTAACCAATTAGCTCCTTTCCTGGCGCATCCAGCCGTCAGTCCTCTTCCAGGGGTAGGGGGTGGCCCCATGCTGCAGCTGAGGCCCAGTCCTGGCCCCCTGGGAGTGAGGGCAGCTGCTAAGCAGCTCTCAGAATGAGGTAGGAGGCAGGGCTCGCAGAAATGGCCCGGTGCAGGCATCCCTTGTGCCATTCTCCCTCACTGCCGCCCCAGGCCTCAGAGGCGGAGGCGGCGGGCGGTGACAGCATCATCTCGGCTGGAGAGCCCAGCTTAATCCCAAGTTAATGATGGTGGTGTAGGGTAGGAACCCTGCCCCAGCTGGCACTGCTGGGAGGGTGTGCAAAGGAGGGGCTGGGAGGCAGCCGGGCTGCTGGGAACCACCTTGTACAATAGCAGCTTCCAGGAACTCTGGGTGATGGCGTGGCTGAGTGGGCTTGGGTCACGTTGATACATTCAGACTCTTTCTTCCTGAGAAGCCTTTCTCCTCTGCTCTCAGCCGTCCACTCACCCAAATATTCACATACACGCCCCTCTGCATCTCTCACCTCCACACATTTTCCTATATGCACACTCATATCATACATAAATTCGTATATATGCACCTCCCTAAGCTGCTCAAATGGCCAGATACACACATTTACACACACATCCATTTCCCCCCGACACACAGCTATAGATGGCCATGGAGACTTTTATATATAATCCATGCATTCATAATAATAAAAATAATAATAAAAATAGGTGCTATTGATGGAGTGCTTACTATTTATCCCATACCATGCTCCATATTTCCTTCTCATAACCTCTTTACAAGATAGGTATTGCCATTTTCTTATTTTCCTGATGTGGAAGCTGTGAGTTAGAAAGCTTTAATAACTTGCTCCAGATCCCACAGCTTGAAGGAGCAGATCTGGGAGTTTGGACCTTGGCCAGGCTGACCCCACCACCAGCATTCTTAACCCCAGTGTCCCTGACTCTCGACCTCTGTTTCCCATCAGAACCACCAGAGGCCGTGCTCCATCTCACAGATAAGGAGTCAGAATCTCTCGGAGTGAGGCTTGGGAGTCCAAGTCTTAGAAAATGCCCCTGGGCATTCTGCAGGGAGGCTGGGGTATGAGAGCTGGTCGCACTGTGCTGTGAGACTTTCTGGACACATTCATTATCCCCAGCATAGCACCACCTCCATGCAGACACCTCACTCATACCTCCAGCCTCTCAGCCATCCATATCCACAGACACCCTCACACACCCACACTTACCTCTTCAGCTACATACACACCCACCCACACATGAGCCTTCCCGTGTGTGTGCTTACACATGCACACACAAAAACACACTCTCTGCCTGTAATCCCAGCACTTTGAGAGGTGGAGGTGGGAGGATCACCTGAGGTCGAGAGTTCGAGACCAGCCTGGCCAACATGGTGAAACCCCATCTCTACTAAAAATACAAAAATTAGCCAGGTGTGGTGGCAGGTGTCTGTAATCCCAGCTACTCGGGAGGCTGAGGCAGGAGAATCACTTGAACCCAGGAGTCAGAGGTTGCAGTGAGCCGAGATCACACCACTGCACTCCAGCCTGGGTGACAGAGTGAGACTCCATCTCAAAAACAAAAACAAAACCCCAAACAACAACACCACCACCACCACCACCACACACTCTCCCAGGCAAGGCCAGCCCTTCCTTATTCTTGTTCCGCATCCTCTCCGATTCTTTTCTGATGCCCTGTCATGGTAACTGTTCCCCCAAACACAGGCATCAGAAACCTTGCAGAGGAAGGGAGTTAGAGAGATGAGAAGGTGGAGGGGGATCCTTGATACTCCTCCTTGCACTGGAGTGCCAGGAATCCACAGCTATATCCCGAGGACAGGGCAGCAAGAAAAGCCCAGACCTGAGGCACCTTCCCAGGAGGGGTGGCGGCCAGCGATGGGATTTGCCACTCCTGTCTCTCTCTGGAGCTCTGGGAGGTGGCAAAACAGATGCCAGCCCCTTGGCCATTGGCTTCGTGTGTCTCTGGGTCTGAAGACCTTGGAGGCTGTCCGTACCCCTTTCCTTAGATGGTGTGGATCCAGCACTGAGGCATCCCTGAGGGAGGGGATGCTAGAAGCCTAGGTGCCTCCCCTCTGCTCCTTCTGGGGTTGGCATCTCCTGCTCTGTGCAGTTGAGGCTCCCCATCCCTGTAGCTCTTCCCAGTCTGGTGGACCCTGGGACAAGTAGCGAGGCCTGGGGGCTAAGTGGCTCCCCCCACACTCTGAGTCAGCCCTGTTTCCCAGCAGCCTCACTGACTGAGCCGCAGGACTGGGAAGCAGTGAGGACAGAATGAGAACATCTGAAAGTATGCCAGTGGAGTCCTTCCCTGGTGAGACAAAGGAACTGAAATGCACTGGCTGTAGCCTTCCAGGGGGTGTGGGGTGGGGGAGGTGGAGTCTGAGGTGCTTAGAACTCCAGGACCATGGAGACTCCCACGGGGATGTTTAAGGAGAAAAGAAGCATCTATTGATCTGGGCTGAGGGTCAGGGTAGAGGACAAGCAGTGGGTCCAGCAGACCCCTTAGAGCAGGAGGTGGCTGGGGACCTCCCTCTTGCCCTAGGACAGACCAGCTGCCTGGCTCCTCTGGCCTGACATGCTCGCCAGAGTCCAGCTGGCCTGTGACTCTCAGCCTGCCCTCTTCACCCTCTCCTTCCCCTCCTGCCAGTGTCCCTCTGCCTCTCCTCCAAGCTGGGAGCTCCCCTGCGAGGAGAACCTGAGCTCCCTCCTCTGCCACATCTCTTTCCAGATCCTGTTCTATACTTGATCAATTTGCTGGGATGCAGCATTGCCTTAATAAACCCTTCCAGTGTTTACTGGGATTGACCGCCGTCTGCTCATATCAGGGGACTACAGAGCCCTGTCTGGGAGAACGTCCTGCAATGATGGAAATGTTCTGTGCTCTGTGCTATCCAATACGGCTACTGAACATTCGAATGTGGCTAGTGCACCTGAGGAAATTATTTTTAAAATGGAATTGAATCTGAGTTGTAGTAGTCCCATGTGGCTATTACCTTCCATATTGGACAGTGCAGCCTTTGAGGCTGCAACTCCGGGTGATATTATGGAGATCTGGGCATGCCATCGTCTTGCTGTGTGACCCAGGGCAAGACACTCACCCTCTCTGGGTCATTCTTCCTTCATCTATAACACGGCAAAGACATATTCCCTTTCCTCCTAAACTCAAAGGAAAGGTAAGATCTACAAATGGGAAATTTTAGCAAGGAAATGGCCTCAGAAATCTAGCTGCTCCTACAATGCAGTCACTGATTTCTAATTGTCACCCAAATCATAGCAAGGATATAATGCTATAATCATGCCTGCTAGGCTTCAAAGCCCAGATGAGCCCTCTTACCTGAAGAGGAGACAAGGGCCACAGCAGCTACCAGCAGCAGGTGTGGCTTCCTCCTGGTGGCTGTCCCCATGGTGGATGTCTGGGTAGAGGTGGGGATCGGAGGAGAAGGGCCTCAGCTCAGCTTGGGGACAGCCCAGCTGGAGGCTGAGAAGGACCTGAGGAGGCAGACAGACAGAAGGGCTCTGAGCTGAGGAGCGCCCCTCCCAGCTCCAGGCACATCTGGGTCTCTAAAGCTTTTCCCTCCGCCTGGGGAGCTGCCGGAATTGCCCAAGCACTAATTCTCCCCAGGGTCCCAGAGGAAGGGGCTTGGCTATTACCAAGAAGCTCTTCCTGGGGCTGAGTGCCTCCTACTGGTCCCCTGGGAGTCTGGCTCAGCCCTATACCCCCACCGCCCCCACTCCAGCCAGCGGGGTGCCGCTTAAGAAGTGAAAGCAGAGATTAATTGGGAGGTAAGAACCCACCTGCCCTCTCGCCCGTCAGCTCTTGAGGCGAGGTTGGAAGAGAACAGGACCCTTGCCTGGGTTGGAAGTCAGTAACGTCTTCCTCTGGCAGGCGGGCTTGGGGCCGACTTTCCCCCTGCCTCTTCCCCTCAGCTGTCTGGGTGGGGGCTTGTAAACCCCTCTGGGAGCTGCTTTAAGTCTCCCAGTCCTGTTTTCCTAGCAGTGAGGAGGGGTCTCACTGATTGGTCCACACCCTCTTACCAGCGGAGTCATGACCTTGGCCCCATTAGCAATGCCCCCAACCAGATGGGTGAAGGGGCCCAGCAGGCTTTCTGGGTCAAAAGAGTTAACGCAGCTCCCAGAGGAGCCTCCCTCTTTCACAGAGATGAGCTGAGGCTTGGTTCAATCCTTGAGCTCTGGAGAAGAACCTGCTCCCTGTAGCTGCTGAGAGCAAGTCAGACACCTGTCCCATCAGTCTGAGAGATGGGGCCTCCTCTTGGGAGGTGAGGGCAGGGGCAGAGCCAGCCTCCCCGTTCACTCCCAGTCCCTGGGAGGACTTCCCTAGTTCAGAGGGGAGTGTGGAATGTCAGGGGCCTGCTTTCCAGTTACTGGTTATCAGAGTGAACCTGGGTCACTGGGCTCAGAGCCTCCACAGGGATCCGCGAGCCCGGCTGCAGATTCTGCTGCTCTGCTCTGCCTGCCCTCTTTGCAGAAACCTAAGAGCAACGGGAGGGGGTCAGGGCTTGGGGAGAGAGCCTGGCTGGGGGCCCTTTTGCAAACTGCCGACAAGACCCCTCCCATCTCTGGATCTCAGTGGTCCGCCTCTGGTGATGCCCCTAGAATGCAGAGTGGCCAAGGGCCTGGGAATGCTGTCCCCTGGGTGGGGACCCGGGTGGAGAAGGAAGGCTGCAGAGGACCTAAGATTGCTCCTTGGGCCTGTGCAGGGGCTGAAGGCCAGTGCAAGCTCAGGGTCTGCCCTGTCTCACATCACACTCTAGTCCCTCAGGAAGAGAGCTCCCGAACCCCTTTAACCCTCCACAGCTGATCACCCCACAACCATTTCCTGCCTCTTTCACAGCCACAGCTGGCACCCAAAGGAGCCTGGGGGAAGAGAAGGGAGAGGTGGCCCCAGGGCCTGTCAGGAAGGATATGGGCAAGGAAGCCAAGAAGCTGGGTGTTTTGCAGAGGGCAGGGCGTTGGAGCAGATGGCACTCTCTCCTCCACCCCGACTGCAGCCTCATATCCACTTCCCATTGACAGGCAGGGTGCCCAGGTGCCAATTCTCCCTGAATACCTGTTCCTCCCTGTCCTTGCCACTCTCAGTTCCAGACTTGAACTGAAGACATTCTGCACTTACAACCCCTCTGACATTCCCCCAGCCCATCTATCTCCATTCTCCCGTAACGCCCTTCCTGGGCAAGGCAGTCTCTCCTGCAAGGCCCTGTCCATGTCTCACCCCTGCCAGGAAGTGCCTAAGATGCCCCTGTCTGCACAAAGAATTCAGTTCACTCTGTTCTTGACTACACCTTTGGTACCCTGCCTGTGGACCTGTGTCCGTCTCCATTAGAAGGTTCTGAGCTGCCCAGGGGAGTGATTGTGTTGTGTTCATTTTGGTATTACCTATGCCTAGCAAAGTACCTGGCACATCATAGTTGTTACTTGTATGTTGCATTTAACTGGTCAAGAACAACTGTGATTATATGCCTCCAGGAGCCAGTGAACACATGCGTGAGCACACGTGATGGGGCTCATGCAGATGCTCCTTGACTTACGACGGGGTTACATCCCGATCAACTCACCAAAAGTTGAAAATATCGTAAGTCGAAAATTCATTTAATACACCTAATCTACTGAACATCATAGCTTAGCCTAACCCACCTTAAATGTACTCAGAAGGCCGGGCACCGTGGCTCACGCCTGTAATCCCAGCACTTTGCGAGGCTGAGACGGGTGGATCACCTGAGGTCAGGAGTTCGAGATCAGCCTGGCCAACATGGTGAAACCCCATCTCTACTAAAAATACAAAAATTAGCTGGGCATGGTGGCAGATCCCTGTAATCCCAGCTACTCGGGAGGCTGAGGCATGAGACTCGCTCGAACTCGGGAGGCGGAGGTTGCAGTGAGCCATTGCACTGCAGCCTGGACCACAAGAGCAAAACTCCATCTCAAAAAAAAAAAAAAAAAAAAAAATGTACTCAGAACACTTACATTCCCCTGCAGTTGGACAAAGTCACCAAATACAAGGCCTATTTTACAATAGCGTGTTAAGTATCTCATGTAATGCATTGAATACTGTACTAAAAGTGAAAAACAGAATAGTTGTTGGATACTCGAAGTATGGTTTCCATTGAATGTGTATTGCTTTTGCACCATCGTAAATCTGAAAAATTGTAAGTCAAGTCACTATAAGTCAGGGACAGTCTATATATACTTGACAGGGCTGACAGGTCTTCTGTGCTTTCTGGGGGCAACCCCAAGGCAAACTCTCCCTTTCTCTCTCTCTCTCTCTCTCTCTCTCTCTCTGTCTCTCTCTCATACACACACACACTCAGAGCTCTAGGGTCAGCGCGGTATCTGGTCAGGGGAAATCACAGACATATGTCCCTGGATGCTATACAAATGCAGGGAGTCATCCTCAGAATAGAGAGGTGTTGGGACCTTCCAGGATTTGAATCTGATGAACAGGAGTTGTTAATATTGACTTCATCTCTGAACAGCTTCGTGAGCTTGGACAGGTTAATGCCCCTTGTGAAGACTCAGTTTTCTCATCTGCAAAGTGGAGATCATCACATGCACTTTACAGAGTTCTTTGGAGGGTTCCATGAGGTGCTAGAGTGCCTTGCAGTGGTTTTCAAACTGCTCTGAAGTCTTGGGGCTGTTTGCACTTGTCTCAGGGCCACCATGGGAGACTAGGGAGAGAGCATGGGGCTCCAGACTCCTTCCCCGCTCCAGCCAGAGCAGCTCCACTTGTATCTGCTTTATATACAGGACTTTCCTATGAAGTTCCCTTTAAACAAAGGACTTCATGGCTCCAAAAAGTTGGAAAATCACCCCGTTGGCAGTGGTGTGCTGAGTCCTGATGCCTGGCACGGAGAAGGTGCTCAATCATCGTTTGCTCCCTGCTCTTTGCCAGCCTGCCAGGCCCGTGAGCTCACTGGGGGCAGGGTGCCGGCCTGGGGAGGAGCCTGGGCTGCAGGCACTTGTACTGAATGTGCCAGAGCAAGGCAGAGACAGACAACCAGGGGCTAGAGACTCCGGGATAGCCTCTGGGCAGATTCCTACCTGGAGTCCCTAGCTCCCACAGCAGTGCTGGGGAGAGCTGGGTGTGTGTGCGTGTTTATGTCCCAGTGTGCATGGATATAATGCTTGTGGGTATCTGTCTGTTGTGTCTATATGTCCCTGTGTATACGTGTGATCTGAGTTTTGTGTCTGCATGTATGCATGTGTCTGTGTATGATGATGTCTGGTCTTTGTGTGTGTGTGTGTCTCGGGTGTGAGGACTCAGCCCCTTGCCTTGTTTCCCTGCAACCCACCAGGAGGTTTGCATCACAGATCCTTCGCCTCCACCTCCAGTAGTCAGGATTGTCTGTTATCTCTATTACCATAAGTAATTACCGTGGGTAATCACGAATAATCCAGCCCAAGGATCCTGGGTACCCTCCAGGGATCAAGACATACAGCCTTAGAGGAGACTGTGGGGGAGGGGCTGGGATCCAGGAGCACCAGGGCTTGCCCTTGGGGAGTGCCGGAGACCCGTCAGCCTGATCAGATGTATATTGAGCTCCATTGTGTGCCACAGCCTTGGGTGAAAACACACACAGAGTCTGGACTAAAGGTTGGAGCTCCTTGCCTCCCTAAAGGTGAGGCAGTTGGCATCCAGTCCTGCCCTGCATTCATTTCCATCACAGTATTTACTGACTATGTGCCAGGCATTGTGCTAAGCACAGGGAGACAGTAATAAAGTTACTGCCTCTACAGAGCTCCCTGACCACCTGAGTGCAGCCTAGGATGTGCTCATGAGTTCACCGATCAGTCATCTCCCCATACCATCTGCCCTATTATGCGTTCTAGAATGCCCAGGATGGAGGAGGCCTTTTCGTCAGGAGCAAGGCTGGAGTGGAGCTATGCCAGGCCCAGAGCTGGCCCTGCGAGCCCTAAGCCAGCCAAGTCTCGCCCAGGCCAGCTGCCGTGGTGCAGGGGTGCAGGCGCAGACTGGCACAGGCGAGCACAGGCTGTCACCAGCAGGGGCTGGTCCTGCGAGGCACCAGCACATGGGGGAGTGGACTGCTGGGGGGTTCAGGGCACCAGGGGGAGCTGGCTGAATTGTCGGGCCCAGGAAACAAAGGGCCTGGGGGACAGCTGGGGGACAGAAGGCTGTGAGTGGGGCTCCAACACACGACAGGGTTTTCTGGGGTAAGGCCCCCTGCACGGAGCCAGTCAGAAAATAAAAGGTACACCCTCCACGCCAGAGTGCTGCCTATTGGGACGCCCAGCTCCTGGTCCTGAATTTCTCTCCTCTTCTCCCCAGTAATGGAGATTGGAGAGCAATGAGAGATTTGGCAACTTCCGATGGATGGTGGTAGGAAAGGAGAGTTTGGAGCCCAGCTGTGGGCAGAGACTAAGTGATTTATTATCAGCCTACAGGGTACTTGAGGAGCCCTTCAGGTCCCCGCTTGACCTCTATCCTATAAAACAGCACACTGGTTAACAGGGCAGGCTATTGGGTCAACCTGCCTGGTGCTGTCTAGCTAGCATACCCCTAATACAACCAACTAGTATAATCCTGGTTATCACAGTCATTTCTTAACCAGTCCCAGCCTCACTCTCCCATCTGCAAGAGTGGGATGAGAAGGGTAGGACCTGCTTCATGGGACTGCTGTGAGGTCAGCACCGTCACAGGCTCATAGTGAGTGCTCAGGAAAGATCAGATCTTAAAACTGAGAAATCTCACAGCCCTGTGTCCACAGCCACTGTAACTGTCTGGCTTACTTCTATACAGTCACAACATCCAGGTGGCACTCATATGTATTTAGGAGACTGACAAACCCACAATCTCCTGGGCAGGTGCCTCCCTCCTCTTACACCCCACAGGTGCAACAGTCATAGGTAAGCACTAGCACACCACCCCAGACTAGGGCACAAGGACACAGCCCCCATGACAGAGTTATACCTGGTACATGTGCTCAGGGGCTCACGCGGCCAGGACAGGTACTCCTTCTCAACCGCCCTCACCTCCTGCCTGGTGGGATCTAAGATCAGTACCCTTTCCTTTGCCTAAGACAAGAATTGCCCAGGAGGCAAGCACCATCATCCTCCAGGAAGGTCTGAACCATCCCCATGTCCCTCTGGTCAGTACAGGGCCCTGCGGTGGCGTGGGTGGGGGCTGCTAGGATCTCAGCGTGCCAGGCCAGGCAGCAGCTGGAAGGTGCGGGGTGAAGGATTGTGATTGAGGGGTCTCTGTGGTACCCTGAGCTGCAGACATCCTTAGGGGAGATATGCAGCCCCGTCCTTCCTTAGCCCCCTCTGTGTGCTGCTCAGCTCTGTCTGCAGGCTCTTTGTGACTGCAGCTGCTTCCCTGAGGCCCAGCCCTCGTGCTGACGTGCCCTCTGGGGACAGCTGTGGCTCCCAGGCTCATGGGTTTGTTTGAGCTTCTAGCATTGGGCAGGGGGGAGTCTGGCCCTTGATCTGAGCCTAGAGTCTTTGCCCCTGCAGGAGAGACCTACTCTAACAAAGAGACCCTATAAAGTAGGGAGTGGACAGAAGAGGAGAGGCTTCCGTCCTCCTGGGAAGCTCAGGATCAGGAGCCATCCACCCCCAGACCACAGGTGTTCCTACTTGCCTGCCCTGCTCTGTGTGTGGTGTAAAGCAGTGAATGAGTGCTTTAGAAGGATCCCTTTTTGAGATGCCAGGCATAAGAACAATGGTTTCAACTTGTTTCTGAAGAAGCAAATCACGAAGAAAATTTCCTCCTGCATTAGCAGAGCAGTTTCTGCATGTCCCCCCAACTCTGCTGCAAGGAGGCTCCCCCCAGTTCCTAGACAGCTTCCTCCAAGGTGGTTCAGCACTTAAGCCTGGTGGAGGTGGGGTCCAAACTGCTCTTCCTCTCAAGCTAGTTTCCTTTGGATTTGGGGTCCAGATTAGCTTCACCTCTTGGGCAGCACTGCAGGAAGGCTGTCCTCCAGCCAGGCACAGGGTGGGAGAACCCTTTGGTCCTTGAGGGTGGCAGGCACTGAGAAGATATGGGTTTGGGCTGGAGGAAACCCAGCAGGTTTGACTAAATGGGTGTGTGTGAGAGGCTGGCGTTGACTTCCCCATCTAAGTAGGGAACTTAATGGCTCATTAGGTAAGAAGGATGCTGAGATGTGTTTGGGCCTGAATGTGTCCTGGGATGGAAGATGTTCGGGTTTCGGATGAGAACATCACACACCTTGCTTTTGTTTGCATCCTCTTTGGTAAACAAAGAAACATGGGCTAATCTTGTAGCAAGGAATCATCAAACTGAAGAAAGCACTTACTCCAGGATGATTACCATCAGGACACAGAGCCCACAGAAACTCCCATAAACGTTCCAGTTTAGCAACAGCCTCTGGGGGGTTGGTCTAGATTGGGGTTGTGGTCCTGAGGGATGAAGGGGTGGCCAGCATGCATGAGGGAATGAAAAGGATGTCTCCCTTCTTATGGATTCCTGAGTCACATCCACCTTTTACCATTTGAAACAGGATTACTGGAAGTTGGAAGAAACTTACAGGGTCAACCAGCCCAACCTTTGCCTCTAGGCAGGACTCTCTAACCTTGGACCAGACCCCAGTTCTCCACACCATCCTTAGAGTCATCTGAAAGGAGACTGCCCCACCTCCTCATGGCTCACCCTTCTAGCCACGAAGTATCTCCTGCAGTCTAACTTAAGTCCCTCTGGCTTCCCTGGCATTTTCTTTGCTGTGGTTCTTCCTCCCCTGCGTATCAACCACCTCTTCTCCAACCCCCTGCTTCTGCCCTAGGAATCCCTCCAAAAATACAAATACCACCCACACTCAGGCTTAGAGATTGTCTTTGAAATACGCTTTCTCACCAACGTTTGGCTCGAGGAGGTTTCTGAAGAGGGGACTACGCATCCTCCAAACCACCCCAAACGCATTGCTTCCCTGGTAGCTTTAGAGGCAGAAAGGATGCCTTGGGGTCCTCTGTCTATGTACATGCTCCTAAGGCGTAAGTTTGGTCAGCCAGAGACGAGATGTGCAACCACCCCGTTGAACACAATTCCTTGGAGGTCCATCCCACATGTGTCTCTATTTGAACAACTGCTGGCAGAGAAGGTGCTGGAATGGAGTTGCATAAGGAATGAAATCTGGCAGGGGAAATGGTGGGCGGGGGGGAGGCCTAGGGCCGAAGCCGGTGGAGTACATGCGACCAGAGAAGGGAATGTGAGGAAAGAAGGAGTAGAGGAAGGAAGGAGAGTAAGAGAGAGCCGGGAATGAGAGCAGGCTCCCGGAGTCTGGGGCACTCATCTCCATGAGCAGTGTGCCTCTGCTTCCCTCACTGCTCATGGTGTCAGCACCGCGGTCTCTGCACCTGTGAGGCAGGTGGACCTTGGGTGACTTTGACATCATTGGCTCAGGGGCCCTTTCCTGTCTGTCTCACCTCCTGCCTCCCTCTTACTGGCTGAGGACTCCCACAGGCAATTAGGAAGGACTTCGACCTTGTGGCAAAAGCCCTGTCTGTGGTTCTGCAGCTTGGCTAGAAAGGGGTTAACTGGTGGGCACCGTGGGGAGGGGCTTGGATGCTGCTGTCTTTAAGGGGAGAGCTCCCTTCTCCCAAGGCCAGGAGTGAGGGCACCTGTTGTGACCTCCAGGCCATCTCCCTGCCCCACCCCCGGGAGGTGCTGTCACAGCAGCCTCTCCCACAGGTGGCCCACCTTTTGCTGCACTCGATCTCCAGTGGCTCATTCGGCCCCTCTGAGCGGGACCAGGAGGTAGAGAGACTTGGAGCCTAAGTGAGCTGAGGGGTCTTTGGCCAGACAGTTGGAAGAGGAGGCTGAAACTGTTGCCCAGACGAGACCAGAACATCACCTGTGCACTGGGTTTCTTGGGCTGTTCCTCCTCCCACCTCTTTCTGAGCAGAGGGAAAAGATGCTGAAATCCACCTTTCTCCAGGGCTGGGGCCATGGCATGCACAACCCCACTCCCTCCTGATCTCACTGGATCCCCCCACCCCTAGGACACAGGCTCAGCCCCCAGTGGTCTGGGGCTAGAGGGTGCCCGACTCCGTCTCCAAGTAGCAGCAGGACTCTCCCCTTCCGTAGGCACTGCCTCCTCCACGTCCTGCTGCTTCCCAGACCTGAGAGACCCTCTTGGAGAAGGTGACAGGATTCAGCTCCGGACACGTACTGGCTGGGGCTGCCCCCCACCTCTAGCCCATTACGTAAGCCCCACGGTGCTGGGCAGAAGGACTTCCCTCTCCTTCCAGAACCCCCCAGCTCTGCCCCCTCCCCTCCCCACACCACTCCGACCCCAGCCCCTTTCCTTACTGGAAAGCCAAACTTTGTGCAAATCCTTCCCTCCCACCAGTGAGGATAGAGGGGAGGGATTTGTGGAGAAGCTAAGGTTGGGAGGGGGAAGGGAAGGAAAGGATTTTCAGCCTGGTGGCCCCAGCCTCTCGCCCTTTGGGATGTGACTGGCCTCAGGACTCTCCTCCCCGAGTCCCAGTTCCTGGACAGGCCTTTGCCCAAACTTGTGCTCCACTCTCCCCTCTCTCTTCCACAGCCTCCCCTCCGTCCAACTGAAGCAAGACTTTGCAAAGAGGTCACCCTGCAGAGGTAGAACCTGGGTAACCTCAAATCTGAGGACTCCGGCTCAATTCCATGCAGGGACTTCTGGGACAGGCCAGGGCCCAGGGCCTGGCCGTATGGACTGGTCCTGTCCTGGACCGGGTGCCTAGGGCCGGCCCAGGAGAAACTGCCCTCTCCACAGGCAGCTGCTACTGCCCGCTGGCCAACTCGAATTCCTGGACATCCTCCTGGGGTCCAGCTTTTCCGCCAAGCTCGGCCTGATAGAGCCCTGCGGGATGCCGCCCACGTAGACAGGGCGGAGGGGAGCCCCAGCACCCACCCTGAGGTAGACAGGGGCTGAGGGCAGAAGTCAGAATGGCCCCAACCTGCTAGCGTTCCTGTCCCTGTTCCCTCCCAAGTTACAAGGGGGATATTTACAGGAACTGAGCCGGGAGCCCTGGCCCATGACAACGCGCGGGGAAGCCCCTGGGTTGGAGGAGACAAAAGCGTTTGGCACTTACCTGGGGCGAGAGAAGGGTGTTGGCTGGGGCAGGTGGACGCTGCCCGAGTCGGTGAGCCAGGGCCGGCCCGGCCGCCAGCCCCTGGGCGGCCCTCCTCTGGGCCCTGGCGGCCTCAGCCACTCGCTGTCCGGGTGCGGCGGCGGCCGCGGCGGCGGTGGCGGGTGAGGGCGCGTGTGTGTGAGCGCGCCCGGAGCCACTGCAGCATCTCTGCATCAAGATGTGCTCCTCCCTCTCCCAAGCTCCGCTCACTGGCTGGCTCCGGTCCTCAGCCAACGCTCGGGGGCCCTGGAGATGGCTTCCTTCTGCCCCCCTCCCACCCCCCTTTCCGTCCCCACCCTCCTGGCTTTACCTCATTTGCTGTCATTTAAGGACCAGGGAGCGAGCCCAGCGCGCGTCTTCCATAATGCATGGGCGGCTCTTGGACAGGCCGCGGGGCGCTGTCTGGCCCGCCTGTCCTCCCGATCCTGCCCAGCCACACTTCTAGTGCCCAGGGCCGAAGGGGCAGGAGAGGGGCGGGGTGAGGAGGGAAAAGAAAGTGGCCCTTACTCCTCAAATCCTCGAGACCCATGGAGCCAAACCTCCTTGTTTCCCCAGAAATCCTCTATCAGAGGAACAGATCCAAACCAGAAACCCCAGCTTGCTCTGTGGGGCAAGTGGGAGGGAGGGGCTGTCTCTGTTTCTCGGTCCACCCCATGTTCCTCTTCATTGTTTCCCTTGTTCAAAAGTAGTTTGAGCTTTTTGTCAAAATATCTAAATGTTAGAGGACATTTAAAAATACATAGTGAAAGTCCCTCAACCACTGCTCTTAATAAATTTAAGCACATGCCCCCAGGTTTATGATTTTCATGTATACAATTACATGGGTTATTAGGGTTATTTCACACAAAAGTGATAACATAAAACAGTAGGACTGGCAAAACACTTTTCACTGTGTAACTGATCTTGGACACTTTTGTGCATCAGTAGGTTTGGATCCAATCCCATTTTTAAGCAACCAGCAGTGCGATGTCATGAAAAATTCCCTGGATTAGGGGTCTGGGTGTCTGAAGTATTCTCTGGGCTCTGCAACCAACTGGCTGTGTGTGCTTGGCTGAGTGCCCTGCCCTCTCTGAGCCTCACTGGTACCTGAAGGGATTAAAAATGGACACAGTCCCGCCAGCTCTGAGATTCTAAGTGCTCACCCTTGTCAGCAATGCATTTCTCCTGCCCTGCTCCTGTCACGTGAGGGAGTGCCCAGGAAGGCTGTGGCCCGGAGGCGGAGGGACCAGCCATCTGCAGCACCAGTCGGCCCTGTCAGGCTGTCACTGTTGTCTCACCCCCCTCTGATCTGCCTGCTGTCCAGCTTGCACAGGCAAGATCGGTGAGCAGTCCAGCTGCTGCAACAGCTGGCAGGGCCAGGCCTGCCTCCCAGTTTTAAATGGCTATACCTGTCAAGCCTGGATCATGGCTCCGTGTCTCCCTGAGTGGAGAAGGTCCTGGGGACCTAGGCCAGAATGAGAGGATCTGGAAAAGGAGAAGGAGTCGGGGCGGTTCTGCTGCTCAGCCCCCAAGGCTGGAATGCCTGCCCAGTCCCCACATACGCTCCCCTCCCTTCCTTCTGAGCCCCTCCAAAGGTCTTGCCCAACTTGAGAGACAGTCTTCTTTGTTCCTGATGGGGAGGACTTGAATTTTGCTAATGATGTTTCTTAAATAACGTTGAATGTTATGTAGATAGACACATCAACCCCTTGCCAGGATATCTTTCCCTTCCTGCCCCTGCCCACGCTGTCCTTGCCTGTCTGTATGTCTGAGGGCTGGTACATTGGCTCTGAGCTCCTGAGGTGAACCTTGCTCTTTGACACCACTCAAGTTTGCCTGGGCTCCAAAGAGAGGCTCTGCAAGTTCTCTCCCAGCAGAAACCGGCAGGAACAGGTCCTTGCCAAGAAAAGGATGCTATGTCTGCTGCAGGGGACTCACGGGCCAGGAAATTGGCTGGCCCAGGAACCAACTGTCAGAAAATGCTTGCAAGGATTGCTCTAGACGGAGACAGCTGTCTTTGTGACTCTATTTTAGGACAGCTGCTACCCTGTGGTAGGAGCTGGCTCTCTGGGGAGGGTCATTAGCACAGGTGACTTGGGTCTCAAAGACTCAGATCTCAATGCAACCAGCATGCTCCATGTGGACGCTGGCAGACACAATAAGTGAAAACAAGAACATTTGCCAAGCCTAGACTTGGATGGGGAGACAGTTCCCAAAGTCTCATCTTCTCACTTGTCTGAAGCTCTCGGTGAAGTCTGGTATGAATGAGTCTGGGGGGATTAGGGGGATCTGCACCGCCAGGCCTTGAGGTGCTCCTGTTCCTGAGGAGAGAGTGGGGTGGGCATTTGGGGGTGCAGGCTGAGGTTTGCTCGTGGGGCCCATTAGCTTGATAATAACAGAAATAATATCTGTTTTGAATGCCTCCCATATGCCAGGAGCTGTGCTAAATGAGTTATCTGAATTACTTGCCCAAGAGGTCCATGTTCTTATTATCCTCATTTTTCAGATGCTGCTCAGTAAGAGTAAGGAACTTACTCAAAGGAAACAGTAAACGAGTGGAAGCCTGGGCATTGTGGCGAAACCCCATCTCAACAAAAAACACACAAAAAGTAGCCAGTGTGGTGGCACACACCTATAGTCCCAGCTACCTAGGAGGCTGAGATAGGAAGATCACCTGAGCCTGGGAGGGTGAGCCTGCAGTGAACTGTGATCGTGCCACTGCACTCCAGCCTAGATGACAAAGTGAGGGCTGGGATCGGCCTCCAGCATCCTGGCTTAGCCACCATGCTGTGGACTCCAGCTACCTACTGTCTGTTCTTTTGAGGTGGGCAAAATAGGGGGCAGAACAGTTTCTTCTTCTTTGATGACAGCCAGAGCCTAGAATCTTCAGTGCAGCTGACCATAAGGGCCGCCTCTCCTTTCTGTGGCCAATCAGTATGACTCCATGTCGTACTGGGACCCCATATCTCAAAGTTGAGTCCCCACAGACTTTTAAGGAGGGCAAGAAAGGGCCAGCTGAAGATAATCAGATGGCTAATCAAATGGCTTATAAATTTGTCTGCAAACATGTGGTGTTCCCTTGGTGGTGGTGAGTGGGGGTCAGAAGGCATTTTGAGGGCCACCCAACCCTGCCCCGACCATCAGCTTCTTCCTACTGTAGCTGCACAAGATTAATAGTAATGGAGTCTAGTGGGTCTCTAATCGATCAAGAAGGGACCTCTAGGCCCCGTCCCTGGGGACAAGTGGGAAGGAGATGAGACCCTGCCATGGCCCCAGGATGCTGCAGCTTTGCTCTTTCCTCACCAGTCCCCGCCCCACCTCTCCTCTCCTGGCCTCTTCAGCCACCAGCATCTTTGCCCAGACCCTTTTCCCGGGAGGCCATGTATTTATGGAGCAGCTCCTCTGCCTGGAATGTAGGGATCCAAGGGCCAGGGGATGCAGTCTTCGAAGTGCCAGTGACCTTTTTGGAAGCAGTGTGACAGTGGTAACAGGACCGTCCATCCACAGCTCTGGGGAAGACTGATATGGCCGTGAGGCAAAGCTCTGCAGACAGACCCGTTTGACACCCAGTCCTGCTACCGAGCAGCTGTGAGGCCATGGGCGAGCTGCATACCTCTTCACCCAGAATGTGGGGATGAAGACACACACCTCACTGAGCTGATGTGAGTGCTGAATTACACGTGAAGTATCTAGCGCAGCAGGTGCTCGGAAAATGCCAGGATCTCCCTTGTGGGATTTAGCCTCCCCCTCCTGTAAAACAAGGATATGAGGCAGAACAGGAAGGGCTGCAAGTAGTTGGGGTGGCTCTGGATTTGTAGTCAAGAGAACTGGACTGTGTCTCAGCTCTGTCACTCCTACCTGGATGACACTGGGCAGGTAACAGAATGACACTTAATTGCCCAGAGAATCCATTTCTTCATCAGTAAAATAGGAATGACCCTACTCCTATCTAGGATGGTAGTGAGGATATGTGAATTAAACATAATGGTTTTTTAAAAGCACTTTGAATTACAAGGTGCCATATCAAATACTGATGGTCATTCCCTCAGCTATGCAATTCAGAAAGTAGGGATTATCTCATCACTCCATATTCTCCCAGTCCCCCACCCTCCTGCTTAGCACTGTGCCTGGTGCATAATGGAGACTCAATAGATATTTGTTGACTGGGTGAATGAATGAAAGAGAATAGCTATAGTAAACATTCAGAGGATGAGGAGAGAGGGAGGTAGGATGTGGGTGAAGGTTTCAGTGGGGGTGGGTGGGTGCATCTTGAATTGAGCCTGGATGGATGGAGAGGAGGTGGGGAATACGTTTCTGTCATAGGGGCATGTGGTGTTGCAGGAGCCAAGAAGTGGGGCCTGGGAAGAGCATGATTTGTGTAATGCCTGGAGGAGCCCAGTTGACCTAGCAGCGGTGCTGGAAGGAAGATCTCAATGCCCTGTCTGCATTTGCCTTCCTAATTTCACATGAGGGCCCAGAGGGGTCTGTGGCCCGGAGGGGCCTAATTATTCTCTTTGCCATTTCAACCTGGAGCTCTTGCAGTTCCTTTTTCAGGCTTATAATAGATGATGCTAATGTCATTATTAATATTTAATAGTAATGATGCTAATAATGCCCTGCATTTATGTGGTCTCTCCAAAGAGCTCAAAGAACCCTGAGTTCTTTTTTTTATGAAACAATTTGGCTAGTGTGGAAGGTGGGAGGGCAGGAGGGCAGGGCAGTAGAGAGGGACTGAGTCACAAAGAAACCAAAGCCAGAAGGGTGAAATGATTGGGCCAAGGGCACAGAGCAGTGGGGGTGGAGCTGGGCTAGGACTGGGTCTGTGGGTTCCCTGCCTGGAGCTCTGTCCTTGACTCCCCCAGGTCATCTGGGTTTAAGGAAGATGTTCCTGGTGGGGGCATCTTTTGGACCTGGTAAGAGCCATGCCATCCAGAGGATATGAGAGAACAGTCTTGGGGGCACCTATGACCCTGGAAGTGGCCTGGGCTGAAGAGCAGATAACCTTTGGCTCTGTCTGTCCTTTACTAAGCCTGCCCAGGGTGGCTAATAGGGAGCCATGGAACATGGGAGGTGGAAAGGGTAGGCGGGGACACTGGAGTCCTTTACTAGATTCTGCAGGCCTCCCTGAGCCTTAGTCCAGACCCCTATTTTCCAGGATCTCTGGGTGTCTGATGTACAACCTCTTGGAAGCAGTTTCAATCAGCCCACGTCAGTGTGGAATCTCGGGGCTGCTGTATAGCGTTACACAAGGAGCTCCTCCATGAAGAGCAATGTCAGTGGTGCCCCCAGGAAGGAGACAGTGCAGAGTGGTTGGAAGGCCTTGGAGTCAGACAGATCTTGATTCCAATTCCACCCACCTTATTGATTGGCTGTGTGACCATAGGCTTCTAAGACTCAATTTCATCGTCTGTAAAGTAGAGGAGAGGCTCTGCTTCAAAAGGCTGTGTGGATCAGCCATGGTGGGGTACACATACATGTTGGACAGTAGTGGAGGAGGGAGCGGGCATTTCAAGGTTCTGGCATCAGTGGAGGGAGTGTCCAGTGTGGGTGATGCCAGCAGTGGCGTCCTGGCTGGACGTTGCCCAGATGTGACCTCAGCCTGTCTCTGCTGGCTGGTCTGTGTTGGCTCCTGCCAATTTCTCAGTCGACTTCTTTAGTCTTTCCATTGATTCTATGATCGACTTGATAGCCTTCTGGTGAATTCCATTTCTGTTTACAATGGCCAAAGTCTATTTATGCTGCCTGCAACTGGGAACCTAGACTGATTCAGGACTGAAAGCTTCTAGCACAGTGTTTGGCACAAAAGATGTGCTCAATAAACGATAACCAGAAATTGTTAGAAAATATTGTATTCATCCATCCTGATACATTGTATCAGATATCGCACCAAGTGCTGGGGATACAGAGGAGAATAAGGCACAGTGAGTACTCGTGAGGAGCTCACAGTTTAATGGTGGGACTGACGTGTACAAATAATCAGAATCCAATCCTGTGAATGCTCTAACCCAAGTTGGCACGAAGCATCATGGAGGGGCATCAGCCTTGGCCTAGTGAGGCTTGGGAGTGAGAAGACATTTTAACTGTGTCTTGAAGGAAGACTCTGAGTTTATCAGGTAGACCAGGTGTTTGTGGTACGAGCTGGAGGAGGCAGGGAAGAGATGGTGCCAGGAAGAAGCAACAGCTTGTGCAAAGGTGACGACAGCGTGGCAGATTTGAAAGGGAGTTGGTCAGCATGCCTGGTGTTGAGGGTGCAAGGAAGGGGTGAGGCTGGAGTAGTAGGCTGGGGCCAGTCCATAATGAGCATTATAAGCCCTTGGGGCCTTTATTAAGCTCAATGGGGAACTGTTGGAAGGATCTGAGGATGTAAGCAACACCTGCAAGGCTGAGACTTGTGCTTTGAAGAGTCTACTGTGGGGTGGCAGGGAGGGTGGAGTGCACAGAGCAGACGCCTACCTGGAAGTGGGAAGCCTGACGAGTCAGGCATTGCAGCAGGTGGTAGATGAGGTGACAGAGACCTGGAAGGGTCCTTCGACATGGAGCTCAGACCTGTGCTGGCCAGCCACAGGTCTTCACTTGGATGTCCATGGGCCTCTCATGTCACCACAGGATATTCGAACTCCCACCTGTGATGGTCAGTTTTATGGGTCAACGTGGCAAGTCTATATATAGTACATGGTTATTTAATCAAACATGAATCTAGGTGTCGCTGTGAAGGCATTTAGTAGACATGGTTAACATCTTCAGTCAGTTGGCTTTAAGTAAGATTATTCTCGATAATGGGGGTAGTCTTCATCCAATCAGTTAAAAGGCCTAAGGAGCACAGAGGTTTCCCTGAGACATAAGCAGTTCTGCCCCAAGCCTGAAGCATCAGTTCATGCCTGAGAGTTTCCAGGCTGCTGGCTTGCCCCACAGAAAACTGACTTGCCAGCCCCCAAATTGTAAGTCAAATTCTTGAAATAAACTTCATAAGCCCAATCATAAACCCTGATTGATACACACTTTCACCCTGTCTATCTGCTCCTCCTGGGTTCCTTGCTGTCTTAGTAACTTGGGCTGCTAACAGAATACCATAGACTGGGTGGCTGAAACAATGGAATTGTATTGCTCACAGTTCTGGAGGCCGAAAAGTCCAGGATCAAGGCATCAGCAGACAGTGTCTGGTGAGGGCTCCCTTCCTGGTGTGCAGATGGCCGTCTTCTCATTGGATCATCACATGGCAGAGAGCAACAGAGCAAGCTCTCTTGTGTCTTCTTATAAGGGCACTGATCCCATTCACAGGAGGTCCACCCTCATGACCTAATTACCTGCTAAAGGCCCTGCCTCCTAATGGTATCACATTAGGGGTTTACGTTTTAACATATTATTTTGGGGGGGACACCTGCCTCCATGAGTGGCACCCTCCAGACTTTTCCATCTTCTGTGGCTCCGATCTCTCCTCAACCCCACCCCTAAGTCCTGCCAACCACTCAGGCCTGCTGACTCTGTTGCCCCCGAAAGGCCTCTCCTATGCATCCTCTGCCTTCCCAGCCTTCCTCCCAGTCTTAGTTCTGGCCCTGCCTAGTTTTCACCTGCATTCTTATGTCCTCACGAGGCCTTCTAGTCTCACCACTCCCATTCACTCTCCAGATCTGCAGTCAGAATGAGCTACCAAAAATGCAAATCAGATCGAGTTACTCTCCTGCTAAAAATTCTCCAGCATCTCTTGCCTCCAGGTAAGATTCCAGGCTCCTTCCCATGCCACACAGGGCTCGTTGGGATAGTGTAGTTTGATCCTTCCTCAGTCTACCTTCTTCTCTTGTCTTCTCCTGACTTACTCCAGCCTGATTGACCCACTTGCCATTTCTGGAAGGGGCTGGACTCTCTCATTTCACGCTCTTTGTGCTGTTCCTTGCTTGTAATAGCACTCTTCTGTCTTATGTATACCTGGTTAAATTCCCCTGGCTCTCAAGATGTAGGCCAGCAGTCTCTCTCCAGACACGCTCTCGGCTCTTCCTGTAGATGGTAAGTGACCCTCTGTAGTGCCCTTATCCTTTCCTAGGCATCCTGCTTACTAATCTCTATGCAGATGGAGTGTCTCCACCACTGCATCTTATATCTTTGTACCCTGAGCAAAGTGTCAAAGGCCCGATATATATTTGGGGTTTTTTTCTGTTGGTTTTTTGAGACAGGGTCTGGCTATGTTGCCCAGGCTGGAGTGCAGTGGCTCGATCTCAACTCACTACAACCTCCGCCTCCTGGGCTCAAACCATCCTCCTACCTCAGCCTCCCAAGTAGCTGGGACTACAGGCATGCACCACCATACCTGGCTGATTATTTGTTTTTTTGTAAAGAAATTTGTTTTTTGTGAAGACAGGGTTTCACCATGTTGCCCAGGCTGGTCTCAAACTCCTGCGCTCAAGCGATCCACCCATCTCAGCCTCCCAAAGTGCTGGGATTATAGGTATGAGCCACTGTACCCCGCCCACTAATACATATTTGTTAAATGAATGGATGAGTGCGTCATTCTGTTCCTCTCTGGGGGTTCACAATGGAGGTAGACAGGTCCATGTTGGGGCACAATTGGCTACTTCTGTCTCCACCCTGGGTGCCCTGGAAGCAGGAGCAGTACCAACCTAAGTAGAACCAATTATCCCAAGCAGATGCAGAATTGCACCAGGGCACACAGCATGGAGAGGGGAGCATGAGCCAGGTTTCACTCTTTATTCACCACCTCAGCCAGGTGTCATCATGCAGGGCCCATCGGAGAAGCTGTCCACCAGGGTCAGAGGATGAGCCCGAGCTGGCAGAGGCTATGAGGTGGATGCAGACCTCCCTGGGAGGTAGACTGAGGTCCAGGTCCACCTTTCTGGATCCCCAGGGTGTGTGTGGTCTGTGCTCAGAAGGGTCCCATGCTTGGTTTAATGCTCTTCTGCCGCTGTCTTGGAATTTACAATAACTTTTGAACAAGAGGCCTAGTATTCTCACTTTGCACTGGACACTGCAAGTTATGTTGCTGGTCCTGCTGAGGTCAGTGGGGTTGCCCCACTGAAAACAGTACCTGGAGTTACTGGGCCAAAGAATGATCCTCCTCCCTGTCCTAGAGGACCAGTCCTCCATTCGCAACTTCAAACCCTGCCCTTGGCTTTCTTAATCTCCTAGGAGCCGGTCAACAGGGCCCCAGGTGTTTCGATCCCTCTGAGATCCTGTAAGCCAGCGGCATACAGTGTGCTAAGAATGCATTTTATATTTTTAAATGGTTGAAAAAATCAGAAGATGTCGTGACACACGAAAATCATATGAAATTCAAATTTCAGTGTTCATAAATAAAGATTAATTGGAACACAGCCACGCTCATTCATTTATGTATTGTCTGTGGCTGCTTTTATGCCACACCGGCAGTTGAGTAGTTGCAACAGAGGCTGTATGAAGATATTCATTCAGCAAAGCTGAAGATATTTACTATCTGGCTCTCTACAGAAAATGTTTGCTGATCCCTGGTTTAAGCCATCCCTCTGTCACCTGCAGCCTAGGAATCAGAAACCAGGGGGATGCCAGTCACTGACACTTAGGTGTTGGGTTTCTTTTTTGCCTTAGCTCAGTGGTTGTCGACCAGGGAGCCATTTGGCAAGGTCTGGAGGCATTTGTAGTTGTCACAATAGGAGTGTGTGTGGGGTAGAAGGTGTGTTGTTGATGTCTAGTGGGTAGAGGTGAGGATGCTCCTAAGCATCCTGCAGCTCCCAAGAAAGCCCCCACCACCTAAGAATTACCCAGCCCGAAGGATCCCCATGCTAAGGCTTAGGGTAGGGCCAGGCCGGACTCCCAGTGGGTCTTATGGGCTGGGGGACCAGCCAGAACTTCTCTGCTTTGGAATTAATTGAGCACTGCAAAGACTGTGTGTGCACTGAGGGAGGGGGCCCTGGGAAGGACCAAGCATGAGTCTTCTCCCTTCCTTGGCACCTTGTGGTTCCTATACCTGCTAGGGGCCCTGGGCAGGCCTCAAATGGAAAACAGCCACTTTCCCTGCAGTCTCCTAAGGTACAGGATAGGTGTCCGTCTGCTTGGCCAGGTGAGCTTGACCCCGGGAGGGGAGATGGTTATCGAGGCTGCCAACCGTGGTCCTAGGAAGGGGTGCCAGGAGCCAGGGATGCAGAGAGGGAACTGGAGGTGCCCCTAGGGGACCAGGTGAGCAGGGTGTCCAACTCAGGTGGAAGGAGCGTGAGGCTGGGAGAGCCTTGAGGAAAAGCTGGCACGGCTCCCACCCAACCTTCTGGAGAGTAAGAAGAACAGATGCTGTGGCTGTCAGATGAGATGCTCCTGGTACTTTGGGAAATGGCAGAATTAACAAAAGGACAGTTGCTTTCAGGGAACACAAGCAGGGGTGCAGTGTGTACAGCTGGGCTGGCCTCTGAGGACTCCTTTTCCTTGAAGGGCAAGGAGCAGGGGTCCTCTTGCCTGGCCTTTGGGCTGGTTTAGATTGGGGTGGTGGGGAGGGAGGATGGAGGCCGAGTCATCGGGCCTGGGGACAGAATGGGGTCAAGTTAGAGCCAGAGCCAGGCCCAAGGCTGCACATAGCTTGGAGTCTCGTAAATGGCAAGGCTGTCTGGAGGTAGTCTCATCTATCCCTCTGCCTCTGGGTCCAGCCTCAGCAGATGGCATCTTGCCGGTGGAGGACCCAAGCAGAGGGGCCCTCAGCAGGAATGAGAATTCATCAGCTGTTACATGCAAAGCCCCCAGAAGAAGCAGACAGTTCTCTTTGGAAGCTGCATGGACAAAGAGGCACGTGCGGGAGGCTTCTGCAGGGAGCCTGCCCCTTCTCCTAGCGGAGAGTGGGCAGTGAGAGTGATGGGGGCGGGGCACGGTGGCTCACGCCTGTAATCCAAGCACTTTGGGAGGCTGAGGCCGGTGGATCACGAGGTCAGGAGATCGAGACCATCCTGGCTAACACGGTGAAACCCCGTCTCTACTAAAAAATACAAAAAATTAGCCGGGCGTGGTGGCAGCCGCCTGTAGTCCCAGCTACTCGGGACGCTGAGGCAGGAGAATGTCGTGAATCCAGGAGGTGGAGCTTGCAGTGACCTGAGATCATGCCATTGCACTCCAGCCTGGGCAACAGAGCGAGACTCCATCTCAAAAAAAAAAAAAAAAAAAAAAGTGATGAAAGTGGTGTGGCCTCATCCTGAATGACCTGGAGGAGAGGCGGGACATTGTGATTAGCATTGTGTGGCTAGAGAAACTCAGGAAGACTTGGCATAGACTAGGCTAGCTGGGTCCCACTTAGAGGCAGGAGGATTAGACTCCATGCTCCTAAAATCCATTAAAAGAATAGGAAAAGAGAAGGAGGATATGCGATTGCCCGTGTGGATGGTTTTAATTGCAATGCAGAACTCATATAGACTCAAAGAAAACTCTTTCTAATGCTGAGATGTGGGATGACAGATAGGAGGCCGGGAGTTGTGGCATCTTTCCCAGGACCTGCCTGCCAGGTCTGGTGGCCACGGGCTGGCTAAAATTCCCCTGGCCAGGGGCGTTGGGGGCACAGCTTTGTCCTTTCTGGCAGACCCAGAGCTTCCTTGCTCCTGGAGCTGCAGCAGCTGAAGTATGGGGTGGGAGATGGGGCGGGGGAGCCGGGACTACCCTGCCCTCTGGAGGCCCTGGGCATTAGCCCAGAGAGCCTTCAGCTGAGGAGGCCGCTTGCCTGTCTGCAAAGTGCACTGGCTATGGGTTAAGCCCATAACTGGAAGGGTGGGCAAGGCCAGAGGGCAGGGGACAGCAGACAGCTCGGAGGGTTCATGGCCTCATTTGCTGGAGTGTCATCCCTCTCCCTGTCACAGGTCTCTCCGGGGCCAGCTGACAGATGCGCCCTGGAGGAGAGCGGGGGGCCTCCTCCCCATGGCCGGCCTCCCCTCTCTCCTACCCCCTTTCCTGCTGGCTTTCCCTGAAGCCGCTGCATTGTTAGCTGCAGGCCTCTGGGGACAGACTTCAGATGGAGGGGAGCGGGTGTGTGTTTTGTTTTGTAGGAGGGAGTCTCTGAACCAAGAACCTATTTGGCTAATGAAGTCGTAATTACTCCCGGGCTCACTAATAGGATGAAAGCTGGGGGCTCACTGAAAAGCCACTGATGGACCTGCGAGAGTGGTCTGAGGGCTCTGAGGAGGGGCTGGAGAATGGGAAATGGAAGGAGGTGCACGTCGGGGTTAGGGAGGGGGAGGAAAGGGGGCATAGAGGCCCTGGTCTGGAGTCTGCCTGCTTCTGGGAACCAAAGTCACACCTACATATTCCTCAGCTTAGCATTGGATGAACTGCCTGAGATTTGCCTTCCTGCCTGTGCTTGCCTTAAACTTTCCCCAACTGGCCACAGCCCCAGCTGCCCGCTTTCATAGGAGGATAGGGGGCTGTGGAGGGTCTGGGGCAGCTGAAAATCCCAAATGATTGCTCTTTGGCTTTGGAATGAGTCTATTTCTAAGTTTGTGTATTTTTTCCTCCCAGAAAAGCCCTCAGCTCTTTCAGATGCGGTCTGGTGGCTGTCATTTGAAATGTGAGTCTGCTTTCTCTGAGGACGCATTAGCTCATGTGGAAGGTGGGGTGGTACATTTGCTGTGCGCTGTGGGAGCCAGTTTTGGATTTAGCGCTTGATGTGTGGAATCTGTAAGACAAGGGGAGTGGACCTGGGCTCACTCCAGCCCTGACATTCCATGGGTCTGAACCACAGGCACATAACTGAGAGGGGACTGGGGGCTCTCCTGGGGCCCTGGGTGGGCCCTGTGCACGTCCCCCGCAGTCAACTGGCAGCCTCACCCACGCCAGCCACGCCAGGGCACGCCCTGCAGAAAACTTGGGAAGGAGGTTGATGCAGTGATTTGGAAGGAAAGATTTTCTGTGTGTTTTTTGCTTTTCATGGAGATTGTTGCTGGGACTTGGTAGGGAGAAGGATGGAAGACGTCAGCTTCTCTGTGCCTCAGGGCTGACTGCATTGATGTTGGTCTTCACCAGACCATCCTTCCCTGAGGAGGGGTGTTGTCAGCGTTGAGAAGGAAGGAACCCCGAATGCCTATGGCCTGGAATAAGCTCTAAGCTTGGGAGTCAGGCTCCATATCTTGGAGTAAAATGACCCCAGGGAGGTAACTGCATCCACGTCCACGGGGACTGGTGCTGTGGGGCTTGTGGAAAGGACGTTGGCTGAGTCCTGTCCTGGGGTCATTCTCTCTTGGGACAAACCCAGGACCTTGGACATCCAGCCTTATCCTCTTCTGCCACATGGGTTGTCGGGTGAGTTGAGGGTCATGCTGTGTCCTAACAGCCAGGCTGGAGCTAGAAGGAGCGGGAGGGAGGGAAGTGAAGGATGGACTGTCCTTTCTGATGAATGAGGGTGGGTTGCTGGGCTTTAACGGGAGACAAGAGCACTTAGGGGACTTGGGGAAAGTTAATTAATGGGGCTGTAGTGTGAACCCCAGCTCTCAACACTTATCACTGGCCCTTACATCCAGCCACCTGGAACCTGGTAAACTTGCTTTTAGGATGGGAAATATTCCCTGCCCCCTCCGCGCCCCAACGCCAATACTCCACGGACTAAACCACTAGCTGGGCAATAAATACAGTAATGCAGACAGCTTGAGTACAAATGGGATCTGGTTACCCTGCAGGGACCGCTGGGTCCCAAAGATCAGTCAACATGTATTTATGGACCCCCCCACACCATGTGTGAGGCACAGGACTGGGGGACACAAAGGTACAAGAGGCATGAAGTACTGGCCCCGCCCTCCACAGGTTTGCAGCCTGGCCAGATACAGGAGAAAGTTCCTGCAATATCAGACAAGTCCCTGCTGGAGGAGCAAGAAGATTGAGAAACGCTCTCAAGAGAGACAGCCCTATGGGCCAAGGGGATTATGAGAAATGGATTTGAGCCTGCTTTGAAGGATGGGGAGGATTTTCGAAGGAGGGTTTTGAGTCTGGAAGAACATTTGGGTAGACAGCAGAGGGGAAAGTGTAAAGTGATTCATTCATTTATTTAAATTTAATACATTATTATATAGTACTTACTATGCCTCAGACACTTTTCACATTTCAATTGATTTGATCCTTACAACAACCTACAAAGTAGCTACAATGACAACCCTTATTTTGTAGATGAGGAAACTCAGGCAAAGAGAGGTTCAGTCAGTTGCCTGAGGTCACACAGCTAGTGCCTGACCTGTCTGCAGAGACCTGGCTCTTACTTGGTACTTAGGACACATTTGGAGAAAGCTGAGCGCCTGTGACTTTGCTGCCCCCTCATCACGTGACCACGAGCTGCCTGGCACCTACAACCTTCTCCTGGGCTCTCTTGGGACATTCAGGAACCTGCACGTCCTGCTACCCAGAGCGGAGGAGGGGGCGAATGGTTGCGGAGGCATGTTGGAGAGTTGGCAGAGGCTGCTCTGGCATGATGCCTTTGAGACACAGGCACCAGGGCTGGTTCTTCACAGGGAGGCCCATTCATACCCCAAGCACAGTAGTGAAAGTGGAGGTTTTTTAGTCAGACTGAACTGGCAGCTAGTTCTGGCTTTGTCATTTACCTTGGGCAAATTATTCTGCTATTTGGTTGGGGTGCAGTGGCTCATGCCTGTAATCCCAGCACTTTGGGAGGCTGAGACGGGTGGATCACCTGAGGTCAGGAGTTTGAGATCAGCCTGGCCAACATAGTGAAACCCCGTCTCTACTAAAAATACAAAAATTAGCCAGGTATGGTGGTGAGCGCCTGTAATCCCAGCTACTTGGGAGGCTGAGGCAGGAGAATCGCTGGAAACCGGAAGGCGGAGGTTGGAGTGAGCTGAGATCATGCCACTGAACTCCAACCTGGGTGACAGAGTGAGACTCTGTCTCAAAAAAAAAAAAAAAAAATTATTCTGCTATTTGGAGTCACAGTTTCCTCATGCATAACAGGATGTAAAGCTACCTACGTCAAAGGGCTGGTGTGCAAGCTAAAAGAGAGCATTTGCATAAAGTGCACATCACTGTGCCTCACGCAGTTGGTTTCAACAATATTCATTTCCCTTCTCCTCTTAAGTCACTTAAATGTAAATGTGTTGTGACCCAAATACCATCTGCTGCCTTCTTGCCTCTTTGACAGCAATGTATAAACAGCTCAGTTCCCTGCCAATTCCATGGACTGTGAAAGTCCAAGCCCCCCTTGCAAATTTTGCTAATTCCTGGGAGTTGGTTCATGCTCTGATCCCTCTATTCTTCTGCAGTCTCTATGCCCCGCATCAATTTGGATGTAAAATCCAGCAACTTTGCTAGCTTGCATAAAACATCCATTCACAAGAAGCAAATTCACAAATGTAGTAGGCTTGATTGCCAATTCGGGGGACTTGAAGAAGGGTCACATCCAGGCATACACAGCTTTCTCAGTGTGTCCCTCTCATCTGGGGGCCTCAAGTATGATGTCTGCATCAGCATCACCTGGAGGGTTTGTGAGAACGCAAATCCCAGAGTTTCTGATACAGTAAATCTGGGGTGAGGCCCAATAATGTGTTTTTTAGTAGAGACGGGGTTTGAACATGTTGGCCAAGCTGGTCTTGAACTCCTGGCCTCGAGTGATTCACCTGCCTCAGCCGCCCAAAGTGCTAGGATTACAGGCATGAGGCACTGTGCCCAGCCAAGAATGTGAATTTCTACAAGTTCCCAGGTGGTTCTGATACTGCCGGTCTAGGGATCACCCTTTGAGAACCACTCCTCTAATCTCCCTTCTGCTGTTTCTTGCTCCTCACTTGCTGCCCCCTGGATTGCCCTGGAGATCCAAAATCTCACCCTCTCTATTATGCAAAGCTCTCCCCAGATGCTATCTGCAACCTCTCTACCCAGATCAAGCCTGGACCCTTCATGTACTAGGATTCAGCCTTTTGAGAGGGCAGTTGGGGTTTTAAGCACAGGAGATGTCCTTGCGTGTGTTTGTTTCAGTGTGGGAGAATCCCTGTCCTCTAGCTGCTCACTCTCTGCAGTGGTCTCTGCGCGAAGCTGAGCAGTCAGAACTCTTGTTTGGGTTCAGTGGGGGTGAAGTGAGTTTCCAGTGAACTCCAGCCAGGGCTGACGATCTGTGTGCAGACTCAGCCGAGACCCAGGTCTACACAAAGGCATGCTTCTTGGTGGTGGTGGTGGGGAGGGTGTGGAAGGAGGGAGTGTGTGGCTGGGGCTAATCAGCAGCAAATTCTGGGGTGGGAATGGGAGTGAGGGTTGGGGGCTGGGATCTGGGGGCTGGGCTGTTGGGCCGCAGCTGTGGCTCCAAATTGCTCTGAGGCCCGCTGCCTGGTCGGTGCTCCAGCAGAAACTGACATCAAACAAATGGGCTCTGATGCATTAAGTGGGGAGGCGGATGCTGAAATGGGTCCCCCTCCCCCGCCTTTCTCCACCTAAAATAATGTTGGACAGGAGAGACCTCCTTGATGAGAAAAGCTGTAATGAATTCCCAGATTCCAGCCCTTTGTGGGCAGCTGGGCAGAAGGGGGCACAGCCTTCACTCTTAATAAAGATGGGAAGATGGCCTGTGCCCTCCCCACTGGGTCTGCTAATCCCACTCCAAGCTGGAGATTAGCATTTCTAATGGGCTGGGAGGTGCAGCCTTCAGGAGACTCAGGGATGACAGATACTCTGGTGGGTCCCTGGGGCTCTGAAGAGAGGCGGGCGCTTTGTCTGGCCTCAGTTGCATCGAGGTTGGCTTTCTTCAAACAACACGCTTGCCTTATCTCTCCACTTCCGCTCCATCGAGTGGAGGTGCCTATTCTAGAAACTGAGCCGATGGATTGCCCCCACGTGTCATATCCAAGAATCCAGTATCCAAAGAGGATGATATGAAAAGCTTGAATTCACCCGGCCAGTATTTTTCAAAGGAATGTTGTCTCACTCATGTATTCATATTCATTCATTTTGTCCCTCAGTTGGCACTTGCTACGCGCCGAGCACTTAACTGTGGATGCAGGTGAAAAACTCTTTTGTACTGGGGATGTTCACAGTTTAGTGAAAGAAAGATAATGAGGCCGGGTGCAGTGGCTCACATCTGTAATCTCAGGGCTTTGGGAGGCCGAGGTGGCAGGATTGCTTGAGGCCAGGTATTCAAGACCAGCCTGGGCAACATAGTGATACCCCATCTCTATAGAAAATAAAATAAATTAGCCGAGCATAAGTGGCAGTGCCTGTAGTTCCAGCTACGTGGGAGGCTGAGATGGAAGAATTGCTTGAGCTGAGGAGTTTGAGGCTGCAGAGAGCTGTAATAGTACCACTGCACTCCAGCCCTGGGTAACAGATGAGACCTTATCATTAAAAAAAAAAAAAAAAGAAAAAGACAATGAACGTCGTATCCCAGACCCCATTAGACATAAAATAGGTGCTCTAGGGGCACAGTGAGGGGGTCTAAACCAGACTGCAAATGTGTGTGTGTGTGTATGTGTGTGTGTGCAGGGCTGTTAGGGCAGAGAGTGTTCCCTGAGCTGCCTTCAAGGAGTCTCGGAGGAACGGCCTATAAGGAGAAAAGGGCCTAGAGGGGCTTGGAATGGGGAAGAGGAAGGAGAAGAAGAGGAGGAAGAACTCAGAAGGATTGGGGAGTGGTGTGGAAGGTCAAGAGAAGAGTGTGTCCCACCTTTTGGGACCCACCTTTGGACCATAATTTATCCATTGAGCCCATATTTATTGAGCCCTTTGCCCAAGACACTCTAATGTTGCTTTTGTTTACTTGACTTTCTCTCATGACAGTCTGGGATTTCTACTTATCTTATGCTGTTAATTGGCACAGAGTAGGTTGTTAATACATACTTTTGAATTGAATCGAAAACCCTGGGAAGTGTGAGAATTTTTTGCTGTCAGGGAAAGCTGGAAATAGTTGGAATGGATAGAATTTGGGGTACTTGTGGGGAGTGGTGAAAAAATGAGGATGGAGAGGTGAGGGTCAGATCACCAAAGGTCTAACATGCCAAATCATGGAGTTTAGATTTTATCTAGTGTAGCTAATGAAGGTTTCAAGTAAAGGAATGACATGATCTGATTTGTATTTTAGAAGCTCCCTCTGGCTACAGTTTCGTGAGGGAGTAGGCAACACAGGAAGCAGGAACACTCAATTCAGGCCACGAGAGCTTGGACTAAGGGTGAGACAGTGCATATGGATGTGAGGGACAAATTTCAAAGACAGCGTGTGAACTTGAGAATGATGAGAAAGGATATTCCTGCCAGGCGCGGTGGTTCAGGCCTGTAATCCCAGCACTTTAGCAGGCTAAGGCAGGGTAGATGGCTTCAGCCCAGGAGTTTGAGACCAGCCTAGGCAACATAGTGAGACCCTGTCTCTAGAAAAAATACAAAAAAAAATTAACTGGACATGGTGGTGGGTGCCTATAATCCCAGCTACTCGGGAGGCTGAGGTGGGAGGATAGCTTGAGCCTGGGAGGTCGAGGCTGCAGTGAGCCGTGATTGCACCACTGCACTCCAGCCTACGTGACAGAGGAAGACCCTGTCTCAAAACAAACAAACAAAAAACCCCTCAGAAACAAAAGAGAGAGAGAAAGATTCTTTCTCATATTTCAAGGAGTAAAGAGGGAGGTTCAGAGGTGTGTGACTTCCCCGAGTTACCCAACAATTCAGGAAGAGCTGGACCTGGAAATAAGGTCCCATTTTAGCCTAAGCAATAATCCCTCAAGTCAATGATCCGTTCTGAGGACATTTTTTTTTTCTTTTTTGCACCCACCTTGTCAGTTCTGAGGACTTTGAAGGAAGAGTAAACACAGGTGGGTTGGACAGTTACTCAGTGGTTCTTTGTCAGAGACTTGGGTTTGCATTTTTAGGGGAATTCATTTGCCCTCATTCCCCATTATAGCCTATTCCTAGAAACTATCCGTTAACTTTCTACAAGAGCAGAACCACCTCTTAGTGCTCACTCCAACCTCCACACCACCCCGAGGAAAGGGAGGGCGGAGGTTACAATGTCTGGGGGTCCCTCATGTCTTATCCTGCCTGGGCGAGGCTCTTTGGCCACTCCTCAGTGAGAACCAGCACACCTACGGATATGTTGTGGTGCTATCCAGGGGACATGGAGAGAGCCAGGCACTGCCTCTCAATCAGCACGGCCCCCTCTGTCTCTTTTCCATTTTTTTGTTTTTGAGATGGAGTCTCACTTTGTTGCTCAGGCTGGAGAGTAGTGTCACGATCTTAGCTCACTGCAACCTCCGCCTCTTGGGTTCAAGTGATTCTCCTGCCTCAGCCTCCAGAGTAGCTGGGACTACAGGCATGTGCCACATCACCCAGCTAATTTTTTTTTTTTTTTGTATTTTTAGTAGAGATGGGGTTTCACCATGTTGGTCAGGCTGGTCTCGAACTTCTGACCTCAAATGATCCACCCACCTCAGCCTCCCAAAGTGCTGGGATTACAAGTGTGAGCCACCGTGCCAGGCCCCTATTTGGTTGCTGGTCAAGATTCCTTTGAGTCTACTGAGAGGAGTTTTTGGTTTGTAGTAAGTTGTTTTATTTATTCTTTCAACAATATGAAATGTCTACCTTGTGCCAGGCACAATGCTGGGCATACGCTGACATTCGATCTAAGGGCAAGCGGTGCAGAAGGATAGAAGACGGGGCATCATGGCAGATTTCTCTCATTCTCCTAGCTTCCCTAGCATGGCACTTGTTCAATGGTGGATGTGCACACTCATCACGTTGAGTCAGAGGGTGTCTCCACGACTGTACACATTACAGATTCCTATATCAGTCACACTATGTTTAAAACACAAATTGTGCAAGTGAGTCTTCCAGAGTAAGGACAACTTCTAGAGGGGGGATGGTATGGTAGAATTCTGGAAGAGTGTGCTGTCTGGCACCCATGAAAAACCCTTTGATCCACTTTTGCCATCAGCCCTTTGACATCCCTCTTCTATCCACTAACAAGAACAAATCAAGAAAATGAGCAAATCACACGGCAAGAGTACATTTTGAACAACTTTTATTATACGTTTAGTGTTCTCTATACAAAAGAAATCAGTTTTTTTACAGTGATTCAAAAAAAAATTCAGAATAATTTGGCCTTTTCATTGCTCATGCAGTCAGTTTATAAGTCCATGTATTAGACGGTCCTCCATGGCCCAGAAGTCTTCCCTGCTGAAGGTCGTGCGTGACACCCTCAGATACGCATCTGTCACTGACAAAGTTGGTTAATGCAAAATAACTCGCAAAAAAGGAAAGAACATGATGTGAGAGGGGTTAAAACAAGGTCTGGCATGGAGTTAAATGTTTAACCAATGGAAAAAAGATCAGACCAATTTGTGCGTGTGTGGATATGAAGGAATGGATGGAGACGTTGGGGAAAAAAATTCCCCACGGGAAAGAACAAATTGGAATGGTGGGGGATATGGGTGTGTGGTAGGGGCAGGGCAGGAGGTCCTCCGGGGTCCAGCATGGGTCGGGAGTGGGAGCAGGACAGAAGGTGGCCACGTCACAGGTGACTGATGCTCAGCTCAAGGGGAGTGTGAAGAGGTTGGCAAAGAGCTGGGGAGCCGGGCAGAGGGACAACACTGACTGAGGACACTGCAGTGGGGAATCAGAAAAAAAGGGGCAGCTCAGGGACATCTGATCTGCCTCATTTTTGAAAAAGAAACAGAGTAGTGCACAAAATTCTGGATATCTTCTCCCAGAGTTTTGTGTTTATTGCTTCACCGAAGTCTTTACATCTGTTGAACTCCAGCCCAGCAAATCCCAGGGTGGCAGCTTGCATGGGCCCTGCTGCCTCTCTGCACCCTCTGGCCATGGGCAGAATGGACAGAGATGCCCTCACTTCTGAGGAATACAGCACGCTGAAGGCCCGATGTGTTACAAAGCAAGAGACACCATTCTAGGGGGTACAGTCTAGGGTTCACAGTAACAAACACCAATCAGCTATTCTATTCCACTGGCCCAGGTCTGCCCTTAATTGCATGGCTGGGTGAACCACAGACTGATCAACAGACAGACTGATCTTGGTCTAAGAAAAAATCCTGTTCATCTTTCATTTTGGGGGCATGTAGGGGATGTGGGAGAGGCAGTAAAGAGGTATGAGAGGGTGAACCAGAAGGACAGATCTTAATACCTCTGTTTCAAAGGAGGCAGCTGTGGTGAGATGAAAGAACACTGGACAAGGAGTCAGAAGGCCCAAGTTCAAGCCCTAACCTTACCTTAGTTTACCAGCTATGTGATCTTGAGCAAAAATCCCTTCACTTCTGTGGATTTGCATATCCTTGTCTGTACAATAAATCATTTCAATGAGATCAGCTCTGGGATTCCTTCACATGCTGAAATCCGATTCTGGTCCTAAGCTAGATGCCTTTGTACGTATTTCATTTCCATTCTTCTCATTATGGAACACCCATTTAATACTAGTATGCTGACAGGAGGAACAGCAGTTTCAGGTGAGGCTTGAGACACTGTTTGGTGGGTGCTTGTGGCTCTCCTAGATGGTTCTCCTTTCTCTCTGATCCCTCTCTGAATGTGTCTCAGGAAGGCCCATTATTAGTAAGGAAGGGAAAGAAAGGACACTTCCCTGGGCTTGGGCTGTGCAGGCTGGGGACAGCCACAAAGTCTGGCTTGAACTCACATGGGGTAGCCCCTGTCTAGGTTAAGGGAGGGGAAGGCTAGGAGATGGTCAAGGGAGGGCGCTGGTCTGACTCTGCCCGGCTTGCCTATGCCTCCCAGGGCCTTGGTCTCCTCCTGACACATCAAGCTCTTTGTTTCATTGTTTTGAGGCCTTTTTTTTTTTTTTTTTTTAAACAATCAGGGCCCTCCTCAATGCTACTCCTCAGCTACTACGCAGAGCTCAAGCAGGATCCTTTGCCAACTAATGGGATAGACCCAACCGCAACCATGAGCTTGTGTGTGTTTGGCGGGGCTGGCCGGAGTGGTGACTGGGCAGGAAGTCAGTCTGCACCAAGGTGTCAGGAGCGGGGAGCGGTGCCCTGTGCCGGCCTCCCAGGAACCTGCTGCCCTCCCACTGAGAAGGGATTCTCTGGCACCAGCCCCAGCCCACGGAAAGCCTGAGAGGCTTCCTCTCCTCAGAGAGTTAGCAAAGCAGCCTCACAAAGACAGACAAAAATGTGCTACGTCCCTGCTCCTTCCATCAAATGGGCTGTTCGTGATGCCCTAAGACTTGGCCCTGCTCCAGCACAGGGCGCCAGAAAGAGACCGCAGCCCGTGCCATTGCTGGGGCAGAGTTTCCCACTCCTTTGGCTCAGATGCTCTCTCTAGGTGCTGCCAACAGGAATTACCTAAATAGGTCCCAACCCTGGTGGCCTCTCCCGCTCCTCTAACTTGCATTCCTCACCCACACAGAGCCCTTTGCATCTCATCTCATGCAACCTGGATGTGGACTAACCCTTTGCCCCAAGAGGCAGAGCAAAGAGGCTCAGGAAGCAGGACTGTTTTTCAAGCCACACCATGGTTCTTGACTGCTTTGTCCTGCCCAGCCTTGGTGACCAGATGGACCAAGTTCTCCCTCAGAATCCCTCTCTTCAAGCTCATAGCCATCAGTGGCTTAAGCAATAGAGGGAAGAATGCTCCCAACTCAATGGCCACTGTGTCCCAGCACTTGATTTCAGGACTGTCAGCCCCGTGAGGGCAGGGACCACATCTAACTCACGCGCCATGGTATCCACAGCTCAGGCCTTAGTTCAGACTGGATTTCAGAGTATTTGCTGAATGAATGAATGAATGAATGAATGAATGAATGAATGAATGGACAAATGACAGCACAGGAAACTACAGCTCTTAGGGCTGAGCACACAGGTGGGATTGCAGCCCAGTCAAAGGAACTTCTAGAGTTACTGTAAGATGCCCAGCACTTTCCTCCCAGCCAGCCAAACTGGAGTGCCGATGGTAATGGTGCTGTCCTGGCTTCATTGTTGGTATGTCTTGGGGTAGTTGCTTGGGAGACCCAGCTGGCAGGGAGTGCTGGGCAATTCTGCTTTCGTGCTGAGCTGGGCTGGACTCTGACACGGGCTCCATGGAAAACGCACTCTCCTCTTCCCCAAAGGGGCTGCCTCCTGTATCCTGCAATCCCCACGCCAGCAGCGTTTGATCTCTCTGACCACCTGCCTTCCTTGCTTGGGGAAAACTTAATTCTTCAGCCTCAGATTTGCTTCTGCTCAGACGGGTGTGATTGCATGGTGATGGGGGGTAGCTCTCAGCACCCACAGAACAGTAGCCTGAGAGAGGGCTAATAGCATTTTCTTCATACACAAAGGACAGTGCAGAGCCTGGCAGGACACTGGAACGAGGTGCAGAGGCAGGCTGTGGGCTTACTTCTCCCCAAGACCCTTACGAGGGAAGCAGCCTTCCCAGTCACCAGGTGGTGTGGCAGACTTGCTCACCGTCCCTTCCTGCCCTAAGAGCTTGCTTTCAGTGCAGTGAGTTCACTGGCATGTACGGTGCAGTATGGAATGAGCGTCTGAGAAACTGACTACTCTGCTCAGATCCAAAGCGTTTTCTGGAAAGGCCAGTCCTTTAATTCAGCTCACAGGCACACTTCCCTGACATTCCCTTCAGGGACAGTGGGCCTAGTATCCAAGCAGGTGTTGGAGGAAAGCTAGGGGAGGGGCCCTCCAAGCTCACGCCCCACCCCCTGCTGTTTACCCTGTCCCCTTGCACTGTGATAAGCTGCCCCTCAGGCGTCCAGGCAGCAGCCCTGGCTGAGGCTTGGCCCAAATGACCATCACACACTCTCAGGTTCAAACAGCCTTATTGGCTCAGTTCTGGGCTATGATTTCTTACCAGCAGACAGAGAGTGTGTGTCTATGGGCTTGACCTTCAACTGAATGATTATTAATGATGCAAGCATTGCTAATACCTTTGCGGCTTAAACATGTGGCAAATGATGCTTTAATAAAGTCACTGAAGGACAGAGCCCTGGTCTGGCCCAGGCCCCCTGGCTAGCAGCTGGAGGCTCAAATCAGAGGCTGTGCCCATGGCAGCTGATTCGTTCCTGGGGATCAGCTTCACCCTCCTGAAACTGACCGGAGCTACAGAAACAGCTAAAGGGTTCCTCTTAGACTCAAGATCTCCCCCTCTCCTTCTCTGTCTCTGAGGCTAGGTACCTTTGGTTTCAAAAATGCATTAGGTGGGGAGGATGAAGGCAGCACCTTCGGTCTGACAACTGCAGGTCTGCGAGTGTCTCCATTTGGGGTGACTGGTGAGGACGTGTGTTGGGTGGCCGCTTCTGGTCCTGCCGGAACACTTGCATGGGCTGCCCTGCTCTCCTGGACACGGACATCGCTGGAGGCTTCAAGGCTTGCAGGGAGGGGCTGGGAACCTGGGAACTCCAGGGGCAGATCAGCGCTGCATAAGGCATACAATGAGCATTGAGTCCTCCCCAGGTGGGGGCATCACAGCACTGAGTACGGTGCCACCACAGGTCCCCTGATATGTATACACCCCAATGAAAGGGCAGACTGGCTCAGTCTTGGGGCAAGTCCCCATCCACATACCATGTCAAACAAAAGCCTCAGTGTCCTACAGAATTGGCTGAGAAGATGATATCTATCTGCTAGAGGTGGAAGGGGAGCAGCGCCTTATGCCCCAAACGCACCAGCAAAGCTTTTGCGTCACAGCATTCCATCTCCTCCAGGGTGGCAGCGTGGGCCCCAGCCACGTGGACAGGTGCCCTCTGGGACAGAGTGGGTGTGGCCCTCTATCTACATCCTGGGTTTCACCAGTGAGGAGGAAGGAAGTCCAAACCCAGCCTTTTTCTTCTCTCTAGAGGTAAGCAGAGTTCCCCCAAGACCAGACACCTGATTTTCTTCTGCTTGAGGTACACAGTCACTGGCGTTGAAGTCCTTCCTATCAGTGCTCACTCCTGTTCCTCAAACTTCTTCAGAGTCAGTGCAGCTCACATCTTAGATACTCCAGAGAAAAGGGCAGGGGGGGAATGAGGAGCAAGAGGTAAACACACCTCCCAACCGAACCAGAGAGCAGCAAGGAGGCCTGCACACCCTCTCCCTGCCAAAAATACTGTCATTTTCCAGAAAAGAGCCAAGCCCAGCTCAGCAACTGACAAGGCCGAGGCAGAGGGGTTGGGAGCCAGGGGAGGCATATGGCGAGAAAGGCATCCTTCGGAAATGCATTGGCCCAGAGGTGGTTTGAATATTACAGCCTGTCTACATGTTCTGGTACGGATTCAATCCATTTTGCCTATCTTTGTGGTCTCCTGGGGGAGAATCTACTTTTTCTTTCTTTTCCAGGAACACTTTTTCAAAAGGAAAAGAAAACGGAGACATCGGGTCTGGAGGGGAAGATGCACAAAGCAAAATTAAGACAATGAGAAGTCCTGTAACCAACAGAAACGGTGAGCATGTGCCGAGGCCAAGGGCGGGCAGTGTGGTGGAACGCTCAGGGGTGGCTGTGAGACTGGGCAAGGGGCCAGGCTCCCTCTAGCTGAGCTCAGCCACGGCTCCAGCTCTCCCACACTGGTGGCACCCGGGGCTGAAGGGGGGTCATTGGGAGGGGGCTTATGGGTGGCTTGGTGGTCACTGATCCTCACAGCTTGGCAGACCCCCATATCGTACCCTTGTTACTGAAGGTGGTGGCTTTGTGGTAGGTCTGCAGTGGTTTAGTTTCCCCCTCTCCCCTCCTCCCACTTGCAAAGTGGTGGCTGTGCCTGGGTGGGCTCCGTTAGGCCAGAGAGTAGATAGCATTGACAGGTGACGTGGCCTCTGAGCTTTCGTTGCCCTCTGTTTCCTCCTTGTCCTTTTTGACGGTGTACTGGCCGATGAAGGAGCCGTCTTCATTGAACTGGCCCTCGCCACCCTCGCCATAGTCCACCAGGCTGTCGTCACTCTCCTGCTGCTTGATGGTGCCGTCCAGAGATGTCTGACTGCCCTGCAGAGGCTTGTTGTCCTCATCACTGGCCAAAGAGAGACAGAGAATCTCAGGTGGTGTGGGATGGGGCAGCCGGCCTCCTGCCAACACATGTCCTACACAGCTCAGAGAGGATGGGACCCAGGAGACCACCCAGTCCAGCCCCCGCTTCACCCTCCCCTGTCCAGTCTGCTCTACAAAAGGGAAATGGAGGCCTAGAGAGGACAAGCACCTTTTCTAAGGTGAGGTTGCAAGTCAGGTAGGGCAGGGAGTGGAGCCCATGCTTTTGGGCTCCTGGTCCAGGTCCCTTCCATGAGACTGGGTCCCTGTCTGTGGTGGGAGTGGATAGAGGATGGCCACCCCATGGTGAGGCAGAGCCACTGCTTGTGAGACCATATGGGATGGTTCTAGTCCCGAGTGTGTCACTGTGTGGTTTTGTGACCTAAGCCTCAGTCATCAAGAGGGGCTGGCCCAGCTTTGATCTCCCAGGACCTATGACTCTGTAGGGATACACTCTCACCTTGACAAAAAGCAAGGCTTTTAAAGGAAGAAACCTCTCCCCTGCCTCTCTGCTTCTCTGTCTTAGTGTGTTTCGCTGAGCTATCTGGTTGATCTATAAAAAGATGTTATTACTTTGGACCTAGCAAGTACAGGTGTGCAAGAGTAGTGGGAGGGAGGCGCACACAGGTAAGCAGGTGATGCCAGCAAACGTGAGAAGATAGCAAGGCTCAGAGGATCATGCCTAGCCCCTCTGAGGCCTACAAGCCCTGGCCCTAAGCTCCCCTTGTGCAGGGAGAGCTGGGAGGCTGCCAAATAAAGCTGCATGGGCCGCTGGGAACAGCTGCCCAGTCAGGATGTCTGCTGCACTCCCGAGGAGGCGTGGGCTGCTCCCTGAGCCAGCGTCTGTTCAGGCACCATGTCCCTTCCCTTGGCTGAAAAGGCTCAGAGCAGGCACCAGGTGGTGCTGGCTGCACTTCAGAGGTGAGCCCAGTTCCTGGGCAGGAGCAGCTCAGGATGAGCAGTGGGAGTCTGGGTCTCAGGGACCATAGCGGTGCCAGGCGGTCTGAGTAGACACACACCACACCCTTCCTTGCCCCCAGCTCCCCACCCACCCCCAGTCCTTCCTGGACATGGGGAAGACAACCAGCTGAGTTGCCATTACAGTGGGCAGTGCGTTCTCACTTCTAATAGCAGTGTCGGGCAAAGACAGCTGTCAGAAGAGGGCAGCGAGCCAGGGCTGGGGCTGTGTTAGAAGACGGAAAGCTATTAGCTCACTCCCTGCAGTGCTGCCCCATGAATACAGCCTAACTGTATTCTGGGACAGCCGTGCGTTGGGAGATGTTGTGAGGGAGGCAGCTCTCTGGGGCTGTGCTGAGTTTGTGCAGGAAGTGGAAGTCACTGTTTGCCAACTGAAGAAGGGGAATTGCCAGGCTCCTCACCCCACTTGCAGGTCTTGTTCGCATGCACTCCTTCCCAGGGCCCTCCACCCCATGTGCAGGGGCATGAGGACTGTGCTATGCGATTTGTGGGAATTCCTCCTCTGGTTCCAGGCAGCTAAGCTAAGTGCAGCCACTGGACAGTGACAGCCCAGCCAGTGGGAGGGGTAGGGGGAGAGGTCTGTAGCATGCCAGGCTGTTGAGGGAACAGGGGATCTAGGTCTAAAAAGAACAGACCGAATAGACCTCTCCTAATGGAAGCTTGAAAGAAACCAGAATGACTAAGGGTGGCCTTGGTCTGGCCACCTGTTGGCCTCGCTTCTGAGACATCTTCAAGGTCCAGGTGGATGGACATGGAGGAGAAAAACAAAGGACGCCCCATGGGAAAGGTGGTCAGTCACTTAGCCACAGACTGGAGTGAGAGGAACAGTACTCCTCGCCCCCAGGCCTATCCCCCCTGGAAACTTAGTTCTTCCTCTGATGTATTCATTTCAGCCTTTTCCCAGGTTAGGGCTCTTAGACTCATCCAAGGGAGGACTCTAGGACAGATGCTGCAGACCTTCCAGAGCCAAAGCGGAGGGGTGTGTGTGTGTAGGGGTGCAGGCCTAGGCATGCCCCTGTGTGTGTAGACTCAGCCTCAGTGTCTGTGGGGAGGAGGCAGGGGTTTTTGCCCGACAGCTTTGGTGTCTGGGGCAGGAGAGGTGCATGAGGAACCATCTCCTCACAGTGCAGGCTGCTCAGCCCTGTATTGGAGGAGGTCCACGCTCCTCCTCTCTGGCTGTACCGAGAGTCTGGGGGAGGAGAAGCCCCGTGGCTTTTGGAACAAAAAGCCAAGGAAGTCTCAGCCCACAGGGAAGCTGGGCCCTGCCAGGGAAGATGGGAAGGGGGCTCTTGTGACTGCCCTTTCAGGGGGCTTGTGGGGATGTTGGGACTAGATGGACAGTTATGGCCCATAAGCCTACAGACAGGCTCCTGTGTGGGCAGTGGCTCCACCACCCATTGATCTGATTATGCTTGCCAGGCTGACGGGCAGAGTGGCAGAGGCCCAGGACAGGAAAAGGAGACCGCAGCAGAGGACAAGGGCCTGGGCCCAGGCAGTAACTGGGTGGCGTGGGCAGGCAGGGCTCTGATCAGACATTCCCTCCATAGCACTTGGTCTGAGAATGACACTCCACAGCCCACTCTGCATCATCCCTCAGCTCAGAACATATTCGTGATCTCCATGGACAAACAACGACATTGTTAAGCCCAGATACGAAGATGCATCCAGGTAGGACAGGAGCACGGGTACAGAAGTATAGAATAGCAGCACCAGCAGCACCAGCCGGCCCCGGACTTTCCAGCTTTGCCACTAACTCACTGGGTGGGGAGCAAGGAAGAGTTTTAGGCAATACGCTTCCCGGTTTGGGCCTCAGTCCTCTCATCTGGGGCATAGGGCACTGGACCTAGATACCTTTCCAAGGCCCATTCCGGTCTAGAGCCCAAAGATATCGCCACGTTCAAGGAGAAACGACCTGGAATCAGCCCACCTTCATTCCTTGAGGCTTTAAGACATCACAGCCTCCCAGGGTCATTATCTTCAGGGTTAGGAGTAGAGTGTGGGCAGAGAATCAGCCTGAGGGCTGAGCTCATCTCACAGCAAGAGGGTCCTGGGGCTCGTGTTCAGAGTGAAAAGGTGGAAAGATATAAATAGCAAGCTTGATACATTTGAGTTGTGCGGTTGAATGAATGAAATGCTGTTCGTCAAACTAATGCATGCATGTGTCAGGCAGTGTCTCCTGGGGGAGCAGCCTCATCTGGCACTCTTAGGATGAGAAGCCTCTGAGTAAACTCAGCAGCACGCACTCTCCACCACAGCGCCGCCAGAGAGGCAGGGTGACGGCCCAAGGGGCAAGGACGGCTACTCATGGCCTCTCAGCCAAGTGGAGCTGCTCTGAGGTGAGGGTGGTGCCTCAGGGACATGGAGGACAGCCTGCCTGAGAGAGGAGGAGGGAGATCACGCACCTATAGTCAAATGAGCCATCCTCTTCCTTGGGGTCTTCAGGGCCAAGGGGAACATCCTTCTTTTCTCGTACTTGGTCAACAAGAGAAGCAAAGACACAGACACGATGATTAAGTACATGCCCCTGTTCTCCAGGGCTCCACTGACTGCAGGGCCAGAAGGCACCGCCCTGGGCTCACGGACACTCTTTTTTAACAAGGCACCATCCACGCCTCCCTTGTTTTTGCTTCCTGTACTCAATCAGTTGCCAAGTTGACTCTGCCGCCTCCCTCTCAGCCCCAGAGGTCTCTTTACATCTCCACTGACAACTGAAATCCCCTCCTACCAAGCTCCCCCAACCACATCTCCATGAAGTCTCCCCAAAAGATCAAACAGATGTGATCCTTTCCTCTGCCAAAGGCAAACACTCCACTGTTTGCACCTTTCTTATTCTGCTCTGTGGTGTAACTATTTGTGCACATTTCTCATGCCTATCACAGAAGGCTAGTTCTTTCCTCAAGAGTGGGGGTCTGTGTGCTTCTTCACAGTTCCTAGCAGAGTGCCCTGAGCAGAGAAGACACGCCAGACACACCTATGGGATGGGAAGTGTCTCTTCTCTGTGACTCCCCCTTGTTGGCATGCCCCCTTTCCTCCACATCCTCTGTGATGTGTGAGCATTCAGCCGAGGCCCTGTCTTGTGCTGTGCTCATTCTTTCGGTGTCAGCTACGGTGCCCTTGAGGAGAGATCATTTTTCCTCCAGTATTGCTAGTGCACAGCACAGAGGTGGATGCACAGCGGGCACTTACATGAAAGCCTCTTTATGTATCTTTTTTTTTTGCAGTGGTGCTATCTTTGCTCACTGCAACCTCTGCCTCCCGGGTTCAAGCGATTCTCATGCCTCACCCTCCCAAATAGCTGGGTTTACAGGCGCCTGCCACCACGCCTGGCTAATTTTTGTATTTTTAGTAGAGGCAGGGTTTCACCATCTTGGCCAGGCTGGTCTCGAACTCCTGACCTCAAGTGATCCACCCACCACGGCCTCCCAAAGTGCTGGGATTACAGGCGTGAGCCACGGCACCCGACCTATGTGTCCTTTTTGAGATACAAGGCGGATAATCAGCCTCATTTTAGATGAGGGAAACTGAACCCTTGAGAGGTGAAGAGCATATCACGTAACTAATTAGTGACTGAATGAAGACCGGAGGGAAGACTAGCACCCAGGCCTTGTGGCTCCTGGTTCACTCATCTTTTTAAGGGACCAGGGGCTTACCCTGTAGCTGGAGGGCAAGAGATTAGTTTTGAAGAACTGTTTGGAATGAGATACTTTCTGAAAGGGCAAAGGACGGCTCAGAGTTGATCTGCTGGGTTCTTCTGGTATTCCACTTCCACCTGGAACGGGCGTGAACTCAGTCCACCCAAGTCTTACTGTCAGATGGAGGAGGCAGCCTTTTCCCTAACTGAGGCTTTCTCTCTTACAGAATCAGATAAGCCCAGCACAGCAGAAGAGAGTGAAAGCAAACATCGCTCACCAGTAAGGAATGATCATTTCCTGCCCTCCCTCACTTAAGGCACAGTTCTTCAGAGTCCTAGTCTGTGGGTACTTGGGCATGGGGAAGGAAAAAGAATCGAGTCTCCTCTCCCTTCTATTTCCTTTGTGTTGAGTTTTAGGGGGATCCTGGGGGAGGACCTGTTCTAAGACATGGGGAGAAGGAAGCATTTGGGGAGCGTGGGGTATGTCTGGTGATGGGGCTTTCTGGGGCAGGGAGAAATTTCATTCTGTAGTCCAGCCAGATTTTTGCTTTCAGGGTCATCCATTATCCTGTCTCCTGTCACCCTACTCACCCCATCACAGACAGATGGCTCTCTTGTTCCTGTGTAAAAAACAATCAATATTTCCAGAAACAAGAATGCCAGAGGTCCTTGTCCTTGACCTTGGTATGTCTGGGCTGCAGGATCTTTTTTTTTCCCCCCCTTTTTTGAGACGGAGTCTCATTCCATCACCTAGGCTGGAGTGCAGTGGCACGATTTCGGCTCACTGCAACCTCTCCCTCCCAGGTTCAAGCAATTTTCCTGCCTCAGCCTCCTGAGTAGCTGGGATTATAGGCACGTGCCACCATACCCAGCTAATTTTTTGTATTTTTGGTAGAGACAGGGTTTCACCATGTTGGCCAGGCTGGTCTTGAACTCCTGACCTCAAGTGATCTGCCTGCCTTGGCCTCCCAAAGTGCTGGGATTACAGGTGTGAGCCACCGTGCCCAGCCTGGAGGATCTTTAAAAATTTTTTTTTATTTATTTGAGACAGGGTCTAACTCTGTTCCTCAGGCTGGAGTGCAGTGGCACGATCATGGCTCATGGCAGCCTTGACCTCCCCAGGCTCAGGTAATCCTCCCACCTCAGCCTCTTGAATAGCTTGGACCTCAGACACCTGCCACCATGCCCAGCTAATTTTTGTATATTTAGTAGAGACGGAGTTTCGTCATGTTGGTTGGGCTGGCCTCAAACTCCTGACCTTAAGTGACCTACTCGCTTTGGCCTCTCAAAGTGCTGGGATTACAGGTGTGAGTCACTGTGCCTAGCCAGGGGCTGAAGGATCTTGAGGTCTCCTTGGGACTTTAGGGAAGCCCAAAGTGCTTTAGGACCACGGGGGCCCCTACCAATGCCACCCGTCTTCAGCCTCTCCCTGCTCCTCGCATCGGAGCTTCTGACCCTTGCTAGTGGTATTGGTGGTTACACCATCATCCTGTTGAGTGCCCACCTCTGGAACTCTCTCATGGGTGTGCTGCTTCTGCCCAGACCCCTCCTCTCCCCATTCTCTGGGACACGGTTAGAGAAAATGCCTCTCTTCCTTTCTCCTTCCCCGGGACCCAGGATCCTAATGAGATTCAGGCTGAAAAAAAGCCAATTTATAGAGCAGATGGGTGGTGAGTCAAGGGGAGGAAAGGTCATTCTTAACAGGAGCCAGGGTTCCTTCCATCCCCTCTCTGAGGCTGCCTGGACTGTGCCATCCGTCCAACTCAGGCGAACTTAATTAACTCAAGTGCTTGCTGGCAGCCCGAAGATGCACAGGCAAGAGGATTGTATTTCCAAGCCGGGCAAGGGCTGGCTTCACTGAGAGAACACAGTCCCCGGATCTGGCTGGAGACCTGGAGACTCACGGGAAAGCGGACGTGCCCCGCCCTGCAAGCCCACGCCTCTCGCACGGCTCACCTGGGTACTTGCCGCCGCGACTCCTCTTGATGAAACAGACGATGAGCAGGATCAGCACCAGGAGGGCGATGGCGCACATAAGCCCAATGAACCAGCCCTGGGTGGCGATGTCCGCTTGGTTGTTGGTGTAAGCTGGCGGGGAGGGCCGGAAGCAAACCCGTGAATGATTTCATGGGGGAGACGGTGAGGAGGGAGATGGAGGGAAGAACTTCAGCTATTTCACATGGATGTTTCTCCTGGAGCCTAACGCTACCACCTAGCAGCCCCCCGGCCCAAACTACCCCGCTAAAGGACAAAAAGAAAATAATTAAAGAGCCAAGGTCAAAAGATCAGAAAAGAGGCAAAGGAAAGGGGTACAAGGAGCAAATAAGAAGCAGAAGGCTGAACAGGTCGTTTAGGAAGGGAAAGTATCCTAGGAACGAAGCACGGCATTCTTGGAAACCAGAGGGCTGGTCACAGCCTAGTGGGGACTGAGGGATGGCCACGGATTGGCCATGGAAGTATGATTCCCCATGGATGAGTCCAGGGTGGAGAAATGGGAGCCGGCAAGCTACCCTCAGGGAGTGTAGGCCGTGGCCATGTTGCAAAAACCCGCTATGAGAACACCTTCGCAGGCCTGCACAGGCGCACAGCAGCATCCCTGCCCACCAGCATGGCTCTGAAGCCATCCAGCCTTCCTGAGGGTGGGGACTGGACCAAGTGGAGGCCCAGGATGCCCTGTCTTTTCACATCTCTCTAGTGGATCATGTGCTTCCTGACAGCAAAGGCAATCCTGGTGTGGGCACCCCTAGCCAGGCCAGCAGCGACGTGGGGCTGGGGCTGTGCCTTCTGCTCACTCCATGACACTTCCAGACTACTCCACACAGGGTGACCCCCCGATGGTCTGTGACAAGCCGATGTGCCCCCTCCTCCAACCCCTGTGACAGTGAGTCCCTCTCTGTCCATGCCCAGCATATGTGGAGACCTGTTTCAAAGTGGGCAGATCCCTTTGTGATTTGAAAGGCCTGCAGGAGGCCCTGAAGAACAGGTGCTCAGGAGTCATCTGAGGGTGTCCTTGATGGCCCAATGGCTGGGTTTGGGTTCGGGAGGGGGGTGTGGTCAGTACCAACTCGCCCTTCTCCCTTCTACTGGCTGGAGAACAAAAGCGACCCCTCTTGAAATGCAGCCTGTCACAGAACGTGAGACTCTGTGACAGAAGGGAAGGATCAAAGGAACTTAATACACCCAAAGTAACCCTGGAACCAGCCAGCCCACAGACACCTGGGGAGAGGCACACAACAGCAGGCACCCCAAGAACCATGGAGCTGGCGCCAAGGCACTGAGCCTCCTTCTAGGAGCACGGGGAACAGCATGAGGGCCACAGCACGTGCGCCCCCAGGTCTTCAGCACATGCCACTTGTGGGGACATTATCTGGGTGCAAGCCCACCCTTTGCTCCTCTTGGGGGCAGAAACTATTTTTACAGGCTTCCCAGTGCCCAGGCAATGGCATTGCACCAAGAAAGTTCTCAATACAGGGTGAAGACTGATGAACAAGTGTCCTCTGCACTCTGGTTGCCCAGGGCAGCCCCAGGCTGCAAAGCAGGAGAGGCCTGTGAGAACAAGGCTTGTGAGTACCATGATGTAGGTAGGCTGCAGAGAACAGTCCCATCCCTGCTTCCACTCCTGCTCCCAGCAGGCCCCCGCCACAGTGTCAGAGTGATCTTTCCAACCCCCCACGTAGGACTGAATCACTTTCTTGCTTTAACCCTCCAAAGCTTCTCATTGTTATTGAAGAAAACTCTTCATTCCTTATCCTGAGCTGTCAGACTCCATCAGAGCAGGCCCTGGCCGTCTCTCTAGTCCTACCTCCCACCACCCTGTCCTCATGCTTTATACCCCAGCCATGCTGGCCGCTCTCATTCTAGTGCAGGGCCTTGGCATCTGCTGCTTTTTCTTCTAATGGCTGCCTTGGCAACTGGTACCTCCTCAGAGAGGTCCTCCTGAACCTTCCCAGTTTAAACGAAGTCCCTTTCCCCAACTCCCACCCAGCCACTATCTCTATTTCATAGCATTTATAACCATTTAATATATATAGATCTGTCATTATCTATTTAATCCTTCCTTCCTTCCTTCTTTCCTTCCTTCCTTCCTTCCTTCCTTCCTTCCTTCCTTCCTTCCTTCCTTCCTTCCTTCCCTCCCTCCCTCCCTCACTCCCTCCTTTTCTTTTTTCTCTTCCCCTACAACTCTCTCCCCTTCTCCTCCCCTTCCCTGCTCTCCCCTCCCCTTCCCTCCTCTTCTCTTCTCTTTTTGAGACAGGGCCTCACTCTGTTGCCCAGGCTGTAGTGCAGTGGTGTTATCATAGCTCATTGCAACCACAATCTCCTGGGCTTAAGTGATCCTCCTATCTCAGCCTCCCAAGTAGCTGGGACTACAAGTGCATGTCACCACGCTTAGCTAATTTTTTTTATTTTTAGTAAAGACAGGATCTTGCTATGTTGCATAGGCTGGTCTCAAAGTCCTAAGTGTTCCTGTGTCTTAAAACAAAAACCCTTGAGGAACTTACCAGAATTTTCAGCTCCAGTTCACATGCTGCCCTCTTATTGGTACACTCTATACTCTTCCGCCCCCTCCAGTTCCTGCCAACTCCTCTGCACCCCCAGCAAGCTGACTTTAAGCCCCTCTGTTCTTAGCGTTTCAGCTGTTACCACTGAGTGGGCCTCTCCCAGGCTGATCTCCACCTCCTTGACTCTCATCATCACCAGTGATCCTTTATTCATCTCCATCATCCCTCCAGCCACCTCCACAACCGTAAGCCTCCTCCTCCAGCTCTCCTTGGATGTGTGTCCTTAAAATTCAACCTGCATCTTCCTGCCCCCTGCCTTGGTTCTCCCAGCTCTCCTGCTGCTGCCAGAGGCCTCACCACTGTGCCCATCTCTAAGAGCTGCCACATCTTCCAAAACGCCTCCCATATTCCCCTCACTGTTCCATTCTATTCCAGGGGTCCCCTCATGTGTGCCTGTCAGTTCCTGTGGATACAATGAGACATCCTGTTACCACCTTCCTAGGAGACTTCCAATGATGCCACCTTTCCTTACTCCCCACTGTGTGGGCTCAGCTTCTGAGCCTGGCCTTCCAGGAGCGCCAGTCTCCTTTCCGTGCATCCTGCCCCTCCTGCCCAAGAAAGCCCAGGCTGTCGCCCTCCTAGCTCACTGCCACCTTTGCACACTCTACCCCTCCTCCCTGAATCTCCCCTTGCTCCAACTCATACCATCTCCGAACTCCGATTTCACCGTCAGCTGCTCCATGCAGTGGAACATTTAATTGTTCTATTTCCTGGGTCCTGGTTTCCAATTATACTATTAAAGTCTTGAGAATGGGGGATCTCTTTTAGCCTCGTAGTACTTGGCACAGTGCTGGTCACATAACAAGTAGTCAGTGACTATTTATTGATTAATGGGTCAATTTAATCTTACTATAATACAGTTAACCTGGCATACTGATTTAGGTTTTTCCCCTGATATTAGCTAGGGGTCATAGGGATACTGGCTTGCCCATGTGCGGGACCTGGGCACTGGGATGAAGGAATTACTTCAACATGTGTTTGGATAGTTGTACCCACCTTTTGCAAGGAGGTTGGTTTGTGTGTCTGCAACGACCTAGTCAACGGCCTAGTTGCACCACCATCTTCCTAGTGCTTGTTCTGATGCACCTGACAGCTCTCTCCACAAGACTTCCTTCCTCTTGGGAAAGAAAGTCATCATTCCAGGAGAAAGGGGCCACATGAGCAATTAGGAAGCAAATACGGCTTTTCATTCCTGATGTACCAGGTGAAGTTCAAATGTTACCTTCCATCTTTACTGAAAAGGCCAAAGAATTTCCTGTGAAGTTTGGACACAGAAGGCTGTTCACAATCAAGTGGGATCTGGGATAAGGTGGGTTCGACCACATCCCATCAAAGTGATTTAGTTTCTCAAGGACCAAAAGAAATTGAGGACATAATGATCACACTTATAATGGGACCCCATGACCTGGACTCCGAGAGGAAGGCATTTTAGCAAGTCCTCAGAGCAATTATATTTGACTGTCAACACCATACTCAATGGGTCTGTTAAACTTGTTTCAAGATTCCTAACGGATCCAGTAATATCAGTGTGCAAAGACCAGGGTGCGTTTACACTCGCCACTCTCAGCTGTAACTGACCAGAGCCAGAAGAGCATCCTCTCGTCCAGGCCACACACCTCTTACACTGGACTAGAAGACATGTTTTGTGTGCCTTCCACACCTCCCCCTGCAACACCCACTCAGAAACGGGCAATACACCTGCAAAGCAGACAGCTCTCATGACTCCTAATTCTAACTGAGAGGAATTGGGTTTGGCCAGGGAAGAAAGGCCAGTCACTCAAAGTCTGCAGAAGAATTATGTCCTAGAAATAGGGATAGATGAACAAATATAACGGAGATAGATTTTCCCCAAATACAGTTTGGCTTGGCTGTTCTCACTTAAGCACCGTTTGACACCTCTCCACACCTTGCCCCATCCTGGTCGACCGAAGAGATGCTTCTTCCAAACACAGCAGAGGCTGACTGCTTTCAGGTCCCCTGAGGCCCTGCTCCCTGTTCTCCTGAGGTCCGAGGCAGGCTGCTATCTGACTGCTGGCCCACTCTCAGCATCCGCCATCCTCCCGCCTTTCCCAATCCCGCACCCAGTACAGAAGGGCTGATGGGCCTCTTGGAGTCCAGGGTTATGTGTTTGTAGCCCCTCAGGTCTCTTTGGCTTCAAACACTTGAAGGAGGTGATTAACTTCCCATTGGGATTTTTTGGTGAGGGTCAGAGAGGCTGTCAGCCTTTCCAGTGGTTTCCTTCCATTTCCTTCCTGAACTGCTATAGTGCATTCAAGTCTGCTGACTAAAGTGACAGCCTGTGGTTGTCTAAACGACCAGTGGTCAGGGCCCAGAGATGCTCATGAGTTCTTGCTTTAATGAAACACAGGGATCTGTGGGTTGCATGGACTTGGCTCTGGAGTCCATCCACAGGAAAGACAATGTGTATTTTTGAAGGATATGGACACACACTCACAGACTTCAGAAAGTGAAAATATTTCCTTTCCCTATGTGGTCTGCAGACAGTAATTTCCAGCCAGCCTGTGAGAGAAGTGGACGATATGTACTCAGAGCTGGGCTCATCAACCTGCCCACTCCAGCTCTCGCTGGGAGGAGCCTGGGAAGACTTGCCAGGGCTGATTGTTTCATCACTGTAAAGCAAGCTATCAAAATGAGCCTGTCCACCAAGCACAGGAAAAGAGAAACAAGTATTTAGGTTCAGAAGCATACCCGGTATCAATCGGTTTTCTATGGTGTGCTTAATACCCCAAATCAGATTAGGACATCCCTGAGGGCAGGGCCTGAACCCTCACCCACAGCCCTAGGGCTTAGCACCTGGAGAAGTCAAACTCTCAAAGCAGGCTGTCCTGGTTTTGGCAGTCTTCCCTAGGATGGAACCCTATTTTCAAATATCATCTTTGCTTTTTGCTGCTGTGCTGGACTCAAGTATGTAATGAAGCAAAATCAAATGCACATACCAGTGAGCAACAGCTTGGGACCTCATCTGAGCTACACAGAGTCCAGCCACTTGCTCTGCTCGGTCCACTGTCCAGTTGCCTGGCCTGGCTCCCCTTGTTACAGGACAGGCTGGCCACTCACTCAGACATCCTGCCTGAGTCGGCCTGGCTAGCCTCAATCAGGGAGCCCGACTCTCAGACCCTCTGAGCCTTGATGGCATGCAAATGCGCAGGACAGGCAGAGACACAAGGAGGAAGACAGGATGCCAGACCAGGAGGGACTAGGAAAGAAGGGGTTGGGTGAGACGTTTACACAGATGGGCAGGGACTCCCGAGATGCAAGCTACCAGGATCAGCCTCACCAGGCCAGGTGCAGGAGGAGTAATGAATATTTAAGTCAACATTCAGAAGTTCATATAAATCACTGTGTTTTTTCCCCTCCCCTATCCTGTGTATCTAATGACCCGCATCTGATTAGGATATCCCTTGGGGGCAAGGTACTGATCCTTTTCTCTCTTAATCTCTTTCCCTACCCTTACCCTTAGCCCCGGGGCTTAGCATACAGGCCACTTGGCAGCCTGCTCGGCTGAGTTTAAAGCTACACACACACAGACCAGAGAGTGCCCTGTAAGTATCCGGACTGCCAGCTACCCTACCAGCACAGAGACTGCTGAACCTTGTACCCTTTGCTGAGCCCCAGTTGGCCTGTTCATTTGGCACAAGGAAGACGTTTCTTCATCCACAGCTGAAGCCACTATAGAGCCAGAACCATTCCAGTTCTGGAGAGCTTCTTCCCCTCTCCCTGCATGCCAAAAAGTTGCCCACTTTTAGGCCAAGACAAACTTGGGACAAAAACAAAGCCCCAAACAAGCTGTGTCACTCACTTTGAAATTCTGAACAATAGATGATGGTGGCAAGGGAGTAACAAATGCACTGATCTCCTGGAGCGACTTCTAGATCAAGGCCCTGTGATGGCCCTATCCCCTGACCCTGCATGAAGGGAGCCAGCCCATGTGCACACAGGCCAGGTTGCACTACTCTCCTGCAGCCCGCAGACCCACAGACAGTGACCAAATGTGCACACACACCAGGCAGAGCAGGGGGCTAAGTGTTCTCTGTTGTCGTTAAACAACCCTTTGTTTCCTTCTGACCCCACCGGGCCACAATCACTGTTTCCTGTCTACCACGCATGCACACTGGGCTCCTCTAGGCTTCCTGAGAGCCTTCAGCTGATGCATAATAAGAGCTGAGACACGCCATGCAAGGTGGGGAATGGGGTGGGGATGAGTCTTCTTTCTGAGGAGAGAGGCAAGCAGGAAGCTGAGGATGAGAATGAAATGTCCCATGCTCGCAGGGGATGGCCAGGCCAGGTCCCCTCTCACCTGTACTGGTCATAAAGGTGATGACGGTACTGCTGATGCCCTCGTTGTCCCGGGAATAAACCCGCAACGTGTATGTCATCCCGGGATAGAGGTCTGTCAGCTGTATAGGCTGAGCCTGGGCCTTAACTGGGACAGTTTTTTTCGTATGGTTGCCTGGGGAACAGAAACCTCAATCAGCCTAGAGCCAGGCACCAGGAGCTGGAGAGCCAGTGCTTAGGTCCTGGTCACCTGTCAAAGGTAGAAAGTGTGGGGGAAGGGACCAGAGAACCGCGGGTCCAGTCCATTGTACAGACCGGGAGGTTTCCAGGCAGCTTCCCCAGGCCTGTCCATGCAATACTAACTCTTTTAAACAGCCCTTCAGCTGGGGACACCGTTCCTTCTCCTGAAGTTCTCTTTCCTCACCAGTCTTCACACTAGACATATTATAACCTACTTCCTTACACTCTTAGCTTGTCAGCAGATGCTCTGTTGCCCTAGAAGCGATTGACTTTTCACATGGATCTGACTGGTGAGGGCCAGAAAGCCAGTTAGCATCCCTCATGAAAACAAGATGAGCTGGGACTCTGACTCTTGGCTCTCATTCCTAGCTTCACCTCTCATTTCTCACCATGTGGTGAATTCCCACATCAGGAAAAGCGTGTGCCTGTGCATGTACGCTGTAGGGTGAATAGGGGTGGTAGGAGGCTGAAAAAGTATGGACAAAAGTATGGACCAAACTATGGAGTCCAGGTGCCGTGGATGTGAACTCCTCCTCCAACCAGAGAGAACTAAGTCAGCTTTGCTCTCTCCTGAGAGCTCTTTGGGTAGGCTATCCCAGGTGGATTGGCTGGCTGGGTTAGTTGGCTTAATTGTTTAGAGCACATACTAAAGAGGCCAGGATGGTGGGTTTGACCCACAGGGTCCTTCACTCAGGGGCCACACTCTGCAGTCCAACGAATCTGTACCCTTGGTCCCAAGCTCCAGTAAAGGGTGAGCAACTCAGCTCAAGCCACCAGCTGGGACAAATGGCTCTGGTCTGTGGCTCTGACTAGGGGCCGCTGGCATTCCTTTTGGAGCAAAGCAGGGTTGTAGCCCAAGTCTGTGAACTGGCCCACCCAGTCTAGTGGAGCCTGAATTAAGGAGATCAATGCAGAGATTTGGCTCATTTGGGGGCTATTCAGAACCCTCATCCTGGGCAGGAAATGAATGAAGGACCCCTTTACACAGGTCCTCCACAGACATGCAACCCTAGACTTCCACTAATGGCTTGAGAAGCCCCCTTCCTTCTCCTTGAGTCTGTTCCTCCCACCTCTCTGCTGCCTGAGTGCATATCGATTTCATTAAGCCATAATTAAGCCAGGCTAAAAGGCCTCTCTGAGCCTGGGGGAGTTCACAGGATCTCTTTAATGGCATCTACCGCTACCCGCCGCTGCTGCCGACGCCGCTGCCGCCACCACCACCCCGCACAGCAATGCTTACTGTCGATGTACTCAACCACAAAGTCAGTTCCGGGCCCGAAATTGTGCTTCCAGGTGATGTTGGCCCATTTACTGTTGGGGAGCACCGTGACGTTCCATATGGACTGCTCATCGGGGGCTGGTGGACGGGTTAGAAGAGGAGTTAGTGATGAGGAGGGAGTGGCACCAGAGACATGGAGACACACACATACACACAAGCGTGTGCATGCACGCACATGCCCACGCTCGCGCACGCACACACGTACACACAGTCATCTAGGAAAGGGGAGAGTCAGAAATGGCTGTGCACAGGGCCTGACAGAGCTCCAAGCTGCAGCCTTGGTGGCCAGGCCAGAGGTCACTGTCCAGGGACAAGCAGGTGCAGTCGGGAGGACTTCTGAGGGAGAGCTGGAAACTGACTGTGTCCACATAGGTAGGGTTAGAAATGAAAGAGTGTTTTTTTTTGTTTTTGTTTTTTGTTTTTTGAGACGGAGTATTGTTCTGTTGCCCAAGCTGGAGTACAGTGGCGTGATTTCGACTCACTGCAACCTCCACCTCCCAGGTTCAAGCGATTCTCCTGCCTCAGCCTCCCAAGTAGCTGAGATTACAGGCGCCCGCCACCACACCCGGCTAATTTTTGTAGAAAGAGTGGGTTTTGATCTGTGCCATTTGAGGCTCTAACCTGGACTTATTCCCTTTTCAGATCCCTTGTCATGTCAACAGTGTAAGGAAAGGGCCCAGGAAAAAGGCCGTGTGTCCAGGAGCAGAAGGCCACACAGAGGAGATGTGTGCCAGCCCCCTGCCCTTCAAGCAGAGAAGTGCTGCAGGAAGGAGAGGGTAATCTTTAAGAGCCAAGAGTCTTGATGAAATTTGCAGGAAGGACGTACTTTTGAAGCTGGAGGAGAATGGTGATCCAGACAGGTGAGGCTGGTCTAGGGAGCCTCTTGGGTTGTTCTTGGTCAGAGAGAGCCTGACTGATGTGTCTAACAGCCTCAGATTGTCTAAAGCCTAGAATCTCAGGGGCCTGAGAAAGGCAGTGTGAACGCTTCCTCTCCCTCGCGTGAACTAGGTGGGACCAAGAGAAGATAACTCCTTGACAACCAGCCCTCAGTGGTCCAGATACCAAAGAATCCTGTTCTGTTGGCTTCTCAGCACCGCCAAGTTTTTGATGCCTGATCTCTATGCAACACAGAGGACATTAATTATCAAGTTCTTATGAGCTGGGAGCCACTTTATCAAAGCCGTGGTGCTGTCTGAAACCATAGCCTGTGTACAGGAGAAGGGCACTAATCTTCAAACGTAATCATTTTTCAAGAGTCCCAGCAGTCTGGTTACCCCATTTTCCAGCAAAGATTTAATAGTGGAGTACTCACATGAAGCCTTGTATTTCAAAGACTTTACAAGTGTGGCTCCTGTATATTTTATTAGCATGCAAGGGGGCACTGTCACCAACTCACTTGTCAAAAATAAATGAATAGAGTACATTGGTGATGCATTTATTCATTATCTATTTGACATGTGACTGAGCCTGCAGGGCTGGGGAAGTGATAAAAGATCTCCTGGTTTTCACTTCAAAGAGGTGCCTTCTGCACTACAACCTTGTCAGGCATTGGTTGCCCCAGGTGGATATGATTCATATTAAGTGAGGGGCCAAGAAAGTGATTCCATTGATGGCACCATGGGGAGGGCAGAAGGTAGGCTTCCTTGCCTGTCTGCCAGATGCTTCAATTGTACTGGCCGCTTGAAGCCATCCCAAATTCTAGCTCCTTAGAATTTCATGGCTCTTGCTGGTGAGAATGAATTGTGATTAGTCATGATTTGGGGACTTGAGTTTCCTTCTCCTCAGCTCTAAGCCCTGTAAATAGCTAGAGAATTTGTGTTTAAACAGTTTGGCCACCAATATGAAATTGACTCAAATCTGGCTGTTTTAAAGGCAATGAAGATTGGGGTTCTTTTAGAAAAGGCTAGGCAATGGGAAGCCAAGATGATTTAGAAGTGGGAGCTGGAGGAAGGCATTGCCACAGAGAGATCAGGATCATGACCTGGAAGCACTAAAAAGTTCAAAGAGAAGGACCAAGCATGTGAGATATCAACACCTAGAAACACAAAAAGGGTCAGGGAGGGGAAGCATGGATTGTCTCACTGACTCCTGGAATGTAAGAATTAGGGAATCTCCCTTGAAATCTGAAAAAGACAGGCTAAGGACAAATAAAAAGGCCTATTTCACCCTGAGAAGAGTAAACTTATGAAACATGTTTTCCCAAGATGTAAGGCACGAAAAAGGTAAACATTCATTTTTAAAGTCCTAGACAGCCATTCTGCTACATTAAGGAGGTGAGGATGGTTGAGGAGTGTTCCCAAGGTCTAGATAAGATCAAGGCCATGGCCAGGTCCTCTGCAGTGTCTCACAGAACTTGAGGAGTGCTGCGGGGGCTGGTCCTACGTGGCAACAAGGCCTATATTTCAGAAGGCAAGTAACTCTTTGCTGGGGAGCAAGAGCCACTTCCTTTCTTCATTTTTGATTCATCTTTTCTCCAAACTCAAAGCACTTGTAGGACAAAGAGCCCCACTTCAATGAAAAAGATGCCTCGCCGTGGCCCCAAAGGACATCAGTCACCAACCCGCTGGTGGCAGCTTCTAATACCCCAGTAGGTTCCTCCTCAGCCAACTTTTTCCTAAAGTGCCTGTTAACTTCTAGATGGTACCTGTCAAGCAAACCAGCATTTTCAGGGTCTCAGGAGCTCACGGCAGCTGTGCCTCTCATCTGCCCTGACAGCTCACTTAACTCCATGTCATTGAGCTAAAAACAAAATCCTCTCATGTCTATTAAGCCTCCATCCTCATTCAGGAGGCCGAGAAAAGTGGAGCAGGATGGGAGAAAGGAGGCCTTGGAAGGTAAAGGACTTGCCCAGGAGACAAAGGGGTGCCCACTGGGGCCTACAATTCTACAACTGTGGCAGAAGAGTTCTGGATGCTTCCTGCCAGCCCTGCTGGCTGCCTCACACCGATTTTAGAGCTGGCCTGTGGGCTCAGGAAGCTACAAACCTTCCCCTTGTTGGTAATAAAAGACTGATGCTCAGTGCTTGGAAGCATCGCTGAATTCCCCTGGGGTCTCCCCGAACTGGAAGAACAGAGCTTCCTGGCCTAGTTGCATGATACAGGAACAGTGCATTCTCCTGGCTCAGTATACCAGCCCTGGGATCGATTCTTACCAGGGGCCCTGAGAATGCCCGTAATTTTCCCTCCATGCCTGCATTTGAGGGCTTGGGGAACGTGAGTGGGCATTAAGGGACTCCTTGGCAATACAGTTTCCTGGAAGCTCTGACTTTGTAAAAGAAAAGTCTGTTAAGTGTTCCTTGTGGGAGGAGAGGCAAGGAAGGACCAGGGGTTCTGGGAACAGAGCTGCCTGGCACAGCCACTCCCTGCTGCTCAGCCTCTAGGCCAGATGCAGATGTGGCCAGGGCAGGAAACTCCCTCAGGCCAGTCGTGCAGTGGCTGGTCCTTTTCCCCTCCTCACACAGTCTTCCTTCCAGAGTGCTCGGCCCTGAGCTGACTGCCTGACATGTAGCTGGAGGCAGTCCTGACATCTGGAACCTGGGGGCCCTGCCCAAGGAGCTTGGCCATCTGTTAAGGAACAGGGATCTGAGGCTAGAATGGGGGGTACTGAGTGGTGGAGGACCACCCAAGGAGTTTGTGTGTGTCAGGGCCAGGCTGGGGGAGATCTGGACCTCCAGGCTATGGGACTGAGCATCTAGTCACGGGTGAGTTTCCAAAGGAAACACAAAAGGAGGTGGTGGTAAATACCATCCCAGACCCCACCTCCTAGCTGGGGGAGCCTGTGGGTTCGTCTGGAGACCACTGGGGAGGCGGGCCAGGAGGGGATGGGGAGCATGGGCGATGCGCAGTACCGGATTCGTGTATCTTAGTCCCGGAGGTGGTGGTGGGAGGACTCTCCGTGGTGGTGGTGGCAGCAGTGGCTGTAGTAGTTGTGGCGACGGTGGTGGTGGCGATGGTGGTAGGTGCGACAGTTGGGATGATGGGGACTGTTGTGGCTTCGGTGGTGGCAGCAATGGCAGTAGCATCGGTACTGCTCACAGCGCCCGTCGCACCCACGGTAGTCGGGGGCAATGTGGGAGGAGCTGAGAGGGAAATGTAAAACACCCGAGTCTGGTTGGTTTGGCTGTGCCCAGCCTGGACACACGGCCCCCGCGTGCAAGGCAGGCAGCCCGGTGAGGAGATGGGGCTTAGTCATCAGGAGCCTCCCCAGGCATAACGGGCTGGGTCAGACAGGTCGCAGCAACAGAAGACACAACCATGGGAGAGGAAGAGAATGAAGCCCTGTGTGTGTTTCATTTTCTTCTCATGGTCTGCGTGGCTTGAAGCACCCAGCATGCACCCAGCCAAGGATGCACGAGGATGAGACGGGAAAGGGGCACGCGCTGAATCGCTCAGACCCCAGGGATGGCATGGAGCCCTAGGCCAAACACTGGCCAGATGCCACCCAGACACAGGCCCAAGCAGCACCAGTTGGATCCAGCCCTGGAGCCCCAGCCTAGAGGTGGGCAGGAGGCGGGGCCCTGTCCAGCAGAGTCTTAGGGCGGCCTGCCATTCCCAACCATTCACTCCAAAATCACCCTTTGTCATGCCTGCGTGAGCCCAAACAGCCACCCGAACCTGATGACAGAGAGGGAACAGTCTCCGCTCTGCGCGGGCAAGCCTCGCACGGCGTTCTGCCTACCCTTGCCCTCCTCCAGTCTTGGCTCTCCTCAGTCATTCCTCTGCCTCTCCTCCCTCTCTTTCCCTTCTCTGCTCAATGGTGGCCCTTCCTGCAACCACCCTAATCCAAAGTGACTTCTTATAAATGCCTTTCTCTCTAGGAAGTTTGGGTGCAGGTACAAGTGCTTTCTGTTCACACGAGAACATGGGAAGAGGGAGCTAATGGAATGACAGTATGACCCACACTCAGCAGCACCACCTTCCCAGCCCACAGTAGACAGAGTCGTCCCAGGCACAGCGAGGCACATGCTGGACTTCTTTTCTGCATACATCTTCATGGGGCACAGAATCATTCAGATCTGGGCTAACCCTCTCATGACACCCATCTCCCACCCAAAGTGATCCTTGGATACTGGTCAGCTTGGGAGGACTAAGCTTATGTATGTGACAACTTTTTCACAGGTCTTCTTTCCTGATACAGAAGGTCATGGAAAGGGCTGCCCTATCCTTCCCTGCAGATCTAATTTTTGCTAAAGCCGAGAGTATGAGAATAATGAGGCCAAGCAGAGAGAGACAGAGCCACCTCTCCTCCTTGCACTCGATCTCCTGTGATCTGACCGCAGCTCACTTTCTAGAGTTGATGCTAATGTGGCAGTAGGCAGGGACTTTTTTTTTTTTTTGAGACGGAGTCTTGCTCTGTTGCCCGGGCTGGAGTGCAATGGCCGGATCTCAGCTCACTGCAAGCTCCGCCTCCCGGGTTTACGCCATTCTCCTGCCTCAGCCTCCTAAGTGACTGGGACTACAGGCACCCGCCACCACGCCCGGCTAATTTTTTGTATTTTTTAGTAGAGACAGGGTTTCACCGTGTTAGCCAGGTTGGTCTCGATCTCCTGACCTCGTGATCCACCCGTCTCGGCCTCCCAAAGTGCTGGGATTACAGGCTTGAGCCACCGCGCCCGGCCAGTAGGCAGGGACTTTAAAACAAAGGCAGCTAACTCTCACTCCCAAGGAATCCCACCCAGCCTCAGATCTCTCAGGAAAATCATATCCCCAAGAAAGGGGCTAGGGCAGGGAGGGATGCCAGAAAAAGAATTGCCAGAGAGCTTTTTAAAGGGAGAGTGAAGCGATCCTAAGCCTTCCCAGCCAGAGCCTGCCCAACAAAAGCCAGTTCATTCCCTTGGGTCTCCAATATTACAAGTCCTTCTTTGGAGAAGGAGGCAATGCTCCTGCTTCCCTACTAATAAGATCAGAGGTACTACTGTGCCCCAAGGGTGCTGGCCACCCAAGTCACACTGGGCAGCTGACTATGCCCCATATGTTCCAGAGGTTCCTGGGCAAGTTCAA